>NC_083243.1:62161230-62772230 GCF_032191835.1 Heteronotia binoei
TTATCCAGTGTGGATTTGCTCATGATTTTTTCTTCACATTCAAAATACACATCTAGTTTACGTGCCTGTTAATGAAATCATAAAAACAAATTGTTAAAACTAATGCTGTGTGGTTGGTGCAAAAATATGTGGATAAGCTTCACCAGTTAAGATTTGCCACACAAGCTCTGCTCTCTGTGTCTCTGCATTCAGAGGTGAAGCAGGAGGCAACCAGGGACAGGGCTTTTTCAGTAGTGGCACCTCATTTATGGAATTCCCTTTCCGTTGAAGAAGAATTGTAGATTTATACCCCGCCTTCTCCCTGAATCAGAGACTCAGAGTGGCTTACAATCTCCTATCTCCCCCCACAACGGACACCCTGTGAGGTGGGTGGGGCTGAGAAGGCTCTCACAGAAGCTGCCATTTCAAGGACAACCTCTGCCAGAGCTATGGCAGAAGCTTGCCATAGCTTGCATGGTACTTACATTGCTTTCTTTTAGATGCCAGGCCAAAACATTTCTGTTCTCCCAGGCTTTTAAATAAGGGGTTGATTTTTATTACTATTAGAGCCCTGTAGCGCAGAGTGGTAAAGCTGCAGTACTGCAGTTCTAAGCTCTGCTCACGACTTGAGTTCGATCCCGGCGAAAGCTGGGTTCAGGTAGTCGACTCGAGGTTGACTCAGCCTTCCATCCTTCCGAGGTCAGTAAAATGAGTACCCAGCTTGCTGGGGGGAAAGCATAGATGACTGGGGAAGGCAATGGCAAACCACCCCGTAAAAAGTCTGCCGTGAAAACGTCATGAAAGCAACATCACCCCAGAGTTGGAAATGACTGGTGCTTGCACAGGGGACTACCTTTACCTTTTTTTACCTTTTATTACTATTATAGGCTGGAAACCTATTTTAAAATGTCTTTGGTCTTTTTTTATGGTTTCTGTTTTTATTCTGGGTTGTTTTTTCCAATTCTGGATTTTAATTAATGTCTTTTATTGTTTTGTTTTTATTATTTTTATTTTGTAAAATCCTTTGGCAGGTTCCTTTAGAGAAAGCATAATTTTTAAAAACTAAATACATTTTGCTTTTCTTAATACATTAAAACATGTAATGTAAAATATGTAATGATGAACATGAGAATCATCATGTTCAAATAGATTCAGGTGGGTAACCATGTTGGTCTGAAGCAGCAGAACACAGTTTGAGTCCAGAACAAAGTTTGTTGGTCTTAATCGTGCCACTGGACTCAAACTTTAACATCATGTTCAGATGTTATTTCTTCTTTTTAGATGTTATTTCTCTTTGAGCATTTCTCTAGGAAAAGATTGAGAATAAATCTTGGGATCAGGTTTATATACTCCTTACTTCTTTCTCTCTGTAGAAGGAGAAATGAATGGCAGAATAAGGAGATTTTTCAAATGACCACATGATCTCTCAGTTCAGCCAATCACTGGTATGTGTGGTGAGAATGAAAAGTACTGTACAATAGACCCTGAAATCCTTCAAACAATATTTTAATATTATGACACACAAATTAAAATACAACAGCAGTTAAATACACTAGCACCCTTTGGTAATTTCATTTTCTTCAGATATGCTTTGTTATGAAGCTAGCAATGACCTAAG
Organism: Heteronotia binoei; assembly: GCF_032191835.1. Lineage (NCBI taxonomy): Eukaryota > Metazoa > Chordata > Lepidosauria > Squamata > Gekkonidae > Heteronotia > Heteronotia binoei. Next base: position 62,162,828 of record NC_083243.1, read on the forward strand.
TGAGAACAATCAGTGCAATCTGTGTATATCTCAGTTTCTCTGTGATGTCGTTGTTTTCCCCCTTCTCTAGTTCCAGTAAGAGAAATCTTTGAGATTTCCAATAGTTTTTCATAAAGTAGAAATATCACTCTCTAGATTAAAATCAGACTAGATACTAAAAGAAATGTGAAATTGTACAAACTATGCCATAAATATTTAAGTGCTCTACCAGAAAATGTTATTTTTTAATATAGCTATTCAAAGATTTAAAAGGGGAAAGCTGCACTACAATACGTTATCTAGGTTAATTATTTCAAATAATGATAGAAACAAGTCTCCATTTTAAACAGTAGTTAAAATCTGTTTATAATTTGGGACTATACCTAGCACCTACATCCTTATTCTGGTAAAGCAACATTATAGAACTCTTAAGATTAGAATTGACATAAACGTTAAATAAACAAATAACATCAGAATGGTACTAAAGTGGACTCTGCCTTAATCACTTCCTGAAATAAACTTATTTTAAAAATACGGATATGAATAATCTTTAGCACTTCTGAAAATCATCATGATAAAAAGACTGCCAAAATGATGTTGCAGTTTGTTTGCCACTGCATGCATTTAAGTCATATGGATATCAGTGAAAGAGTAAAATACACAAAAATTCCCAAAACAATACAAGAATGCTTTAAAAAAAAATCAGCCACAACATTATCCTTAAATCTATTTAATTCTACCTACTTTTTTTTTTACTGGCCAAGGTCTTAAAAAGCTTAAATAATTAACCTAATACAAGGTTTCATTTCTTCTAAAGTTTACCAATAAAAAATGGTAATATATCTTGGGAAATGTATATTCTTTCCAGCATTTAGCTCAACACTCAAATATGCCAAAAAACTGCCAGGACTCATGAGTTGGTGATTAATCTCACATTTCCTCTTGCTGTGGCTTCAAAAATAATCCAAGACAATGTGGAAAGCAGCTGTAAACTGGACACTGTAAATATGGCATAATGGAAGGACTTAAAACATTACTATACACAAAGAAGGCATTATTGTATCAGGTAATGTCACAGAACATGAAAAGGCTGTGCAATTCTGTACACAATTATTGTTGCCTAAGAAATAATGAATGCCCCAAACAACTTTGCTTCCTGCACCACCTTCCTTAAGGAGGCCTCTACCCTTTCCCAACTGAGATTGTCTATCCAGATATTACCCCTTTGGACTTGTTGGCACAGTAATTTCACTTTTAAGTGCCTCTCCATTGTCACTCACAGAATCTCCTCTTCCAGAATCTCTGGAAGAATTTTTCGTCGTCTCCTTTTTGCTCTAGTATTGATTTTTGCTCTAGTATTGATTCACTGACATTGCAGGGATCTAGTTACCACTGATTTCAGTTTTTATTTCCACAATTCCACCATTTTCTTCATCACTAGAAAATGGAGCGCCACTTAGATTTTCCAGTTCACTAGAGCTGATGTTGTCTGTCTGCTCATTTTCTATTTCCATCACTATTTAACAGTATTTTAACCAAACCTAATATAAATGGCTTTCTAATGTTTTGCTTTCAGTTCTCAGCCAATCAATCATGAGTTACATGATGTTCTGAAGCAGTTTATTTTTGCTAGAAAAGCTCCTTTGTATTGCTCTCAATGGCAAATGATGTCCAACTGATTTACTAGCTTGTGAGAATAGTTCCTTCCCTTTTGGTAGAGTATAACATTACATACATCCACACTCCCGCTAGTCAAAGGTATTGGGAGTGGGACGCTGGATCGGAGAGATGCTCCTGCCCATTGCGAGGAGTGCCTTAGGTCTCACTGGCCATAGCATTCAGCATACAGTGGCAAGACAAGATCGCTGTAAACATTAACCAGATTTCCATGACAAGCCAAAAGTGTACAATGGTATGCACATCAGTATAACTGAAGTAGGATCACACCCTTAGTTCAGATTTAAGGTAACTCTTGTTCTAACAAAAGGAAGGTGAGAGATAAAATGTAATAAAGTTTTTTATTGTTTTGAGTTAAGGTAAAAACAAAATTTACATCTACAAACACAGATACCAAAGAACCAGAAGCTGGACTTGAAAGTGGTGATGAATATGTCCTGAACTGTTCTATATATCCCAAACAATGAATTAACAACAGTCAAACCCTTGTTATATCTACCACTGGTCTGATTTACTTTAAAGATTACTATTAAAAGATTTTCCAGCTCCAGTTACAAAAGAGTAAAAGCAATCTGAAAAAACTGCTTATTCCACACATGCCTGCCCATCATTTAAAATAATTTAAGGATGCCCTTCTAAGCATCCCAGCTCACAGAAGCGATGCAGATGGCCATTAAGAAAAGGACTTCCCTTCAGCGTTGTTCCACCTTATTAGCTTCAGGCCCCGGGTTAAAATCTCTTCTCGCCTATATATTTGGTACGACTTGCTGAAAGAGTTATTGGGGGGTGGTGTTCAGGGTTATCTTCAGTTGGATTTTGTTGTCAGAAACTAATAGTTTTAATTATATTGCGATTTTAACTGAATGTATTGTTTTAGGGACCCCTAGGGGTCACTACTGGCTTGTAAGCTTCCATTAAGTATCCAGGATACAAATGTTTAAATATTTTTAGAATAAACAAAAGATGACGACTTGAACAATTTATTTTACCTCCAGTGTCAAAACCATCTAATTCATCAATGACATCTGGCTTCAGTATCTTGGAAGGCAAAGACAGTTAACCATACAAGTATTATCCAACCACATCCTGCCTTGGAATTTTAACTGGTGGCCAACTTTGGCCTGCCACCACGTTCCCGGAAAAGAGAAATTTCAAGGCATCAGGTAATGACTCAACATTACCAACTGGCATTAGTTTATATGGAAATACTGCGCAACTACTCAGTTATCTAATAAAGTTGTCACAAAATGTTTCACATCCAAACACTGCAGGAAAAACACGACAGGGCTGTGAAATGCAGTGAAAAAAAATAAGCATTAACAGTCCACCAATTACTACAAATGTTTTCAATTAAAATTAAGAAGTGCCACATGAACAATGACTTTCGTTAATTTAAGGATGGCAAACTTAATCCATGGAGTTGTTTTTGATAACACAAGCAGGGCTATAGGAGGCAAACAAAATCATTCTACATATTACACCTATTAATAGATAAACAATTATTCTCAGTGAAGTTATTCCTTTCAGCAAAAGTAGAAGAAAAATTACTGGATTAGTTACTTCTGCTTTGCCTTGGGTCAGCCATAGCTTTCGTAGGAGTTGTCCTCAAAAGGGTAGCTGCTGTAAGAGCTCTCTCAGCCCCACCTACCTCACAGGGTTTTTGTTGTTGTGGGGGGGGAAGATAAAGGAGATTGTGACGGCTCTGAGACTCTTTGATTCAGAATAGGAAGGGATATAAAGCATAGCCAGCTTTAAGAGGGGATTGGATAAAAATATGGTGCAGAGGTCCATCAGTGGCTATTAGCCACAGAGTGTGTGTGTGTGTGTGTGTGTGTATATGTGTGTGTGTGTATATACACACACACACACATATATTGGCCACTGTGTGACACAGAGTGTTGGACTGGATGGGCCATTGGCCTGATCCAACATGGCTTCTCTTATGTTCTTAATATCTTCTTCTTTACGCAATGAGATACTGGCCTGGCTTTTTGCCTATGCTTTCTGTTTGTTTGCTGTTTTTCAAAAGATCAGACGATTTGACAGAACATCAGTTGAAGACCAGTAAAATGTATGGATTAGATAAAAACCATAAGCTTAGTGGACCAGATCACTGTGGAAGCAGTGCCATGGTTGGACCACTATGTCCTGAAGGCCCAAACCTGTTTAGGCAGTGAGCATATTTTAGCTTGCCTGCAGAGTCAAATGGACCCAATGCAGTTCCAGATGGCTCTACCTCCAGTGGCAATTCATTAGATGACTTAGTGGAGTCCTGGCATGACCGCCTCTCTATGGCCATTGATGAGATTGCACCCCGGTGTCCTCTGCACCCTCATGCTAAGCTGGCACTGTGATATAACCTGGAATTGTGGCTGATGAAACGAAGGCTCAGACAGCAAGAGAGGCAGTGGCGGCATACTCAAGATGAAGTGACTAGAACATCCTATAGAGAGTTTATGAGATCCTATGAGATGGCAGTCAAAGCTGCAAAGAAAGCCTACTTTGCGGCTAAGATGGCTTAGGCTGAGTCAACTAAAGTTGAATCTGATGAAGACAGAGGTCCTTTGCCTGAGTTGCAGCGGTTCTGGCAGGGAAATCCCCTTACCGGCTTTTGATGGAGTGCCACTTACAATGGCACCCAGGATTAGAAGCCTGGGAGTGCTATTGGAGCCTCTGTCATCTATGCTACCATCACCTTGAGATTGGACTACTATAATGCTCTCTACATGGGGCTGCCCTTGTCCCGAATCTGGAAACTACAGCTGGTGTAGAGTGCGGCAGCCAGGCTGCTCTTGGGGTCTCCATGCTGGAACACATACAACCTAGGCTGCAAATACTGCACTGGCTGCCAGTGGTATACCGGATTCGCTACAAGGTGCTGGTTATTACCTTTAAAGCCCTATATGGCCAAGGACCTGCTTACCTTAGGGACTGTCCCTCCCTGCATGTTCCCCAGAGGGTACTTAGATCAGGAACACAAAGCTTGTTATTGATCCCTGAGTCGAGGGAGGCAAGACTGAAAACAACGTTGAGAAAGCGCCTTCTCAATTGCCGCCCCTCATTGGTGGAATCAACTGCCTGAGGAGGTCAGAACCTTGCCCAGTTCCGCAAGGCATATAAGATGACACTGTTTCAGTTAGCATTTAACTGAAATGCTGACCATCACCACCAGGATGCTAGATCCAACGGATGCTTAAGATCATTGAACGCCATCTTGAATCTGCATCGAAACTAGCTATGTAAGCTATGTATTGTGAACTGCCCTGATCCTGCTCCGGCAGGGAGGGTGGGATATAAATCCAATAAAATAAATAAATAAAATAGTGAAATTGTTCTACATTTTGTGGAAAAGTTACAACTGCTGTTTATGCTATATTGTACACCCCAGAAGTATACATCGTACTATGTAAACTACTACAGTGACTGATGAGCAAGGAAGCTAATATTTGTTACTTGTTCTTTGAATGGTGGAATCTGAATTCTAACATGGAATTGCTGCATCCATCACAATCCTGAGAATGTCATTTTCATTTTTTTAAATATTCATATTTTAGTTGCATGCTCAAGATCTAAATTAACAACTATAGTTGGAAGCTGTACAGATATATCACAGCCTTGGCACAACGTGGTCTCAAACCCTATGAAGATCTATATGCCACCCCAGTTGATCAATGAAAGATGGGACTTTAATAACCAGCTCTCTGGCAGCTTCACCATGGTAGGCAGGAAAGAGGAGCAGCAGGGGAGAGATTGGTCTGAGGCCCTCATGGGCTAAAATACCCACCCCCACAAGACTTCTGGGTAAAGGGAGACCACTTGGCCCGCCCTATGCATAAATAGTGCGAAGAAGCAGAGTAAGCTCTGGGTAGGAAACAGAGTCGGGGGAGCAATAGGGTTGTACTCAACCCCCCTCCGAATGAGGCAAAGTAATTTAGTCAATTTAGATCCTGAGGCACAAAACTGCTATGAAGGCTGTGAAGTGCCTAAGGATACCCACTGAGCTCAAAGCAGAGCAGATAGCTGAACTGTAGATTTCCCAGTTTATACTCTTGCTATACAATCCTATGCATAATTATTCCACTGAAAGAAATGGGCTTAGACTGCAGTAACGTGATACAGCATTGCACTGTGAGTCACCTAGATACTCCAGCTCCCAAAAATCTTCTAGATATGGTCAGTATTGGCTAAGTTTTCATAAGACTACACTGAATTGGCTAAAAGGTAGGACTACTTCATTCAGCACATAAGCCTCTTTTCTAAGTATTTCTCCTGCTTCTTTTGGTCTTCGAGGTGCTACTGGACTCGAATCTCGCTCTTCTCCTACACAGGATGGCAATCTTCTGATGTTCTACTGTGCAATTCTTTCATTTCCAAATATTGATTTTGTCTGTCCTTTAAATTTAAATCTGATGTATATGGTAACTTAAACACTGAACCTTAAGTGTTCATTCTCAATGAACGTACATGCAACATTTTAATAAAGATTAATAATCTTTAAAAGAAACATTTCCATACCTTTATATGCTCTAAAACAGCAGTTGCTACATTTGTATGAAGATCTATGAGTCTCTTCTTTTCCAGAAGCTCTGGAAGAGAGCTGAAAAACATTACATACAAGTTAAATGGCCACATTCAAACTCTGAAAGTAACCAGTAGAATGTAATCAACAATGCTATAGAAATACTTGCAAGTAGAGGAAGCAATATATACACTTCAAGAATTAGAAGCCGCTCATAAGCAGCAGTATCTGGGAGTTATCTTGGGACCTCTACACCAAAGGAAAACCTAAGCCCTGCCTTGTCCTTGCCCACTGATTCATATATGGTGGCTGGGACAGACTCTACCATGGAAAGAGACTTGAAAACTTTGGCAGTTTGGGAGTATTTCTTTATTTAGAACATTTATTTCCGGCCTTTCTTGCTCTCATCAGGGCCTCCAGGCTAACAAATTAAATACATGTATAACAAAAGCACATCTTAAAAACCATTAAAAATCTAACCAAAATATATTGCCTAAAGAAAACTAAAATAAACACAGAAAAACATAAAAAGACTATTAAACAGCAAGAAGGGGGGATCACTGAAGGAAAATCAGATGAAACAAAAGTATTTACCCACTGACAGAACACGGCAACAGAACAGCACAGATGAGTATCTCTGGGGAGAGAGTTCCTGAGTTTTGGTGCCATGGACCAAGAATATCCTCTCTTGGGTAGCCAGGGTTGCCAGAAGGCAGGGGCACCAGAAGCAGAGTCTCAGAAGATGAGTTTAGCTGTCAGTGAGTTTGTAAGAAACAGGGCAGTCCTTCAAGCATGCTGGTCCCAAGTCATAAAGGACTTTAAAGGTCAAACCCCTCAAAATGGTGAAGCTGCAGCTGGGAGCGTGGAGGGGAGAGATAGCCTGGGAAAGGTTAAATGGTTTGTTAAACAGCCATTTAACCCATCTGTTTCACTTGCCCCTGCTTTGAAGCCGGGGTGGAGAAAGCAAAACTAATGGGTTCAATGGCTCATAGTCATTTAAACCTAACCGCTGATGGGTGGATCATCCTGTTGTTAAGACAGCAGGGTGCTTGCACCCAGCTGCTGTTAGATTGAAATGGCTGCAAACCTTTTCACTGGTCCATTTTGCTCCCCCCCTTGGAAGTGAAGGAAAGTAAAATGGACCGGTGAAATGGCTCGTAGATCCCCCCTGCTATTAGGTTTAAATGGCTGGCAGTCATTTCACAGGTTGGTTTTGCTTCACGCCACCTGAAGCAAAAACAGCTGGTGAAATTGCTCGCAGCCATTCACCAGTCTGTTTTGCTTCCCTCCTCTTGGAAGTGGAGGAGAAGCGAAACTGACTGGTGAAATAGCTGGTAGCCATTTAAACCAAACAGATCAGCTGCAAACTCATGCTGCTCAGTTGTTAGGTTTTAATGGCCCCAAAAGCTGAATCTGACAAAAGTTTGGTAATTGTTTGGGGAAGGTGCCTTCCCTGACCATCGGTCTGGGGACTCTGAATTGGGCCAAGTTCATGCTGAATTTTGACTCATGAACCATTTCATGCCCGTGCCTAGTCACTAATATCACTCTCAAATATATATGGAGATTGTCCAGAGGTGCTATTCTGTTAAGAAAAAGTCAATCAGACTCCATATATTCATTAATGACTAAAGATGTAGCCAACATATATCCATCAGAACTTTTATGTATTAAAAAAGTCAGACTGAAGCAGATACTAGTGGAATAATTTACACCGAACCATCCTTCTTGCGACCTAGCTTGTTCCCTGAGTCTGCTGTTTTGCCATATTATCCCAGAAGTTAGCTCTTAAGTATTCTAGTTTGTGTTGCTGCTCTCCAGGTAAAGGTTCATACCACCAGATATTGAAGACTGAATTTCTGACACATCACCAAATTTTGCAAACTGAAAGCAAATTATAATTAGCTCCTAAATCAGAATTAGTTTATTGCTGTACTTCAGTTAATAGCACTAATGTCACATGGAATTTAAATATGAATGATACATTTTCAATGTGGAACATATTCTGGGCACTTAAGGAACTGTCCTTGCAAGAGAATAATGAAGAAAACTAAATGATGCCTTTTTCTCACACCTAGCAGTACACATTAACATGCTTACCTAACAGCTGATGTTAGTTTAGCTGTGTTATCAGAAAGCATGCTTATTGCTCCTTCATCTTCTCCTTCTAATCCCTGAGGGGGGAAAAATGTTAAAAACAGCAATAATCATATATGCTGGGGTAAGAATATGAGAAATAATGATTACAGTCTGAATTGGGAATCTAGTTAATCAGAAGAATCTAGATCAACCATGCATGGGTTTGAACATATATTTATTTAAATTATTTCTATACCTCCTCACTGTCATAAGGATTTTGAGGTGATGTACAAAAATAAAACGGTGCACGCACACACACAAAATAAATTGGTGCAAATCACCGACAACTATAAGACTAGAGGAACAGCCATGTACTGTAGCAAAATAAAACAAATCCAGAGGCACCTTAAACAACTTGCAAAGTTCACTCCAACTTGAGTTTTTGTGAATCACTTACAGGATTTCCTTCCCATATGTTTCTGTATTTTATTGGTTAAACAGCCATTTAACCTGTCTGTTTTACTCCCCCCCTGCTTTGAAGCCCGGTGGGGGGGAGGGAAGCAAAACCGATGGGTTTAATGGCTCACAGTCATTTAAACCTTTTGAGGTGATGTACAAAAATAAAATGGTGCACGCACACACACAAAATAATGAATGAATAAATTGAAGATTGAAGATATTGGATTTCTATCCCACCCTCCACTCAAGAGCGGCTCACAATCTCCTTTATCTTCCTCCCCCCCACAACAGACACCCTGTGAGGTGGGTGGGGCTGAGAGAGCTCTCACAGCGGCTGCCCTTTCAAGGACAACCTCTGTCAGAGCTATGGCTGACCCAAGGCCGTTCCAGCAGCTGCAAGTGGAGGAGAGGGGAATCAAACCAGGTTCTCCCAGTTAAGAGTCCGCACACTTAACCACTACACCAAACTGGCTCTTAAATGAGCTCTGATTCATGAAGGCACATACTAGAATAAACATTGTTTAGTCTTTAAGGTGCCACTGGACTTCTGTGTCTACTGGCATACATGATTTGTATCATTAGAAGTTTACTGTAACAGATTTATTGCTCACCAGAGCAGCTAATAAATGAACAAGGAATCCTTCTAACACTCTTGAGAAATCATGCCAAGTAGCATTTTTTTATAATAGAAAAATATAACACCTATCATCATCTTCTGTGACCTTTGAAAATATTATGACAACAATAAGAGCTATGCAAGCCTACCCCCCCCAACATTTTCCTTCGCTCAATACATATTGCATGAAGGACTGGAGTGATAACTCCTTCATTAAATCTCAAAAGAACTGAAAACACATTACTGTCTAGTTTACAAAATTGTATACCACCTTAGTACCTCATCCCTTTGCCTGTCCATTTCCAGTCCTACAAATATTTATTTTAAAAAATTATATGTAAGGATGTACCCATCTTTTTATAAAATTCCTAAAGTAAGCAGAAAAAGTTAAAAATGCTATCTGGTACATTTTTATCCTGCCCTCCCTTCAAGGAGCTCATGGAAAAATATGCTACCTTCACAACAACCTTCTGAAATAGGCTACAGAGAGTACAACAGGCCAAACTAACTTACTTAACTTCACGTCAGAGTGGGGATTTTAACTCTGGTCTCCTGTTTAGTCCATTGTTCTAACCCCTATGTCACACTGGTAACATCATACAAAAAATACAGAAACAATAAAACTCATCAAAGTAAACAAGGAAATAGAATGCTAGAATGTTCAGAACAACCAGAAGATTAAAAACTTTAAAACAACCAGGTAGACAGAACTCAAGGATAAAACAGTAGGTAAGATCACTACTGCATCTGCCAAAGGTTTGCCGAAAGAAAATGGTCACAGAATAAGCAATGTCTCAAGTCTCCTAAAACCTATTTGAGCTTTTGGCATAGCCCTACTTTTTTCCCTTCACCTCATGTCCAACATTTGCTGTTTCCTGCTTTTCAAACCATTACTTTGACTCACTTCATTCATGCACTCCACCTCTTGTCCACCCTCCCTAATACCCATTCTCCACAACTCCTGACCTTAATCTTGGATTCCCCCTCCCTGACCCATTTCTTTGCACATCTTTCCTGAGGTTCTCACTTTGTTGAGTATGATGCATTCTCTTTCAGCCACCTTCCCTCTTGGTCCTTGACTTTTTACTTTCTTACTTCCTGGGATCTTTTAATAGTTCTCATCCTACGCTCACAAATCTATGGGGCCCATGGAAGGTATTAAATGATTCCAAGCATTTAGACAGCTTTGTTCACTGAAAGCTGGAATGCTCATGAACATTACATGTAATCATAATAGCTTATTTCAGTCAATCAATGTCACAGGCGTTTTCACCATAAGCACAATATTAATTACTAATGAAGATGCTAGCATAGTTGCTGATTCCATTTAAACATTGCCAAATTTGTAGTATGTTGGCAATACCTCATGCAGAAACACACTTAGCAGAGGGTTGAAACATATTTTCACACTTCATTAATATAAAGTACAATTCATCTAGCTCAAAATCTGTCTCACAGATGAAAAAAATCCTAAGTGTTATCCAGCTTAATCTGGCATTACCATGATTTCACATCTAATAAATTTCTTGAGTCAATGTTTTCAAAGCATAACATAAACTCCAAGAACATTTTCAGATTAGACATAAGCAAACCTTACCATTATACTTTTGAGCCTTTTAACTTCATCTTCTTGAGTTCTGTAAGATTCTAGCTCTTGCTGAACTGACTCTGCAACCTCTGGGAAAGGGCTAAAGAAATGTTACAGTTTACAGTAAGAGTTAAAGTTATTAAAAACATTTGAAAATGGCTTTTACAATCATTTATAAATTTATTCTGTATTTTCATATACTACTGAATTTTGTATTACCTCATATGATTTGTTTTAGAAATAAACTGAGACAAAACTCAGTTTACATTATACTGCTTACCTGCCTTTGTGTTTCTGCCAAAATTTATCAGCTGCAGTTAAATCATATGACTTTTTATTTTTTTTCTTTGGTCTAGCACCTGCTGGGGAACTTTCCAGTCCTGAAGATTCTTCCAGAATAACTCTGTTTAAATGAAAATCCTATAAAAGAATTATCTGATTAGAATCTTTATCTGTTCTCTGACAGAAGAAAAACATTCCTAACAGAATAGTTTTAAAAACCTTGAATTTTTCACTGAGGATGATTTTGAACTTTCAATTAAATGTTATTTTACACATTTTACCTTGTTTGCACATTCAAAAATGTAAGTTTCAGAACAGATAGTTATACACTTTTTCCACTGGGCGTGGGCATCCTAAACCAAAATAAATGATTTCAATAAGTGTAAATGATCAGCTAATGCTAGCTTTAAGGTATGCCATTGTCCACAATGTTATTTAATATCTACATGCACCCCCTTGCCCAGATTGTCAGGACGTATGGGCTGGGATGCCATCAATATGCAGCTCTCTGTTTGATTCCCCACTTGCAGCTGCTGGAATGCGCTTGGGTCAGTCATAGGTATTGCAGAGCTGTCCTTGAAAGGGAAGCTTCTGTCAAGCGCGTTTATCTCTGTAACATAATTGTTTCTTAGACAAAGAGTAGGTCACCAGCTCTCTACTGCTCCCCCCTTATTTACAACCATTGGACAAGTAATAAATCCATCTGGCCCAAGGATGTTTATGCTACAGCCTGGCTAGTACCACTTTCAAGTCACCTCTCCCACAGGTTCACACAGACAACTCTTATCTTCTGCTAGAGAAGTGTGAGAATGGGAGATGTTTTTAATAGCCTAAATTCCTTAGTAATAAAAGAGATAGTGTTTAGTAACCTTTGAACCCATGACTCAAGTATGCATCTGTATGATAACCTTTGAAGATATCCTATATAGCAACTGTGTAACCCTGTATATGTCATTACTCTCAAGGCTTGTGTCCTTGGTACAGCTTCTAAGTTTCTAACAATAAAACAGCATTTATTTAAAACAAAAGACTGCTTATTGAGAAATATCGATGCTTGACAGCTTCTAGGAGAGCTCTCTCAGCCCCACCTACCCCACAGGGTGTCTGTTGTGGGTGGGGGGGAAGGTAAAGGAGATTGTAAACTGCTCTGAAACTCTGAGATTCAGAGTATAGGGCAGTGTTTAAATCCAATATCCTCCTCCTCCTATATAAGTAGCCAGCAGTCATTCCTTTTCCATTAGACTCAGGATTGGAAGTTCTGTTCTTGATAACCAGTTATCAGCAGCATGGGACTTGTCCTGTGGGGTCCCACAAGTATCAGTTTTATCCACTCACACCATTCTATCTCTATGTAAAGCCCTTGGAAGAGATAATTCATGGTTTTGGAGTTGTATGGCATCCATATACTGAAGAAATCCAGTTCTGTATTCCTTTGTTCAGACTGCCTGGTACTATTAACTAATGTAGTTAAATGGCTATGGGGTAAGAAGCTAAAATGAATCCTGACAAAATTGACGTGATGCTGAGTAGAAAGGCTGAGGTCTTGTAGGCTGTTCTGCTTCACAGATTTGATGGGGTTCAGCTGATCCTCACTACTTGGTCAAGAATCTATGGATTATATTGGAAGCAGCATTATTGCTAGAGAAATAAGTAAGTTCAGCAGCAAAAATGCTTTCCTCCATCTTCATTTAAGCCTAGAAGATTTCTCCCTACTTCGAAATGACTCATATGGCCATGTAGATGTATGCCTCAGTAACCCATAGGATAGACTATTGTAACATACTGTATATGGATCTTCTCATAACTCAGCTGGTACATAACACTGCAGCAGTTACTATTGAGAGCTAAGTGGACTATCCGTACTACAGCTATTCAGCTGTTGTTTCCTTGGTTACCAATTAGTTACTAAGATCAAGGCATTGCTTTTGACCTACAAAGCTCTTAGTGGTCTAGGGCCCCTATATCTGCATGACTATTTCTCCTGAAATGTTCCAGTGTGGCAACTTATCCAAGTGAAGCTTTGCAAATGGGCAGGACCAAAAGTTACCTATACCCAAACATTCTCTGTTGTGGCTTCCAACTGATGGAATTCCCAACATGACAAAATTTGGAAGGCTTCTATAATTCTTTCAATCTGAAGAATGTGTAAAATGGAATTGTTTCAGGAAATGGGACTGTAGTTTTAATGTGTCCAAAATTTTAGGCAATTTCCATTGTATCATAATATTTTACATTGTTTTCTGATTTTGTAAAACAGCTTTATTATATTATTTACTTTGCATATTATATACTGTCATTGCATTATTCTCCAAATTCATAATTTTGTGTTATTACATTGTTAGTAGTACCATATTGTTATTTTTTCTTTTCTATTTTTGTAATTATGTGCTATTAAGCCACTTCCAACTTACGGCAACCCTATGAAATGTATCTACAATATTTTTTTATTGCATGCATTAAAATAATATAACTCATGCTGAGTCTAAGAGAAAAAAGCAGCTAATTGTATTTGTATGATGTTGTAAGCTGCCCTGAGTCTGCTTGCGGAGAGGGCGGGATATAAATTGAAAGTAATAAATAAATAAATAACCTCAGAACTCTCATTAGTTTCCCTTTTATATAAAGAAATACTAAAAGAAAACAATCAAATTAGGACAGCTAAATCTAATTTTCAGATACTGATTAATTTCAGTTACAGCACAACTGAATTTGAAATCTTGTAGAAAGTTAAGTGGAATTAATCTTATATGAGAACTAAAATAAACAGCTGTGGAACAAAGCACCTTCCCCATCATCCTCTGAAGGGCTAACATGATGGGCCTGAGTGGATCTGCAGGTGCTGTTAATGTGTCTTCTGGATTGCAAGCTTGTTATCTTCAAGGTCAACGATGGAAGCCAGTCAATTATCTTCTCATGGGAACCTGCGGTCTGTGATGGGAAGGGGGAGACTGGGAGAGGTGATGTAATCTTCTAGAGATTTTTTTTGGAGACATGTTCTGATTAGATTACATTATCTCCTGACTGGGGGGTGTATGTGTAAAGAAATTATAATTTGAACTGTGGCCCTGGAGTGAAAAGTTAGCTGAGAATTTCATGGACTGCAGGCTGAGGCTATGATCTGCAATTACTAGAGATGTTAGACAATGTTGTTTGAGGCCTTCCTATCAAAACTGAAGTTGGTGTCACCTAATACCACTCTGGACAGTGTTAGGTAGTTGAAGTCCTTTGTTATTTTCTGGTCTCTAGATGCTTTTGAGCTGTGATGCTGGAGAAGAATCTTGGACTGCAAGAAAATCAAATCAGTCAGTCCTAAGGGAAATCAACCCAGACTGCTCCCTGGATAGACAGATGCTGAAGCTGAAACTCAAATACTTGGCCACCAAATAAGAAGGGAGCACTCATTGGAGAAGATCCTGATGCTGGAAAAGACAGAAGGCAAAAGAAGGGGACGGCAAAAGAAGAGATGGCTGGACAACGTTACTGATGTAACTAAAATGAATTTGAGCAGACTTTGGAGGATGGTGGAAGACAGGAGGACCTGGCATGACTTTGTCCATGGGGTCTCAAAGAGTCGGACTCGACTGTGTGACCGAAGAACAACATGACTTCTGAGTAATGTGTTGGCAATATTTTTTTCTAAATTAATATTTCTTGAATAAACTTAGTATATTTTTATGAACAGCCTTGTTCTTGTATGCACTCGCCTTGTTGTGTTTCCTTGGCAGTAACAAAGACTAATTATGGACTAAATATTAAAGTTATAAAGTTAAACACAATTGTTATAACACAAATTCAAGTTAGAATGGTTTGTTAAAATTTCAAGTGCTAGTTTTTTCTTTTAAATCTGCTTCTTTTGCTTATGGATATTAGGAACTGAGAATCTGGCAAAGCCAAATAATTTTCTATGGGAAGAAGAAGAAGAAGAAGAAGATGATATTGGATTTATATCCCGCCCTCCACTCCGAAGAGTCTCAGAGCGGCTCACAATCTCCTTTACCTTCCTCCCCCACAACAAACACCCTGTGAGGTGGGTGGGGCTGGAGAGGGCTCTCACAGCAGCTGCCCTTTCAAGGACAACTTCTGCCAGAGCTATGGCTGACCCAAGGCCATTCCAGCAGGTGCAAGTGGAGGAGTGGGGAATCAAACCCAGTTCTCCCAGATAAGAGTCCGCACACTTAACCACTACACCAAACTGGCTCTCCTCTGGTTTAAAGCCCCACAGTACAAATGCTAATCCATAAAGAAGCATTAAGGGCTTTTTGCATTTTATCAATTATACATCTAATTTGCAATATGGCCTCATTTGTGGCTATTTAATGGCTAGAGTGTCAGACTAGGATCTTGGAGACTCAGGTTCAAATCCCAACTCTGCCATGGAAGCTAGTTCAATGACCTTGGGCCAGTCACCTTATCTCAACCTAATCTATCTGGGCAACTGGGAGCCTGATACAGATATTAAAGAGCAGCCGGGAAAAACCTGCTGACTGTCCCCGGACCGAGAGAGGTGAAGCTGCAAAGCACCCGTAACCGGGCCTTCTCCTCTGTAGCCCCGAGCCTATGGAACCAACTTCCAGAGGAAATGCGGGCCCTGCGGGACCTAGAACAGTTCCGCAGGGCCTGCAAGACCTTCCTCTTCAGACTGGCTTTCCCTGATCGAAATGGAAATTACGAAGGAAACCGCCATCAGAAAAAGTAAATGTAGCACTAGCACTTTTAAAAATTAACTTAATTTTAAAGCCTAACCAGATTTTAATTAAATGTTTGATGTTTGATGTAGTTTTATTCACCTGTATAATTTGGCTCTGAGCCATGTTGTTAGCCGCCCTGAGCCTGCTCCGGCGGGGAGGGCGGGATACAAATAAAATTTGTTGTTGTTGTTGTTGTAGCAGGCAGACTTACGTGGAAGACAACATCTATCACTTAAGACATATGATTAATAAGAGGGTCATAGATCAAAGTCAGCACTTTTAATTCTGGAAACTAAAAGAAAGCCAGTGAAGTTTTAAAATAAACATCATCCTATTAAATTAGAACACACATACATCCTGTCTCCATTAACAAATCTCTGCCAACAACAAATAATATTTATATTACTATGTCATACAGAATGCAAAAGAGAACTTCTTCACATAGGCTACTGAAATTAGAGTAAGTAATCTAACAACATATAAAAGTATTATGTTCAGCTTGGAGAGGAGACGACTGAGAGGTGAAATGATAACCATGTACAAGTACTTAAAGGGCTATCCCATAGAGTAGTTTTCTGTTGCTCCAGATGGTCAGACCAGATCCAATGGGTTGAAATCAAATCAGCAGTTTTTGGCTAAACTTTAGGAAGAACTTCCTGACAGAGCAGTTCCTCAATGGAACAGGCTTCCTTAGGAGGTGGTGGACTCTCCTTCTTCGGAGGTTTTAAACAGGCTAGATGGCCATTGACAGCAATGCTGATTCTGTGAACTTAGGCTGATCATGAGGAAGGAGGGTAGAAAGTAAGTAAGTAAAATTTTATTTATATCCCGCCCTCCCCCGCCAAGCAGGCTCAGGGCGGCTAACAACAGCAAAATAATAATACATTTAACAAAACATTAAATTAACCCCAAACCGATTAATACATTAGTTAAAACAGTTACTAAGTCTAAAAACATTAAGAAAGGGTTGCATTAGTGCTTAGTTCTTGTAGCCTTTTTTCACACGCCCAGGGAAATGCCAATTTGAGATCAGGAAGCAATTCTTCTCCAGGCCAGTCTGGTCAGGAATCTTGTAGGGTTTTTTGCCATCTCCTGGGCATGGAGCAGGGGTCACTGGGGTTGGGTGGTGGTGGTAGTTGTGAATTTCATGACCCTGGAGGTCACTTCCAACTCTATGATTCTAACAAAATCTTGTTTCGATGACGTAGTATTGCAATACCTCAAAATGTGTTTAATTGTTCAACACAGTAAATTCCTACTTTTACTAAGGTGAGAAAAATCAAATAATAAGATGGTCTGAAATTATAAAGGCTATTTTTGGTTATTACTGTTTTGAATATCTGCATTTTTTTGGATAGATAAAAACAATCTTCATGACTTTGGGACTATCTTTTTAAGAAACATCTACACCACCTTGTGGTGATGAATGATATTTTAAATTGTTAACATAATATTTTATGAATCTAATAGGATCATAAAAGTACTAAATACTATTGGTAACACTGTGGAGACAATTCATGAAAGATCTGAAGAACTAACAAAATCTCACAACAAGAGAGCTAAATAACTGATTTTGTAGCTGCCAAGTTAGATATGGATGCTCAAGTACGTTAACACCTAAGATTTACATAAATCAAGGAGTCAAGCAAGATTGTATTTTGGTTCCCTATTTATTTAGCATATTTATGAATGACCTAGCTCCTACTTTGTACGCGGTTGATGGCCATTTTCCTAAAGTGGGTACCCAAACAGTTGCTTTGCTATTGTACGTTGATGATGCTGTAGTGCTATCCAACACTCAGAAGAGTGAAGCACCTTTTATCTACCTTTATATCTTACTGTAAAATCTCCTATCTGCTAATTTTGAGAAATCAAAAATTTTGGTGGTCTTGAGATCTTGGAGATGCCTCAACTGGTGTGTTAATGGCGAAGTCATTTAACAAGTTAAATACTTCAAATATCTGGGAGTCCTCTTCCAGTAGAATAAAAGATGGGCATCTCAGGGGAAACAAGTAATAAACCTGACCAAATGTAGTTTTGTCAGCAATTGCTAGGTTTTTCTATGTGATCAATTTGTCCTCACAGCAATGAAAGTTTTTAACACCAAAGTCTCCTGTCAAATACTTTATAAGGGGTGGTCAACGGTAGCTCTCCAGATGTTTTTTGCCTACAACTCCCATCAGCCCCAGCCAGCATGGCCATTGGCTGGGGCTGATGAAAGTTGTAGGCAAAAAACATCTGGAAAGCTACTGTTGGCCACCCCTGCTTATGGGATCCCTATCTGGATCAGCTCCTTCAATCAACATGTTGAGCAGATCTGGGCAATGTACTTGCACTGTATTCCTGGAGACATGGCCATATCTTCTTGTAAGTAGAGCTTGGCTTTCAACATTGAAATTCTGGTTACACCTTCATTGTAAGACAGAACCTAGCAGCTATTTCCATTTGATGTTATTGGGTTCATTCCCATCCAATTGGTCACATTCAATTCTGAAGCAAATACAGTCTATTGGTATCTCTTTTGACTCCCTTCTTATGAATTCCAAGTATTTGGAACTCTGAAACAGAAACCTGAACAAATTCTCTTCTTTCTTGCAGGCATGACTTGTTTCCCTTTAAAGTTTAATATAACATCAACTTATGGGCCTCCAGCTCCTTATCTTTCACAGCTTACAGCTCCACAATTATGTTATTGAATGTCTTTCCTTCAGCAGTTCTCTATGGATCTGTTTATGTAGCTGCAGAAAACCAGAAATGATTGCTCATATTTTGCTCCCTTGGGAATTTTATGACAAAATACGGGATATTTTAACTAGTTCCCTTTTACACAACAGGCATAGTTACCCAGAAGAGAGGCTTGTCTCTCTTTTTAAAAAAATCAGACCAGTGCTCCCATATTACTTTCTCAGTAGCAAGGTATCTCTCAATCGTTATGAGAATCAGGGAACAAAATGTTAAAACTCTGGAGAGATTATTGGTTTCTGTATATTTAAACAGTGGTTTTTGTTTTGCTTTCAAACTATGTCAATAAAGATATTGATTGATTAACAGATGGACTAACTGATCTTGTAGATGGGAAAAAGGAAATGTGATGTAAGGAGGGAGGAATGCATTCTCACATAAAAGTGGTTTGTCTATAGCTATGGATTCATCCCATCACAGTTACGTTCCAGTGTGTCTAAAAGCACACAGCAACCAGAAGAGTTACCCAGCTGGTGCCAAAGAAAAATCAAGGTTCTGCAAGAAGCATTTTTTTTAATCAAGAGAGATGGAGAGAAGTACTATCAAGCAAAAGTCTTTCTAGACCGGTTTGCTGAAGGTTTCCAAAATAAAGAGTTGGGAGTAGATTGTAGTAAGGGTGGAGTCCCCTACATGCAGCATTTTGTGCAGACAGGAACATTTTGGGGAAAGGTGAGAAAGCTGTACCCTACAAGCAGAAATCTTTGCGCCTTCAGAAAAACTCCAGTGGTTACTATCTGCACTATTTTCAATCCTCCAAACTATATATAAGTACGAAACTGTCCTTTCCAATACTTTCTATAAGATCAATAGAGTGTATTCATTATTCTTTACTATATCACATAGATGCAATGATCCACAAATATAGCCCTCTGTAATTTGAGCAACCAGCAATTTAAAACTGTAGTATACTCCACCAAGATAACCATTCTCCTTTATCTGAGAAGACACATTTTTTAACTACTCTGAGTCACTGCCTGCTTAAATCAAAGCAGTACTGTGCATTAAAATTTTGCATTATGAAGTCTGTTGTAAAGGAAAAATAAATAAATTGTAGTCACAAAAAAATTCTTACCAGTACATCATGTACTAAGGCCTGGTAGGTCCAAGTATGGTGCAGGGGAGTTGCCAAATCTATGTTTCGGTCAACAAGTACTAATAGAGGTCTCTGGAAACTGCAAGTAAAAATATCTTGTTAGTATCAACATGTGTTTCAGCATATCTAATAATAATGGAAATCTGCAGAAATGTTAACCATAAACCATATTTCCATTTAATGCCAAATTTTAAAAACATGTGAAATGTATGGCTTGAATCCTACAGAGTCTGTGTGTAAAAGCATGCTCAGAACATGATTCCTTTCCATTCGCTTCCCTGTAGTCTTTTTCAAAGACCTCCAAAATACTGCAGGTTGCAGCACTTGATTTGGCAACAAAATGGTTGGTACTGCTCTTGCACCAATGGAATTTCCACTGCAAGAAGGGAGGGTGATTTTGCTTGGTTCTTCCTCCTCACTGCAGCCTATTAGACCACAGAGTTTTTTGTCTGTAAGAAATCTGCAGCCTCCAGTAGCAGGGCTTGGTAGTATGGGAGGTGAAGGCAGGAAATAAGCACATCCTTATGCATACGCCACATGTTTGAAGCCTATGTTCTTCATGTTGAACTAAATGCTCTTATAATGAAGAACAAATACTGTTCTTTATACAAATACTGTTAATGCTTAAAACCCTTAGATAAATAACTGAAACAAATTTAAAATATTGCTAAATCTTTAATTGAACAGATTAATCTAATGAGGAAGTGTGACAACCTGCTTCAATGAAAAATGTCTATTGTCTATATATATGGGCCTTCAAAAATGTTCCTGAAATATATAACTAAAGGTTACCTGAACTGTCCAGCCCCAAGCGTGTCACCTGTGAAAAGACTGTTCCTGGCGTCTCTGAGGTTTTCTCGGAGTTTCTTATCTAGTTTCTAGGGGAAAAAACAGTACTTTTTCCATATATCTAAAAGCTACCTCAAATGACAAGTCAGACTTGTGGACCCCCATCCCCACCACTATCATAAAGGGAAACGGTATAAATAATCACAAAACAAGAAAGAAGAATAACAAGGAGACAGACACTGCCCCGCCACCACAACTGTGTTTTCTTTACTGAGAAATCTTATTTTCTTGGTAGTCCAAGCACAATCTGGTGAGATGCTGGCTAAATTAACTTTCATTATTCCTGAGATGGCTATATTTTGTACAACTAGCAGATAATGTTTGTGATACTGCCAGACATACACATGCCCCACCCACAGACACACATATGCCCCATCCAAAGCAAGACTACCTCCTTATCCTACAAAACCCCACCATTTCAAAAACCTTTTTCCACTGATATTTTTCCATTCTAAATTTATATTAATATTATAATATTAATTAAAAATATATTAATCTCATTTATCTCAATCATGTTTTGCTCTTTACAGAACTGTTCATCAACCTGAAAGGAATTCTGGAACTCACACATCAGGTATGTGAGGCACCATCGTATCTCCCAAAGGTCAGGTGAGTTTTCCCTGGAGGCTGCTCCTGCTAGTAAGCCCGTTGTGAGTTCCAGCTTTGTAGCAGTTTTGGGCTGTCTTGTGCAGTTCCTTTAAACTTTAAAGTCCCTGAGTGCTTCTCTGCTGCACAGCTGTTTTTGGGCGGTCTTATGAAGTCTTTTTAAAGTTAAAAGGGACTGCATAAGACAGCCTGAAACAGCTGCATATCAGGGAGTGCCTCCCCATCTCTCAGCTGTTTTTGCAGCTTTCACTGAGAACAGAAAGCAAGGGTTTAAAGGGAGTTCCTTTAAATCCCTGCTTTCTGTTCTATCCATGAACTGCCACAGACTACTTTAAATGCTCATGCAAATTCATTACTGGAGACCAGTCATGAACTTCTGTTTGTGAACCATGAACATGGCAAAATTTTGCTTCATAGTCCTGACCTGAATAGCCCAGGCAAGCCTGATCTCACCAGATGTTGAAGCAAAATAGGGACAACCCTGGCAAGTACTTGGAAGGAAGACCTCCTTGGAATACTAGGAGCAGGAGGCAGAGGCAGTCTCTATCAAGACACTTCTTTGAATGTTTTCCATACCCCAATAGGGGGTCACCACAAGTTGCCATGATTTCCAGGCATACATGCACAGATGCACACACACAAATACAAAAAAAAATTGCTTTGTGGTTCAGGTCACGTCCATCCCTAATTGTGACCCACCTTGTTCCTCCTCCTCTCCCAGGACATCTCCCTCTCAGCACGGGAAGTACCTATTTCCTTCCTTAAACACTTGCTGGAACAGTCCCTTTCATTCCTTCCCACAAGGTCATACTGGCCTAAATGAAGTTCTTCCTCCTCCGGTGGAGCCCCAGTTCCAAAAGAAGGCAAAGAAATCCTTGCCACTCCCATGGTTCTCAGTCAATCTCATCCCTTTCCTGCCATAAGAAGGCAGGTGTTCTTTATTGAAACTGCTCACGCTGTGGCTTTTTATAATTGGCCTTGCATCTATCGTTTGCATAAATGCATTGAAAATTTCCTGGAATATGTCTTCTTAGCTTGTGACACTATTGAAGAATTACCACAGCATCATGGTGCTATACAGCTGTCCTGTCTTGTGCAACATGGCTTGATTAAAACCATCACTTGTGCAACATGGCTTGGTCAAAACAACCAACTGCTGGATGCTTTTTGTTAAACAGCAATATTTTCTTTGATTCGAAAGTTTCATTTGTTCTTCACAACTCACCACTGCCACCATTTCTGCTGCTGTTCCTCTTGAACATCTGATTATTGGAACAGCTCCTATTAAAAATAAAAATTGAAACTAGCTAACCCTTCTGAAACAATACATAGCATATATCTAAGACACATGAGCTTTATATTGCCCACTAAAGAATACCTCTTAAATAATAGTTAAACACATTTTTATAAAGCTCAGGAATTGCTCAGAAATTCCTGGACATTAGTAAACTGTCTCCTAAATTAGCCTGCATATTTTTGATTTCTCAATGGAACAGTTCTCTGATCTTATATGTGGTTATTTTTACTAGTTTGGTGAAAGAGGTGCAAGTCAATGGCTTGAATCCAAGCAAATGAGAACTGAAGACTTACAATCCTCTTTACCAATACAATTTCCTGGGAACCCCAAAAACCTGGTCTGAAGGACCTCTGGGAATGTTGTGGGGTGCAGTACGTGGGGATGGAAGGAGAGCAGTGGGAAGGAACAATCAGCTGAAGTCACCTTGTCACATGGGCCCTCGCTTCACTCACACAAGAGTGGGCGTTGATTTCTGGCAATTTTCCTCTCTCACAGTAGTTACCTCCCAATTCAATGCCAGTCCAAAGGATCCCTTGATCCTTGGTTGAGCAGGGATAGAAGCACCAACAACTGACTGGTGAAAATTAGCAGGTCATGTAAATTCTTGCTCCATTCACACAAGAATCGGAGGGAGAGTTCCTGGCAATTTCTTCCTCCAACAATAGCTTCTACCATACATAAAAATGTATCCCCCAGTCTCTAGGAATGGCTTGGTGGGATTGGCAGTGATCCACAACTCCCTTCCATTCATGGTTTCTTGGATATAAGCCAGTGATTGCACAAGTAGTTTCAGATGCTTTCAAGTGTATATACCTGCACTGACACATGAGACAGACTAGGAGTTCAATGGTTTCAAAGACTTTTGATGCCAGGGACTTCAGCCATCCACAGGGAGGCTTTTTGATGGGGACAGCTCAAAATTTCATGGTTGCAACAGCAATGATGAGACTATCTCAAATGACATCTGATATTATACAGATTATAGCCTCAAAACGGCTACTGGTTCGGGAGGAGAAGGCAGCGACATGATGGTGGAGGTTCCTTTATCTCAGATCACTACCTGCATAGGCTTATGGGAAGGACTCTGATGGATCCGCCTGGTTTTCTGATGCCTCTGGGTGAGTTTCTAATTGACATGGTAAATTAAAGCTCTGTTGACTTTTGAAATGAGGAAATTAACTGTGCTGTGAGGCTGCAACAATTGCTTCTAAGCTCTTTCCCATAGGCAAGGATCCTTTCCCATATAGTACTGTCATTTTCCAAGAAACTTGGGGTTATAAAATGACAGTGACCATGGAAGAAGACTAATATAACCTATATGAGCAATTGCTGAGGAAGTGTGCATGAGGGACAGAGCTGATCTGAGGTTAGGTATTCCCTTCCCAGAAAACTCACCTGGTTTCTTCACTTCTGCCATTCTACTGAGCTGTAAAAATTATTTAAGGGATTTCTAAAGAAAGGAAATGTACTTTTATTCCAACCTGTGAACAATTATTGTTTTATCTGCTGCACAAGTAGTTTAAAGCCTTACTCTCTTGTAACTTTAATGTTGCTTACTGTCAGTTGTTGCTTTTGTAAATTATTTTAATCTTTTCAATTTAGCTTTTTATATTCTTATTATAGAGTATTTTAAAAGTGCATACATAATGCTCTCCAGACTCTTAACCTTAAATCTGCATGTTTCCTTTTCTTCTCTACTAAGTGTATTTTCTTTTGTCTTAGCACCAGTTCAGACATAATGTTACATCATGTTTAAATATGGTTAGCTTTAAACCACAGTTTGAAACTAGAGTTTGAAGCTGGTTTGCAAGCTCTGGGAAAAGATAACAACAGGAGGATTAAGTTCAGTGTTAGGACAGCACAACATGGTTAATGCATAAAAAGGAAGGCAGAGCTAAATTCTTGCAGAAAATAAGAGAATTCATGCAGAATAGGTGGAAGCTGTTTATGGCATGGTTATTGCCCTCTGAACGCTGATGCTGGAGATTGTGGGATGTATGAGGACAAGGACAACTAAGGTGTAAGGGCTTGCAGAGAGAAAGGGTACTAGGTGAAATTACCATCGTTTCTTCTGCATGTGGTGCTTTCGCTGGCACAAGAAATTCAGCTAGCTAACAGTGATGCCTGTCTCATTCCCTATTCTCACTGTAGCCCCCACGCTGTGAATCATCCTACAATTCCCACATCAGCTTTTGGGAAGTTGCTAAGAGAAGGCGGTGGCAGGAAACTTTATCAGTACATACTAATATTCCCACGTTTTATGAAGTGAAAGTCATGCCTGCAATGGGTCTTTGAAATGATGAAGAATCCTGAGTAGGCCTATGTGATGGACTCAGGAACTTAGCATGAGAAGCTGGAGAACAAGCTTGGTTGGTATGCAGTCATGGTAACTGAAATGTAGTGAAATGAAGAGGCAGCAAGGAACACCTCAGGGTTTTCAGTTTAGTTTAGAGTCTTTGAGAGAAAAGTCTTCAGTGAGAGTCTAGAGTGTGAAGACTGGGACTAAGGCTGGTCAGTTGTGATATGAAGCAACTGGACAAGGAGCTGAGAACAGCCAGTGGGGCTGAGTTCCTTGTGGACGCAGAGCTGGGCTAAGCTTCTGTCTGAGAAAGGGTTTGAAGTCAGAAGGGGGCAAAACCAGGCACCTTCTTGAGAAGAAGCTCTCTGTGGGAGTTCTGCCACCACATCAAGGCAGACTTCTTGTACAGACTGAGATCGCACAAACACTCAGAAGGGAGGACTGGATTCTGGGGGTCAGCAGGGTTTCCCAAGATTCAGACCAGAAAACTAGTTGGGGCTGAGACACACAGGAGTGAGGTATTAGCTCTCAGTGGTGTGAGTCCTGGATGCTAGTGTGGAATGTCTGCGAGGGAGAATTAATCTGGCACCAGTCAGGAGTTCTCAGTGTGAGTGGAAAAGAGTGACTGTCAGTTTGTTATTTTTATTATTTGAGTAGCCAGAACATAGGGCTATATAAAGCATTTCTAGTGCCCAGTAGGCACTGCCTGCCTGTCATAGAGTTCCATAGAATTCTGAAGTCTACCTGCTTGGTAGTTTAAAAATCTTCTGCCAGGGTTATATATCTAATTCTTTCCTCAGCCTGACAAATCTCTGTGTTGAGTAATTGATTATTTTGCCAACCATCTGCCTGCAAATTAATTTGTTGTTATTGATCAGATTTAACCAATATTATTTTATCCCTCTCCTTTGCCTTTTGTTATCCAATAAATGTTTCTTTGGTTTTTAACTTTAAAATCATCTGGTGCCTATTTCTTTTTAGAGGTCTGACAGGATTTTTGTATGTGTGCCTAAGGGACTGAGGGAAGGTGACTGGGGAAAAATTTAGAATGGTCACCCTCCCAAGCTGACCCTAACCGGTTCCTCACAGCCTACTTCTTCCCTCTGTTCCCAACAGCTAACCACTCAGCTTTAATAACAACAAACCTATACTTACCAAGTGTAACAAAAAAGCAGAATAGGCTGTCAACAATTGTATCCATAATGGTCTCCATTTCAGTGTCTGTTATGTCTGGTCTGTTAATGGCTAGAATTTTTTTTAAATAAAGAGGAAGAATAATTTAAGTTTCCATTAATATATCTAATTCTCAACATAGCCAAATCTCTAGACATTTAAATCTGGAGATCAGAGCCATGAAAAGACAAGGCAGATATTTCTATAAATCTGAAAAATGCTCAAGGTTTTCAGAAAAATCTGAACTGTTTAAAAAATAAATACAACAAAATGCACTGGGAATTTTTGTTTTTTTTAAATCCAAAATAATAAAAGCTGCATTTATAGCTTTAAGAAATGAATGCCCTCAGTGGTCACTCCTAGTCAAGCACACAGTACTGGCAGCGGATTCCAGCCTTGGTTTTTGTCCATAAAAGGTGGGGGGGGGGCGTAGGGTCCTTCTGAGGGCTGTTTTGGCCTCTGAGGGACGACTCATCAGGGCCAGCATCAACCACCAATGTGCATGACTTATTCAGGACTGGCTCCTTGCTACTGTTGAACAGCAGCCTCAACAAAAGTCAGTGTGGTACTGTGATTAGAGCTTCAGATTAGATCTGGGAGGACTCAGGTTCGAATCCCCAATCTGCAATGTAAACTCAGAGAATGATGTTGGGCCAGCAACATATTTTCAGTGTAACTTGCATCACAGGATTCTTGTGAGGATAAAATGGAAGACAGGAAAATGATGCAAGCTGCTTTGGGTCTCCATTGTGGAGAAACGGAGGCATAAATTAAATAATAAATATAGTTGAAGATAGGGGTCTGATAAGAGGTAGCTTTGTAAGTGGATGGGTCAGAAAGAAAGGAAGAAGAGGAAGGTGAAGATACTGAGATTGCCTGGAGGAGGAAAAAAACATGGAAAAAGTGTGGAAAAGAGGATCTAGGAGAAAATGAGGTGCTTCTGTAAGTTTCTTTTTTTTTTTTTAATATGTATATTTTTTATTATTAATACATTATCCGTTTCTCTACATGGTTTCTGATATCCGTTTTGCTTCTGTAAGTTTCTAAGAGATCCACAATGTGCAATGTACCTCTGGTTCATGGTTTTCATGGGTAGAAGTGGCCAGGGGGAGAGAAGGAGGGTAAGCTGAAGACAGACAGATAAAGGTAGACTGGCTGCTAGGTGGGAAGGAAAGAACACAGGAAGAATTGAGTAGAGACTATATGGGATTCCAGGGAAATAAAAAAGGAAAGAGTGGATGAAGCGGAAATTAAATACTATCCCCCCATAACGCTTCATATGTCCCCCACTTGCAGAATATAATATACACATGTATTCTGAATGAAGAGATCCATACTAAATGAATAGCTCCTACACCAAAACACAAAAACAATGAGTTGAAAATCTCCAACAGGGTTTTATGAAAAAATAAGAATATTTTGGCTAGCGAGGAAGTAAACTCTCTGCATGTTTACTTTTATAATTCAATCAACGGCCTATCAGCATATAGATTATCAGCACAGGCAACAAATCAAGAAATGCAGTCGAGATTATGAACATATTCCTTGAGAATTATGTAGTAATATTCAACATCAGCATGAAAAAATGTGCATAGTCATAGAAATTACATAGAACACTGCTATGTTGATTTCAATGCTAGACATTTAATGTTTTAAAAATTATTCACCTACCACGATATGAAACAAGCTCCTTATTCTGATTGCAGAGTACAAACATATCATCTTCCAAAGTAATGAAATTAAGATATTGGTCAAAAACCTGTAAATGAAAACAAACAGATCATTGACAGGAATGTAATTCTGCTTTGTTGAGATACAGCATTTATTTGTGTAGTTTAATATTACATGATTAAACATACAGTGAAGAAAATACCGATAACTGTGCAATTATAATCATCTCAACTAACGCATTCTTGGCCATGTAAAGTTTTTATTTATGAAATCCTTCAGGAAAAAAAACAACTATGAAAATAACTGCAGACATGTTAAAAGGTGTCTTGTCCATTTTACTGTGAATAAAACTACCCAAAATATTTTGTACAATCTTGAGTAAAATATAATCATACCTAAAAATGGAACTTATTAAGAACATAAGAGAAGCCATGTTGGATCAGGCCAATGGCCCATCCAGTCCAACACTCTGTCATACAGTGGCCAAAAAAAAAAATGTATACACACACACACACACACTGTGGCTAATAGCCACTGATGGACCTCTGCTCCATGTATTTATCCAATCCCCTCTTGAAGCTGGCTATGCTTGCAGCCACCACCACCTCCTGTGGCAGTGAATTCCACATGGTAATCACCCTTTGCGTGAAGAAGTACTTCCTTTTATCCGTTTTAACCTGACTGCTCAGCAATTTCATTGAATGCCCATGAGTTCTTGTATTGTGAGAAAGAAAGAAAAGTACTTCTCTACTTTCTCTATCCCATGCATAATCTTGTAAGTCTCTATCATGTCACCCCGCAGTCAACGTTTCTCCAAGCTAAAGAGCCCCAAGCGTTTTAACCTTTCTTCATAGGGAAAGTGTTCCAAACCTTTAATCATTCTAGTTGCCCTTTTCTGGACTTTTTCCAATGCTATAATATCCTTTTTAAGGGGCGGTGACCAGAATTGCATACAGTATTCCAAATGAAACCGCACCATTGATTTGTACAGGGGCATTATGATACTGGCTGATTTGTTTTCAGTTCCCTTCCTAATAATTCCCAGCATGGCGTTGGCCTTTTCTATTGCAATCGCACACTGTCTTGACATTTTCAGTGAGTTAACTACCACGACCCCAAGATCTCTCTCTTGGTCAGTCTCTGCCAGTTCACAACCCATCAACTTCTATTTGTAGCTGGGATTCTTGGCCCCAATGTGCATTACTTTGCACTTGGCCACAATGAACCTCATCTGCCACGTTGACGCCCACTCACCCAGCCTCAACAGATCCCTTTGGAGTGCCTCACAATCCTCTCTAGTTCTCACCACCTTGAACAATTTAGTGTCATCTACAAACTTGGCCACTTCACTGCTTACTCCCAACTAATTCTCACCACCTTAAACAATTTAGTGTCATCTGCAAACTTGGCAACTTCACTGCTTACTCCCAACTCCAAATCATTAATGAACAAGTTAAAGAGCATGGGACCCAGTACTGAACCCTGCAGCACCCCACTGCAAAGACCGGCCATTTATACTCACTCTCTGCTTCCTATTAATTAGCCAGTTTTTGATCCACAAGAGGACCTGTCCTTTTACTCCATGACTCTCCAGCTTACGAAGGAGCCTTTGATGAGGAACTTTATCAAAAACTTTCTGGAAGTCAAGGTAAACAACATCTATTGCGTCCTTCTTGTCCACATGTTTGTTCACCCCCTCAAAGAGCTGTAACAGGTTAGTGAGACAAGATTTTCCCTTACAGAACCCATGCTGAGTCTTCCTCAATAACTTGTGTTCATCAATGTGCCTACTCATTCTGTCTTGATAATGGTTTTTACCAACTTTCCCAGTATTGGAAGTCAGACTGACTGGCCTATAATTTCCTGGATCTCCTCTGGAACCCTTTTTAAAGATGGGGTGACATTTGCTATCTTCCAATCCTCAGGAACGGAGGCAGATTTCAATGAAAGATTACATATTTTTGTCAGGAGATCCACAAGTTCACCTTTGAATTCTTTCAGAACTCTTGGATGTATGACATCCGGACCTGGTGACTTACTAGTTTTTAATTCGTCAATCAGCTGTAGGACCTCCTCTCTTGTCACCTCAATATGACTCAGGTCTTTCAACACCCCTCCCAAAATTAGTGGTTGTGGAGTAGGCAAACACTTCTCATCTTCCACAGTGAAGACTAAGGCAAAAAATCCATTCAGCTTCTCAGCCATATCCCTATCCTCCTTCAGTAATCCTTTGACTCCTTGGTCATCCAAGGGCCCCACTGCCTCCCTGGCTGGTTTCCTGCTTCGAATATATTTGAAGAATTTTTTATTGTTGGTCTTTATGTTTTTTGCAGTATGCTCCTCATAGTCCCTTTTTGACTGCCTGATCACAGTCTTGCATTTGATTTGCCACAACCTGTGTTCCCTTTTATTAATCTCACTTGGACTAGCTTTCCACCGCTTAAGGGAGTCCTCCTTACCTTTTACAGCTTCCATTACTTTGTTAACAAAGCAGGCTTTTTCTTATACCTGTTTGTACCTTTCCTAACTTGTGGTATATATGTTATCTGAGCTTCTAGGATTGTAGTTTTAAAAAGCCTCCAAGCTTCCCCAAGGGTTTTGACTGTATTTACCTTTGTTCTATATGCATAATTTCATAGTTTAGGCAGAAAATTTATTATGCTGTATAACACACTTGTACGGACAGGGGTTTTTTTGCAGAAAAAGCCCAGCAGTAACTCATTTGCATGTTAGCCACATCCCCTGACACCAAACCAGCTGGAACTGTGTTCCTGCTCAAAAAACCCGTGTATGGAAATAATGGAGACATCTATATTAACATATCATAAACATTGTACCTTAGCCACTTGTGTTACTGCACTAGCACCAAGAGCAGAATTTGCAATATCTTCCAGTTTACTTCTTGAAATAGCAGAAATAAAATTTAAATAATAAGACTCATAAAGTTGACTTCTAAGATCCTAAAAGAAAAAAAGAATTACACTGTTGTTTTTAGTTAACAAGAATACTTCAACAATGACAGCTTACTACATAGCAAGGTATTTAAAGTTTAATACTGGTTTTATGTATGAAAAACTATCAGATTAAGGTTTTATAATGTACTGTTGAATGTATGTAACTTGGCTAGCACAGAAACCACTTGCCCCAAAGCAGGTTTTGTCATGAAAAACTAAATCTGAAATGGAGAAAAGGTACTGCTAAAAAAAAAAAAAAGTACAATATTGCTCTTTTTAAATTGTGAAATATGCAGAGTGCGGTGCACATGAACAGTTGCCAGAAATCAGTGTAGGAGACATGCTATGTAAAACAGATCCAAAACAAATTAAACTGTTTTCTAACAATAGTAAACAACAAAAACAGTACTAAGTCTTCTCTGGCAGCTTGTTTCACCAAAGGGAATTTTTTTTTAAGTTGTTATAATGACTTAAGGGGGGGAGCAGGATGTTTCCCCTTTGAAAGAAGTGTGTAAACACACTTGGACATAGATTTGCTGCTGTGCTGCTTTAGCAGATAATACTAAAGAGCCTATCACTTGCAACCTGATCTATCTGTCAAAAACAAGCAATATGTCAGTCAGAATGTAGACTGGGAACTTGCAGGCACAGATGCAAATAATCACAATAAACCACACATTTGCACTGTAATCAGCAAAACCAAGCAGTTTTACCTTAGTGCCAGAGAAATTTAAAGTCCCTCCTGCCACAACACTATTCTGCATAGAATGTGCTTTCCAAGCAGTAGGCAGACATATTGCTAAAGCTGCGCTGAACTGCACTGGAAAGCAGATTAATTATTGCCATGAACCATTCACTGCAACCAGGAAAGCAGCAGCACAAAGACACTTGCAGCTGCTATCTGGCCCAAGCATTCTCTCTGTCTGGCATAAACCAAACCACTCATTCTGTGAACTCTGTGCTACAATGCACACAGGAACTCTTAGTTCTTACTCCAGATTTACACTACCTGGCACAGCCTGTCAACATTTTCCTCTGTTGGCATTACAAAATATATTGCTGGGACATCTGGAATAGGATCTCGATCAGAGTGCAGAAGACTGGGGAATAAAAGAACAGATGCAATTTATAAACATGCTCTTAGCATAAGAACATACGAAAAGCCATGTTGGATCAGGCCAATGGCCCATCTAGTCCAACACTCTGTGGCCAATATATGTGTGTGTGTGTATATATATACATACACACACACAAATATATACTGTGGCTAATAGCCACTGATGGACCTCAGCTCCATATTTTTATCCAATCCACTCTTAAAGCTGGCTATGCTTGTAGCCACGATCTCCTGCAGCAGTGAATTCCACATGTTAATCACCCTTTGGTTGAAGAAGTACTTCCTTTTATTCGTTTTAACCTGACTGCACAGCAATTTCATTGAATGCCCACAAGTTCTTGTATTGTGAGAAAGGGAGAAAAGTACTTCTTTCTCTACTTTCTCCATCTCATGCATAATCTTGTAAACCTCTATCATGTCACCCTGCAGTTGACGTTTCTCCAAGCTAAAGAGCCCCAAGTGTTTTAAGCTTTCTTCATAGGGAAAGAGTTCCAAACCTTTAATCATTCTAGTTGCCCTTTTCTGGACTTTTCCAATGCTATAATATCCTTCTTGAGGTGCGGTGACCAGAATTGTACACAGTATTCAAAATGAGACCACACCATCAATTTATTATGATACTGGCTGATTTATTATGATACAGCATTATGATACTGGCTGATTTGTTTTCAGTTCCCTTCCTAATAATTCCCAGCATGGTGTTGGCCTTTTTTATTGCAATTGCACAGTGTCTCGACATTTTCAGTGAGTTATCTACCACGACCCCAAGATCTCTCTCTTGATCAGTCTCTGCCAGTTCACAACCCATCAACTTCTATTTGTAGCTGGGATTCTTGGCCCCAATGTGCATTACTTTGCACTTGGCCACAATGAACCTCATCTGCCACGTTGATGCCCATTCACCCAACATATCCCTTTGGAGTGCCTCACAATCCTCTCTGGTTCTCTCCACCCTGAACAATTTAGTGTCATCTGCAAACTTGGCCACTTCACTGCTTACTCCCAACTTCAAATCATTAATGAACAAGTTAAAGAGCATGGGACCCAGTACTGAGCCCTGCGGCACTCCACTGCTTACCGTCCTCCACTGCGAAGACTGCCCAATTATACTCACTCTATGCTTCCAATTAATTAGCCAGTTTTTGATCCACAAGAGGACCTGTCCTTTTACTCCATCACTTTCGAGTTTACTAAGGAGCCTTTGATGAGGAACTTTATCAAAAACTTTCTGGAAGTCAAGGTAAACAACATCTATTGGGCCCCCTTTGTCCACATGTTTGTTCACCCCCTCAAAGAACTGTAACAGGTTAGTGAGGCAAGATCTTCCCTTACAGAACCAATGCTGAGTCTTCTTCAGTAACTTGTGTTCATCAATGTGCCTACTCATTCTGTTCTTGATAATGCTTTCTACCAACTTTCCCGGTATTGAAGTCAGACTGACTGGGCTGTAGTTTCCTGGATCTCCTCAGGAATGGAAGCAGATTTCAATGAAAGATGACATACTTTTGTCAGGAGATCCACAAGTTCAACTTTGAGTTCTTTCAGAACTCTTGGATGTATGCCATCCGGACCTGGTGACTTATTAGTTTTTAATTCGTCAATCAGTTGTAGGACCTCCTCTCATGTCACCTCAATTTGATTCAGGTCTTTCAACACCCCTCCCAAAATTAGTGGTTGTGGAGCAGGCAAACACTTCTCATCTTCCACAGTAAAGACTGAGGCAAAAAATGAATTCAGCTTCTCAGCCATTTCCCTATCCTCCTTCAGTAATCCTTTTACCTCTTGGTCATCCAAGGGCCCCACTGCCTCCCTTGCTGGTTTCCTGCTTCGAATATATTTGAAAAAAATTTTATTGTTGGTCTTTATGTTTTTTGCAATATGCTCCTCATAGTCCCTTTTTGCCTGCCTGATCACAGTCTTGCATTTGATTTGCCACAGCCTGTGTTCCCTTTTATTAATCTCACTTGGACCAGCATTCCACCGCTTAAAGGAGTCCTTCTTACCTTTTACAGCTTCCATTACTTTGTTTGTTAACCATTCAGGCCTTTTGTTATACCTGTTTGTGCCTTTCCTAACTTGTGGTATATATTTTATCTGAGCTTCTAGGATTGTAGTTTTAAATAGCCTCCAAGCTTCCCCAAGGGTTTTGACTGTATTTACCTTTCCTTTCAGTTTCCTCTTCACACACCTCCTCATCTCAGAGAATTTACCCCTTTTAACGTTAAATGTGGTTGTTCTGGTCTTTTGGGGCAACTCCCTATTTATACAAATGGTGAAATCAATAACGTTATGGTCACTGCTCCCAAGCGGTGCGATCACTTTTACATCTCTCACCAAGTCTTGGGCATTACTTAGGACCAAATCCAGGATCACCCCACCCGATAGGTTCTGTGACCATCTGCTCCATAGCACAGTCATTGAGAGCATCTAGAAACTCAAAACAAAACCCTACCAGAAAAAGAGCTGGCTTTTATTCCCATTTTTCCCTATCCTAAGGAGTCTCAAAGCACCTTACAAACACCTTCCCTTCCGATCCTCACAACAAGCACCTTGTGAAATAAATGGGGCTGAGAGAGTTCTGAAAGAACTGTGACTGTCACCAAGCTGGTTTCATGTGGAAAAGACTGGAATCAAACCTGGTTCTCCAGATTAGAGTCCGCTGCTATTAAATACTACACCATGCTGGCTCTCCAGAAAGAATAGAGGTTTTTGATTGCAATGCTGTGATTTTTAAAATGTTCAGTAACTTACAAAATTATAAACTATTTTCATAGTTTTCTCTTAGACTTGTAAACAGTGCAAAGAATTTAAAACCATGTTGCTCTGTTCTTCAGCCTGCTCTTTACAAGAGAGAGGATGAAGTTCTCAGTGCAATCAATATCCTTTGGCTTCCTTATACTAGCCAAGCACAAAACTGGTGGCTTGATACTATATCCTAATAATCATTAAATCTCAAAAATCATTTCAAATAAAAACAGGTTGCTTACCTGTAACTGATGATCTTCGAGTGGTCATCTGTGCAGTCACACACATGGGTTTTCCCGCTGGAACGAACTCGACCTCGGAGAATTTAAAGCTAGCCTAGGCGTTTGTTTTGGCGCGCATTCCCTCCCGTTCTGGGGAGCAGGCAGCCACTGCACATGCCTGGAGCGAGGGGAAGGCGCTCCACCCACCCAGTTTCTTCTTGCCGCTGAACAGAGGAATCTTAAATGTAAATCGTAGCAGAAAAACCAGCAGCGGGGAAGGCTGGGCAGGCATGTGTGACTGCACAGATGACCACTCGAAGATCATCAGTTACAGGTAAGCAACCTGTTTATCTTCATCGTGGTCTCTGTGCAGTCCCACACATGGGTGACTGGTAAGCTGAAGTGCATGGAGGTGGGTGCTGGTTCTGTAAAGGAGCGGCATAGATTAAATATGCATATAGACACTCAAAAAATTTATTGTACTTACATGAGAAAAGACAGCAGGTTTCAATCAAAGATAGAGTGAAGTACAGCTTGTCCGAAGGACACGTCTTGCCATGCACGGACATCTAAGGCATGGTGCGTGGTGAATGTCGATGTAGAAGACCAGACTGCAGCAGCACTGATGTCTTCAATCGGTACGCCCCTGGAGAAAGCCAAGGATGTAGAGAGAGCTCTAGTGGAATGGGCTTGTAAATGTTCAGGTATAGGCTGTTTAGCTAGTTGATAGCGTAACTTAATAGCAGCCACAAGCCATTTCGAGAGTCTCTGTGTAAAAATTCTTTGCCCTTGTTTATGAGTCCTGTAGGCTACGAAAAGGGCTTGTTCTATCAACACAGTAAGCAAGGGCCCGACGTACGTCAAGATTGTGTAAAGTTCGTTGGCCCATGTCACTAGGATTCTGGAAAAAAGAGGGTAAAGTGGTTGGTTTTCCTAGATGGTAAGGTGAAACGACCTTTGGGAGAAAGGTTGGATCGGGATGCAGAACCACTCTGTCATGGTGAAAGACAGTGTAAGGTGGGTCTGTCCAGAAAGCACAAACATCGCTTGCTCTTTTGCCAGATGTAAGTGCCACCAACAGTGCTGTTTTCCATGACAAATGATGCAGTGGTATAGATGCCATTGGCTCGAAGGGAGGTTTCATTAGTTGACTTAAGACAAGAGATAAACTTCATGTTGGTTGAAGTTGTTGAATTGGGGGTCTTAGGTGCAGAATGCACTTGAGGAATGATTTTGCAGCAGGATGAGAAAACACTGTGCGTCCTTCGATATGTGGATGGAAGGCTGAAATGGCAGCCAAATGAACTTTCAAAGAGGAGTAAGCAAGGCCGGAGTTGGAGAGAGATAAGGTGTATGACAGAATTTGAGCTATAGAAGATGATGTAGGTAAGAAATTGTGCTGGGCAGCATACTGAGTAAACCGTTTCCATTTCAGAGAATAAGACCTTCTGGTGGATGGTTTTCCGGCATTCAATAGAACGTGTCGGACTTCCGCAGGAAAATCTAAAAACTGATCCTCCAAGCAGTTAGTTGCAGGAGTCCTGGATCGTGATGTAGGACCTTGCCATTCTGTTGAGAAAGAAGGTCCCAAGTTTGAGGGAAACAATGAAATACGGTGTTGGAGAGAAGGAGAAGTGTGGTGAACCATGGTTGACGGGGCCACCAGGGTGTTATTAGTATGCAATTGGTCTGATCTAATTGAATCTTTTGGAGCGTTTTCATTATTAGTGGAATGGGTGGAAAGAAGTAATGAAGTGGTCCTTTCCATTGGTGGAGAAAAGCATCTCCCGCAGACTGAGTGGAAGGGGGACCTGGCATATAAAAATGTGTGCATTGGGCATCGTCCAGTGAAGCAAATACATCTATGACTGGAACGCCGAACATTTTGAAGATTAGGGTTTGTAGAATCTTTCGGGATCAAGTGCCGTGTTCTACTGGAGAAAGTTTTCCTTCCAGACGTTTCGTTCTCAGCTGCGGAGAACATCCTCAGTGGCGTTGCAGCCGGAGCAGGCGCTCAGACCTTCTTGGCTGCTGTGCATTGAGTGGAGCCAGGGAAGCCCCACCAAACAATGGGCACATCAACAAACCAATTGCCCTTTCATCACACCCCCTCCAGCCTAGAAATAGCAGCTCTCCAGCAGCCCTGGCTCCACTCAATGCACAGCAGCCAAGAAGGTCTGAGAGCCTGCTCCGGCTGCAACGCCACTGAGGATGTCCTCCGCAGCTGAGAATGAAACGTCTGGAAGGAAAACTTTCTCCAGCAGAACACAGCACTTGATCCCGAAAGATTCTACAAACCCTAATGATGTTACCAGCCGTGAAAACCTGAAATCTTTGATTTTGAAGATTGGTTGGAGATAAGATCGTTTGAGTGTCCATTCGTGATCGTTCACGAGTTGGCGACTTAGAGTCTTGGATATTTTGGATCCCAGATAGATGTACAGCTGTCAGATGTATGTTGTGGCCAATGCTCCAAAGCCAAAGAGCTAGAGCTCTCTTGCACAGACGGGTAGATGCAGTAGCTCTTTGTCCGTTGATATAGAACACGGTCGCAACATTGTCTGATGTGACTTGAATGTGTAGACCATGAAGAGATGGCAGGAACGATTTGAGTGCTCTGTGGACCGCCAGGAGTTCCAGACAGTTGATATGGAGGGATTTCTCGTAGGCTGTCCACTGTCCCTGCACTGTTAGGGTGTCAAAATGGGCTCCCCAACCCCATCTCGAAGCGTCTGTCGTGACAATGGCTGATGGAGGTGATCTCAGGAATGGCATTCCTGCCAGAAGGTGATCTTCTATTGTCCACCATTCCATTGCTAGAAGAATGTGATGTGGAGCTGTTAGTAGGGTTCGCTGACGTTGACGGTGTGGATGGAACAACTGAACGTACCACAATTGTAGGGGTCTCATGCGAAGCCTTGCATGCCAGAGGACAGAAGTTGTAGCCACCATAAGACCCAGCATGCATTGGAAGGTGAGAGCTGTCTGGGTTGGGTGAGATATGAAGGCATTGGCTAAGGTCTGAATATTGTGAACTCTGTCTGCCGGTAGATAGGCTTTGTGCGTTAACGTTGATAGGCGTGCGCCTATAAATTGGATGTCCTGTGTCGGGACAAGATTGGATTTTTGGAGGTTGACTTGTAGGCCTAGAGAAGACAGGAGTGTAAGTGTGGTCGAAATGTCCTGCTGAAGCTGCTCTTGGGATTGAGCCACAATGAGCCAGTTGTCTATGAACGGGTATATGGAAATTTTCCGTTGACATAGTGACGCCGCCACCACCGCCATGCACTTGGTGAAGACCCATGGTGCTGTTGATAAGCCAAAGGGAAGAGCCCGGAACTGATAATGATTGTTCCCAACAGCGAACCTTAGGCATCTTCTGTGGCAATGGGTGATGGTAAGATGGAAATAGGCATCTTGGAGGTCTATAAGTGCCATCCAAGCGTTTCTGGGAATTAAGAGGGAGAATAGACTGCAAGGTGATCATGCGGAATTTTTTGTATCGGATGTGACGGTTGAGTTCGCAAAGGTCCAGTATTGGACGTTGCCCTCCATCCTTCTTTGGGACCAGAAAGTATTGGGAGTAAAACTCTGTATGATGGTACTGAGGTGGTACTGGTTCTATGGCTTCCTTGGCCAGCAAGGTAGCAATCTCTTCCTGAAGAGGTAGAGAAGGAGGGGTAGGTATGAAGTGATGGTGCTTTGGGGGCAAAGCGAACTCTACGGTGTAACCCCTGTGGATGATCGCGAGGACCCATAAATCCGTTGTTATGGATTCCCACATGGGGTAAAAGGGAAGCAGCCTTGTTGTATGGGAATGAAGATGATGTATCGGTGGTGGTGGTGGCATCAGCAAGTCAAAGAGACTGTTTCGTGGCCGTAGCCACTTTTTTGGTTGACTGTGGTTGTGGATGCTGATGGAATGGTTGCTTGGCTGGAGAAGCTTTTTGTTTCCAATAATCAGCTTGCCTGGGGGAACGGGGACGCTTGTAGAAAGGTGTTTTCCATCCTCTTTGCCTGTTAGTTTGAGGTTGTTGCTGGCTAACCCCTAATCTCTTGGCTCTCTTTCTGCTGTCATCTACTGTGGGTGAGATGTCATCAGTGCTTGCGTTAAATAAACCTTGGCTATCAAAAGGCAAATCTTCTATCTTAAACTTTATATACGAAATAAATATATAAACTAAATAAATAAAAAAAATAAAAATATATCAGGTTGAAGTGATGATGAATGAAGCCAAGCATGTCTGCGTAAGGCAATGGAAGTAGCCATGGTTCTTGAAGAACAAGCCACTACATGCCGTACTGAGTTGATTTGTTGCTTACTCACACGGTTAAGTTTTTGCAGTATCTTTGAAGCTTGCTTTTGTGAGGTTTCAGGTAAGGATGGAACTAGTGCATTCAATTGGGATGATAAATTGAAAGAATAGGCAGCAAAATAGGCTAAATAATTATGAATTTTGGATGTAGCGGTGGAAAGGGAGTAGAGCTTTCTGCCCAATGTATCCAACTTCTTTCCCTGGCGGAACAGGGCAACGTGTCTGCTTTGACTTTGAAGAGGAATGGACAATCATCGAACTTGGAGCAGGGTGATAAAACAAAAATTTCAATCTGGAGCATGTATTTTGTATAAGGACTCAATACGTTTGGACATTGGTGGAACTGATGCCAGCTTATCCCAAGCTTCCTTCAATGCTTCTAAATGGACAGGTAGCATCGGTAAGAAGGATCCTGCAGGCAAGTCAGCATGGACCAGGTCATGGACCACGTCCGATACCCTCGGCAAGTCTGTGGTTAGTTTTATGTTGAGTGTGTTTGCCATGTTCGTGAGTAGATCCAGATAAGCCTTGGATCCCCCAGATGGAGATAGGTCAACTGGTTTTCGTAATGTCAGATGCTGGTGATGTTGGAGACGAGACTGAATGTGATGACTCAGAGTTTCCGGCTTCGGAGTCCTCTTGGACTTCTACTGGAGTCGAGGGTCTGTCAAGTACCGGTGTTGTCACAGATAGAGGTTTTGTCACCACGGTAGCTTGGTCTGAATGCATGGTATGTTTGGATGTCGAGGGAGATGGCGATGTCTGCTTCAGTTCCTATCGGTGTCGATAGTAGGCTTCGTCCCGGTACCGGTGATGAGGGTCTCCAACATCTTTGTAACGATGAGCTTCTTCTCGATGGCGAGGTTGATAAGATTCCTCACGGTATCTAGGTTGGTCTTCCTCATGGTACCGAGGTTGGTCGCGGTCATCCTCACGGTACCGAGGTTAGTCATGGTACCTATGTCAGTATTCAATGGATGGAGATCTAGAAGCCCTGTAATAGTGATGCCGGTATGGAGATGGCGACCGAGATCTAGACTGGCTGTAATGGTAGTATTGATCTCTACGTCGACTCAGAGACCTTTCTCGGTACCG
The DNA here is from genome assembly GCF_032191835.1 of Heteronotia binoei. NCBI lineage: Eukaryota > Metazoa > Chordata > Lepidosauria > Squamata > Gekkonidae > Heteronotia > Heteronotia binoei. The sequence goes on from NC_083243.1 coordinate 62,202,893, forward strand.
ATGGGCCAGAGATTCCCAGTGGAGTGGGGAGACAGCAGAATCCTTAAATGCTCTTGGCGCCGACACTTCACGGAATGAATGCACCTCGAGAAGGTTGGTTCTTTGTTGGATTTGAGGTGATGGTTCCATAGACTCCATGGCTAAGATGTCTTCAGGCAGGGACTCGTGAATGGATGGTGACCGGGATCAAATCTGTATGATCTTGTCAGCAATCACATCAGTGGGCATCAAAAGTTCTGGTGGAACAATTGGTGCCGTAGATTTGGACACCGAGGTTTTTGGTACCAAGGTTGTAGTCATGGTGTCAGAAGCTCTAGGATCTGGCTGGGTCCTCGAAGTCGACTTCGATGTTTTCGACTCCTGCTGTCACTTTGATGACGGTTCCAAGTGATGCTTTTTCTTGGAGTCGTCCGACTTTTTAGTATGCTTGCCGGACTTAAGCTTACTGGGAGCCGATGCCACTGAAGCTGCCAGTTTCGCCATGTCTCTTTGCGGGGTCAGGGAAGGCGGCGAACTTTGGGACCCAGAAGCGTGGGACATCACAGGCCGCAATGAAGATTCTAAAAGGTGACTCTTCAGCCTCGCGGTGCGGTTTTTTCTTGCCTGTTTCCCGAACTGGCTGCAATGGATACAGGTGTTGGTTCTGTGGGCCTCCCCCAAACAAAACAAGCACTGAAAGTGGCCATCTGTCAAGGGGATTTTTGTCCCGCAGCGAGTACACATTTAAAAGTGGTTTTTGGATCCTTTCCTTCCATACGCCTGGGAAGGGGGGGCGGGGTAGAGGGAAAGAAGGTGAAGACGAACGAGGAAGGACGATGGTAAAAGATAAGAAGGCTAGCAAAGTAGAGGAGACGCAACAAGGAAGGACTATCCCGGGCGGCGGTTAGAAAGAAACTGGGTGGGTGGAGCACCTTCCCCTTGCTCCAAGCATGCGCAGTGGATGCCTGCTCCCCAGAGCGGGAGGGAATGCGTGCCAAAATAAATGCCTAGGCTAGCTTTAAATTCTCCGAGGTCGGGTTCGTTCCAGCGGGAAAACCCATGTGTGGGACTGCACAGAGACCACGATGAAGATCATATGAAGTCACGTCACCAAACCAAACTTGTAACACTTAATCATAAAATACTCACAGATGCAAAGTAATGCCCATGTCTCTTAGTTCTTTCACGGAAAGCAATGGAGATATTATATCTTGGCCAAACCTGTCATAAACGAGAACCTGTAACATAAAAATTCATAACAAATATACACTTGTTTCCAATCCCAGAAAGTTCCATACACTCATGAGAAGAACCACATATATAGCCAGAGCTGTCATTGAATCTTTTAAGTCAGTCACCTGCAGTACTGGATAGCAAAGTTCTTCTACTGCTGTACTATCATAATTCATATCACTGAACTTTAACAGAAGATGTCCACCAACATTTTTGGGCTCTGTTATTCAGCAGAGGAAAAGTCTTTACCAACACTTAAGATGTGAAGAAAACACAAGCAAATTCTTATGTTTTAAAATTCTTTAAAAAAAAAAAAGAACGAAGATGGCAGATGAATATTTCACAAATTCAGGCAAGCAAAAAAGGTTAGTCTGTAACACAAAATGGGGAGGGAGCAAAAATACATAAAGAAAAAAGTATTGTGGTGACTAAAAGTTCTATAAAATTAAAAGTGCAATCCTAATTAGAGTCACATTCTTTCAAGTTCACTAAAGTCAACAGGCTCAGAACAGTGTAATTCTGTTTAGGATCATACTGTAAGAACACTTTATTACAAACTACTGTTTCCGAGGATTAAATTAGAGAATACAGCGATTCACAACTGGATCTTCCCATAACTTTAAGAGCTAAAATGCTTCCATTCCTTTTCTCCCTCACATAGTTTTGTCAATCAAAATGATCTTCTCTGTACTGTTACTGGAATCTTGGAAAGAATAAAAGATGGGCAAAAAAGTAATGCCCACCTTTTTTTCCAGAGCTATCAACAGTGTTTTGGTATGGTATGGTTTTGATATAGAATCATGGAAGGGACCTCAAGGATAATCTAGTCCAACCCAATGCACAATACAGGAAATTCATTATTTCCCTCCATTCCCCCGCCCCCCGGTAACCAATTCTCCATACCCAGAAGATGGGGGGAAAAAACCCCCTCCAGGATCCCTGACCAAACTGGCCTGGAGAAAAATTGCTTCTTGACTCCAATTTCCCTGGACATGTAAGAAAGGGTCACAAGAACTAAGCACTGATTAAAACCTTTCTGCCCTCCCTCTCATGATCTGCTAAAGTTTACAGAATCAGCATTGCTGTCAGATGGCCATGTAGTCTGTTTAAAAAACTCCAAAGAAGGAACGCTCACCACCTCCCAAGGAAGCCTGTTCCATTGAGGAACTGCTCTGTCAGGAAGTTCTTCCTAATGTTTAGCTGAAAACTCTTCTGACTTAATTTCAACCTGTTGGTTCTGCTCCAACCATCTGGGGCAAAAGGAAAGAACTCTGCACCATCCTCTATATGACAGCTTTTCAAGTATATGAACAACAGTTGCAAACAACTGCAATCTAGCTTTACAATATGCTGGGACAATGGCTGTTTTGAAAAAAGGCAGCTTTTTAAAAAAACAGTCTTCCACTTCAGTATCATGCAACAGGCAATCAGTCACCCATCTAAATACAGAATTTCTTCTAGTTACATAGGTATAGTTACATTTGCAAATTGGTACATTTAATACCATAATGTAAACAGTACTATAAGCTATTAGCAGCAGCAACTACTCCAATATATAAATCTATTAACCAGCTCTAAAGAAGCATTACTTTGAAAATCAAAACAAGCAAGTTAATCGAAAACTACAAATTACCAAGGAAGTACCAAATTACCCAGGTTGATATAGTATTTGGACTTACTTTCCATACAGGTTCACCTGTACTATTTTTAACAGGCGGTACATTAAAATTCAACATACGCTTCAGAGCCACTGAAAAAGAAAGAATAGATTTCTGTTATTAGTTTCTTCTTATCCTCCTCATAGCAATCAAGATGTTGAATAACTTCGAAAATGTATAACTTTTTAAAAGTATCCCCAAAACAGGTTTTCCACTTGTCTATTCCTATCCTTCATGTACTATGTTCAAACATCTTCTAACTCTTCTCTTACCATGCTGCTTTACAACCTGTATATCTTCTCCATGTTCACCATGGTGATGAGTATCCTTCTCCTTCTGTCCTTTATGATTTAGCTACTGAGATCCTACTTCTCCTTCCCTACCCAGAACTCAAAGTACCAACCATATGAACAGCTTCTTCCCCTCCTTTTGAACCTTTCAACAGTAGCCAGGGAACCACCTCTGCCATTCTCCAATATATCCCAGTCTGCCCAGGCAGTTCAAAGTGGGTACTCTAAGAGACAGGCAATTAAATTCTCATGTTGATCACCAGAAGGGATGGAATGCTAAAGTTGAATTGCTGTGTAGGCTACTGAAAAGGATGCAGTGGGAAAGGGAGGGAAGCAACAAACTGGATGGAGGAGAGGATAGAAGCAATGGCAGAACTATCTCCTGAGTGCCAGGATTAAAAGTCAAGGACATCTGTGCAGCAGCAGAGTCCAGAGAGATCTTAAGCACAGCACAATATGGAAGATCCTCTAACCTCTTGATCTTGGAACTGGATAAAGAGACAGTGACAAATTCTGACTGCGCAGCATTCTGACAGGAGCAGCAATGACAAATTTTGGGTTGGCTAGTACGACCAGTCAAAACTTGAGAGCTCCTACATTTAGAGCCTTCATCCTTGCTTCATTATTTCCAGAAGTTTCAGGAAGCCATTTCCCACCTGCTACTGAGATATCACAGATACTTTTTCCTAGAATTCCACACTCCAGTTTGGTGTAGTGGTTAAGTGCATGGATTCTTATCTGGGAGAACCGGGTTTGATTCCTCACTCCTCCACTTGCAGCTGCTGGAATGGCCTTGGGTCAGCCATAGCTATCGCAGGAGTTGTCCTTGAAAGGGCAGCTGCTGTGAGAACCCTCTTAGCCCCACCCACCTCACAGGGTGTCTGTTGTGGGGCAAGAAGATACAGGCGATTGTAAGCCGCACTGAGTCTCTAATTCAGAGAAAAGGGCAGGGTATAAATCTGCATTATTATTATTCTTCCTTCTCCACTGAGAAAGTAACATTACCAATATACCACTGATCCTCTAGCCAAATGTTTAATGCAATCTTGAAAAGGAGAAAGAAATCAGGGAAGCAGCCAAAAAGAGAAAGCACTGTAGTAATAGATTATCTTAATTAAACTCATATTAACTAGGGAAATCCACATTATGACAATTCAGATTGTCATAGAGATAAGACCTCAAGACACGATTGAGACTCAGTCCAGTCTTGGAGCCAATAAGAAAGGAGATTATGGGGAACTTAATCCTAAAAGATGCTCACAGTATCTGGCGTAAGATATGTGTAATCAAATCACTCAGAAATAGCAACCACAAAGCTTAATATTTAACATGTTTGTGAATGGAAAATTGCCCAGGAAATAGAATACAGTCAATTTATCTTCAGAAGAAGTAGCTTCTCAAAAATGAGGGGCTTTTTAAAAGGAAATTGAAAGGAAATGTCAGGAGAGTCAAGAAACTTGATGATTAAACATATAAGAGTTCAGATAAAATGTGGAAACAGGCAATGGCGAACTACCCTTTATTTAAAATGCAAGTACAATTATTTTAAAACGTGGAAAGTTTGCTCCCAAAAGGAAACTAAAGTTCAGCAAAGCAAATATAAGTTGAATGAACAAGGAATTTTAAAAGTATGTTATTGGAGACACTGAAACAAACAAGAGCCGCATCATTAAATGCAAAAGAAGCAAAATCAAGTCATAGATGTGGTAGGATCTTATATTTTAAAAAATGAAAGGATTACTGAAGGACAGAGAGACTCCAAAAAACCTTCCAAAAATGCCTGATTGGTGCAGTTATAATTTTATAGATATGATTGCATGCAGAAAACAAAGAAAAGAGTCTTTGTAATGCTTTCAAATAAATGACTGCCCCATATAAAAAAGGTATCAGAGCTATTAAAAGCACAAAATGATCCATCGTTTAGAAGCAGCAGATAGAAGACCATGGGATAAAGGAAGCCTAATTAACCCACTAAAACAAATAGAGATAATGTATATTTTAAAGTGGTAGAAAAACAAAGGGATAAATGCACCCATTTAGGATGGAAACAAGAAGAAATCTAGCGATCAGGAAAGCAAAAGCCTACCACTAAAGAACATTCTTATGTTTAAATATCTTTAAATATCTAATATCTGATGGTTTTAGAACAGAAATTGGATGAAGGATATCATTTCATAGGAACGATGTTAAAGAAAGAAAATCCTAGCCATCTCCCAGATGTGAAACTCTCTTCTCCTTTCTCTATGTCAGAATTAGGATGCTCTACTGTGATAAGAAAGAGGTGTGTGTGGTCCTCAGATGACTTCTGCTTCTAAATCCATGTTGCAAGTGACAACACCTTTGATACGATGACTGTATGAAGATTTTGTATAGTTCTATAGTATATATTGCAGACAGCCTTACTAAAGCATCTCATTTGTTTTGTTTTCCTTTCTGCACAAAGGAATAAACTATTCCTTTCTGCACTTGTTCTGCTGAACTACTCTTTTCTGCATGAACACCTTCATGACTGAACATTTTGGTCCTTTTGTGTTTTCATGCTGTACTACAATATGCGCATATCTGTTGGCAGCACTCTCACTACTTCACCTGGGTGAAGTGCTTAGCGCCAATAACATTCACATCAAAAGTACCCAAAATGTTTAACATCAATGAAAAGCATTAAAAGTCCTGAATGTTAAACGGTTAAAAGAAGAAACTAAACAAAAACACAGACTATTGAATTGCATAGGCTATACACTACTCATTTATAGACTCCTTGTTATGCCTTGCCAAGCATTTATTCTCATATCTTCAAGTAACACGTTGATAGTTTCTTTAACAACGTTCCTCCCGGAGTTACTTGTGCAACTCTGCCAATCTTACCTTCCCAGTCTTTTCTGTTTTTGCATTAACTTATTTATCAATTCTACCCGATGATTACAAAAGGATTCAAAATCGGGATAAGGATGTGTTTCTGAGAAGGCAACGAAATGGGGGACGTCAGTGAAGGAAGTCCCGCAGTAATTACAGCGCCTGGGACCCCTGGGCGGGCTACGTGCTCAAAAAGAGCACATAAAGCTCCCTACCAAATAAGTCAGCCAGAAAGTTAAGAAAACCCTCCTCTCTAACACGAAGCCCCAGAATTCAGGTGGGAGCACAGATAAAAGATTCTGAAAATCACCGGAGAGGGGGGCGGACGAACACATGAGATAATAACAATAATAACAACTGCCTCAAGCGGACACCGGCCCAGCCCAGCGTGTACTCGGGGCCACAGTCGAAACCCGCGCAAGTCTGTGGGAGCGCGAGGAAGGCAACCACTCACCCGTCTGTCTCTCCCGGATGCTGGCCGCCATCTTTCCCTCGGTTCTACCCAACTCCGCCCCTTCACCTTTGCGCTTACAGTCCCCGGCAGACGTGGCGGCCCAAGCAGGCTTCAGTCAAGACGTGGTGCGGCAGGCGGCGCTTCTTGCAAAGATTGCGCTTCCTCATCTGCGGCTGGCCGTTTTGCGAAGGAAAAACCAGCGGCAGAGAAGCGCCGTAGCCTTTGGGTTAGGCTGAGTCTCCATGAGCCGGAAGTTCGGGTCTGTGCTTCTGGTTCCTGTTCTCTCCGGTAATTCTGCAACCTGCAGCGACCGTACCTAACCCCCTTGGGCATCTGGCCAATAATTCGTACGGTCCCGCCCTTGCTCTGGTGATCATTTGAGAAGGGCAGAAGGAGCCGCTGGTACTGGTGGCGTTGGAACCATATTTTTATTCCGGACTCTTTTTGGGGAACATATTTAACGGATAACGAAGATGGGCTTTTCATTGGATCTTATTTTAAACCAGTCTGGCTTTGTCGCATCTCATCCCCGCTTTTTGTTGTGGTATTATAAAAAGTAGCAACTTAACGGACGTGGATGAACCAGCTCTGGCTCGCGGAAATAAATGGTGGTGTTTAAGGTGCCAAATCCTGTTTTAAAAATCAACACAAGGGTGGGTGGAGAGGCCAGTCTACACACTGTTCGCAGTTAAAGAGCACACTATCTCAAAATTTGTTGGTTATATTATATGATTACACGTTGTTACCACTTATTAAAAGAAGTACTTTTCTCCCTTTCTCACAATACAAGAACTCGTGGGCATTCGATGAAATTGCTGAGCAGTCAGGTTAGAACGGATAAAAGGAAGTACTTCTTCACCCAAAGGGTGATTAACATGTGGAATTCACTGCCACAGAAGGTCGTGGCGGCTACAAGCATAGCCAGCTTCAAGAGGGGATTGGATAAAAATATGGAGCAGAGGTCCATCAGTGGCTATTAGCCACAGTGTGTGTGTGTGTATATAATTTTTTTTGGCCACTGTGACACAGAGTGTTGGACTGGATGGGCCATTGGCCTGATCTAACATGGCTTCTCTTATGTTCTTATGACTGGATGAGCCATTGGCCTGATCCAACATGGCTTCTCTTATGTTCTTATTACATATTCAACTTGCGACATAGTATTGGGTGACTTCAAATTTACTCACGGTGTAATTTTTGGTAATTTACTCTCCACACCACAGCTGCTTTTGAGTACGGTACTTCTGTTTTCTCCAGGGAGCTGATCTCTGCTTTTGCAGTGTTTCTTCTTATTAGCTGATCTTGATTTCATGGAAAGCTAGGCTGAAGGCATAAATGCATGGGCAAGTGTGGCTGGGTGTGACTATATCCACTTGAAGACTGTGCAAAGACAAGCTGCAATAAGGAAATGAACCTGTTTGTTGTCTGCAGTGAATACAAGCTATAAAAAACAAAATATACGATGTCAATCTTGCCCTCTTCCCTCCCTCAGATATAGGATTTTCTCTTCAGACTTCTTTCTTGCTGAGTAGCCTCTTTGTCTATTTTCTTATGTAATGTAATGTAAAATTTTATTTGTATCCCGCCCTCCCCCGCCGAAGCAGGCTCAGGGCGGCTAACAACATTTAAGGTGAACAACACAATAATAAAACAATAAATTCATATTAAATTCACATTAAAACCAATCAATGATTAAAACATTCCTAGATCTGATACTGGCGGTAAACATTATCAATCTGGCGGTAAACATTAATTTAGTCATTGGTGAACGCCTGTTTAAAGAGGACGGTCTTGCAGGCCCTGCGGAACTGGTCTAAGTTCCGCAGGGCCCGCACCTCCTCTGGGAGCTGGTTCCAGAGTTGTGGGGCCGCAGCGGAAAAGGCCCGAGTGCGGGTGCTTTGAAGTTTAACTTCTTTTGGCCCAGGGATATTCAGTCTGTTTTTTCCCATTGACCTCAGTGCTCTCTGGGGCTCATATGGGGAGAGACGGTCCCTCAGGTAGGTCGGTCCTTGGCCATATAGGGCTTTAAAGGTTATGACCAGCACTTTGTACTGGATCCGGTATACGATTGGCAGCCAGTGCAGTCCGCGCAGCCCTGGCCGTATATGCTCCCATCTTGGGAGACCAAGTAACAGCCTGGCCGCCGCATTCTGCACTAGCTTCAGCTCCCGGGTCCGGTACAGAGGCAGCCCCATGTAGAGAGCGTTACAGTAGTCCAGTCTTGAGGTGACCGTCGCATGGATCACCATTGCTAGGTCCCGACACTCTAGGAAAGGGGCCAACTGCCTCGCCCGCCTCAGGTGGAAGAATGCTGACTTGGCAGTGGCTGTTATCTGGGCCTCCATTGATAATGAAGGGAATAATGTCTAAGGGAACTGAGAGAGGGAACAAAATCACCTTCTTATATTTTGCTTCTGAAATGGTACACAAGAGGCTTTTGAGAGTTTCAAATAAAAATGTTTTATTTAATTTGAAAGAGAAAAGCTATTTCCCTTCTTAACTGGGCAGGGATCACTTCTCTTTACTAGATGCTATTTCCATTTCTGGCTTGAATGAGGATCCTCCTTGACTCACTCTCCTTATATTTAAAAAGATTAAAATGTAAGCTATTGAAACCACCTGCTTCTGGGATCTTGAGAGACCTGTGAGGAAACTGAATTCAAGCCCTCTCCAAAACAAAGGACAGAGTTTAGAACTTGCAGCCCAACATGTTTTTAGAAGGTGAGAAAAGAAAAATGCTTGTTTTCAAAGAGAGGGAAGGAGGGAGTTCTTGGATGTCCAGTGTTCTAGCATAGGACTGTCAAACTTGGAGCTTGTGGGCCACACCTCCCCCGCCCCCTTCAGTCAGGCCCACAGCAATTTTCTCCCCCCTCCTGTTGCTGAGGCTGCCAAGGACATCCCCAGCTCCTTCTGCCTTGTCTTTGCTGACTTCTGGGCTTGCAAGGCTGCAAGGAAAACCCAGACTGGGTTTAGCATAAAACATGGAATGGATTTTCCATTACGGTTTCTGCACCCAGAGACCTTAATGGAAAATCTGTTCTGTGTTTCCTTGCAACTTTATGCTGCAATATATTTCAATGGAGTGGAGGTAAGGCAGTTTGTTTTTGCAGTGTTTATGGCCAGTTGAATCTGCTTGAAAATAAAAAGTTGATGCTTTGAGCCAGCTTGTCTCTACTGAATGGACCTGAGAACTGGTGCCTGGCGAGTACTTTAACCTGGAAACCCACAGCCATATTACACTGAAGAGCCATTGCCAATGTGAGTAGAACCACGGTGGGTGGGGGGAGGAGAGAAGCTTGCAATGTCCAGTGGTATCATATTTCCTAGAGTCATAGCATTTTACATTTTAAGTTTCTGCTGTGACCCTTATGCTTTTTCTTCATGTTTTATTTTAAAAATTACATTGCCAAATCCCACTGTTCCCCCACGTTTCCATTTTAAACAAAATATCACAAGAGTTTAAAGCATGTTTGTATTCTAAGTTAAAATGATATATTTAATTGTATGCTGTATAAAGTTTATATCTCCACTACCTGGCATTACATTTTATGACACACATGGCTCAACCCCACAAAGTCCCACTTGTGTCAAATCTGGTCCTCGTAACAAATGAATTTGACACCCATGCTCTTAACTGAACACAGGAAAAAACCCCCCCTGCAGTGTGGGGAAAATATGTGGGACTAATACAGTCTTCTGTCTCACCCTCTCATTTACTTTTGGGCTATAATAGTTAAAATTAACCATGGGATGCTTTTCTCTAGAGTTGTGGAAAACAGAAGCAACTGTGTAGGCAGATGCTGTAGAAGCAGATAAAAATGGTATGCAAGGGAATGTAGAGACAGAATCATGGAGTTGGAAGGGACATCCAGGGTCAAGTCCAATCCCCCCTACCCCAGTGACACCTGCTCCATGCCCAGAAGATGGCACCCCACCCCCCAAACAAAACCCCTCCAGGATCCCTGCCAAAACTGATCTGGAGAAAAATTACTGCCTGACTCCAAATGTCTGCAAAGAATTTAATTCCCACCCTCACGTCTATTTTCATTTGCCTATCCAATGGCAAAGACATCACTAGGAAAATAGGGCCCCTCACCCTTCAGAATCCAGGAAAGCTAATATGGAACTCTGGGAGACATGAAAGCTTGTTATGGTTTTGTTTTGGTTCTGGCTGGGACAAATTAAAACTACTTGAGAAGTAATAATCCTGTTACTATACAATAGTATAACTGAGTCCTAGAGAAAAAGCGATAAGTGTACATGGGGCAGTATAGAATACAGGGAGGGTCAAAACAGTTTTACATGTTAACATCTTAACTGTTGCTCAAGTTTTAAAATAACGGAAGCAAAAGAGTCTAACAAAAGGAAAAACATTAAAAAGGGATGGGCTATAAATTGTACTAGAGGTACAGCAGTCTACAACAGCTGTCACCTTAATTCCCTGCTGTGGGCAGCTGGCTGCAGACCTAGATGAACTTTGCTCTGACGATGCATATGTTCAAGAACTTCATAATTCTAACAATACTAAAATGGCTTAGTGTTTTTAATACAGTATTAGTATGACTAGTTTTGCAGACTGATGCTCTCTTAGGGAACAATCAATGTTAACCTTATATAAAGGTGCAAGAACCGAGTCATTACCGACCCATGGGGTGATGTTACATCATGATGTTTTCTTGGCAGACTTTTTACATTGCCTTCCCCAGTCATCTACACTTTACCTCCAGCATTTAACCTCATTTTACTGACCTTGGAAGGATGGAAGGCTGAGTCAACCTTGACCCGGCTACCTGAACCCAGCTTCTGCCAGGATTGAACTCAGGTCATGAGCTGAGCTTGGACTGCAGTACTGCAGCTTACTACTGTGTGCCAAGGGGCTGCTACTAACTTTATATGCAGTGTGTAATTATGTGTGTGAAGGTGTGTACATGTATATATATATTATACATACATACATACATATACATATATATCACAATTTTTTGTGCTGTCAAGTTGCAGCCAGCTTATAGTGTCTCCATAAGGTTATCAAGGCAAGAGGCACTTAGAGGTGGTTTGCCATTGCCTGCCTCTGTGTAGTGACTGGATTTCCTTTGTGGTCTCCATTCCAAATACTAACCAGAGCTCACCCTGCTTAGTTTCAGAGATAAGGCTAGTATATAATGCCTGGGTTATTTAGGTCAGGAGATTACATGTATACATTATGGTTTTTTGGGGGGAGGGGTTGTATGCACTGATATTTTCTTTTGGAATCTTCTATGCATATACAAATAGGATATTTTCATAGTAGGGATAGCAGACCAAATGAATATTGAATTCAACTGTGATATTAATATTGTAGGAGCTGTTTAATGTGCTTCCAGGCTGAACATAATCACACAAGAACTTAGTATACCTAGAATATGTCCTTTAAATAATCAAACCTGACTGCACTTGAATGTACATATGTCTGTTTAATACTGTTAAACTAATAAAGCCTTGATTTATTGCACTTCATATATACATGTACATGACAATTCTCCCATATCATATTACTACAAATAACATTAAAACAATAGTTATGAAGCAGGGCTGAAATAAAAAGATAAATAAGGTAAATTGAAAGCCATCAATTAGGCACAAGGGCAAGAAAACAAAATGTCAAAGAGATTTTAAAAGTGCTTGCTGGATGTCTCTGTGAAATAATCCTCCTAGATTGCGAAAGTAAGGAAAGGGACGTTAGCAGTGTGTTCGGCTTGTAGAAGCATAAGGCAGCAAAAGATGAAGGATATTGCTGCAAGAGTGTTAGCAACATCAATGCCATGTATGGAAAGACCCTCCCTGTTGTCTGTTTGTTCCTTTAGTAATATGACACTTGTAATGATGTATGGGATATGGGGTGGTCCTTTCCTGTAATTGTCAATTGTTTACTGGAAATGATTGTCTGTGACTATAAAATTGTAGACCTTCCAGAAATCGGGGCTCCCAGATTTGTTTAGACATGAGTCTGATCTGAGGTCCATGTACATGTTAAATAAATGACTGTTTCTTCCTGATTTCGCCTGTGGCCTCGTTTCTGCCTGACCACCAAGGGCTAAGGTTGCTGCTACATTTTTCTGGTGCATTGGCCTGTCAAAAAGGGGATTTGGGCCCCGCCCTTTGGCCCCCGGACCAGCCTGGGGCCATGGTCAGGCCAGCCTCGGGTCCGGGAAGGAGCTCCCAGTTGATTTCAGCTGCCTGGCCTCTGTCTACCTCTGCCTGGCCTGGCTGGACAGGTCGCCAAACGGACCACAGAAAGGTATTCAGGAACCAGCCCTAGTAAGAAGACCTGTGCAGGTGAGTATGAGAATGGGGTTTAGTAGATAGAACCTCTCCATAAGAGACTGCTTGGCCTCAGCCCGTCTCAGAGGGAAGGAGGGCTTGATCACCCCTTGGCTGCACACTAGTAAAGCTCGCTGAAGGAAAAGGTAAGTAGTTCTCCCTGCCAGCGCCCTCGAGGCTGTGCTAGCCTAGTACTGGAACTGGAAAGGGGCTTGTGGTGAGACTGTGTGAATGAGATGTGACATTTGCTGAAGACAGCAGCTGTTACGAAGCGATGTGTGTTTCTTTGTGTCGAGACTGCTCTCACCTACCCCTTTTCTTTTTGTGTCTAAGAATGTCTTGTCTGTCTGGTTAACCATGGGAGGATCACAGTCTAGGGGATGCCCTTAGACTGCATGATTGCAAATTCTGACAGGTTTTAGTGGAGACTATGGTATAGATAGGGCTCCTGAAGTTTTGTAACATTTTGTGAACTAGAGGTTTTTAAACAGAGGCTAGATGGCCATCTGACAGCAATGGAGATCCTGTGAATTTGGGGGGAGGTATTTGTGTGTTCCTGCATTGTGCAGAGGATTGGATTGGATGGCCCTGGAGGTGCCTTTCAACTCTATGATTCTAGAATGGCCTACATTTGGTGTTGTTCAGTCATCTGAGGGTTCATGTGACAATGGTTATGAGTTACCCTGACCACCCAGACTAGTCCCTGTATATTGTTTCTTAGTATAGTTTGGTTTTAAACTACCTACGTGGTTGCAAAATACACTACTCTTGGACAGGCATCTCAGTCTCAGGCCATGGCAATCTACGCCAAAGCACCCCCAGGAACCAGATATTAGGACATAGGGCAGTGTCCCCTTCACCCCTTGCAGGGAGCTGGTCCTTCAAGCCCAACACAGCCTTTCATCTTTGCCACTTAGACTTCATCCTTGCCCCTTCATCAGTTAAGACCAAAGAACTCTAGATCTATGAGCTCCCCCAGAGAGAAGGTCTCCAGAAGCAAGCACTCTGCCTCTGGCCAGCTTGCCACCTCAGAAGAAGTCCCCTCCGGCAGATTCAGGCTTCCCAATTCCTGGGCCACGATGGGACAGAAGGAGGAAGGGAACAATGTGCCAAGACAGGCTACATTTCCCTGGAACTGACCTCAAGTGGGATGCCAACAGGGAGGCTCCCATCTGCCTATTAAGCCAATATCGGCAGGCACTACTGGCAGGCATGAAGGAGGCAGCCATGAAACCCATTATTATGTGTGAGGTAGCAGAAGTCCTCCAGAAACCAGATGCCTTTTTGGAGTGCCTATTTGAAGCCCACCGAATCTATTCATCCACCAACCACGAAGTCACAGGTGCTCAGCAGAAGTTGAGTGGTGCCTTTGTGGCTCAGTCAGCTCCAGATATCGGGTGAAGGCAGCAGGAGGCTGAGTTGTGCCTGAAGGAGACTAGAGAGGTGCTGTTCGGCCAGTCAGATGGAAGGCTATGGGCGTCTAGCCAAGCAGCTGGCCCAAGAAATGAAGGGCCTGCGGAGGAAGCTGTGGGCTGAAGTACTTCCCTCAATAGCATTTTCCTACCCAGTTGCTGCAGGAGATAAGAGAGAATACCCTGGCAGAGGTGCAGGTCCAGATGGAGAAGTGGAGGGTCATCGACCTGGAGGTCCCGATGTATGAGGTGTCCGAGCTCCTGGGCGACTACGAAAAGGCCAAGCAGCTAGCGGAGGGAAAGTTGCTTGGCAGCGAGCAGAAGACTGAGCAGATCCTCAAAGGGAAACTGGCTGCCATCAATAAAGCCTCGTGCCTGAAGGCTGAAGCTGAAATTGCACCAGAGAGAGCTGACCAATGGTAGAGGTACAGAAGGAAATGGTAGAAGTACAGAAGCAGCAGCTGACCCAGTGCCAGGACGTGGTGTGTGCCAACAGGAGTCTCCCCAAGGAAAAGAAAGCCCCAATTGCCAAACCCTTGTGTGAAGTTACAAAGGGGGGTGAGCAAACACCCTTTAAATGAGACACTAAGTAACATCAGACCTTAAAGAAATTAGAAGGCTGTTGTTAAAAGCCCCTGCCTTAGGGCTACCTGATGTCAGCAGAGCTGCCACCCTCCTCATTCCTGAAAGATATGGGACGGCAGTTGGAATTCGCACCCGGGTGTTGGGTTATAGCATTGGCCAGTACTCTACCTGTGCAAACAGCTGGATGTCATAGCCAAAATGCCTCAGAACCATTGCTGCAACTGCAAAACTTATCGAAGAAGCAGACAGGCTCACCTTGAGCGAGAAGTTAGAAGTCAGAGTCCCTCATGTTGTTCTGAAGGCAAGTAGATTCAAGCTGCCCAAGTCCCTGTGTATGAGGTGATGCTAGCCAACCGCCAAAGGTTTACGAAAAGCCAAGCTGCGCAGTAAGTACTTATGCGAGTTTGGAAGGGGGGGATTGAAGCAGAGCTGAAATAAAAAGATATTAAATAAGGTAAATTGAAAGCCATCAATTAGGCACAAGGGCAAGAAAAAAAAAGGTCAAAGAGATTTTAAAAGTGCTTGCTAGATGTCTCTGTGAAATAATCCTCCTAGATTGCGAAAGTAAGGAAAGGGGCGTTAGCAGTGTGTTCGGCTTGTAGAAGCATAAGGCAGCAAAAGAGGAAGTTAATCCTTCACCCACTGCCTTTGCCGCAGTTGCCTAAAAGAAGAACTAGAAACTGGCTGGAATAAGCACTAAAATAAGTATTGAGCAAATGTACCTTGGATAATGTCTCAGGAACAAGTCAAAGGTGCAAATGTGTTTTTGATGAAGAATATTGCTGCATTCTTTTTCTGCAGATCCTGCAGAAAAGAACAAGTTCTATGCTGATCTACACAACCTCGTACGGAAGACCCCTACAGAGGACAAGGTGATCATCCTGGCGACTTCAATGCCAGAGTAGGTAAAGACTCGGAAGCCTGGAAAGGAGTACTTGGCAAACACGGCATTGGCAACTGCAATGACAACGGGCGCCTCCTGCTAGAATTCTGCATGGAGCACCAGCTCACCATCACCAACACTATCTTCCAGCAGAAGAACAGTCTGAAGACAACCTGGATGCACCCACGGTCCAAGCACTGGCACCTTATCGACTACATTCTGGTGCGCCAGAGAGACCTTCGAGATGTCTTACACACCCGAGTAATGCCCAGTGCAGAATGTCATACGGATCATCGTCTTGTACGCTGCAATCTCCGTCTTCACTTTAAACCCACACCCAGGAGAGGAGGTATCCCTCGGAGGAAGTTTCAGGTTGGCAGTCTCCAGTCAGCCGAAGTTAAAGCTGCCTTCCAGGCAAAACTCCACTCAAGAATTGAGGACCCCAGTTGCCCCACAGACCCTTCTCCAGAAGCACTCTGGGAACACCTAAAAACTACCGTCCTGCAGATCTCTGAAGAAGTCCTCGGGTTCTCCACAAGGAAGAACAAGGACTGGTTTGATGAGAACAATCAAGAGATCCAAGATTTACTGGCGAAAAAGAGATCTGCCTACCAAGCACATCTTGCTTAGCCCTCCTGTCCTGGGGAAAAAGCAACCTTTCGCGCTGTATGTAGCAACCTCCAGTGCAAGCTTCGAGACATTCAGAACGAGTGGTGGACCAAGCTTGCTGAGAGAACCCAGCTGTGTGCAGACACTGGTGATTTAAGAGGGTTCTACGAAGCCCTGAAGGCAGTATATGGTCCATCATATCAGACTCAGGGTCACTTGCGTTGTGCAGACGGCCAAGTGCTCCTCACAGACAAGGCATCCATATTGAACCGGTGGTCGGAATATTTTCAGGTTCTCTTCAGTGCCAACCGCGTAGTTCAAGATTCAGCAATTCACCTCACCCCACTTCAACCAGTGAAAACAGAGTTGGATGAGATCCCCACTCTAGAAGAGACTGTTAAAGCCATCAAGCAACTGAAAAGTGGCAAGGCAGCAGGAGTTGATGGAATTCCACCAGAGATCTGGAAGCATGGGGGCACAGTACTACATAGCTCACTTCACAAAGTACTTGTCACCTGCTGGGAACAAGGCAAATTACCACAGGACTTTCGCGATGCAATCATCATCACCCTATACAAGAACAAAGGGGAAAAGTCAGACTGCTCCAACTACCGGGGGATAACCCTGCTCTCCATCGCAGGCAAAATCCTTGCCAGAATACTCCTGAACAGACTGGTGCCCGCCATTGCAGAAGAACTGCTCCCAGAGAGCCAGTGCGGCTTCAGAGCTAACAGGAGCACCACCGACATGGTATTTGTTCTCAGGCAGCTCCAAGAGAAATGCAGGGAACAGAACAAGGCTCTGTATGTGACTTTTGTCGACCTTACCAAAGCTTTCGATACCGTTAGCAGGAAAGGCCTGTGGCAAATCTTGGAACGTTTAGGATGTCCCCCAAGGTTCCTCAGCATGATCATCCAGCTACACGAAGACCAGCGAGGCCAAGTCAGACACTGCAACGACCTCTC
This sequence comes from Heteronotia binoei, assembly GCF_032191835.1. Taxonomy (NCBI): domain Eukaryota; kingdom Metazoa; phylum Chordata; class Lepidosauria; order Squamata; family Gekkonidae; genus Heteronotia; species Heteronotia binoei. Next base: position 62,220,114 of record NC_083243.1, read on the forward strand.
GGAGCCCTTCCCAATAGGCACAGGTGTAAAGCAAGGCTGTGTTCTCGCGCCAACTCTCTTTACGATCTTCTTTAGCATGATGCTTCAAAGAGCCACAGTAGACCTAGATGATGACGATGGTGTCTACATCCACTATTGCACCGATGGCAGCCTGTTCAACCTGAGGCGACTAAAGGCCCACTCCAAGACAATGGAAAAACTCATCCGAGAGCTACTGTTTGCTGATGATGCTGCACTCGTCTCCCACTCGGTATCAGCTCTGCAGCATATGACGTCCTGCTTTGCAGAGGCTGCCAAGATATTCGGCCTAGAAGTTAGCCTGAAGAAGACAGAAGTTCTCCACCAGCCTGCACCCCAGGAAGATTATCACCCTCCCTGCATCACTGTGGGTGAATCAGTTCTGAAGACAGTCCAGCAGTTCAGCTACCTGGGGTGCATCATCTCCTCAGATGCTAAGATCGACAAGGAGATTGACAACAGGCTGGCAAAGGCAAACCGTGCCTTTGGCCGACTGCACAAAAGAGTGTGGAGCAACAAGCATCTGAAAAAAGGCACAAAGATCAATGTTTACAAAGCGGTTGTGATGACAACCCTCATCTACGGCTCCGAATCGTGGGTTTTATACCGTCATCACCTGCGACTCCTTGAGCGCTTTCATCAGCGCTGCCTTCGCACCATCCTCAACATCCACTGGAGTGACTTTGTGACCAACACTGAAGTTCTCAAGCGGGCGGAGGTTACCAGCATCGAGGCACTGCTGTTGAAGACGCAGCTACGCTGGGCAGGGCATATTTCTAGGATGGAAAACCACCGCCTTCCCAAGATTGCCCTGTATGGCAAACTCTCCACCGGCCATCGAAATAGAGGGGCACCAAAGAAGAGGTACAAGGACTCCTTGAAGAAATCCCTGGCACCTGTCGCATCAACCATCACCAGTGGTCTGACCTAGCCTCATATCGCAAAGCATGGAGGCACACCATCCACCAGGCTGTCTCTTCTTTTGAGAACGCACGCATAGCTGGTCTTGAGGACAAAAGGAGATTGAGGAAGAATCACACTGCTACAGCACCAACCCTAAATCAGACTTTTCCCTGCAGCCACTGTGGCCGGACCTGCCTGTCCCGCATTGGTCTTGTCAGCCACCAGCGAGCCTGCAGCAGACGTGGACTATTGCACCCTTCTTAAATCTTCGTTCGCGAAGCCAAGCCGAGAGAGAGAGAGAGATTGCTGCAAGAGTGTTAGCAACATCAATGCCATGTATGGAAAGACCCTCCCTGTCTCCTCCTTGTTCCTTTAGTAATATGACGCATGTAATGATGTATGGGATATGGGGTGGTCCTTTCCTGTAATTGTGAGTGTTTACTGGAAATGATTGTCTGTGACTATAAAACTGTAGACCTTCCTGAAATTGGGGCTCCCAGATTCGTTTAGACATGAGTCTGATCTGTGTATACGTTAAATAAATGGCTGTTTCTTCCTGATTTCGCTTGTGGCCTCATTTCTGCCTGACCACCAAGGGCTAAGGTTGCTGCTACAGTTACAAAGAGATGAAAATTTACAAACTTGTAACTATACATGAAAAATGTTTCACACATCTAGTAGGTTACATGTTAAAACTAAAAGGTTTTCCTACCAAAATAAGACATTTCAATTTTCAAAGTAATTTTTCTTTTTTGCTTTCTTTTTATCCAGTTAACAATTGTAATTATACTATAATAAAACATTACATGTTTGTGTGAGGGTTTTTTTTTTTATCAAACCACTGAATGAAGTCTTCTTCAAGCACCTGCATTTCCATAAGGATGGAAGATAGATTTCATAAGCAAACTCAATATTTCAAAACTGACAATTATGCTTTATAAGGCTGGTCCTTCATTAGGGTCAATTTGGCATGAGCTGGGACATAATGACTCCTACAAGGATTTTAGTTTCTTATAACAGAACACAAACTAGAATCCAAAGAACTTCCACAAACTTGTTTTACATGTCCAAAAAGGGTTCTAGAATACTGTTTCTCAAATAGCAGTAAGCCAAGCTGCATGACAAGTCACGTTTGAGAATGTTTGCAAAATGCCATGGGTGATAGCATTTTGGTATTTGAAGAACAAAACAAACAAAAACCCCTGGAGACACATTCAAGGCATTCAGCATGCATTTTAGAATATGACATCAAGGTATTTACTTTTAAAGAGATTACTAGCTCTTTTATCTTGACTCAGTAACCAGCACTTTATCATACTACCAATTAACAATAGAGATAATTATACAATATGAAAGTCATTTTCTGTATGTAAATATTATCTTAAAATATTAGAGATATGAACAATATTTCTAATGCACTATGGATTTCCAAAAACTACAGGTAAAAATTTCTTTATCATATATAAAGGTCAACAGTTTTTCATCAGGCTTGGTTAGCATCAATGTTTTATAGAATTTCTTTTCAATGAAATGAAAGTTTACTATTGGGGTTCTGTTTGTTGCAAGCCAGAGTAATTATTTCTGGACAAAAGAATAAATCTAAGCTGCTTAATACCACAAACATTAAAATCCTCTTACAGTAATTTCTAAGAAAAACTAACAACAATCATAATGCTTTGCAAGCATAAACCTTCACCCTGAAATTAGTGTGTAACTTTATATGAGTTCACTGGTACGCAATAATCAATTTACTAGTGGAAAAAGTTTACCTTTCTGAGGGCTCTTCTGTAATCAAAGGCCATCAGAATAAATCTCTTATGAGAAGCAAATTAATCTCACGTTTGGAATTTAATAAACAACAAAATGAAGAGGCTTGCTTAACAGTAAATTAATATACTTGAAAAGTTTTCATTAAAAGTAGGGTCCACGTGTTTTGGTTTGTTTTTGTCTGTGTACGAACTCTGCTCATCTCAATTTTGTCTCCAATGTTACCCTGAACATTATAGGCATGATGCGGGGGCGGGGGGAGCAGGATCATAGGAACAATTCCTCATCCCACTTACCAGCTTCAAACCTAAAGGAACAGAAAATCACCATGACATTATTGTTCAAGGTGACTTCTGTGCAGGCACACACTGGAACCGTGCTTGCACAGGCTAGGCACTGGAAGCACTCTTACAGCTATTCTAGTATTTTTTTAACACTCCAGGGGGAGCCCCTTCCCTGCAGAGCTTTAGAGGCTGCCTTCCCATTGAACAGTCACATGTTCTGCAGGAAGGAGCCCCCCCCTTCCTTAAGTCCTCCCGAGCCCCTGCAAACACCATGAATGTAATTACATCCTATGAACAGGGCTGGCTTGCCCACTAGGTAAACTAGATGGCTGCCTAGGGCGCCAAGAGGCTGGGGGCAGCAAATTGGGCTCTCCCCCCCGGTGCCCCAGGGAAACGCTTAGTTTGCCTCCCTCCCCCCTCCCTGCCACTGCTAGCCCCCTCCGGGCCGTGGCCGTCCCGGCACTCTGCTCGCCTGCCCACTACCGCAGCGCTCCGCTCCCTTCCCCCTGCTCGCCATGGCTAAAAGTAAGCTCTGCCAGCTTCGCAGCCTCGTCTGTGCGTTTTGTTGAGAAAAAACACACAGGCACGGGCTGCGAAGCCAGCAGAGCTTACTTTTAGCCGTGGTGAGCAGGGGGGAGTGAGTGGAACTCTGCTGCTGCAGCAGCGGTGGTCGGGCAGGCGAGTGCCGTGCCAGGGGGTGGGCGGAGCGCCACACCGGGGGGGGGCATCTGCCTAGGGTGCTATTTGCCCTAGAGCCACCCCTGCCTATGAACTCACAGCAGGGTAGGAGGAAGGGAATGTGTGCCTGCAAAGAAAACACTTTGATGAACAATAGTTACAGTAAGTGCAACATTATTTTCATCTTCAAGTTTCTGTGCAGTGCAGTCCCACATTGGGAGATTACAGAACTCCTTACCTTGGAGGTGGAATGAATTTCAGTGAAAAACATGGTTGTACTTACCTGTAACTGTTGCTCATTGATGTCTTCTGTGCACATTGGGACTGCACTTATGCAGGCGGACTGCAGACCTTTTCTAGCTTAAAGCTTCAAAGGGGGTGCACATGCCACTCCCCAAGAACCTGCACATGCCCAGGCTTTCCCACCCGCTGCATCGAGTGTTCCAGAGGGCAGGTACCCCCTCCCTCAGCTCCTGTCAAACCCCTGTGAGCCCTCTATGTCTGTCTCTCAATTTAATTCATAAGCACCTCTCCCCCCATTCTAAGATCTCATGGCAGGGCAAGAGGAAAGGAATGTGTGTCTGCACAGAAGACGTTGATGAACAGTAGTTACAGGCAAGTGCAACCACATTTTCATCATCATTATCTGTCTTCTTTTGCAGTCCCACATTGGGACCACTAGTGAGCTATTCACCAGAGGAGGAGGGGTAAGAACAATGCCTGAAAGATGGCCTTGCTCACATCCTTTCTCACTTGAAGAAATGTCTCTTCTGATGCCCAGGTAGCTACTCTGCATATGTCACTGAGAAACTCTTCTATGAAAAGCTGGTGATGGTCCTTGTGCCTGAGTGGAATGCAGCGGGCCGGGCACATCTCCCAGCCTGCTGCATAACACAAATATATGGCCATCACTACTCATCAAGATACCAATTGGGCTGATGCAGCCTTACCCTTCTTAGGACCCCAGTAACAAACAATTCCTTGTCTTTACAAAATGGTTATTTCTAAATAATAGAGAAGAGCCTTCTAACTTCCAATGTATGCAGAGACTTCTCTGCCTCTGAGCTTGAAGCTAGGAAAAATAACTGGTAAAACTCCCTCTTGGGCAAGGTGAAACCTAGATACCACTTTTGGCAGGATATCAAGGCTCAAGTGTAGAATTACTTGCTTCTTCAATACGTTATGAAAAGGAGGGTCTATCCTTACTGCTAGAGGTGGGTAGCCATATTGGTTCTTTGTTCTCAGAGCCGCTAGTTCACTCATGAGTCCAGCTGAAATGAATGCTACCTTCCTCAAGAGCAGTGCTAATGAACAAGAGATCATTGGTTCAAAGAGGGAGGAATTCATAAACTTACCCAAAACTAATGGCAATGACCACTGAGGAAATGAGCAGGGGGTATGGGAAAACACATTGGCAACCCCTTGACAGCATCAGGCACTTTAAGAGGAAAACTGCTGATGCAACATTATGTAACTCCAACTAATACTAGCTAATGAGAGACATGTGAAGCTAGTTAAGTGGGGTGTAACTTGATAGGCCAGCTCTACCATAAGAACCAGCAGCCTAGTCCTTAGACTTAGAGCCTCGGCCACTTTTGGGTGAATGGAGAGGAAGGAGTGTTGGAGACGTGGAGAGCTATTTGGTAACAGACTGAAACTCTGTCCGTTTGATTGATGATGGCAAAGACCCTGGTATGTGTAGACTAATCTTTTGGACTTGTGACTCTGTACTTCTCTACTGGCTGGACTGTCTAACTGTGAACTGACTACTTTGGAACTGCCTTTAACCACTCTTTTGCTCAACCCAATACAACTGTTTCAACTGGCTTACTAAGACTGTGTCTTTGTAGATTTTTTCCTCGAGGCTGCTCTTATCAGCACACTCAACCGCGGAACTTCCACGCACTATCTGACATCGGTTATGGGCCCAGCGTGGTCTGCGTGAGAGTAAGCACTGTCGGCTGCAGCACTCGCCAGAAGGTCTACTCGTGAGTAAGTGAACAGTTTGGGGCGTGGCACTTTGTTGTGTTACAGGCAACCATGGAGTCCAGCGTTCATATCTCTGGCTTCTTGATACAGCGGCTTAATGGAGATAATTATGGGACATGGTCAGAGAAGGTCACCCTATTGTTGAAGTTCCAGGGGCTGTGGGAGTACGTGGCACACCCCCCAGATATATCTACACTACATGCGGAGGATGATGCCGAGGTAATTGCAAAGCATAAGAGCAATGACGAGAAGGCGCTTGCATTGCTAGGCTTGACCTTGGAAGATTCACAACTCATCCATATCAAAGGGTCTGACACAGCCAAGTCGTGCTGGAATGCACTTAAGGCGATATATGAGAGAGAAAGTGTTGGGTCACACATTTTCCTAATGAAAAGGCTCTTCTCCACACGTCTGGAGGCCGGTGGTGACATGATGACTCATTTGGAGCACATGACTCGTATGTTACACCAGCTGCAGGACAAGCAGGTAATTTTTACTCCCCTGCAGCAGGCCTACATAATCCTATGTTCTCTGGACAGTACGTATGACCAATTTGTGGCTAATCTTGACATTATTCCACAAGCTGATATTAACGTGTCCAGCATCACCCAACGCCTGTTGAATGAGGCTATGAGACGGAAGGACGCCGCTCACTTTCATTCAACAATGAATGTTCCTGCCCGGGAGGCTCTTAAAGGGGCAGAGTGCAAGGCAGTAGTAGCGAAAACAAAGGCTGTGCGTAAGTGCTACTTATGTGGGAGCACACTACACCTGCAACGCCAGTGTTCTTTGAACAAGAAGAAACATTCTCCAGCTGTTACCAAAGGAGGTGGGTGCAATGTAATCACTAATAATTCCTCCAGCAGCAGCCAGCAATTCATGATTGACAGTGGTGCTACGGAGCACATAGCCAAGGACAGGAGGCTCTTCGAGACTTTTACTCCTACGCAAGGTCAGAGCGTGAAACTTGCAAATGGGCTGACTGCCAATGTAGCTGGGAATGGTCTTGTAAACATCCCGAGCCTGGGGAGGAAATTCCCAATGCTCAATGTTCCAAGCTTGAATTATAATCTGTTATCAGTTTCTGCATTGACTGAACACAATTATAAAGTTTGTTTTACAGCTACTGACTGTGACATATGTACAGGTGCAATAACTGCAAAAGCTAAGAGGAAAGGCGACCTCTACTTTCTGGAAAGGGAGCAAACAGTACAGCATGTGAGTACTAATGAACCCCTGCATGATAACTGCATTCATCTTTGGCACCGCAGGCTGGGGCACCTTAATTTCCAGGCAGTGAAGAAGACGCTTCAGGCAGCTGGAATTAAGACCAAGCCGTGTGGGTGTTACATTGAATGTGAGGTGTGCAAAGCTGTGAAATCCAAGGCAGCAGCTGCAAAATCACCAAGCAAATTTCAGTCCGATGCCATACTCGACCTGGTGTTCATCGACCTTATAGGTCCGTTCCCTACAAGGAGTCTGGGCGGAGCAAAATTTGCGTTATGCATCGAAGACCACTTTTCAAGGTATGGATTCTGCTACCTACTTAGGTCCAAGGCAGAAACATTCCAAGCATTTCATAATTGGCTTCGGTTTGTGCACCGAAAGACAGGGAAGTACCCTAAGACTATCTTAAGTGACAACGGTACTGAATTCTGTAATGAGCGGATGATTGCTCTGTGCAGGAGGCATGGCATTGAAAGGAAATGCACCGCCCCCTACCGACCCCTGCATAATGCTTTCTGCGAACGCAGAAATCAAACCCTGACCAATATGTGCTTTTGCATGTTACAGGACAGTAATTTACCTATGAGTTACTGGGGAGAAGGCATGATGTGTGCTTCTCACATACTAAACTTGTCTTGGTCGTCAGCTACAGGTATGATTCCTGCAGAGGCGTGGTACGGCAAGAAACCTTCCTTAGAGCATGTCAGGATCTTTGGGATTCCAGCATACGTCCACATCCCAAAGGAGCTCAGAAGGAAAGGGAAAAATAAAGCTGTAAGATTATTGTTTGTTGGCTATACTAACAATCACCGAGCTTTCAGGTTCTGCCACGATGGGGAGAAGAAAATAACGACTAGCGCATCGGCTAGCTTCCTTGAAAAAACCGTTGGCTGGCAGCGAACGTCCTCAACTCTAATCATTCCGGCCGGAGTGAAACAAGACCTGCTACCCGTTCCTGAGAGGGGGAGGAGGAGCCCGTCGCTTAGCAACGGAGACATCAAGGAAGAACCGTTAACTCCTACATCGCCAGGAGCCAGCGTTTCTCTGCAACCTGAGACGGCAGCACAACAGACTGAGCCTGATGCAGCTGAGGAGCCCATTCTTCGGCGGTCCGCTCGAGAAACGAGGCCACCTGATCGCTATAGTCCAGGACAGACATGCGCTGTGATTGCTGAACCTTCAAGTTACGACAGCATACAGCACCTATCAGCAGCAGAGCAGGCTGGATGGCGCGCTGCAATGAAGTCTGAACTAGAATCCCTGCAAAGCCAGCACGTCTATGAGGAAACGACTCTACCTAGCGGTCAGAGACTCATAGGGTGTAAATGGGTGTATAAGCTGAAGGCTGGCATAGATGGTACTACTCAGTACAAGGCCAGGCTTGTAGCCCAAGGTTTTTTACAGGGGGGGCAAGACTATGACGAAACTTTTGCGCCTACTTTGAAGGCCACATCACTGTATTGTGCATTCACTATTGCTGCCAAGCAGAAATGTTTAGTTAGGCACCTTGATGTGAAAACAGCATACTTACATGCACCACTGAGGCACAGCATATATATGAGAAAACCACTAGGTGTCTCAGGTGATGGTGATAATGCAAACACTTGCTGGTTGCTTAAGAAATCCCTGTATGGCTTAAAGCAATCCGGGTTCGAATGGAACCAACATTTGGTGGATAACCTTAAACTGATGGGTTATAAGCAAGGAGTTGCAGATCCCTGTGTGTTCATGAAGGGAACAGGGGAGCAACGTTCCATCATCTTAATCTTTGTAGATGATCTGGCACTAATATGCAAAACTGCCAAAATTATGAATGACACAATTGATGCTCTGAAAGCAAAATTCACTGTAAGAGATCTAGGAGAGATCAGGCAGTATGTGGGATTAGAAATTGCCAAAGTAAATGATGGGTACAAGGTATCACAGAGGGCTAAGATATCCCAATTACTAAAACAGTTCAAAATGGAACAGTGTAAAGGGGTACAAAATCCTATGCTACCATGTAATGAATCTGAATGTGAACAGAGTCCACTGTTTGATCAAGGTATATATCAATCCCTGATTGGAAGTCTGACTTATCTCGCAAACTGGTCCAGACCGGATATAGCCATGGCCACTAATGTTTTGGCTAGAGCTGTTAAAGATCCTAGGCAAATGCATTGGCTAGCCGCCAAACACATATTGAGATATCTGAAACAGACCATAGACTGGAGTTTATTCCTAACACCTACTGGTGATCTTAATATGTACGCCTATGCGGATGCTAGTTTCGCTAATGATCCTAAAACTAGACAGTCCACAACAGGAATGGCTATCTTTCTGGGTGGCGCCCTAATTGGGTGGAGATCACTGAAACAAAAACATGTGTCCCTGTCCACCTGCGAGGCAGAATACGCCGCGTTGAGCGCAGTGTGTACAGAAATCATCTGGTTTAAACAACTGTTGTTGGATTTTGGCATATGTCACATGAATCCCATTGTTGTAAGGGAAGACAATCAGGCAGCTATCCAGTTAGCAACCTCTCATGGAGTTAAGAACAGGTCTAAACATACAGATGTACGCTTTCATAATGTAAAGCAATGTTTAGATGACAAACTGATAGCACTGGAATACTGTGAAACGAATGCCAACATCGCTGATGTATTTACCAAGCTGCAAACCCATGTAAAGCACAAAGAAAGCTGTGTATCTTTGGGGCTTAGAAAATGATACAGTGAAGTCATATATGTATAAATGAATGTAACTAAGAGAACTGAATGTTTTATGATGAGCTAACCTGTATAGTACATGTCGTTACATAAGGGGAGAATGACAGCATCAGGCACTTTAAGAGGAAAACTGCTGATGCAACATTATGTAACTCCAACTAATACTAGCTAATGAGAGACATGTGAAGCTAGTTAAGTGGGGTGTAACTTGATAGGCCAGCTCTACCATAAGAACCAGCAGCCTAGTCCTTAGACTTAGAGCCTCGGCCACTTTTGGGTGAATGGAGAGGAAGGAGTGTTGGAGACGTGGAGAGCTATTTGGTAACAGACTGAAACTCTGTCCGTTTGATTGATGATGGCAAAGACCCTGGTATGTGTAGACTAATCTTTTGGACTTGTGACTCTGTACTTCTCTACTGGCTGGACTGTCTAACTGTGAACTGACTACTTTGGAACTGCCTTTAACCACTCTTTTGCTCAACCCAATACAACTGTTTCAACTGGCTTACTAAGACTGTGTCTTTGTAGATTTTTTCCTCGAGGCTGCTCTTATCAGCACACTCAACCGCGGAACTTCCACGCACTATCTGACACCCCTTCAAGAACATTGTGCTAACTTATGAGTGAACACAGAAGTCCCTGCACCTCTTCATGAAAAGCAGCAATGGCTGCCAAATAGGTTTTAATGGAAGAAACTTGCTAAACCAGATTTGGCTAGCAAAAGCAAATACTCCAAAACAGATAATAGGCAGGTAAACAGACATTTTCCTCTAGTGGATGTCCATAACTCAAAATGAATCTACTTCTTGTTGTATGAGTGCTTCATTGAGGGTTTTCAGGCTTATAGGAGAATCACTTTTAAACTCTTTAGGAAAGGAATGCATAGAAGTTGTAATTTGGAACCTGTGCTTGAGGGAATTTGGATCAGTCCCTGTAATAGAGCAAAACTGAAGTGTCTTCCTAGACTCAAGTGTGGCAAAGAGGTCTACCTGCAGATACCCCTCCATTTTGAAAAGTTTCCATATATGTTTCTCCTGAGTGGACCACTTGTAATCTGTAAGACAGGTTCTGCTCAAATTGTCTGCTTCTGTATTCAGGGATCCAGCTATGTAAATGGCCCTGGGTGAAACACCTATTCTCAAAGCTACTTCCCATGCTGCCATCGCTTCTAGGTGGGAGTCTCCAGGAGCCCACGCTTCCCTATTAGTTTATGTAGAATACAGTTGCGGTGCTGTCTGTTTGGATCAGCACCCTCTGGTTTCTCAAAATATCTGAAAAGTAAGAGCAAGTCTCACCGCGCAGAGCTCTAATACATTAATATGACAGGCAGCACCCTATCTGGCTTGCCAGGACCTAGCCACAGTGATCCATGCAACGGTCACTTCCAGGTTGGATTACTGCAACTTGCTCTATACAGCCTTGGCCTTGGGACTGATCTGGAAACTCCAGCAGGTGCAGAATGCAGCAGCATGATTGCTGACTGAACCGTCTGCACTGGCTACCAATCGAGTACCGGATCCGTTTCAAGGTTCTAGTATTGACTTTTAAAGCCTTACGTGGCCAGGGACTTACATACCTGTGGGACCGTCTCTCCCCATACGAGCCCCAGAGGCTACTACAATCAGCCAACCAACATCTTCTGACTATCCCTGGTCCAAAGGACATCCAGCTTGCTTCGATCAGGGTCTTTTCGGTCCTGGCCCCAACCTGGTGGAATCAGCTCCCCAAGGAGATTTGGGCCCTACCAGATCTATTACCATTCCAGAGGGCCTGCAAAACGGAGCTGTTCTGCCAGGCTTTTGGCTGAGGCAGGTGGGTGTTCTCACACCATCTAATCGGCCTCCTTGCACTGATTGCATTGACTATCATCCTGATAACCAGGGACCAGGCCGACACTGTTGATAATTGACATTCAAGACACCTATGATTCCTGTCTCTCAATTTGTGAATTTATACTACTGACGCCGCCTTATTTCATTCTATTTAATGGTTTTAACTGTTTAATTTTTAACTGTTTTATTGTGTTGTAGTCCACCCTGAGCCCATCTTGGGAAAGGGCAGACTATAAATTCACAAATAAGGGGTAGGATGCGTCAAAAGCCACCTGCCCTATACCAAGGAGGTCTTGCAGTGGGCACCCAACCTAATAAGGAAGCATTCATGGTCAAAGTGACCTCAGGGGTTCAAAACCCCTGAGACCATAAGAACTAAAAATCTCTGGATTGGCCACAGTGTGTCAACATTTCTTATTAAAGCTGGAAACCAATGACCTCATACCCCACTTGGCCTCCTTTATGGGCCTGAGGCAGTTCAGCCCAAGCTTAGATTTCCCTTGACCACTGCTCTTAGAGCACCGCTTTTAGTTTGGAAGCTCTATCTGAACAAGTTTTAGGAATAAACTTTTGGCAAATTAGACATGATCCCCTGTTGTAGGCCCTTACAAGGCATAAAATGCAGAGCTTGAGTTCATCCGAATGCATCATCTTTGTTCTGCACTTGGAACATTTCTTAAAGGGTGCTTTGGATACCATGCGGCTGGGACCAAGAACACCCAAGCAGGGAGAATTCTGTTGAGGGCAGAATATCTCCCACCCAATCAAGTCCTCTGAATAAAGCAGTCTTTTCCAAAGAAAAATGTTCAGATCTCCAGTAGAGATGACAAAGTTATGAAGCATACTAGAAAACCTTCCTGTTCTTGCGGGGGCAAAAGTAGAAATGAGGGAGAGGGGTGGCCACTCCCTGGATCATGTGATGTGGAGTGTCCCTCCTTTGGAGCTTTAAGCTAGAAAACAAAATGTCCACAACCGGCTTGTGCAAGCACAGTCCCAATGTGGGGCTATACAGGAAGAGAGATTATGAGGAAGGAGTGCAGCGCAGCTCTGATAACTGATGAATATCTTCTCACATTCATGTCCACCAAATAGTGTTTAACAAAGGCATCTGATGACCATGTCGCTGCACAGATGTCCTCCAAGGAAGTGCCTCCTGGAACAATGCTGATGGTGTCTGCATCCATGTTGAATGAGTCAAAAGTTTCAGAGGACAAGGTAGATTGGCCTGCTCATACCCTAACTTAATAGCCAAGACTATCCATCTTCTCCAAACTGAACATTCCCAAGTCTCTCACAGCCTTTCCTCATAGGTCATGGTCTCCAGGCCCCTGATCATTCTCATCGCTCTCCTCTGCACCCATTTTGTCCACATCCTTTTTGAAGTGATGTCTCCAGAACTGCACACAATACTCCTGATGTGGTCTGACCAATGCAGTGTACTATGACATCTTGCAATTTGGATGCTATACCTCTAATTCACCACAAAATCGCATTAGCCTTTTTTATCACTGTATCACACTGGCTGCTCATATAAACCAGTTTTATAAAAGATGCATTCTTAGGTGTGCATATGAGGTTATGGCTGTGGCAGAAGCCATCAGCCCTAGCAACTTCTGAAAAAATAAGATTGAATGAAATCTATTGTTAGACAGACACATGGCTGTTAGTCTCTAATGAGCTCTGCAGGGGAGGGTGGGATACAAATGTAATAATTAAATAAATAAAATAAAGTGTTAAAAAGATACTAGAATAGCCTAAGAGAACCTTTGGCTGCTGGCCTGTGGAAGCACATTCCCAATGTGGGACTGCACAGAAGACTGAAGTTGAACAGAGTAATCCCCAGACCTCATCTTCTTTCAGTCTGGTACAGGGAATCATCCCTAAGTCAAATGCAAGTGTGTAAATCTTTCCCAGTCTCCTTCACAACTCTAGTGCAGGAAAAGTGCTGGAGCTTGTCATGCTTGCCAGAGATGAGCAAACTCACCAAAGCAAGAGTATTTGTTGACTCCTATTCTACAGATTAAATGGTGACAAAGCAATGAGTGCTTAATAAAACAATTACAATATAGTGGGTTCAACGCAAGGAAGAGGCGAGGTGGTAGTGATCATAGCTCTTTTATTCTGTACAGCATAGTATAGGGCTGCACTCTAAGACTGGAGAACTGGGCCAACGGGGACTATATTCAACGCAGGGTTCCTCTGCAAGCACGTTATTAGATCATTCAAACCGGCAGGGGTCCCAGGATTGGAGCAGGGCAGCAGGGATTTGGATCCTACTGCCCATTGTTTCCAAATCCCCAAGCTCAGTCCTTCAGGCTCCAATGAGCCAGGCAGGAACACCACAGATATCCATACTTTAGTTCACATACACAACAAAACAATGTTTTGAGGTACTTAATTTTAAAGACATATACAGGTAGCTGATATTTTGTAATTTAAAATCTTTGAGGAATATGAGATTTTTATAATATTAAAATTTATGTAGTAGACAGACCTAAAGCATATCACCTCTGGGATTTCCCTTCTGTTCCGGAGGATGTAACAGAGCCTGGTTTCTGCTCTCAATGCAGCAGGCCACTACAAGGAAGGGACTGATGAGGGGGTAGGGAAGTTCCATTATGCTCATTGGGGATCCCTCCCAATAAGTTTAGAATAGTGTTATTTATTTTTTAGACTATCCTGTAAGAAAATCACGGTGTTGAAATGCCTATGACTGCATTGTGAATTTTTATTTTGTAATCCACCTTAAGACTCAGTGAAAAAAAGGCTATAAAGAAAACAAAAATTAAAAATAAACCAGCATATTTTGATAAGAATACCCAAATTCCTTCTGTAAAATACTCTAGACTTCTAGGAATGCTTACATTTTATGCTGTATCTCATGAATGAAGAAGGCACTGTGGCCATAATGGAACATAGTTAAAATCACCTAAACCAACTAAAATAATTGGCCAATTTCTCTTTAGAAAAACTGATTTAAAAGTAGTGGGCATGGATGTACCTACTCTGCTTAGCAAAGTGAAGCCCTCCTCCATCTCCAGGAGCCTCCTTTCATCTTAAGTGACTCTTTTGTTGGTGTCCCTACATGACTTTGATGCAGTTTAGCATATACTGCTTGCCAACAGGAAAAGGCACTACATCAAATCCAGTTAGTCTTCTAAGTGCAACCATATTCTATTTAATAGCAGTTGTCTCTCCCCCCACATGTTGCCCTCAGTGGTTCCAAACTTAGATGAGGGGGCAGGTGCGGAAAGGGGAAGCCCCTTTGCATTAGCAGATGCAACCTCACATTATTTTGGATCCAAACCATTGATTTAGGTATTTTAAATTACGGGAAAAACTAGTGATTCCATCAGTGCAAGCAGCACAGATCTTTGCCATATTTCTTTCTCTGATCCTGGAATTGCTGATTCTTGGGGCAATGGAACGTGTGGACTAATATTTATAAATTTTAGGCATTGCCTTTCTGCCCTCAAAAGGGCCAAAAAGACAGCTAACAAATTGTTTTTAAGATGTGATTTTTATTATTTGTTTTTAAGACAACAAAAGCCTTATCACTGAGATCACTAAAACCAAAGCTATAATAGAAAACAAAAAAAAAACAATTGGCGGGAAGGAGGGAATCATTGAGGGAATGCCAAATGAAATAAAAAAGACGGCGGAAAATGCTGCAGAAGGAGAACACAAGTCTCCTTGGGGAGAGTTCCAGAGTTCTGATATGGTGATTCAAAAGTCTCTCTCCTTGGTTATTACCCACCTAATCTTACAAAGCAGGGACACCAGAACTAGTGCCTCTAAAGATGACTACAGTGGTCAGGTAGGGTCATAAATAGACCTGGCTTCACTGGTGGACCTCCTGATGGCACTTGGGTTTTTTTTTTGCCACTGTGTGACACAGAGTGTTGGACTTGATGGGCCATTGGCCTGATCCAACATGGCTTCTCTTATGTTCTTATAAGAGGAGAAGGCAGTTCTTCAGGTATGTTGGTCCCAAACCATATATGGCTTTAAAGGTCAGTCCTTACCATTTTGAATTGTGCCCAGAAATAGACTGAGAGTCAGTGTAGATGGCACTAACTGATGTTTGTGAACACTTTGCAAGGGCAGCAACTAACCAGTGCTTGCACCACAGTGGTCAGATCTTTTCTGTCCAGGAGAGGCCACAGCTGGCTAACCAGCTGAAGTTGGTAACAGGCACTTCTGGCCACAGCTGTAACCTGTTTATCTAGGAGTAGGCCCAGGTGCAAGAACACTCCAGACTACAGACCTGTTCCTTTAACAGGAGTGCAACCACATCCAGAATGGGAGATACCTTAAATCCCAGGCCAGTCCTTCCACTCACCAGTAGCACTTCCATCTTTTCAGGATTCATAGCAGCCACATATGTAGGCAGGTGCTGCAATTTTGCCCCCTTCTCTCACTTCAATGCAGCATCCTGACCAATATGGCTATTAGTTCACTTGGGTGCTGCAAACCTAGGTTTGGAAGATATTGCTGGAAAGAGGGAACATGAACATGACAAAGAACTCCATGCACTACCACATGCTACTGATCGATTGCTGGATGCAACACATTATCTAATACCTGAGACGTAGCAAACCAAGTACTAGATTACAGCAGACTATGGTTTAATACTGCTTATGGCGTATCTATAAACGTAGATAAATTATTCTAGATAAATTTTTTTTTTTAAATGTGAAGTGCATAAAGTTTCAAATAAGTCTGAGTATATAATGAATCTTTAAACTGGATACTTTTGTACATATAGACAAGTGCAAACTTAATGCTGTTCTGTGCCCTCTCTTTAGGTTTACTGGAAGTAGGATATTATTCCCATTATGGATAAAACAGAATGCATTTAGTATAGATTATGTACTATTTGAACTGGAACCTGGAAACTTCTGAATTGTATCTTTTTGGAACTTAAATTCTTTATATAACAATATATTTTTCTAACTTCTTTTAACACATTACCATTAGTATTCCAAAAGGAAAGGCTTTAGAATGACTGTAGAACGGAAACATAGTTGGTATATCTCACCATAACTACATAAGATATTGTAAAATTCTGTTGTTCATTAAAAAAAACCCCCTTCCCTAAAGTGTTTAGCTTCCACATAAAATGAAGTATTAGAAATACTCATGCGGCTTTTCATTTGGAAAAATGAAAGCACACCACATCATCAATTCAATGTCACAAAAAACTGGCTTTCTGGATATTAAAGTTTACAAACAAACTAGAGAAGGATTCCTGGATATATTTGTCAGCAGTTTTGGTTTCCAACTGTTTGTGATATAAATGGAAAATACTTGTCCCAGCAGATGCCCAGAGAACAGGACAGGGTAGAGCATCTACTTGGCATGCAAAAGGTCCCAGGTTCAATCCCTGGCATATCGAGGATCAGGTAGTAGGTGTTACTGAAGATCTCTGCTTCAGACCAGTTAGTTTCTGTCAGAGTAGACAATACTGACTTTGGTAGACTAATGGCCTGACTCAGTATAAGGCAGCTTCATGTGTTCAGATAATTATATTACGAAGTCATCACTTGTTGGTTTATGTTAAAAAGTAGCAGACTAAGAACAAAATTTCCAAGGTTTTTTTAGAAAATACAAATCAAGCAAGCAGTGTTTTAAAATTTTGTTTGCTTACCACTTTGAAACCAAGTTCAAAATGCAAAGAATGAAATCAATCCATTTCCACGGTCAAGTTGTAAACTTGTAAGTATGAATAAATGCAAGTAATCCAAAAGCAGCCAGCAGTTGTCTTGCATTCTTCCATCGTTCAATTTTCAGCATCTACTGCGGAGACTTACTGTTTCTAATCTTACAGTACTTCTGATGGTGAAATCCAGGATTCTTTTGAACTTCTCATAAGACTTTGTTACTGGAAGCTCTAAACAGTTAAGATCTCTGTTTCCAACAGGGTATTTTATGTCCACGAACTTAACTGTGGGCTCAGGTTCAAACCCAATGGCTGGAATACAGCAGGTGCCAGTTGCAAACACCAGTATGTCTTCCAGAGTTACTGCTGATTCACCATCTAGACCAAAATGTCAGAAAGTGTTTAACAGCTGCATATAGTGTATACAAAGATTTTACCTTATACTTTAAATAAAATTCAAACACATGTATATGTGGCCAAGACCACATGAATGAGGGAATTACCCTCCCTTTAAATTCCCTTATTTATTTGTTATTTTATTTTATCATATTTATATCCCGCCCTCTCCTGGCAGGCTCAGGGTGGTTAACAACAATTTAAACCACATAAAACATTAAAAACAAGTTACACAATAAAAGCAATCGTACAATTTATAATCAATAAGTCCAAGATGTGCGTTTCTGATTTCTTTGATGTTCTTAATTAAGTTATAATGATTGTGTGGGAGTAATAGCTACCTTCCTTCAGCTGTTAAAAGCAAGTTTGAATAATTCAGTTTTACAGCCCCTGCGGAACTGTGGCAAGTCCCACAGGGCCCTAATGTTTTCAGGGAGGGCATTCCACAGAGCAGGGGCTATTACTGAAAATGCTCTGGTGATGGACAGTTGAGCCTCTTTTGGTTTGGGGATCTTAAGGAAGTTTTGAGACTCTGAATGGAGTGCTCTCTGGGGCACATATGGGGAGAGGCGGTCCCGAAGGTAGGCAGGTCCCAGGCCATATAGGGCTTTAAAGGTTATAACCAGCACCTTGAAGCGAATTCAGAATACCAAAGGAAACCAGTGCAATGTTTCCAGCACAAGCTGAATGTGCACCGTACAGGCAGGTCCATTAACAACCTGGCTGTTGCATTTTGCACCAGTTGGGGTCTCTGGATTTAAGTCAAGGGCAGCCCCATGTAAAGGGGGTTACAGTAGTCAATTCTCAAAGTGATCGTCGCATGGATCACTGTTGCCAAGTCATCGTGCTCTAGGTATGGGGCCAAATGCCTTATCCATCTAAGATGGAAAAATGTGGATTTGGCAGTGGCTGCCACCTTCTGCTGCTTACCTTCTGTCTCTTGTAAATAACCCATCCAGAATTCAAGACTTCTGGCTTGGTATGCACCTGGTAAATAGTGGATTGTAAAGAGGTCACCAAGAAGTTTTGCAGACAGTTTATCAGGTTTGTGACACAGTATGCTACATAATGCATCAGGATTCATCTGCATTTTTTCCCAAACACCAAGAGTTCTCAAACCTTGTTTAAAACTAAAGGGAGGAGGGAGAGAGAGAAACATAAACAGAAAACGTGAACAAGCAGTACTATGAATGTTTAAAAAAGTAAAACATATCTTCTTCAGACTGTCAGGTTAATATTTTCTGCATATTAAATTTTCTAGTAAAGCTAGAATTCACTTTCCCCCTGTATTTTGCTTGCACTACTATTTTCTTCAGACACATTCCCATTTTTATATACTAAATGATTGAGGAAGAACATTCCCTCTGGGGCAGAAACCAATTTGTGTTTTGAGTCAATCTTCTTAGAGTAACAATTTTCCAGGAATTACTTTTAGAACAGAACCGCTCCTTTAGGCTACCTTTTCTGTACTGTTAACACTATCTCAGCCAAGGTTATATGTAAGGGCTTATTTGACATCTTATTTATTCAAAGCAGTTTCAGCTATCCCTTCAACTTTTTGGGATTAATTATAATATATTGTTTCACTAATGGGTTGTAACTGAATATTTTATATTTTGCTTTTATTAAAAAAATTAAAAAGGGAAAGCAAACCACATGACAATGAATTCATAAAACATGGGATACACTATAAAACATTTGAAACTGCACACGCAGAAAATTAAAGTCACAAAAAGTGGTGATATTGTTCTAGACTACAAACTGAAAAAGATGTATTTATTATTTAGCTAAAACAACCTGGATTCTACATGTAAACAAACCTTTCAAAAGGAGCAAGTGTTCTCTTGATGACATGGTAATCCAGTATCTCATTCACCAACATATCCTTATCACACAGAGCTGTTATATGCTTCACAAATCCAATAGAGCTGAGATATACATTACAATCTCTTATTGCCGACTCTAAATCATTCACATTCCTTGCAGATTTTATCTAATAGTAGGAAATAACATATTAACTAGTTAATTTACTGAATGAATCAGTGCATCCATTTCAAACTGATGGATGTATACTTCTACTAATTTTTATCTTTTAACTCAAGTTGTATACTTGGTCATCTTTGGCTCACCTACGTCTATACACAATGTTATTCTGTCAGTACATTCTTGAGTAGAAAACCAACAGCTTCAACACCCAGCTTTTCTTCAAAACAAAGATGCTAATCCAAAGGCTACCAGTTAATTCTTCTCTATAGAAGTATACAAATGAGTAACAGCTTACTTTCATTATTGTCTGCAAAACACCCATGTCAGCAACATCTTCCACTGTTGGTTTCACATTCTCCGTGCCATAAACAAGGCAATTAAACAAGGTCTTGGAAAAGAAACCAGGAGGTGGGCCTCCATGAACCAGAGAAACAGCAATCATTCTTCCAGCTTCATAGTACAAGTCATCTTTAAGAGCTGAAAGTACAAATATAAAAAGAATTATTGTACTGACTGCCTACAAAAGTGATCCAAACATACAGGAAGTCCTCCTGGAGCAGACCAAACCACCAAGCCTAGCATAGGACATGAGGACAACAGTTTTCCTGAAGCCCTCCCCCAGCACAAGGGATATTCAGAGGAATGTTACTTCTTAACAGAAGTTTCATTTTCCTATCATGATCAGTGATAGACTGAAGACAGGGTCTCCAACAGGCACCATGTGAGCTCTCATAAGCTCATGAGCTACCAGTAGCTTGGCCACTGCTACAAGTACCTCATCCATCCCCTAGAAGACCCAGGAAAAAATCATGAGAAGATCAGTTCTAAGCCTTTGAAAGAAATATGCTATTTTGCTCTGTATTGCTAAACTGATAGAAGGATTTCTGTTGCCATTTCTAATCCACGTTACGTTCCTAGAGGAGAACAAAACATGGTAACATGGCTATGGGGGGATATTTTCATTACTCAGAAGTAACTCTTGTTAAAGAAAAAGTTGATAATCCTTGTCTTAAAGCCACATGAATTATTGTCACATCTTGTAGCAATGAATTACGAAAGACGCTAGCCTCTTCAGGTTCCATTTTATACTGCCGTGTTTCATGCACTTCCCTTTTCCTGGCAAACCTGTTCCTAAAACCAGAAAATTCCCTGGAGTGGCTTCTGAAATAACCAACTACACATAGTCAAGAGATGAAGCCAATCAATATCCAGTAGGTATAAGAACTTGGATAATTGTATAGGGTTCTCAGGATCTCAGCCATCATTTACCAATGAACATTTTCATTAAACATCTTCACCCCACCCCAGAAACATTTATTTGTTTCTGACCACCAACTTGAAGTAGTGTGAAGAACTTGCTTCAGTTCTGTATTTCCTTAATAAATGGTTACATTGCTTTAAAATGGAGATTACTGCTTCACAAGCAGTGATATATATATATTCTACAAGGGTTCCACAAGTAGTAATATATGTCCCAGAAGGGCCTTAAACACAACTCAACAAAAACCTCCCCCTTTCACCTGGTGCTTTCAAGCAATTACTAATGACTAGAAGGACAAACTTATTTTCTCTGCTGTCCATAAATTAGACAAAGCAGGTACAAATTACAAAGATCAGACCAATTCAATATCTTAACTGGAATGTATATACCCTCTCTGACATACAGAGCCACTCCACCTCTGACCCTTCCTTCCCTATCCTTCCAATATAATTTATATCCAGGAATCACTGTATTCCACTTTTTATCCTCATCCCACCAGCTTTCTGAAATGCCCAGAGTGTCTATGTTCTTGTACATATTGGAGTGGTATTCAGAGCCAACAGTAAAAGGCAATACGTTAACACGATTAACAAATGTTTTCGCTTGGTAGCCAGACCAGAATATATGGCACCTTAAAAATCAAACTTGTGACATGGAACTGGTATATTTTACTGCACCAGTAACAATTCCTTTGCACAGAATTAACAGATGCTGTTCTGGGTAAATACCGTTAAAGACAGACTTGTTAAGCACATAGAAGAACAAGTTTTGCTCAAGAAGAATCAGCATGGTTTCTATAAAAACAAAGCCCTTTCTCACCAACCTCTTAGAATTCTTTGCATGACAAGCATGTTAAACAGTATGACACATCTTAGAAATAGTATACTTGGACAAAAAAAAATGTTTGACAAGGTGCCTCACCAAGAAAGTTGATTTGATTCTGAACTTCTGAGTAAACTTAATAGTCATGGGATAAGAGGGATGGGATAATCATCATGGGATATGAGGATTTGTCTTTCATAAACTGGTAACTGGTGAAGAGGAGGAAATAGGGAGAAGGAATAAATGGACAGTTGTCACACAGCACAGAGAAGTAAGTGGTAGGTTTTCCTAGGGATCTATATTGGGAATATATGTAATCAACAAAATAACACAGAAGGACCATAAATGAATTATGACCTAAACTTTGTGTCTGAGCAGAAGGGTGAATGATATGATAAGGGATTATGAAAGAACCAAAAAGTACCTAGAAAGGCTGAAGAGGAAGTAGTGGTTACCATCTTAGCTGACACCCCTTGTGGTGGACCAGTCCTGTGTCTGCTAGCTGGCCCTGGCCCTGCCTTTCCTGGTATGCTGACCTGAAAGGGCCACTCCTTCTCTCCCTGATATAAATTAATTAATTAAATAAATAATACTTGCCCTAACTGGATGTCATGCAGGGCAGGCACTACTTTACTTGGACTGTTGCAAGCCTGACCATACCTTCTTCAGACGGTTTCCATACTCACTCGCTGAGGGTTTCCTGCCCAAAATCTCTAATATAAATTGCAGTTCCCGCCCAGGAGCTGGTTTACCCTCCTGCAGCCTTCTGGGAGACTAGCCTGAAAGACTTCCTCTCTAGGCCTCCTCAGAATTGCTGGTTCCAGACAGGAGGAGAGGAGGAAGGAGGAAGAGACTAGGGCCCAAAGTCTGTCTCCAGTTAAATACAGGCCTAAAATGGCATTTCTCCATAACCCTTTACTGCTCTCGAGGCATTTTGCCTCTTCCCTTCCTGCCTGCGAAGTAGCCAGCAGTCTGAACCAGGATTTATTATTGCCATCTGATTTTAAAACGTTTTTAAGTATTGTTTTATTGGTATGTTTTCTTATGGATTTGTACATCTCCCAGAGCCCTGCAGTAACAGGGATTAGGTGATTCATAAATATAATAAATAAACACATAGGTGTTTTCTTCAGACTTCTCTAGAGAGAACTCCAAAATTAAGGAACATCAGTTAGTGTGCGCAAGCCACAGACTAAGAAGACAAAACTGCAGAAGGGAGAAGGCAGAGTCAGTATCCCAGATGATATGAGATGGAGTCAACAAGGATGGCCAGATAAATCTATTATGAGTCTGCAATGAGTGACAAAGTTGGAAGCTTGCCGGTTGACTAGTCTCATACGGACACTGCTAAGATGCCAATTCCTGGAAGAAGGAAAGGATGAAGGACTATTTAAGAAAGAAACCATGACTGAATCAAATTGAAGAGAAAAATCATTCAGCAACCTCACACCAGCATGATATAATAAATACTGTGCACACTCTTGCTGACTTCTGTGTTTGCAACTATTTATACTGGATTGCCAACCAACATTGACTCATGGGTATGAGAATGTAATTAAAAAACCCTTCTGCTATTTGTTAAAATTTTATTTCCAGTTCCAATAAAATTGCATTAAATAGTGGGTGAACATAAATCACACATCTTTTGTTCCATTCTCACCTCCTAGAAGGTCCCTAGCTTGTTCTATAGTGTTATTTAATTTATTCATGAATGATCTGCAACAGGGTAAACAGTGAAACAAAGTTTGTCAATTACACCAAGTTGTGAAAACACAAGAAAACTGTGGGAAGCTCAGACTGGACTGGGTGAATAGTCAATAAAAAGACAAATGAAATTCAGTGGAATAAATACATTGATAGCATCAACGTTGGCAGAGACAGGCCACGAAAAAGACCGAAAGGCCTTTTTACTGCCACTCCCAAGTAAGTTAAATTCATGTTAGAGCTTGAGAATAAAAATGCAAATATAATAATGCATTTATTAAAGTAGCTGTATCCTATCTTTCCTTGAGGTTCAAGGCAGCAATTCAGAACTAATAGATACCCCCCCTTCCCAAAATATGCTTGAAGATCCCATTTAAGACTGGGGTGAATAAAATTGCCTTGCAGCACCTTTTTAACACTGGCATTATTCTCACCTCCAGAGGGAGTCCATTTCAAAGAGTGAGAGCTATAATGGAAAAAGAACTGGCTGTGGTTGATGCCAGACAGGCTATCTTGTGTGGAAGAACAGCCAGTAGGTAGCAGCCTGAAGACCCTAATGGGGCACAGGGATATATGGGAGGACACAATCCTTTAGATATGCAGGTCTTAGGCAGTGAAAAATTTAAAATTCATAACCAGCATGTGACAACCACCAAGCTTCCACTATGTGTTTAAAAGTTTTTCTCTATCTGGGCAGAGAACAGGCTGGGAAGGAGAAGTCCATCAATGGCTTTCCAGGTTAACCTTCTTACAAATGCCAATGGAGCTAACAGGAGAGACATCAGGATGGCCCAGTTCAGCTCCCCCTCCCGCCCCCCTCAACAGGGAATAGAGGTTTGGTATGCTAGAGAGTCTCCAGGAAAGAGATTCCTGGAGATTGCAAGGAAGTGCTTCTCTGTCCTGGGCTGGGGGAAGGTAGAAGATAAAACTCCAGAGAGTAAGGAGGAAGATCTCTTTCTTTGGGATGCTCAGATGATGAGAGAACACAAGACCCTTAACTCTTGAGGCAGCAATACTGACCATGTGCTTGTCTGGGAGAAAGCTTCAAGGCAAGGGAAATTATGTAGAGAACTAGAACAGCTAAGCTAAACAGCCTGTCCTATTCTATGATCAGATAGGGCATGTTCAAGTTGGCTTTTAATATCTTACCGGGAGGCGACCACTATTCCACCATCCCACAGCATTAATACCTGAACCCATCCCAGCATTAATATAGAGCCCCAAGCATATCTAACAACATTATATATAATGCTAAATAAGAAAAATGACGCCATCTTGGATCCTAGGGACTGTAACTGAAACTGTAATTGTATGAAATGATTTTATTGTGATTCTATTTTTATTCTATGTTGTTTTAACTGCTGTTAGCTGCCCCAAGCCCCTCAGGGGAGGGCAGGATATAAATACAATAAATAAATAAAAATGTATAGAAAGGGACAGAGAATTTGTGTTTTTTAGCAATTTCTTTTGTTTTCCTTGCTCAGATCTGGTGCTGTGCTAAAAATATGCTTGTAAACATTTAATTTTTAATGATGCTGGCAGTGATACCACATAGACCTCAGTTGTTTCGAGCATACTATTTGAAAAGGAGTTCTGGAGGGTTGGCAAGTAGCTATTCCTCTAAGTGCATCCAAGGCATTAAACTGTTCCCGTGGTAGCCAGACACTGAGCAGCAGGAGACACAGAGGCAAGACCTCAGGAGAGCTGGGAGTCCTGCCCCCATCCAAGCAGGAAATTCCTTAAAAAGGAACATCTGCCCTATAGGGGCATCTAGAGTTTTTTAGTTTGAAAAAAAAAGTTGACCAAATTGACATGATAAAGTTCTACAAAATTATGCATGGTGTAGAAAAAGTGGACAGACATTTCCACTTCATCCATAATACTTCAACTGTGTGCTACCTTATGAAACTGATCAGCAGCAGATTCCAAAGAAACAAATGGAAGCTGTATTACACTCACTGCCATGAGACATGACTGTCTTAGATGAATTTAAGGGGTTGGGGCAGATTTAATGGACAATAGGTCTATCATTGGCTATTAGATATCTCAGCTGGATGTGGCCTCCAGATCAGGGGCCCAGCATCTTCTGGTGATCCCCAACCCCAGGGATGTCCAACTTGCCTCAACTAGGGCCAGGGTCTTTTTGGATCTGGCCCCTGCCTGGTAGAAAGAGTCTCTATTAGTGATCAGGGCACTGTGGGATCTATTACAGTTCCTCAGGGCCTGTAAAATGGAGCTCTTCTTCCAGATCTTTAGTTGAGGCAGCAGGCATCTCCTTGTTATTAGGCCCCCCTCTAGGCCCCTGATGATCAACTATAATTGTATCTGTTGAGGCATAAACTACTGTTGCTGAATTTTTGGATGTTTTCATTGTGGGAATTTTAATATGCTGTGCTTTTATTGTTGAAGATAAATTATGGAACCCACCCTGAGCCTGCTTGCAAGAAGGGTGGGATACAAATTCAATAAAACAAAATAAAGACATCCCATTTCTCAGCCTGATTTCCCAAGGATGCTGATGCTGTACAGATTAATTAGAATAACCTTATGTGCAAAAAGTCCTGAACTCACTGGAAGAAGAGTGGAATACAAATTGTAGAAGCAAAACTTTTCCTACTTACAGTAAAGCTTTATTAGGCACTTAATTAGCCAGAATGCTCAGTTAACTGGCACTGCCCAGAAGGCAAACACCTCCCCCTCAGCCACCATACCTGAGTCCTCAGGCATGCACCAGCCAGTTTGATGCCTCTAGCTGTTCTTAGGCTTTGTATAGCTAACATTGCCAGCTGACATCCTCGAGCGCCTCCTTCCCTCAAGGTGCTGGGAGCCAGGTTTGATAACAGAGATCCTGGGCAGCTGGCCTGCTTATGTCCTGGCTGGTGGAGGGAGAGCTTTGCAAGGCATGAAGGATTCTGCCATAGAATTTCCAGTGAGGTGGGGTTTTGTTGCTGCAGATTCTTCTGGATAGGGCACAGATCACTTACATTGAGCTGTACCTTGGATGGTGGTTATTGCCATATGGAACAGTCAAAGGGTGGACAGATATATTAAGAAAGCTGAACCTTCTCAGCTTAAAGAGCCTGCCTTAGAACAAGACCAGCTCCAGCATGTATAATGATTTATGAGCAATGTTATTAATTGAATTGTTGTGATTTTGATCTTATAGATGCTGTAGTGATTAGTGTTTTGAATATTTACTAAATTTTCTATGAAATTATTATTATTGCTGCTGTTTTTTGAATTTTTGTTTAAGTATTTACCATTTATTGTATTCCGTGATTTTCCACAGTCATTTATTTACCTGTTTGCTATTAACTTTTACTGTGGTCCTCTTGTTTTTCTAGTCACAGCTTGCTTTGCCAGGCTTTCTCAGTTGCACAGGAGCTACAGAGCAAAACCTCTATTTTCTTCATTGGCTAAGGCTCCTCCCTTGGGAAAGGGAGAGCTTGCTTTGCCAGGCTCTCCCAATTGCACATAAGAACTACTGAACCAAGCCTCTCTTCCTTCTATTGGCTGAGGCTCCTCCCCCTCCTGGTGCCCTGGGGAAGGAAGGAAAGAGCCAAAGCTTCCTTTGCCCAGTTCCCTGAATTGCACAGGAGAGATAAAAAAAAGCACCTTTAAGACCAATGGGTGTTAATGTCTTAAGCATGTTTTATTTTAAGTTTTTTAAACTCTTTGTGTTTGTCTGTGTCTTTTATAAAGTTTATATCTCCATTACCTGGCATTACATTTTATGACACACATGGCCTGTCCCAACAAGCTCATATTTATGTTGGATCCGGCCCTCATAACGAAAGAGTTTGACACCTCTGCACTAGAGGGGTTACTGGCCCTCTTGGCGGGTAATTCCAAAACCGACTAGTTGATAGCACTGCAGAATCATAGATGCCTCAGAGGAGCAATATGGATCAGGAATCATGGCTCAGAAGGGCCATTTCATCACATATAATTAAAATATTACAGATTACAAACAATTCAATAATATCCCAGTCTAAAATATGTCTGTGGCTCAGACCCCATGAAATACCCTGGCAAACAAATAAGCCTTGCAGTGTCTCCTGAAAATATCCAACATCTTATTACAGTATTATTTTTGTTTCAAATATATATTTCAAATGTTATAGATTTACCTTGAGCATCAAAAGATAAGTTCTTTGAAGAACCGCCTTCAAAGAGTGATGAGTTCTGAAGGTGAAGCATCAATGACTGAAAAAAATCTTCCTTAGATGAAAGACAGATATTTGTCTCTACTTTCCACCTGCTGTTTATATAATTTACTTCAATAGTATTGGCAGGATTGAAGCTTCGCTTTCGAAAACCCTTTAAGGCACTATCCCAGATATTTTGCTTACTGATATTTAATGTGATTGGTTTGGTATTTATCTGTGATCTCAATTCCCTTAGAAGATTGCAGGCTTCTCTTTTTTGTGTTCCAAGTTGCCTAAAACAATGTAAAATAAGTTCTTTGATTAGTGCAGTAACTATTTTGAACACATGAAGCAAGCATTCTGAATCCAAATACTCAATGCTGTATACCCTTTGTGCTTGAAGAAATCTGTGCTTAGAAAGTAGTCAACAGCTCAGTAAAATTTTACATCTCTTGTGAAGTCACAGTTGCTGTTAAAATATTAAATCTCTCAGTATGTATAGTAACTTGACAATCACATAGTTACCCCCCATCCCATACACAAGCTGATGGAAACTTTTTATCTATGGTCTGTCAAAAGTATTTAGTATCATGAGATATAAGAAGTCAGGAAAATATGCATCACCATAAAACGACGACTAGGGATCTAAATAAAGGAATTAAGATGTGAGTCCAATGTCACTCCCATCCCCTCTTGCAGAATGGAAAACTGCTTTAGAACTAAGGTGAACACATTCAAGAGTAGTGTGTGATAAAATACGGAGCCAGATGTTCACAGCAAAAAAAACAAACACAAAACCCCACTCAACTAATGTAAATCAAGCAGCTTTTTGAATCCCTACCATCCCCCCGCCATTAAACCCAATCATTCATTTAAAAAATAGTTTTTCACTGAATACTTGATATTTATTTACAGTTTTCCTAGTGACAGATTCCTCACTGAAGGACTGATCAAAGAAGTTGGGGACATCAGTCTGTTAGAAGAGGGAAGATCCAGCGGAGAACAATGAGTCAAACCACTGTGGCACATCCTCTTTGGAGACCTGAATGGAAAAACAAGTTAGATGTTTCTACATATGAACTGCATAAATTCAAATTGCTCCTTCTCCTAGAGCAAGGAGCACTTCTCCAATTGAAACCAATAAATCCCCAGGTTAACAGAGAGCAGAGATATCAATCGCATTTGTTACAAGGGCCAGATCTGACATAAATGTTGCTTTACTGGGCCAAGCCATGTGTGCCATAAAATGTAATAACAGATACTGGAGATATTTTACCATTGATGCACACCCCTCCTCAGCACCTAACACCACTTTGGCCAAAATGCCCAAGAAGTTTTGCATGGTACAGAGAGCTATGTCCTGACCATCAAGGTGCAACCACCAGACTCTCATGGCTCTTTGAAGACCGCTACATTTCAGAAGCTTTTGATGAGCTGGAGCATGAAGTGCTGCATTCTGTTGCTGCAAGTGCAGCAGCCAAAAACAGGTAGTCAAGTGATATCAACTAGGGAAACCCAACAAGCCCTGCCTTAATGAAACTGCTACAGTCAGTGGGCTTCTTTGGAGAGGGGAGGGGGGTGAGGCAGTCACACAATCCCACACCTCCCTGTGTCAAAGTCTCAAATTCAGCAATAAGCTTGAACTGCAAGGGGAACTGCAAACTCCCAGCACAAGCAATTTTCAAGCACTGCCACTCTCCAAAGATGCAAGTTCCACTTTTAATTGCCTTTTGCAGACTTTTATTACCTGCCAGCTCTATGACATTATTTAACCACTCAAATATTTCTCCTCATGTGCAAGTACACAGATGAACATCCAGCGCCTGCCTCTGGTTTGAGCAAACCCAGCAGACTTTTCTGAATGCCTGCTCCTGTCTCTGACCTTTGCATCAAACCCCTTCTGTTCAGACTGTTAAAGAGGGCAGCAATTTGTGTGCAGGAAACCCAGGGAGCGTGTGTGTTATGGCTTCACTGCTTATTTAATTCTCCCCACACTGCCAAGGGAGGGAGGCAGGAGGGGGAGTCGCATGCATTTGGGTTAGCAGGCTCCAACTCATCTGATTTAGTGGGCCTGCTCCGCCCCTGACCCTCAGTATTCTGCACATGTAGCACCCCTTACATAAGTACTGGGCTTTTCTCTCTACTCCAGGATGCTCCATACAGCACCTCCAGCCCAGCCAGTCACTCTGTTCACACGCTTACATAAGTGGGCACATTTGGCTTGCCGGCCAGCAACTTTCCACAGATGCCTGTGCCCACAGGAGCCTTCACTGGGCTGCCTGCAAGTGGAAAGCTGCTTAGCTGAGCTTGGGGAGGTAGAGTCAGAGATCCTTCCTGCTGCACATGAACAGCCAGCCACCTTTCAAGCAGCCTGGGTGGCAGACACAGGAGCTCAAGGTGCTCTGACCAGAGGAGACAGCAGCAGGCCATGTGTCCCAGCCTGGCACTTCAGCTTAGGGCAGCAGGTAGGTCCCAAGTGGACTGGCTGTACAAAGTTCTGGGCCAAACCAGCCTTCCTCATCCCTTATGGCTGCCAGCTCACTAGGCTGGGCAATTCCTTGAGATCTGGAGGAAGACTCTGGGGAGGGCTTGCATTTGGGAAAGGGAAGGATCTCAACATGGGGGTATAATAACTTTATTTAGGCCCTTCTGGTCCATATTTGGACTATTTTCCTCCCAGTTGCTCATGGGCGAGTTCGGGCCTACAGGCTGTATGTTTGGCTTGTCTGAGATAGCATATACTCATGAATACCTAAGGATCTCAAATGTGAAACTGTTGATCTACTAATTGCTAAAACTTGCCTTTATATCAGAGCACTACAAAGCAGCAAATAGTACACTAATTTTTAAAGATTGGTCCAAGATATTAAAAGCCAGTTAGCCTAACACCTGTTCCAGATAAATCAGTAGAAACTGTTCCAGAGAGAATTATTAAGCAAATAGAAGAACAAAACCTACAAAGGGAGAATCTACATGACTACTGCAAAGAGAAATCCTGCCTCACCAAATTTTTGAAGTTAAGCTTGTAGATAAATGTGATTTCAGACATTATCTGCTCTGACTCTAAAAGGCTCTGGACAAACCTGGTCATCCTTTAAGGATTAAAAAGTGGTGAAACAGTAAAGAATATGAATGAAGGGACAGTTCTAGTAGTGAAGGGAAGGGAGCAGAGGGGTTCCACAAGATTAGTACTGGAATGATGCTATTTAAATGACCTGGAATTGAGGGTGAGCAATGCAGTGGTCATGTTGGCAGATGATATAAAATTATTCAGGAAGGTAAAAACAAAGGCTGATTGTGAAGATCTCCAGGATAATCTGTTGAAATTGAGTAAGTGGAATACATGACAAAAGAAGTTGAATGTGTAAAGTGATGCAACACCCCCCCCCCCCCCCCATGTTTAAATCTATGATGATGGGGCCTGAACTGGTTGAGACAAATATTTTTGGATTGTAATGAATAGGTCAATGAAAACATCAAGCCAGTGTGTGAAAAAGGCAAAATTCATGCTGGGGATTATTATAAAAGGAACTGAAAAAAGAAAAAACTTTAATGCCTCGATATAGGTAAATGTTGTGGTATTCTTCAACTGGAATAGAGCATACAGCTCTGGTTGCTCTTTCTCAAAAAGGATAGCGTAGAGTTGGAAAAACCATGTAAGAATGCAACCAAGATGGCTGCATGTTCCTGTAAGTACAGGGTGAAGAGTCTGAGAATTTTCAGTTTAGAAAAGAGATGACTAAAGGTGAACACAATACAGGTTTATAAATTTATACATGGGGATAGAAAGAATGAAGAGATAAAAAGTCTCTTCACTCTCCCAAAATACTAGAACTTGGAGTCATGCATGAAGTTGATGGGCAATAGGTTCAGGACAAACAAAAGAAAATACTGCTTTACTCTGCAACTAATTAAACTGCAGAATTTACTGCCAGAGGATGTAGTGGTGGCCAGTAGTAAAATGGCTTTAAGGGGGATTAGAAAGATTCATGCAGGACGAGTCCATTAGTGGCGGTACTATTGCTCAGAGGCAAAAACATGGGAAGGCCTTGGCTTCTATGCCCTGTTTTTGGCTCTCCAGGGTAGTTGGTTGCTGTGTTAAATTGGATAATGGCCTAGATATAGCACTGATCTTATCAAGCAGGGCTCTTTTTATATCTCCAACAGTGCCATCAGATATTTCCATACAAACATCATATACTATGAATAAAAGATTTTTAAAAGAGTGTGTGTGTGTTCATGAATGGGCCTCAACTGATATTAGCAGTGACTTGGATGTGCATTCTTTTGCAAATCTACCTGGTTGATCCTGGTTATTGGCCATTTCTCACCTTTACTCATTCATTTCCTGTGATCCCAGTAACATATACTATTTTTGTTTTGTTCCTGTGGTTTATAATATGTAGAACAGAAGAGGTATCACCTGGCCTTTAAAATTCATCATATCACTATTGCATTAAGTTTCTAAGAGGTTGCTTCTGAAACAACTCTTTTTTAAAAAATAAGTTATTCATCTCCACTCCTTCGTTGAAGACAAAAAGGAAACTTTATGTGATTTATTAAAATTTTGATTAATTCTACCAATAATTGTCAAACACCCTAATCCAAGGGTGTTTGTGTTGTGGGGCTGCAGAACACAAAATTACAAAACCCTGGCATTGTGATCCGTCACACACCAGTCTGGTAACATGTCACCAGCTCCTTACTCTCCCAACAGTCAGAAGCCAAAAGGCAAGCTTCTAACCTTCCAGGGACTAAGCAAGGAAGTCAACCCTGCAAGGTTGGACACTTATGAGTTACAAACACTTACAATTAACCTGGTAGGCAAGCACTTGGCCTAGGAACTGGAATTAGGACTGAAGCCACTTGAACACAAAAGACCACAAATATAATTAAAATAGATTTATTTAAAGTGTGTAAGATTATTTCAAAAGAGAATAAGCAATGAGGAATCAAAAACAATAAAGCTAATTATAACAGACTAACTACACAGCATGACATTGATTCAAAACAAAAATACAAGTTGCACGATGTTACCATTCCAAATTGCTGAGCAAGCAAAGTCCAACTTTCTCCAGTTTGTATGGGCAGAGTTTCTGATGCATATCAAGCAGGTTTCAAAAACCACATCCAAAATCAAGGAGCAAGAAGCTACTCATGCCTTGCCAGTTGCTAACTGAAAAGGCTAATGCTTAAGATCAAAGGACCCAACATGGTTTGGACCTGTATTCCAATCAGATTATGTCAGTGTTAGTATGATTTGTTAGTAAACATATGACCTAAGGATGAAAGGAGGGGCTATCTGCAGGCTAGTCCGACCATTTTCCACAGGTAAAATGATGTCTAATTGAACATAATGCAGCTAATTGGTTACAATGACGTCCTGGTTTTGGAAGGGAGAAATAGAAGCTTTCGTCCGTGCCCCTGGCTGGCATCTAGTCATGAGGTCAGCTTTGCTGAATCGTCCCAGCAAGTTATTTTCTCACTTAAACTTTTCAACTCAATTTGTGGCCTAGAGTTAGAACCAAGCCTGAACCAATTTTTGAAAAAATAAGAAACTAGGCAAGGGTCTCAGTCCCTCGACAATAATGCCTCAAAACATATTTTGGCTGTGTTCAGTAAACATAATCTGGGGGGGAAATTAACAGCACAATCCAGAGGGGGGGGGCGGAAAGTCTTTTGGAAGCAGACGAGCCGCTAAGTGGGCACAGGAAGGGTTTGCGCCGACATATGACCAGCACTACCACACTGGAGGGGAGTTATGTGGGCGGGGGGTCGCCCGAGCACCACTCTGCACGAGGACAGCGGCGCCTGAGGGCTGCGTCTGAGCGTGGGCGGAAGTAAGGTGGAGCGCTGTGTTCAGGTAGAGGAGGGAGTGGAGTTGGGGGTGTGGCCAGGCTTAGGCAGCTTCCTGAGCAGTTTGGCCCATGACACCCCTCCCCCCGAGAGCTGCAACATTACGCCTGCAAAAATAGCAGCGTGTCCCATAGGCACTCATTGAAACCAAAAACAAAGGTAGTCTCCACCGCTGCAGAAGCTCGCAAACCCCTTAAGGGCTGGCGTGATTGCCTCGTCAATCCCCTTGTACCTCAGGCTGACAAGTCCTCTCCCTAGCACCCAATCGCGGCCTCCCCCCTCCTAGAAATCCTTCCGCTCTGGCCTCACACAACTCAGTTGTTAGGGAGAAGAGCGCATCGTGGGAAGTTCTGCTAGCGAGCTCCTGACCATACAGACTTAGAGTGAGGGACAGGCAGCCATGCTGGTGATGGGTTTTCACTGCGCGGTTGCTCTGACAGTATCTTTGACTTGCGAGTAAGAGAGAGAGGTCTCTCCCCTGGGGCTAACTGCTCTTGTTTCCAGGTCTCCACAGGTTCTGGGCTCCCGAAGGCTCTGCATGCTAGGACTGTCACCCATGGCTAAGTTGCACAGTCCCCCCCCCCAGTCTCCCCCTCCCCTCGCTCTCGACCGCTTGGTGTGTGAGCGTTTCTGGCACTTGAACCAGGCAATGGGCTCCAGCAGGGGGTATTTGCTGACCCCACTCCCCTGTGCTGCCGCCTGCTCCCTTCCCTTGGTCTGCCCTCTGTTGCGTTCCCAACCCCTGGCAGGGCATGGTGTGTGTGTGTGGCAGCTGCCCCGTTGCGGAGAGGTGGGTCAGAGACTGCTCCTTTAAGAGAGCGCCCGGCTGGCTTCCGGGCTACGTCGCCTTGATCTCAGCAGGGTCCGCGGGTTCTCCCGCTTGCGGCCCCCTGAATCAGGCAGGCGGAGGAGTGCCACGGATGTGACACCCCCAAAAAGGCCCTGAAGGGGTCTCTTTTGGTATGGGGCTTTTATAGCAAGACGGGCGCAATGGCAATTGTTCCTGTTCTCTCTGTATGCCCCGCAGTTCTCCCTGTCATGATCGCCATTACAGCAGCAAGAAGTGAACGCCCCGATCGCTTGCTTCTTTTCTCTTCAATAAGCTTTTGATCTATCACTTCTCTATCTCAAGCATGACAATTCTACATTGCAAGTAAGCGGGCTTTCAATTGCCAATGGTTAATGGGTCGTTTTGCATTTCAATAAATGGGCAGTTCAAAGGAAAAGAAAGAGGTCGATACCTCTAATTCCCCTGTGAATGAGGCCTCAAAAAGCTAAAGAACATCTCTAAGTACTGGAAACAATTTGACTTAACCTGAATATGGATACCTAAATCGACCCGGATTATAATTGTATATTTGTTAAAGAGATTATTATTCGGCTGCAATACGGTCTGAACAAAATGAGATACTTGTTAGAGGGATTTCTCCTTGTCGTATGATTGAAATTCATACGCTAACATTCAAAACTTCAGTTGGAGGAGATTGGGAAGGATGGACTATTTGGGACTCTGAGCTACTTTTCAATCTGGATTAATGGACTGAGTTTGCTGACAGAGAAAAATGGCTTTGCTAAGTGAAATTTTTCACAAAAAAGATATTTTAATCAGTTTGAATTCTCTGAGGCAAGATCTTGGTTTATTGACAGAGTTGGTTAAGAAACAAATGGGAGCTTTTGCGCTGAAAGCTAGCGAAATCTCAAATCTACATGAGCAGAGTGCTAAAGAGAACCCAGTGATGTCTGTGGAACTGAAATGGGAGAGCAACTCATTGGGAAAAGAACAAAAGAAAATCAAAATGGAACCCTATGACGTAATTAAAAAAGAAGACCGGAGATGGAGACTGACTGAAGTTATGTCGAGAGGAACAAAGGCTGTGGAATTTTTCCCACTTTCTTTGAGCGGGATGACTGCATTAAGAAGGTGTATTTTAACCAGAAAATCATGATGTGGAAATCTTTCAGAAAGAAGAGCCTCTTGAACCAGATCCCTCTCTTTGGATAGTTGGATATGGACTTTGTAAGAAAATCTGATATGTGATATTAGAAGGCTAAGTGAGATTCTTTTTTCTTTTTTGGGGGGCTATAATAAGTTGTCTTGTCTAAAACAATATGGATATAAAAGCTAAAGGACTAAAAAGTCTTTGAAAATAATTTTATGTAAAAATAGTTAATCTAGATCAATTTTTAAGAAGGCAGACAGCATAATTATTTGATAAATTGGTGAACTTGTCTTTAACAGATGATATTAGCTTTTAATGTTTGTTATCGATATGGGTAATCCTACAAATTAATCTATAACTGTTAAGAAGGTAGACATCATAATCATTTTGTAAATTAGTAGATCTCCTTTTAATATGTTTGAAGAAATTGTCTATAATAAGATAGATAAATTATTGTGCTCTATTTCTAGCTCGTTAAGGATAAAGATATTGGTCTCAGACTGTATTAAGGAGAGAGAAAAAGTGAATATTAGTTGTAAATCAGGAGATAGATTTCTTTTTAGCAAGTAGGGTTTCTTGAAATGTCTTTATCTTTGTGGGTAGTTGGGTATGGAACTCTCAATAAAAACAGGCATGTGATTTTTATTTTTGGGTTATAAGAAGTTGTTTTTTCTAGACCAATAGGGTTATAAGAGTTGGATTAATTGTTAAAAAGGCAGACAGCACAGTTATGTAAATTGGCAGATTT
The DNA here is from genome assembly GCF_032191835.1 of Heteronotia binoei. Classification (NCBI taxonomy): domain Eukaryota; kingdom Metazoa; phylum Chordata; class Lepidosauria; order Squamata; family Gekkonidae; genus Heteronotia; species Heteronotia binoei. The sequence continues at coordinate 62,256,043 of NC_083243.1, forward strand.
GTTTTTAGTATGCCTCCCAGAAGAAACTGTTTATATTGAGATAGACAAAATACTATGTTGTATTTTTCTTTTAGCTTCTTAAGGATAAAGATATGAATTTTTTGTGTTTATGTTAATGAGGATATGTTAAACTAAGAAACTCGTCTGTGTTTTCAACATGGTTAAGCCAAATCAGCCAGTTTTATGTTGAGATTGCTCTGACTTGTTTATACTTATTTGGGTTGAAGAATTGTTTAGACTTGTATTGCAAATAATAGTTTAGTAAAAATGTTTTATAATGAAAGATAGATGGTAAAATATATGGAGAACTCTATACTTGCAGGCAGAATGAATTGGATATTTTATTTGGAGGTAGAATTGTAACTGATATATTTGTACTTTTCTTTTTTCCCCCTGCTTTTCCCATTCTGTAAATGCCCTTCCCCCCTTTTATGTATCTATGCTTATGCTTCTTTTTGTAGTTAAAAACAATAAAATTATAAAAACTCAAGAGAGTGCCCAGCTGAAATGCAGCCTGCGCTTCCAGCCGCCCCTGCAGGTGCTTTTGATCTCTGTCTTCGTTTTACAAGTGGGACTCCTCCGCCCCCCCCACTCCCTCAGCTGTTTCTGCCCGCTGCTCTGGATGGAGCCCCGCCCATGGCGAGACTGCCCAGTGCGTGCCAGGGAGACTGTTGCACTGTTCCGGAAAAATAAAGTCTGAGCTGTGCCTTCTGTTCTCTCTCCTGCTTGGCATCTGCTGCATGTTCCCTGGGCAACCCCCCCTCCCCGTCAGTACCTCTCCGAGGGAATGCCTGGGAGGGTGGTCAGACTTGGGGGTTTTTTTGGGGGGGGGAGGGAGAATGGTCTATGAGCCGCCACGCTACCCCCTCGTGGCTGGACAGGGGAGGGGGAGTGTCACCCCTCAGCCTGCCTGCGCTGACAGCCCACCCGACCCCACAGGGCTGTTGTGTGCAAGGCACTAATGGGAGGTTGATGAAGTGGACTTAGAGTTCTGCGGCTGATGCACTCGCACTCTGAGTTCTGCGGCCCCCGGGGGAGGTGTTCCGTGCACATGGCAGGGGGCTTCAGGGCAACACAGGAGGTCTCTGGGTGGGGGGTGTATCTGGGGCTGGGCTGCTCACTCCCAGACACACATTCCAGCCGCTGTCTATGACAGTGAACTCTTGCACTTGGTACTTCCTTCTTGTCTGCCATTGGCAGAATCTCTGACAGCGAGAGGGTGTGAAGGCATTGACGGCTTCTCCGTGGTCCTGTGCGGGCCTGTCTCGCCCCCACCCCCACCTCGCCACCAAGCCAGGCTTCTCGTGTGTGCACATGCCCAGCCTCACTCCTGTTCCCTCCGCATGTTGATCTGCCTTCGATGGTCTGCCCATCATTGGCTCCATTCTTTGTTTGGGGGCGGGTTGGGGATGGCTATCAGCCTCTCTGGGGCCGCCTCTCCCCATCCCTCACTGTCATGCGCCAGGACTGGCCAATGGAGGGGGTGGGCTAGCCCTCCTTGCTGGCTGCCTCCGCCTCCCTTGTGTGCCTACGTCAGCGGCGTTGCCATGGCAACCATCTCCCTCATGGCAAGCTACGTCTCTCCCCTCCCCACGCTCCAGCGTGCTGAAGTCGTCAGGAAGTCTACTAGCGGCGCGGCAGCTACACCACGGCCAGCCGCCACTTGTCTGGATTGGGCTGCCTGGAAAATACAGTGTACATTAGATTATGAAATACCAAATGATTTAAAAACCTTTGGAGCATTTAACCCATATGCTCATAAAAATACAGTTATTAATCCCTTTACTCCTGCTAAAATGGTTTTAGCAAAAGGCTGGGGAAAAACTAAGCATTTGAATATACTCTTGGCTATAAGGTGTGAAAGACAGCAGTGTTATTAAAATTTATGGAATTATTCAAGTGAGAGATGGGTTAGCTATGAAGGCCTATTTTTCAAAATGTGGGAGATCTTTATGGTTTTGAAGAAGCAGCTATTGACTTTTATAACTGCATAACAGTGCTGTAATTATGTGTTAAATTCTTACTGATCTTTTAAAAGGTAAAGGTAGTCCCCTGTGCAAGCACCAGTCGTTTCAGACTCTGGGGTGACATCGCATCATGACATTTTCACGGCAGACTTTTTACGAGGTGATCTGCCATTGCCTTCCCAGTCATCTACACTTTACCCCCAGCAAGCTGGGTACTCATTTTACCAATCTCGAAAGGATGGAAGGCTGAGTCAACCCTGAGCTGGCTACCTGAACCCAGCTTCTGCCGGGATCAAACTCAGGTCAAGAGCAGAGTTTGAACTGTAGTACTGCAGCTTTACAACTAATTTACCACTAATTTTTTTCTAGGATGATGATTGTAATAATAAGTTATAGTATTATAATCATAACAGCAAAACAATTGCCATGTGACATTCATTGCTAAATAATGAGGGTTTCTGGGCTAGATATTCCTTTGGGTAGGGGAGGGAGAGCAGTTTACCTGCCCTACCCAAAGGAATGCAGAGACCAAACTCTACCTATGTCTGGCAGAACACTCCCCCCTCCCTTTACCAATAGAGCCATCCTACACAACAGGCAGAGAAGTAGGCCAACTGCCAGGGAGCTCTCCAGCAGAACTGGCTCCCAACAACACAGGGCAGACTGAAGGGGAAGGAGGCACCAAATATTCTAGTGCCGCCCAGAGGCATCATATTGGCCTGCCAGTGTCCCATGGCCTCAAAAATGCAGCAGTATAATTACTCAGGGGGATGAATTTATCCTCTGGGACAACATTCTGGACAATCAAGTACCAGAAACAAATGCCTAAAAATCTGAACTTAATGGTAACTGAAATTAATATTAACATATTACATGCAAATACATTTTGCTTTCTAATGCTAATAAACTACTAAGCCACTCAGCAAAGTCTAGTTCTTTTTTTTTTTTTTTACAGTGTATTTCTTACTGCTTGTGATGTTCCCAAGTTAGGAAACAGCTTGGTGGGCATGTGGAGGTGCTTTATAGGATAATGTGCACAAAGTTCACCTTGCAATCATTAGATTTATATTTATTAAAATATTTCTTTCATCTCTCCTTTATTCAAGGTGGCAAATTAAAAAAAAAATCCAACCTCCACAATAGCCGCAAACGCAAGAACACACACTAACACAATTAAAAATCCAGGCACAATCCATGTACAATTTTGAACGTCAATCCAACTAATAGCGAACAAAATACCTTGATGCCTGAGAAACCTGTTGGGAAAAAACACTGCCTTCAATTTCTTTTGGAAAGAAAGATGCATGCAAGCTTTACAAATCTCCCCAACAAGTCCATTCCAAAGAACTGAAATGACAGGTGAAATCTAGTTGAGGAGATTCAAATTACAGACATGACAGGCTATATAGTTACTGGATGATCCAAGAACAAGTTTCAAATGATTTTATTTCTAGGAACGCAACTATTATTTGCCTATATGTTCCCTAGCAGTTGCAAGACAAAGAAAACTACATGCCTGACTAGGAAGCCAAGATGGGATCCAGGTGACTGTCTTGGGTATTTTGGTGATGGTTCTTCAAGCAAACTATCCCCTATGTCTGTCTTTTCTGACATAGCCAAGGAACGTTTTCGCCATTTCTGGCAGCTACCTATATAATGATATGAAAGCATCATGTTACTTTTCCAGCAATCTTTCTAAATATTTCAATTAATCCAAGTACATGGGAAAATAAATATTTCATACCATTTGATGTAGCAAGGATGCTTCTACATTCTATGCATTCCCAGTTTTGCTCCCATGTTAATGAAGAACATGCCAAATGGGTTCCACTGGAACCACAACACTGACAGCGTTTTATTTCCCATTTACTGAAAGAAAGTAAATTAAAATTAAGACAGTTAACCATAGCAAAACAACTTCAGTATATCTCATTAACTTTACAAAGTTGCTGAGACATTAACATATTGCAGTTTATACTCCCCTTTTTAGCCAGTTTGGTGTAGTGGTTAAGTGTGCGGACTCTTATCTGGGAGAACCGGGTTTGATTCCCCACTCCTCCACTTGCACCTGCTAGCATGGCCTTGGGTCAGCCATAGCCCTGGCAGAGGTTGTCCTTGAAAGGGCAGCTGCTGTGAGAGCCCTCTCCAGCCCCACCCACCTCACAGGGTGTCTGTTGTGGGGGAGGAAGGTAAAGGAGATTGTGAGCCGCTCTGAGATTCTACGGAGTGGAGGGCGGGATATAAATCCAATATCGTCATCTTCTTCTTCTTTTTGCAAGTGTGAGGGCTTTTTCCAGACGTGCTTGGAAGAAAACTCTCACACACAAAAATGTAAACTGAAGTCAACCAATGGAAGTTTGCGTTGACTTGTATAGTTCAGACTAGCCCAGTCTTGTCAGATCTTGGAAGCTAAAAGGAGTTAGGCCTGGCTAGTACCTGGATGGAAGGTCACTGAGGAAATCTAGGGTTGCTAATCAGAGGCAGGCAATGTCAAATCACCTCTGAAAACTTTTGGGGTCTTCCTGCCAGGAGGGACAGACTCCTGACATCTCAACTTGAGGCTCCTCCTCTGGCCTGGTTAATACAGGGACCAAATTGCTTCTTTGCAACTCCCACCTTGAGGGTTGGCAACAGGTGCCTTCACCACTTCACTCTCAATCTGGGGCCCCCTCTGGCAAATGAATAGCATGTCCAAACAGTAGGAGAACTATGTGGCTCAGAGAACATTGCCAGAATCAAAAGGTAATATTTATTGAAAAGGAAAAGTCTGTATTTACATTCTTAGCCCAGCCAAATCAGCAAAATGGAAACAAAATAATAATAAACATATTCTTCCTTTCCTGGAACTCCACAAGGGCAGTGATAACAAACATATTCCTCCTTTCCCTCCTGTAACACATACTCTAGCTCATGGGTGGCCAAACTGCAGCTTGGGAGCCACCTGTGGCTCTTTTACACATACTGTGTGGTTCTTGAAGCCCCCACCGCACCACTGGCCAGCTTGGAGAAGGCATTTGTCTCTTTAGCCAGAGATGGTGGCTTGGAGGAGAATGCATTTAAAGTTGCCTTCTTTCCACCTCTCCCTCCCCACCCATCTATTTGCCTGCCTGCTCTAGCATCTGATGTTTATTCTACGTGGCTCTTATGTTAAGCAAGTTTGGGCACCCTTCCCTAGCTCGTTGTTGTGAGTAGGCAGAGCAGGCATAATAAGTCTTAGAAAGTTGCAAGTTTGGTCTGCAGCTCTTCATATCACCAGAGAGAACTGCTGCTTCCCCACAGGCTGCCTGGTCTCTCAAAATGGCCACCATGTGGCACAGTCCAGTCACACGTCTGCTGTCCTAGGGTTCAGCACTCTTCACCCCTTTCTCCCTTGGTGGAGAGTATCTCTAAACTCTCCTTCCCATCCAGGAACTGGTCACCTTTTCCCTAGAGCACTCAGAGAAGAAAAGCCCCAAACACACCTGGAATTTCCTGTTTTCATCCTGCCTCTTCCCTCCCCTGTGGTTAAGAAGGGGAGGGAGAGAGAGTTCACTGCCCTTGTAAGCTGACTCCCTCCCACAGGGGAAAAATAAGCCCCCTTTAAATAGTGAGTTCCATACAAGGAAGGCATTTTGTCACAGTAGGGATAGAAGATTAGTAATGTGGTTGCTCTCCCCCTCCCGAGTTTAGACATGAAGCTTTCATGATCAGTATCTTAAAAGTAAAATCCACACTGGAAAATTAAATTTAGTTCACCAAATTTATACTATTCTTTCAGCAATAAATGTCTAATAGTTTATCCTCATATTCGCCCGATTTTCAGCCAAAAATGAACATCCAGAGCTGCTACAGCACTTAAAATACCTTTTAAAGTGCTGTACAAAATGATGCATAGGTGTTGGGGTGGGGAGCCCTCAGAAAGATTTGGGCTCAGGATGCTTAACTGTTCCCCCCTCTTCTAATGGCTAGAGCAATGGCAGTTAATAGCTGAATGGAGGAATGGGCTCAGCAGAAATTTAATAGAGACATCATGAAAGGATGTTTACAAAGTCTTGCCTTCCTTCCTCACTTTGTTAAAACAAACAAACAAACAAAAAAAAACAGTAAAAAGAAACAGTGGTCCACCATGCTACTGAAATTCTGACATGGTATACAACTGAGTTATCTGTTCATCACGGTTGAACTATGAACTACATACAGTACTAGGTACATTCCAAAAACTACAAGTACACTAAGCACGTTCAAAAACTATATATATATTAAAATACCTATCAGGCTCATTGTAGTCTCTTCCATTTTTACACAAGCATCTTCTGATATCACAGTGCTGGTAACACTGAAGAAGGTCCTGGTATGCATTCTCTTCCAGTTCCCAGGAGGCATCTCTAGAACCACAAAAACTTTTTTTAAAAAAACAAAGAACATTTTAGGTCTCTAGTCTGCCCATCTGAGCAAACAGTACCATAAGAAGAGAAAGATCAGCTCTTGACAGCTTGCAATTCAGACCTCCCAGCTAACAACTTAAATGGGCAGATGCATTCATACCTGTGGCTAACACAAACTTTACAAATGTTTATTTGCTCCACTCCAGGGGAGAATTTCTTCCCTTCCTCCTATTGACCACAGTTTCACATTACATCTGTGCAAACCAGAAATGGTTATTGCTCTCCTTGCTTACCTGCTCGTTCTTAGTGTTTAATTATCTATAAAGAGAAAATGATAGCCTAAAGTCTGAGTAGATTTAATCAGATCTATATTCCTTAGTTTTAGAATGCATTTACATCTTATTTTCATTTTGATGGATGGAATCAACCCTAGTTCATCATACTGGGCTCTACATTTTCATCCCTCATCAACTGAACTTCCATAAATATTTATGCAAAACTTACAATACATATTTGATAGAACTTAGCAACCTATTTCATCTTGCCTTAATATTATAGAAAATGTTCATAACGAAAAGCCGGGGTGGGGGGTGGGTGGGGAGGAGAACCTAACAGTTTATTAGCTTTAGATAATAATACTCTAGACATTTCAGAATGTTACTATTTTAGGAAGTACTTACTTTTCTGGAATATGAACACCCATTCTCAACATTTCATTTTGAAAATTGTCCTTATTGTTGCATACTGGGCACCGAAAGAAAAATACTCCTGCACTCAGAGCTTGACGCTGGATTAAAACAAACAATGGTGATTAATGCAGCAGTTGTCTACTAAAGAGAGAGTTCTGGCCAAGAAGCTGATTCTCCATGCTGTCAGATGCAGTTTGGCCACATCTTGCTGCAATACCTTTCCTCCCTCCCGAGATAGTAAATTACTGTTTCTCGGGAGCAACAGATACTGACCCCTAGTAGAGCAAAAGGTACTGTCCACCCTTATTTTATGAAGCACTATTAACAGTATGGGCGGAGATGAAAACACATAAAACAATAAATGCATCACGCTTTGAACCTCTCCCTGCTTTCCCATTTGTGTAATATACTGGGCATTTGTAACTCATCAGCAATGCAAGTTTATTTACTGTTGAGCAAATAGTTTTGCCAGGAGCTTGTCACTCATGGACCACTTGTGGGTCTCCTTAATGCATCCGCTCACAAACTGGTTTCCTAGGACATGTACTTCTGAAATATAGACATTGAACTGCATGCATTGTTCTCACAGATTGCATGCTAGGGTACACAGGGCAGGTGAACATGTTCTTCCCTGTTTGTTTATGTAATATACCATCGAGATACTGTCCATTGCTATGGGAGTTGACTTGCCCCTGATGATTGAAGAAAAAGCCTGAATTGGCTTGAGAAGTTTCAATGCATCAATGTGCTCTGTGACCTTTCTGTAAGCCCAAGCCTGGCTCACTGAATGTCCCTGGCAATGAGCTCCCCACCCCAAAGTGACAGATCTATTTTCAAAGTGACCTGAGGTGATGTCTTGATGAATTGTCTCGAGCCACCAAACAAGGGAGCATCACTCTTACTTTGGTGCACACAGAACAGTTGACAGCTTCTGAATTTGTGGGCTGAACACCTTGTGAAACCACATTTGCAACATTCTCATCATCAGTCACACACAAGGTGTTACCACTGTGGTGGATGCTACAACTCCTAATAATCTCTGAACTGTAATTGCCTTTTGTTCAAGCTGAGCAAGAATCTCATACCTTCTTCTCTTTTCTGTGGAGGGATTGCATCTGATTGAATTTAACACTGCTCCTAGAATACAGACTGGTCAAGGTCTGAGAATGCAGATCCTGCTCTATCATATCTTTTAATAAGTGCTCCTCAACCTGAGAGTGACTCACTGCAGCATCATAGGAACAGAACTGGGCTGTAACCTGTGTAACTTCTCTTGTGAAAAATTCTTGGTTCTGAGCATGGCAACTGTAACAGAGATTAGCTTCAAGATCTATAACACCTTCCATATATATCCCTGTAAGAACTGGCTGTGTCAAAGTCATAACTGCAGATCTGAGACTATGGGACCAGCTCCCTCACTGGAGAGTATTCTGATACCAATAAGAGACACAACCTTGCTGCCCTGCCTTGGGGAGGGACGGTGGCTCAGTGGTAGAGCATCTGCTTGGGAAGCAGAAGGTCCCAGGTTTAATCCCTGGCATCTCCAAAAAAGGGTCCAGGCAAATAGGTGTGAAAAACCTCAGCATGAGACCCTGGAGAGACGCTGCCAGTCTGAGAAGACAATACTGACTTTGATGGACCAGGGGTCTGATTCAGTATAAGGCAGCTTCATATGTTCATATTTCAGTATGGATTACTTCTTTGGCTTCACCTTACAGAGCCCAGCCAAGTCCCACTTGCAGGCAACCTGGGGAAGTGTCCATGGGCGCAAGTGTCTGTGGAAAGCCACTGGTCAGTTCATAAGTACATGAATGGAGCAACTGGTTTTGATTGTCAGGAAACAGCTCAATGTTGTTTGAGTGTTTGGTAAAAGTGCATGCTAAGAAATTAAGAACACAAAAGTATGCAGAAGTTCTTTTGTGCTTTAGGGTCCCCCTGCCGGCAAACTTTCATATGCAAGATTAATTGCATTTTGTACCTTGATGTTCTAACAGACAGAACTGATTTTCCAAGAGCGTATGTAACTGAACTTGTTCAAACCTACGCCTGTCCCTTTCTTTACCTCTTGCTGGTGAAATATAATTTGTGTTTGTCTCAAACTTGGGACATTTTTTAACTTCTTAAATTTGGAATATTTATTTATTTATTTATTTATATTTTTACTTATATCCCGCCCTTCCCACCGAAGTGGCTCAGGGCGGCTTACAACATAATAAACTTACATAAATTCAGCTTAAAAAATATTTACATAAGAAGATTAAAACAATAAATTAATAAGACATAAAAAACATAAAAACCAGCGGTCTATTAAATGGATTTTAGTTCCATCTAAAAATTTCTCAGTGTCAGTTAGTTGTTGTAGGCCTGTCGGAAGAGGGCTGTCTTACAGGCCCTGCGGAACTGCCCTAGGTCCCGCAGGGCCCTCACCTCTTCCGGCAGCTGGTTCCACCAGTAAGGCGCCGTTACCGAGAAGGCCCGATCCCTGGTGGATTTCAGACGGGCCTCCTTTGGCCCGGGGATTACTAACAGGTTTTGTGAACCCGATCGTAGTACTCTCTGGGGAACGTGTGGGGAGAGACGGTCCCTAAGGTAGGGACCTTGTCACTACTGCAGAGAATGGCTAAAGGCAGCTAATAAGACAAAAATACAAATTAAAACACTACTCAAAATACTTCACTAACCCAACAATAAAATGGCCATTTCAATCTGTAATATAGCCAAGAAGCCCACCAAAACCTGAATATTGTAAGACAACATAAGAACCTATCAGTCATAAAATCAGGTGGGATACAAGGAAAGATCATATAGAGGTAAAAGTAGTCCCCTGTGAAAGCACCAGTCGTTTCTGACTCTGGGGTGACATTTGCATCAAAACGTTTTCATGGCAGACTTTTTATGGGGTGGTTTGCAATTGCCTTCCCAGTCATCTACTTTCCCCCCAGCAAGCTAGGTACTCATTTTACCAACCTCGAAAGGATGGAAGGCTGAGTCAACCTTGAGCTGGCTACCTGAACCCAGCTTCCACCGGGATCAAACTCAGGTCAAGAGCAGAGCTTGGACTGCAGTGCTGCAGCTTACCACTTTGTGCCACAGGGCTCTTTCAAAGATCATATAAGCACCCACAAACAAAAAGTCAGCTAAAAGCCTAGATAAATAGCCAGCATGATGGGCTTTATGTTGCCAAGGCATGTTGACACTGCAAGAAAATGCCCTCTCTTATCACCTGCCTCATATCAATGAGCAGGGCACAGAGAAGGGAATCTTAAACAGTGAGCTGGACAGTATGGATACCCTTTTCCTGAGATGTTCCTGATGCTTTACAGGCCTGCACCAGCACTCAGAAACCAACAGACATCTTCCAGCAAAGACTGATGCAGTCCCTCCAGTTTTTAACAACCTGATTGCTGCATTTTGGACTAACTGAAGTTTGCGAAGAGTCTTTAAGGACAGCCTCATGTACAGCACATTACAACAATTTAAACTGAATATGCACAGATCATTGATGAAATCACAAAGCCATCTATAGCATTGTTAATGGCAGTGTGTCATGAAATTTCAGTTTATTTCAGTGACAAATATTACAGAATCTGCTGCCAAGTTTTTATTCTACTCCATTATTTTACATGTTTCCATTTAGTATAAAAAGGGAACACTGCTACTATTGCATTTCAAGCCAAATATATAAAGCCTACAAGAAACAAAGTTACTTACTTGCAAACAGTCTCTGTGAAACCAGGCATTTTTACAGCATGGAGTTGTCAAAATGGTGTATGATGGTGAATGTTCAACCATCTCCAAACATATCGTACATTGCGAAGATCCTTTAGAGTCCGAGGGAGGTTTTTGAACAGGTCGATGTTTCCAACAATATGACCTTAAACACAGAGCCAGAGATCCATCTAGTCACATAATCTTCATAACTATCACCATGGTATTATGTAATTCATGTTTTTAAAAGAGCAACACTTCCTCTAATTAGATTAATATTTGATGTAGACAAGATATATTCAAGAAGATTTCAAAATCTACTGATTATTGCATCTCAGGGTTTGCTAGTTTTAAAAAGCTATTGTTCCCTCAATATGTAGAATCTGGTTAAAATTGTAAGGTAAATATGTACCAACATGAGTTGTTATGAGAGTATACAAAAATTGTCCCAGTAGATATTGTTAATAGTTCTATTCTGATTAGATTTTCAACAAAACAAAACCCCCCGATTTTTAATAAAGCATAAATGTTTAAAAAGACAAAAAACATACATTTTAGCATAAGTTTTCACATGCCAGAGTTAATTTTGTTAAATGTTTGAAGCAGCCTCCCTAGAAAGGTGGTATATGTAGAGCAAATAGAGAATACAAAAGACAAAAAGTACAATATTTTTGTTTGAAGGGGTCAGAAGGGCAAGAAATGCAACAGATAATGGTCAGTGTATCACATGACCACGCTGAACACAAACATCCACCCAAATCTTGCTGAAATGGACTAATTGTTGCCCTTCTGAAATGTACAGCTTTCCTAAACTTTGATAACAAAATATGGACAGAATATAAACTTTAAAGATGGTACCTCACAGTCAGAAAACCTTGATGTGTTAGATCCACAGCTTTTCAGTGAATTTATAATTTAACTAGGAATAAAGCCCATTGTTGGAAGAAATGCAATGGGGTCTAGAAAGAGGCTGTGGTGAGTGTCCCCAACCCGTGCTGTCTTCCCACCACCCCCAACCTCCCCAACTGAAGGCATTCACTCCCTCCCACCCTTGCTGTCTTCCCACCCACCCCAACCATTGGCATTCACTCCCCCCAGCCCCCACCATTGCTGCCTTCTTACCCCCACTCCCAGCATTCACTTACCCGGCCCACTCTCTGTCTTCTCCCCCCAATCCTTTATTTAAGTGAGAAGGTGAGGACAGTCTCAGTTATGGCTGCTGTCACATCCCCGGCCCACCACCAACACCAAAGATGGGAGGTCTTTCCTGGGAGCAAATGCTTCTATTGCCGTGCTGCAGTGGGAGGCCTCAGCCAGTGGCAACCACAGTAGGAGTTGAGGAAGAGGGAAACTGTGGCACCGATTTCCATTGGCTGCCTTTCCTTTCCATTTGGGTCAGTACTGTGTCTACTCAGCCTGGCAGAGGTCTTTCTCCCCTCACCTGTGCTGTCTGGCCCTTTCTCACCGGAGATGCTGCTACTGGTGGGGATGGCAGTGCGGCCCTTCCGCATACCAAGCAGAAGCTCTACCAGTGAGCTGCAGCTCCTTCTTCCCCCCATCTCCCACTCAGGGCTGCCAACAGCAGGAGCCTTCCTGTTGCCCCACCACATCCCCAAGCACCCGTTGCTGGGTGGGCCTCCCCTCTGTTGCAGGGGAAAGGCACAATGAGCGCCCACCCACTTGCTGCTGGTCAGGTAAAGGTAGTCCCCTGTGCAAGCACCAGTCGTTTCCGACTCTGAGGTAACACTGCATCACAGCAGACTTTTTACAGGGTGGTTTGTCATTGCCTTCCCCAGTCATCAACACTTTCTCCCCAGCAAGCTGGGTACTCATTTTACCGACCTTGGAAGGCCTGAGCTGGCTACCTGAACCCAGCTTCCGCTGGGATTGAACTCAGGTCGTGAGCAGAGCTTAGGACTGCAGTACTGCAGCTTTACCATTCTTAAGAGCCATGGGACTCTTAAGATTCAACCAATACAGAAGGTAAAAAGAAAACAAAACATAAACTTACGGAAAATTTTCCCTGAATTGGAAAATGCATTTTCTCTCTATTCCACAAGGGAAGTGGTAGCTTCGTTTACATCTGGATGACACACAACCAATTGAAGCACCTTTTTTCTTGCAGATATTACACTTCTAAAAAGACAAATGTTAACCCAGATTGTATTAATTCAGTTTAAATTACAAAACATCTTTACCCGTTTCTTTGTTTTAAAGGAATTATAATTTATTTATAAAGACTAAATTATTTTAAGTTCAGCACTCTTTCCAAAACTTAGGAAATGATAAACATAAAAAAAGAAATTATTATTGAAGACAGTATAAAAGATTCACAAGGCTGGATTGCTAAATAATTATAATTCAATACCACCTGGTTTGTTTGTGTCTTTAAGAATAAACAAAATTTACTAGAAACATCCACATTTCTAGCTTGCTGCATTTTAATGAGGGCAGCCAGTAACAGTGGTGCATTTGTTTCATCTACCAGATAACCTTTTCTTGAAGCATTAGTGAAAACACTAGCTGGCTCAGACAGATTGTGCAACTGCAAATGTTCCACAAATTTCAAGTACATGTGGAGTCCCACAAATTCTAGGGGGTCCACAAGGCATGCACACAATTGATGCCAAATTACCTTTGGTGTGTGCAAGGGCAGTTACTAGGTTCCTACCAGCCCAAGAAACAATTTTTCACAGATCACTAGATACCAGACAGTTCTTAAGGGATTCTCATTTTCCCCAGCTGCATATTTGTTCAATTTTAGGTTTGTCAATGTTAGGTTTCAAATATCTGCAAGTTATATTTTTACCAGTCTTGCAGCTCGGTTTATTTCCTTTTGGATGTCTTCAATTAAAAATCCATAGAAACCTTCATCTTCTTCGCCCTTCTGCCAAATCCCACTTGACATCAACTGTGACAAAACGGAACAAATTACTGACATTCGCACTGACTGTACAGTTCAAACATTATTATACAGAAACATATTATTGGCAGCTAGATGGAGCATGCATATTACTCGCATTCTATCCCCCTGGATGCCAATCAGTTACTAGCCTCAATGTAAAGTATTAGCTATCACATATAAAGCCATTTATAGCTGTGGACTTTCATATCTATAAGACAGTCTCTCCCTTCTGTGCTCCGCCATGACAGCTTCACTAATCTGAACAGAGCCTTTGGCACTCAGGAAAGTCCCTGCTCCCTCTCTCCTGGCTTTCTGCAAAATATGCAAAACTGAATTGTTCAAGAGGGATTTTTTAATGATTGACAAAGTTACTTGGATAAATTATTAAGGACTGTTCTATATTACTGTGTTTAGTTTGGTGTAAGTAAGATCCTGCTATGCAATTTTGCATCATTTGCTGTGTCATGTTAATATTTGTGCTGTGCTTAATTGTTTAGTGTAATTGTTTAGTGAATGTCCCATCTTGATGATTGTATGGCCTCACTCTGCATAACCTGCCTTGAGTTCCAGTGAGAACAGTGAATTATATATAATATAAATAAAATATTAATCATTGCAAAGGCTGCCCTGCAGTATAACCCAGCTGTCTCCTGTTGGTAGGCTTTTGGTTCATGTCACACATGACTCTCATACCAAGAACAATGTGTGCATTATTTTAAAGTATTTGAGATTGGACAACAAGCATTATGAAAGGGAGCCAACAAAATTCATAACTGCTGGAACAATCCTGGAGAAAAATACTACTGTACTGGCTTGTAATCTAAATGTTTCTATTGACAAAGAGCTTTCCAATTATTAGCATTTCTGATCATAAATAGGATTTCTGATAATCAAAAATTTTGCAGGTTCAACAGGAACTACTTACTAGACAGTAATAATGAACAGAGAGATCAAATTCCTCATATGTCCTCTTTTCCCCATATTTTTCAGGACAGTCTTCAGTCCGTTGACAGAAGTCACAGGCTAAACCAGAAAGAAACACACGTTTAAGGTTATTTTAAAGTATTTCATTTATCTTATTTGATTTATAACCCACCCTTCCCATAGGCTCAGGGCAGGTTACATCATAGAAGAAGACAATCAACAGTCAAAACAAAATTAAAATATAAAAAGTACTATGAAATATCTTTTTTAAAAAAGATGTTCATTAGCTACAAATAAGCTATACCCTTCAAATACAGTGCAACCCAAACTACACATAAAATTTTCAATGTGGATTTAATGTACTATTGACATAATGCAGCTGCAGCTTTCAGAAAATGTTGCTATTATTGCAGATAGCTGCTGGCATACCCAAGGACAGTTCAGATTACTGTTCAGTTTCTCCACATGACTGTGTACGCTGAGAACAGGCTATACTCATTCACACAGAAAACAAACTTTCCTATACTAACATACTTTAAAAATGCAAAGGTGAGAGGCTGTGGCTTCTTCCCATTGCACCGAAGATGATACTGGACACATCACTATGCGTGGAGATGGTAAAGCAAAGTTGACCCTAAACACTTGCCATTTAAGAATTATAATTCTGGGTTACTCTCAATTCATTACAGCAAGGATCCCCAATGTGGAGGCCATGTTATCACCCAATGACACCTTCCTGGTGCCTGCCAAATAGTTAGAAAGTGGATGGGACCAGATTAAGCTTTTGCCCAGAAAGGTTTCTGATTGGCAGTGCAGATCCCCTCCCAGTCCGGTCTTTGTGCGGGGGGGGGGGGGGGAAAGCACGAACTCTCTGCCCAGGCAGATCCTGGGGCCAGCTTCTTCTGTGGGGTGGCTTGACAACAATTTTAGCACATTTCCTTCTAAGAAATCTCAGAATTTCATATTTTCATAGTTCATAGCACATTATGGCATTTCACATACATGTTTAAAGACTACTTACGCAGGTTCTCAATGCAGCCAATTTTCTCACTCATCCTAGTTTTTTCCTTCAAACTATTGGGGGGGGGGGAGAAAGGAAATTAATTGTACCACTCTAATCATTTTAGTTAAATATATTACTTAATAGTCTCTTACAGACCCTAAGAGGGCAGAGAGCAAATTACTATACTACCTGCTTATTATACATATTACTACATTAACTGCTCATTATAATGACTATATTAGCTGTTCATATGTATGTTCTTCACAAGTCAAATCCAGCTTAAAAAAAACATGAAGTCCACTGAAAATTGCCATTATCATTATAATTAATAACAATGAAATCCCACCCACCCCGAATTCTTAGTTTATAAAAAGTAAATACATTATATTTTTGATGGTATAAAATTATCCAGAAGAAGCTCTTAATATCTTTGTTGTTAGCAATTTGGTCTCTGAGATTTGAAGGAAACTCTAGTCTTCTTTTTTCATCCAGACAAATGAGGAGAACAAGAGGAGGGGAAAAAAGAGAAAGAAGGAAGGAGGGGAAGGGGAAGGGAATGAGAGGGAAGTTGTTGCTGCTGCTGTAGTGTGTCAACTGGCAAGCAGCTGGGTGAGAGATCACACACTTTGGGGCAATGAGTTCACAAACGCTGTTGCTCTGAGGAAAATAGGTCATAAAGGCTGTTGCTTTGAGACAATATAGCTGTTATCATAACAATCCAGAAAGGCATCAGAGATGCATGCACTTGCTGATACAAAATGTTCCTTCATTTTAAGGATGCCAGTTCTAGGGAGGATTAGAAGCATTTATCCTGATTGTAAGGTAATTTGTACTTAGTTTGAAAATCCATGAAAGATAACAACCAGTATTGGTAATTTAACTGTGAGAGGAGGAATGCCACTGTCAATCCAAACTTGCCACAGAAAGACAATCTATTCTCAGTGTAAAACTAGACCGAAGATTTAGAGAGTTTGTAAAGGTATGGACATCAGTGACATACATTAACTTTTTATGCATAAATAGCCAGAGATGACACTTCTTTGAAAATACTCACAGATCTCACAGTAGTTTTGCTTATATGAGCATGCAAGCAAGAACTCCAGCACAATCCATCTAATTTGAGGTCATTCATCAGTCTTCATCTAAGTGGCTAAGAGATTAGAAAAGCAGAATAATAGGTCTGGGAAGCAAAATCCATTGTGCTTTGCATGTAGTTGCATCTTACAAATAAATTCTCTCATACCATCTCACCAATGGTATCTAGTATGAAACTGATTTAGGGAAAATAATTCAGCAAACCTTTTAAATCATACACTCTGATAAATACAGCTGACTATAATTCTATTTTCTTCTTGTGGCTACTCTCCAGTTTCACATAGAACCATTATTCAAATAATTTGGTGAGATGGTATTCTTGCATTTTTATCACTTAGAAA
Source organism: Heteronotia binoei (assembly GCF_032191835.1). NCBI lineage: Eukaryota > Metazoa > Chordata > Lepidosauria > Squamata > Gekkonidae > Heteronotia > Heteronotia binoei. The sequence continues at coordinate 62,273,039 of NC_083243.1, forward strand.
ATCAAATCATATTAATTACTTCAGGGAAAGCACCATGATAGACCACAGTATAGCATTCAGCTGTCTCATTTGTTGCAAAAATTCAGTGAGCTCCAGCACTATGCTGTTTTGGAAATCCATTTAACCTTTGTTCCACAGGTATGTCCCTGATGTTTGAGAGATCTCAACCATACTGGGGAACTGGCCATATTTTATTACAATGTTTTATATTGCATCACAGCTAGGCATTCCAGTTTTCTTTAAAATAAAAAATTAAAAAACCCCTCTGTGCTCATACGTATGTTTTCCTGTTGTAATTAGCTAATGCTATTTAAGAACATAAGAGAAGCCATGTTGGATCAGGCCAACGGCCCATCAAGTCCAACACTCTGTGTCACACAGTGGCAAAAAATGTTATATACACACATACACTGTGGCTAATAGCCACTGATGGACCTGTGCTCCATATTTTTATCTAAACCCCTCTTGAAGGTGGCTATACTTGTGGCCGCCACCACCTCCTGTGGCAGTGAATTCCACATGTTAATCACCCTTTGGGTGAAGAAGTACTTCCTTTTATCCGTTTTAACCTGTCTGCTCAGCAATTTCATCGAATGCCCACGAGTTCTTGTATTGTGAGAAAGGGAGAAAAGTACTTCTTTCTCTACTTTCTCCATTCCATGCATTATCTTGTAAATTCCATGCATTATCTTGTAAGTGGTATTTAGTGGTAACAAGATCAAATGAAGGATTTTGAGAGGTTATGAGCCCCAACTCTAGTGTCAGACAGAGACCTACAGTTTATATTTCTCTTCTCACAGCATCACACTCCACACTTAGCATTTAGCATCATGATCTAATGCAAGTCATTATTCTTTACAGTGTTAAAATACCAATAGACTTTTTACTAAAGATGATGCTTGCCTGAAATTATTTAGTGACAGAGACAATGTTTAAGCCAGAGACTTTTTAGTTCACAGCCACCCTCTTAGCCACTACATCAAGCTCTCTCTCAGGAGAGGAAAATATGCTGTTAATAAGTGCACCTGTTCTGTTGCTTCAGTATCAAGAGGCCTTTAGAACTGTGATAATGTAAGAAATACAGTAATACTACTCTCTTCATGCCCTGATTTCAAGAAGTTAGCTTAAATAGCATTTACCTCTTTTGGTGCTTCTACTGACAAGATATTCTTTTCCCAATAATGCCAGTAGCATTTAAGATCCATAAATATTAAGTACTTTAACAATATCATCTGTATGGGTAGTTTTTCGTACATGAATACTCAAGGGCTATGGCATTTTATTATGTCTGGAAACAGCACCTACAGATAGTAGAGAAAAATAGGTGGTTAATACTGTATTTTGTTTCTATATTAACCCTTTTTCCAACAGGAAAAGAAGCCTTTGAATGTTCTTACCTGCAACTTTTCTGTCTTTTGTTCAATGCTGTACAGCCTCAAGCATTTTTATTTCTAAATCAGGCTTCCTAAATCCACTAACTAGATAAGCAAGATAATGTATATACACATAATGTCCAAGTAACTTTATTAGGATTTTACTTTGCTGCAAAAAACAGTAATTTAGTTCAAATATCAAGTGAGCCAGCAAGTATAGAGGTTAGTGTTTGACTAAGAGGATTTGGGTTTGATTCCTTTCTCAAGGGAGATCATTTGTTGAGTGAGCTAGGAGTGACCACTCTCAGCTTAACACTTTCAAAGGCTTCTTGTGAGGGAAAAATATACATAACTGTGAGTTCAATGAAGGAAGAGTGGGATTTGAGAAAATAATAAGTTAAAAATTAACGATACAAGCAAAATAAATTTAAAAAAATAGTATTGCTAGGTTTGTGGAGGAATTTAGTCCCTCTGCTCTTGACAAAATAATCATAATGAGAATTTTAAATAATTAGAATCAGAACAGGACATCTTTGAAACTGCATGTTGACTAAGCTTTATTTTACAAAGTTAAAATTCACACACACACAAACCAGCTATTTTGTGTTTTCAATATAATCTTTTAAATGAAATGTTTTTATCATTCAAATAAACAGTATGACATCCTTCTTAAGTCGGTGGCTTATTATAAAGCCAGCTGGTTTTCTGTTTTTACTGTACTGGCTTTCTTGTAGGTTTTGAGATCCTGTTGGAGAGAAAGATGGGACACAAATATTTCAAAACAAATAAGCAAAGTAAAACCTGAAGTTCACAGTAGCTACTGAAAATAGCAATTAATGGAAAGCTTAATTTTTAAAGTGAGATATATCTTGAATAGAACAAAAGTGAGAGTTCAGTGGCACCTTCAGGACCAATTTTTTAAAAATTCAAGCTAAGAGCTTTCATGTGCCTGCACACTTCCTCAGATACACAGAAATAGAAGATAACTGTTCAAACTTATAGACAGAGGCTATAAATTTGGTTGGTCTTAAAGGTACCACTGGACTCTAGCTTTGTCCTATTGCTTTAGATCAACACAGCTGCTCACCTGAATATATCTTGAATAATTAAAAAATTCTACCATACTTGACGAAGTCAGATTTGAACAAAATGTACCAAATACACGAAACAACAGAAAGAGAGAGAATTTCTGTTTCCCATTCTAGTAACACGTAACAAAGACAGACAGCCTGAGCTTCAGAGGCTTTCACAGATGCTATTTCAGTTCATGTTATGTTGCCTCAATTTAAATATGAAAAGGTTTTAAATTTACATTGTGGTTTGTGATAGTCTCATACTACCAATTGAAAGGAAACCACTGGGCTATTTGTTTAGTAAATCTTCAATGGAAATGCTCACTGAGGTGAATGGCAGCTCCTAGTGACAACAATCAGTCCAAGTGCACTGTGCTTTGCAAGTCGTCAAATTCCTGATCACAGAAAGCAGCTTAAAAGTCTTGCAGCCAAATCCTAAGCATATTTACTCAAAAGTAAACCCCAATGAGTTCCATGGGTGATTTCCTGGTAAGCATGTTCAGGATTCAGAGCATTGGCACAAACACGTTTCACCTCGGGGATTTGGGACCAAAAGCAATAATTTAGATCCTTTCTAGAAAGAGGGCCACAGCTTACCACGAAAATTATGAGGTGGGTTGGAGTAACTGGAAAGCCTCGCCCAGGGAACAGCGAGGGCTATGAAATACATAGACTGCCTCAGCTCATTGTCTGTATCAGAGAATGGATGTTCAAGTAAGAGAACACTTGCAAAAGAGCCTCACAAAGAATAGCAACTTGTTCGACAGCAAAGAAAATGCATATACACCGACTCCAAGAAAGTGGCTACTGTCTGTCTGCCCCTTGACTAAAACAACAAAAGACTCAAAACAACTGAGAAGTTATTTCACATCACATGGCCAAGGGGAAAACCTGACCCTTCTCTAAGCAGGGTCCTTTTTTTCTCCCTTAGGGCTCCTGGAAGTTTTAAGAGCTGTAATACAGCAATTCAGCTGGAGAAGCTTTGTTCATCTCACGCACAGCAAAGAAGGGAAATCTACATCAGCATAATTTGTTTGTTTGCAGGTCATGTATCTACTCAAGATAGGTGGGAAAAGTCGCCTTTTCCTAGCACAACGCAAGGAAAAGTGGGAATCTATTTTCCTCGGACGTTTCAAGCAGGAACACACACACACAGACATTGCGTTGAGGGAGGGGGCGACACATAATAAAAGAAGTCTCCAAAAGCAGGGGCGGTCGCAGCGTCTCCCCCTTCAACCCATCCATCCTACGCTTACTTACTCGGAAGTAAAACCCAGATGAAGTTTACCCCCAAGAAACCGAGACCAAGTTCGCACTAGACCTTTAATCCTGGTTTAACTCTGTCCCCAAACTGACATTCTACACTAGAATCAGAGAAACTAACTCTATGATTCTATGATTTTAGTGTAGAATGTCAGCTTGGGGACAGCACTAAACCAGGATTAAAAGTCTAGTGTGAAATGTGAGCGAGACAAGCGTTTGCAGAGCTCTCGCCGAAGTCCCAATGGAGAGAGAGAGGCATTCTGAAGGGATCGCTCCAACCCGAGAATGCTGCACGGGCTCTGCCTAGAGACGCTATTGTGAGAGGGGAAAGCTGGGAAGGGGATGATGGGAAGGGACGGGGACCAAGTGGCGCCTCTTTCTGCCTTCTCGCCACCGCCCCCCTCAGCAACAGCTTGAACCACACGCTCTACCATTCGCAGGTTCTTCTCGGTTCAACCGCGCACTCACCTGCTCGAACACCAGCCAACCAGCCGAACCTCTATGGCCCGGCTCTACCAAATCCAACCCCAAATAACCGCCGGAGCATTCAAACTTCAACATCCGCTCACGTCACAAAAGATGTCGCGAACTAAGCCCCGCCTTCCACGGGTCTGTATTGCTCCCCATCGACTAATGTTACAGATCAGCTACATATGCCTGGAGAGACACTGGCCCGGAGTCGGATCCATTGCTCGAATGCAGCTCTTGAACTGCGGGACGGGGCAGTGACTAGCCGCGCTTGGCTAGTTCTGTCTTAGCAACGCGGCAATCTACGTGGCTGAAATTGCTGGCGCGGAGCTAAAAGCGCCAAGCCGCGATGTGGGCCTCAGGGTCAAATCCGCGCTTGTTAGCACGTCAGTTCGGATTTGGAACCCTGCCGCTGCAGGGGAGGTGGGATAAAGAACCGTTTTCCCCTTCCATTCTGTCACTTTGTCATTCTGTACAAAAAAAGTTCTGCTTCCCGAAGATGCTTTCGTTTGCTAAAGCTGGCTGTCCTATTTAAACATAACATATAATCTGTCTTTAGGATTTCATTAATAGCGACATAAACGAATTTCCGCATTTTTAAAAGAAGAAAACATTAAAAAGTCTTGGAGGCATTTCCATTTTGTATAAAGAATGCAATTGGAACGTTGGCTTGAACGCTTTCACCACAAAACTTTATAGGGAGATTGTTACTTTCCATAGCAGAATATTGCTAATGGTTCATTTTATCAAACTGATGAGAGCAATTAGTGTCTTTGCAGAATTAGTACTCCTAGTGAGATAATAAAAAAGGGGAGGAGATGTGTTGAATAGAAAAAGAGCATCGAAGAATAGTACATGGAAATTCAATGTAAAAAAGATGACTGGAATGAATATCTGCATAGCAAGATGGGTTAATGATAAATACTAAGATGCAGATAAAAATAAGCTACCTAAACAAGTGTTAACTTTAAAAATAGTATAAGGAATAGAATAAGTTGTGTCTATTCCTACAGTTATGACACTTCCCATTTTGGTGTTTCAGGTTCTGTGGTATATTTTTGGAACAACATAATAAACTTAGGAATTCTGTGTTTTGGGCTATTGAGAGAGTACCTTCTAGGCCTTATTACTTAGATCCAAACAAATCGTCATTCCAAAGGATTTTTGGGTTTTACAAAAAATTTGAATGATCATACAGATATGTCTCAATTTAAATTTGAATTTCTTGGTTTTGTTATTGGTTCTCTGTCACTTTAACTGGTAGTAATTTAAAAACTATATAAAGAGCATGACGTAACCTTGGGTCCAGGACTTTTGTTGTAGAAAAAGCCCAGCAGGAACTCAATTGCATATTAGGCCACACCTTCTGGCACCAAGCCAGCTGGAACTGCATTCCTGTGCATTCCTGCTCAAAAAAAGCCCTCCTTGGGCCCCCCCTTTTAATTTTTTTTTGCTGAAAATGGCTATAAATAACTAGTAATTGTAATTATATGTCTTAAGGCAGTTTTCATATATGTTTTTTTTTTTAACGTTAAGTCACAGCTGATTTATAGTGACTCTGGGGGGGTGGTTTAAGGGAAGATGCTTAGAACATAAGGGAAGCCATGTTGGATCAGGCCAATGGCCCATCCAGTCCAACACTCTGTGTCACACAGTGGCCAAAAAAAAAATTATATATATATATATATACACACACACACACACTGTGGCTAATAGCCACTGATGGACCTCTGCTCCATATTTTTATCTAAACCCCTCATGAAGGTGGCCATGCTTGTGGCCACCACCACCTCCTGTGGCAGTGAATTCCACATGTTAATAACCCTTTGGGTGAAGAAGTACTTCCTTTTATCCGTTTTAACCTGTCTGCTCAGCAATTTCATTGAATGCCCACGAGTTCTTGTAAAAAAGGGAGAAAAGTACCTCTTTCTCTACTTTCTCCATCCCATGCATTATCTTGTAAACCTCTATCATGTCACCCTGCAGTTGACGTTTCTCCAAGCTAAAGAGTCCCAAGCGTTTCAACCTTTCTTCATAGGGAAAGTGTTCCAGCCCTTTAATCATTCTAGTTGCCCTTTTCTGGACTTTCTCCAATGCTATAATATCCTTTTGCTGTTCAGAGGTGGTTTGCTGTTGCCTGCCTCTGTGTCATGACTCTCAATTTCCTTTGTGGTCTCCCATCCAAATACTAACCAGGGCTGACTATGCTTAGCTTCCAAGATCTCATGAGATTATGCTAGCCTCAGCTATCCAGGTCAGGGCATACATGTAATTGTGGTTCTGGATTTGTTTTTCAGATTCTATGTTGTTGGTATAATCTTACACACAGAACTGTTGACTTTTTGTCTTTGAAGTTTATCCTCTCACCATACCCATCTTTTTTGTTATAGTGGTTTTGTAAAAGATATTTTGTTAGCCTCTGTGCTTTAAGTTCCATGTGGCATATTGTCATCAGCTAAAATATGCCTATCAGCTAAAAACACTGCTGTAGTTATCCAAGGTATCTTGCGAGTACTGTTTTTATTTTTGAATTAAGAGTAATTGCCATGGTGACTGAAGGTGTCTGAATAAGCAGATGAGAGTCTGCAAACAACTTGGTAGTTTTCTGAAGATTAGTTTCAAAATGGATTATAGCTACCTAATCTGTCCTCACTGCATTACACACTGAATGTATTATTGTGTCACTGGCTGAATGGTTTACTGTTTTGATGTGGTTTTTGTGTGGTTTACTGTTTTGATGTGCTTTTTATCATTGTATAATTTGCTGAAGATGTCATTTGTTGCCTGTGTATGGTATTTTATCCTTATTCTGTGTGTAGTGTTGATTTCCATGAATCATTGTGTTCAACAGAAAACATTTATGTGTTTTTTGTGTGCACCTCCAGTACATGAAATACATAGGGAAGAGTCCCGTGGTGCAGAGTGTTAAAGCTGCAGTACTGCAGTCCTAAACTCTGCTTACGACCTGAGTTCGATCCCCGGTGGAAGCTGGGTTTTCAGGAAGCCGGCTTGAGTTTGATTCAGTCTTCCATCCTTCTGAGGTCGGTAAAATGAGTACCCAGTTTGCTGGGGGTGGGGGGACGTGTAGATGAATTACTGAATTAATTGATAATTAATCCCTAGGATAAATAACGCAAAGTCAGTTTTCCCTACTAGTTTGTGTGGCCATTAAATTTTCCAGTTCCTCATTTCCAGCAGAGCAGAGCACTTCTTAGGTATATGTTTGATGTTTACCACAGAACTTAACTTTAAAACATCTCTTCTGTTGTATTCTTATATCCTTGGGTGAGTGTTTTGATCCTGAAATAACCTCTAGCTGTGCTTGGGTGTCTTTTAAATTCAAACAGGCCACCTTCTTAGCAGGATTTTTTTTCACAAAAGAGCAATTTCAGGTTTCTTGTTACAGGGTTGCTCAGATAATAAGTAGCTACGTGAGCAGCAGTGCCTGTGAATGATATTTTCCCTGCTGTGTGACCATGCGATTTCACCAAGGAGAGCTCACATGTTGCCTGTACGTTTGCATTACTTTGTTCTAATGTGGGTCACAAGCATAATGTATTTATATGAATGCAACATCATCCTGCTACATTCCTTGGTCTTTGAAACAGGGACCAGGCTCAGTTGTTCTTCATTTTCTTTCCTTGGTTCACACTTTTAATGGTGCATCTTTTCTGATGCATCTGGATGTGAGTGTTCAGGTTTATTAGGAGCCCAATTAAATGTGAGTCCACTTAAGATGGAAGACACTGTGATGCCGCTGCATCTAATAAAAAAATATTTTCTTTCACCAAATGCTTTGAGACTAATAATCTAAGTGGCATTCACTGTAAAATTGATCTACAAACCTGAAAATTTATATGAGGGGATGCCTAATTTTAGATGCACAAATTAGGGAACAGGAGACAAAACATAAAAGTCTTCACCACCTGGCGAAAGACAGTGACAGAGTGGGATAGGCAAACTATGACACCACAACTGAGAAGGCCCTCTCCCAACTTGCCACATGTTTGTCCTCATAAAAAAGGAATACCTACAGCAGGGTGTCAGAAGATGGCTATAATGATTGGGTAGGTTTGTATGGAAGTAGGCATTTCTTAACGTATGCTAGTCTCAAACAATACAGGGCTTCAAAGGTCAACACTAGCACTTTGATTGGGACACAGAAACAAATTGAAAGTAGATGAACCAATTAACCAACTGAAATGTCTGAACCCTTTTCAAGGGCAACCCTATGTAGAGCACACTGCAGTAATCTGAACTACAGGTTACCAGGGCACGTATCACACTGGCCAGCTATTTTCTGTTCAGGGGAGGCTGTAGCTGATTAAATCTGCCTTTATCAGATTAGGCTGATAAAGGCATCCCTGGACACAGACACTATCTGCTTATCCAGTAGTAACCCCAGTCCTAGGAGCACCATCAAGCTATGGACCTGCACCTTCACTAACAATGCAACTCCATCCAGAATAGGTGATTCTTCTAAACCCAGGTCAGTCCTCTGCCAACCAGTAGCATTTTCACCTTGTCAGGATTAAACTTCAGTTTATTAAATTTCATTTTCATTTTTACTCCGCTTTTCTTCCCTTATCCATTTTATCCTCACAGTATCCCTGTATGATAGACTGCATGACTGACAGTGTATGACTGTCCTGAGGTCATCCAGCGAGCTTCCATGGCAGAATGGGGATTGAAATCATTGTCTCCCTGATCTTAATCTGACATACAGACCACTGTACCATGCTAAGTCTCATTAGAGTATGTTGCATTTCCTTTCTTTAATCATACCTGCAACACACAAAGTGGGGTTTTTGTTCCTTTTCTCTAGCCAGATCCTCCTTGGAAGCAGCTGTGTATTCTTGCTTGATCCCCAGCCCCACTATTCTCAATTAATGTAAGTTTTCCTATTTGGCAGAGGTGCTACTAGTCAACTCCAGTGCATGATTAAATCATGACTTGTATAGCTCAGGCTGTCCTGGCACCTTGAAGGAGGTTGGGCATAAACATTAGAGGGACTTCTTGGAATAGACAAGGAGTTGGATACTGCCTGAAACTTGCATGCATGGAAGGACTTCTGTGTATGGAACCATAACTTCCCAGCCTCCCCACTCATGTTGCCCTGAAAGCACCATGAGTGCTGCATTTCATATCCTGGCCTTCCAAATTGATATTTTATATGGAATCTCTTATTGGAATGCCACTGCTAGTCTCTGCCCTGCAGCATTTGATAGTGTAGTGAAATGCTGCAGGATAGAGACTGGCAGTGGCATTCCAATAAGAGATTCCATGTAAAAAATCAATTTGGAAGGCCAGGATATGAAATACAACACTACTGAACCAATTAATATAAATATTTTTTCTACACGCAGTGAGAGTGCCATTTCACAGTTTCCTTACCTTCGTGGTCCCGTTCTGCACTGACGAGATCTAAAGGTATGAATGTACGTACGCACACACCCCTTCCGAAACAGAAGCCATTGGAAGCTTCCGAAACTGCCTGAGATCTAATAGCACACTGTGGCTGTTGGAGTGGGGCTTCCACCCACCAACCAGCCGGCTGATGGTTGGGAGGAGCCTGCAAAACCAGGGGATCCCTGGGAACTATCAAGCCTACCAGAAAGCTTTTGATAAAGTTCCTCATCAAAGGCTCCTAAGTAAACACAGTAGAAGTAAAATAAGAAGACATGTCCACTTGTGGATTAAAAACTTAATTAACAGGAAACAGAGTGAGTATAAATGGGCAGTTTTCAAAGTGGAAGGTGGTAAGCAGTGGAGTGCCTCAGGGCTCAGTACTAGGCCCAGTTCTTTTTAACTTGTTCATTAATGATTTGGAGTTACAGGGACAAAACACCTTCCCTATGAAGAAAGGTTAAAATTAGGGCTCTTTAGTCTGGAGAAACAACTGAGGGGGTGACATGATAGAGGTTTACAAAATTATGCATGGGGTAGAAAAGGTAGAGAAAGAAGTACTTTTTGTCCTTTCTAACAATACAAGAACTCATGGGCATTTAATGAAATTAATAAGTAGTAGGTTTAGAACAGATAAAAGGAAGTACTTCATCCAAAGAATAATTAACACATGGAATTTGCTGCCACAGAAAGTGGTGGTGGCTACAAGCATAGACAGCTCCAGGAAGGAATTGGATAAACATCATCATCATTTATTAATGAATTGGCCAATCCCTGCTACTGCAGAGCTCTGGGCAATGTATCTATCTTCTGTTCAGTGATAATAATAAAAGACTTCCCATGGTGGCAAAATCGAGCACCCTCATTGGTTGGGACTAGGCGGGACTGTGGGGCATCAAACATTGGCCTGTCAGACTATCAGTCAGCAGTACTGGCATGCCAATAGTTCAGCCTGCTCCTCTCTCCTGCCTGAGTGGTTGTTGCTAGCCAGCAAAGCTGATTCTCTCAGTGAAATGCAACCAACCCTACTCCTGACCATTACTGGCTTTCCCTATTCTCCCATTGGCTGAGGCACCTGTCACACTGATTCATAGAGCAGAGAAAGAAACCCTAACCTTGATTGGCTGAGGGAGGGAGGAGGAGGGAAATAGCCAGACAACCGCTTTCCTTGATTTGCTGAGAACTCCTCCCTATCCTCCTCTGGAAGGGGAAAAAATGTTATCAGAAAAAGAGTCTTAGTCTATCTCAAAACTTTTGGGTTATAATATTAAGAAGGCACCAGACATCTTTTTGTTGGGATTACAAATGGAAAAATTTCTGAAACAAGATAGAACGATAATTTGGTACATGCCTTCAGCTGCAAGGACATTATATGCGCAGATGTGGAAGCAGGATAAACTACCAGAAAAGTGGGACTGGACTTTAAAAGTTATGCATTGAAATGGACAAGCTTACAAGAATCTTAAAAGAAAATGATCTAGAGAAGTTTAAAAATGAATGGGGAAAATTTCAAATATATGTTGAAAAACAATGGAAGGTTAAAGGATACTTGGCGATTTTTGACAATGGAGAAAGTATACATGGACTATAGTCAAGAAGCGGGAATATACTTTCTTTTTAACTTTCTTTTGATAAGGACTAAAGGATTATAATGAAGATGAATTATAATTATTATTATATATGGTTTTTTCTTTCCTTTTTATCTTCTTGTAAGATTTTTTATGAAGATTCTTTATTTGAAAAAATTACCTTTTAGTTTTAGCAAATTACTTAAAATACACCGTTGGAGGTCAAGAAAAGGGGGGAAGGGAGGAGAAAAATGTAATGTTTTTGGATGAATTTTTAATAATAGATGATGAGCAAAATATTACAGGATAATAAAATTTGTTATAAACACTAGAAAAAGAGTCTTGATCTGAAAGGTGTCACTACAGGCCTCTAAGGGAGCACTCATTGGGACCAGTCCTGACTATGACTGCCAGTTCAAGGTTGGTGGAGTTTGAGGAGGGCATAGGAGTCGAGGCTTCAGAATGAGGTTTGCCAGACGCATAACATAAGAGAAGTCATGGTGGATCAGGCTAATGGCCCATCCAGTCCAATACTCTGTGTCACACAGTGGCCCAAAAAATTATATATATAATATATATACACACTGTGGCTAATAGCCACTGATGGACCTCTGCTCCATATTTTTATCTAACCCCCTTTGAAGCTGTCTATGCTTGTAGCTGCCACCACCTGTGGCAGTGAATTCCACATGTTAATTACCTTTTGGGTGAAGAAGTACTTTCTTTTATCCGTTTTAACCTGACTGCTCAGCAATTTCATTGAATGCCCACGAGTTCTTGTATTGTGAGAAAGGGAGAAAAGTACTTCTTTCTCTACTTTCTCCATCCCATGCATTATCTTGTAAACCTCTACCATGTCACCCTGCAGTTGACGTTTCTCCAAGCTAAAGAGCCCCAAGCGTTTTAACCTTTCTTCATAGGGAAAGTGTTCCAAACCTTTAATCATTCTAGTTGCCCTTTACTAGACTTTCTCCAATGCTATAATATCCTTTTTGAGGTGTGGTGACCAGAATTGCACACAGTATTCCAAATGAGACTGCACCATCAATTTATACAGGGGCATTATGATACTGGCTGATTAGTTTTCAATTCCCTTCCTAATGGCGTTGGCCTTTTTAATTGCAATCGCACACTGTCTTGACATTTTCAGTGAGTTATCTACCATGACCCCACGATCTCTCTCATGGTCAGTCTCTGCCAGTTTACACCCATCAACTTGTATTTGTAGCAGGGATTCTTGGCCCCAATGTGCATTACACATGTTCTTGCTGTAGATGCTAACTAGGTGATTTTGGACCAGTCACAGACTTCCATCCTAACCCAATTCACAGGGTTGTGAGAGGAGAATGATGTAAGCTGCTTTGGTCCCCCCCCCCACTATGGAGAAACACTGTCCTTTTCCTATGTAGAGTGTGCAGGGAATGAAAGGTGATGGTCAACCGCAATCAGAGGGTCAGATAAACAGAAAGAGATACAGTTGCCAACTCCAGGTTAGGACATTCCTGGAGATTTAAAGGGTGGAGGCTGGAGAGGGTGGGGTTTGAGGCGGGGGGGACCTCAGATAGGTACAATGCCATTTCCTTCTGAGGAACCACTGTTGCCAATCTCCAGGTGAGGGCTGGAGATCACTCAGAATTACAACTGCTTTCCAGATTGCAGATATCAGCTCCCCTTGAGATTGGGGGGCGGGGGGGAATGAATGCCTTCACTTCAGTGGGTGGGAATATTAGCAAGGCTGGGGGGGGGGCACTCACCCAGAGCCTCTTTCTAGAGCCCGTTGTATTTTTCTCCACAACGGGCCTTATTCTTGGTAATCATAAAAACAACAAGATAAAAGAAATTTAAAACATTAACAGAACTTTATAACAATCAGATGGCAAATAAATAAAATATGGAGCAGAGGTATAGCAGTGGCTATTAATCACAAGGTAAAGATGGAACACTATGTCTTGGGCAGTGATGTTCTGTATTCTTAGTGCTTGGGAGGCAACAGTGGAAGGGTTTTTGGAGTTCACATTTTGCTGGTGGAGCTCCTGATGGCACCTTGTTTTTGGCCACTGTGTGACACAGAGTGTTGGACTAGATAGGCCATTGGCCAGATGCAAACATGGCTTCTATTATGTTATTATGTTAATTTTATTTGATTACTTTGTTTATATCCTGCCTTTTTCCATAGTAGAGCCCCAATTCTGTCCACATCATTATCTCCTTTTATCTTCACAATAACCCTGTGAGGTAGGTTAGGCTGGGAATGTGTAACTGGCCAAAGGTCACCAAGTGTGTTTCCACAGCAGAATGGGGATTCAGGGTCTCTAATCTAATCACTATATTGCACTGGTTTTTGTGGGGTGGCTGCTGCTGAACGGTAGCAATCAGTCAGACCTGGGTGAGTCATGGAAGTCAGGCAGTATCAAGCTGCCTGGTAGTTGCTGCCAGGCCTGGCGCTAACGAGTCTGCTGTGTCTTGCATTTCAGTCCCGAAATTACAACACAGCGGACGCTACAGAGGTGACCAGTGGAAGTCCACTGGTCCCCGGATGTAGCTCCACAAATACGCTCCGCCAATCAAGATCTGTGGCGGGAAGTTTAACTGGCCAGGATTGGACCTGGCCAGACTGAGGGTTGTTCCGGGGTATGTATATAATTGGGACCCGGCCCGCGTTGCATGGCCTTGTGATGTACTCGCTAATAAAGCATGTTGCCTTCAACACGTCTCGTCACTCAGTACATTACAGAGTCCTTCATCAAAGGTCCAGACAGCCCTGGAAAGGGCCTTGCTCCCCCCCCCCCCCCATTTTACTGACAGAAATCAAGCAGAAACTAAACCTAGGACCCTGGCCAAACTGTTGTGATTGTGTAGTAAGCCCCACTGAGGGCATCTGTTTATTAAAGCTACAGGCATTCTTTTTGTTTTGTTTTTTAACTGCCCGCCCCGTTTTTTAAGAGTTCAGATTTTTCTGTAGATTTTTTCAGGTTTGTTGAAAGATCCATGTTGTCCATTCACTGCTTCAGTCTCTGGATTTAAGTATCCTGAGCCCTGTGGCGCAGAGTGTTAAAGCTGCAGGACTGCAGTCCTAAGCTCTGCTCACGATCTGAGTTTGATCCCCAGTGGTAGCTGGGTTTTCAGGTAGCCGGCTTGAGGTTGACTCAGCCTTCCATCCTTCCGAGGTCGGTAAATGAGTACCCAGCTTGCTGGGGGGAAAGTGGAGATGATTGGGGAAGGCAATGGCAAACCACCTCGTAAAAAGTCTGCTATGAAAACGTTGTGAAAGCAACGTCACCCCAGAGTCGGAAATGACTGGTGCTTGCACAGGGGGCCTTTCCTTTCCAGATGTGGCTACAGTCTGGTATTAAAATTTACAATGATACTTTTATACAAATTGGGGCATAGTAGGCCCACAGATTTATCTATGTAGTGATGTCCATGCCAGTGTGTGTGATCTGTAATCTTGTGATGTAACCGTGTGTGGTGAGAGTATAGACCTCTCTACGCAATAATACAATTAAATGGCTGGATCCAATCAGGTTTTCCACTACTGAAACATGGATGTGGAGTGCATCTTGAGTCTCACAAAAGCAAGCGGGATGGGACTGTAGTAAGGAAGAGATAAGATTGAATGAAAAAGATGATAGTCTGTTCTCAGAGCCACTTCACCCATTACCATCTCCCTATGTTAATATTATGTGACAAACACATGCACAACTATTTTATGACATATACATGTACTGGGAATCTCTGACTTTGTAAATTCAATTTCTTGAGACAGACACGTGTTCGTTATAGTTGACTGTGAGGATGTGGGATGTGTACAATTTTCTATTCAAGAGATATCAGTGTAGAAAATAATCTATGAAGCTCCTCTCACCAGAACTATAATTTTATACTTCATACAAGGTCTGCAAATAAGTCACCACTAGATGGAGGCAGAGAATTTCTTAGTTCATAGAAGAGATTTGCAAATAATGTTATGAATTGCAAAATAACTTAACAGATATACGTCGTTGGGTAGATGTGATAATTTAAGCATTGTTGAGGGGGGTATCCAAGTTGGAATTTAAGCATAAGAGTGTGAGGAACATTCTCCCACTACAAAACTGCTTTTGAACCAGGCTTTTCTCAGAATCTGGTCTCTGCCCTTGCTATGCAGTTTCTTGGCTAATGCTGAACTGTTGTTCTTGTTATGTCATGATCTACCTTCTGTTCCCTCCTGTGATGCAATAATAGCTTCATTCTCTTCTAGCAAGTGAGCCTTTAGCTATCTTCTTTGCTATGTGATAACTGTCAAGTGGTTAGATCCCCTTTAAATACCATAACAACACTTAGCTTTTTTATACATTTTTTTAAAAAGTTCCAAGTCCAGCTATGCCATCTCCAGGTGATAAGCTGGGTACTTGCCCTAATGGGAACAGAAGGGGGAATTGATTTGCTTCCATTATGTGGCCAGCTGAGAGACAGTAATACAAAATGGGAAGGGGGGGATAGAAATCCAGGCTTTACCCTTCTGCCTAACAGGATGCTAAGCATCTGCCTTGTGGACTGCGGGAATGGATGAAGCCTAAAGCTCTGCTCCCTGAGCAGTAAACACATGAGACAGTTATAAGGATCAGGTCCCTCAGTGTGAGAGAAAACAACTGAGGAACTGGACAGGGTCAGCTTGGGAGGGTGACCACTATAATTTTTTCTCCAGTTACCTTCCCTCAGTCCCTCAGGCACACATACAGAAATCCTGTCAGACCTCTAAGAAAATAGGTACCAGATGGTTTTACATTAAAAAACCAAAGAAAAAATGGATTACAAAAGGCAAGGGAGAGGTTTAAAATAATATTGATTAAATCTGGTCAATAACAACGAATCAGTTGGCAGACACATGGTTGGCAAAATAATCAATTACTATTTAGTAGAGGTTTATCAGGGTGAGATAACATAAAAATATATATATCACTGGCAGATGATTTTTAAACTACCAAATAGGCAGGCTTCAGAATTCTACAGAACTCTATGACAGGCAGGCAGTGTCCCCTGGGCACTAGGAATGCTTTGCAGTTCAGATGATACAGCCCTATGCTCCGGCTCCTCAAATAATAAAAATAACAAACTGTCAGTCACTCTTTTTCACTCATACTGAGAACTCCTGATTGGTGCCAGATTAATTCTCCCTCACAGACATCCACACTAGCTTCCAGGACTCACACCTCTGAGAGCTAATACCAGTCCCTCACTCCCGTGTGTCTCAGCCTCAGCTAGCTTTCTGGTCTGTATCTTGGGAAACCTTGCTGACCACCAGAGTCCAGTCCTCCCTTCTGAGTGTTTGTGTGATCTCAGTTTGTACAAGGAGTCTGCCTAGATGTGCTGGCAGATCTCCCACAGAGAGTTTCCCTCACAGAAGGTGCCTGATTTTGCCCCCTTCTGACTTCAAACTCTCTCAAACAAGCTCAGCTCAGCTCTTTCTCCACAAGGAACTCAGCCCCACTGGTTGTTCTCTGTTCCTTGTCCAGTTGCTTCCACAACTGACTAGCCTAAGTCCCAGTCTTCACTCTCCAGACTCTCCTGAAGACTCCCAAAACTCCAACTGAAAACCCTGAGGCGTTCCCTGCCGTCTCTTCATTTTGCTACATTTCAGTTACCATGGCTGCATCCCAGCCAATCGTTACAAGCCTGTTCCCAGCTTCTCAGGCTAGTTCCTGAGTCAGGCACAACAACTGTTTAAAGATATGAGATCTCCTAGTGAAATTTCAAGTAAAAGCTGTGTCACTGATCCCCCACTCCCTGTACAAGTTTTAGAATAATAGAATCATAGAGTTGTAAGGGATCTCCAGGGTCATTAGTCTAACTGTCTGCACAATGCAGGAAATTCTTCTCCAACTGCAGTTAGTCCAGATAAGAAAAAAGATGCAATCTCTCAATGTGGCTGGTGGATAGGCATATTTTAAAACAAAATTGGAGTGTGTAAGCAAAGGAAACAAAACTCTGGGCTTCCACCTCCTTTCTGAGGGCTGGTGAGGTATAGTGGTTAGAATGTAGGATTAGGAACTGGGCTGACTGGGTTTGAATCCCTCATAGCCATAGAAATCTGCCAGGTGACCTTGGGGTCATCACAATCTCAACCTACCCTACCCTCATAAGATGGTTGTGGTGAGAATTATGTGGAGGAGGGGTGAATAATGTGAAAAGTCACTCAGGCTCCCCAATTAGGGAGAAGAGTAGGGTATTTAAAAATACTGTGTTTATGAAAGCATTTTTCTCTTGGCCAGGCTCAATGTTCCCTCTAAGCTGCAGAGTCTTGTCAGCAAAAATTCTACTTCGTGAGCTAGTGGATTTAAAGTTGTGAGCTACTGCATAAATTAGTGTGCTCTGGGATCAGCCTTCCTGAGCTAAGACAAAAATGTGTGAGCTGGAGGCTAAAAATCTGTGAGCTGAGATCTCCTAGTGAAATTTCAAGTAAAAGCTGTGGCACTGATCCCCCACTCCCCATACACACTAACTCAGCTTAGAAGGAATATGGAACATAAGTACATCTGGTCTTTCTAGAGGATCCTTACAACTGTGCACTGCCCTCTGTTCAGGGCTATTTTTCTGCGGGAACGTGGTGGAATGGCATTCCAGAACCTGTTTGTGGAACCAAAATTCTCAAAAAATGTTTAATAGTTCATGAGGGGCACCTGTGTGGTTTCCCCTTCATTTCTCTCTTGAGAGTTCTGGAGCCTCTTTTTCCAGAAAAAAAAGCCCTGCCTCTGTTCATACGCAAATCTATTGGGTGCTAGTTTTCAATTATTATCTCATTCACCTGACTGAAAACCTTGTAAGCCTTGTTTGTTTCTTTATTATGGGATGTCGTATATCATAAGTGAAGCATGAACAAAATAAACAAGAAGCTTATTGGGCTGTGGATCATCTGCCAGTTGAACTCAGCTGAGCTTACAACTTTATTTTCAGACCAGTGGCAACCTCTGATAGGCAGCCACATTGTGCATGTGCTGGTTTGCTTCACCTAATTAATTTCTAAATTGCTCCACATGGAACTGAAATGTTCTCTTTATTGTATGCATATCTGTGATCAAGAACTTTCGTGGCTCTCTGTGCAAAGCACCTTTCTCCTTTGTGAAACCAAAAGTATGTAGGGTTTTCTACACCTCCTCTTGTCAGTCTAGATGATTCACTAGGCAGAGTAGGCTGTGTGCCCTATATCAATACAATTACATAATCAGTACCTGTAAGTTAAATCATTCTTCACACCCACTAGTGAAAATATGACAATAAAGCTATTCTCATTATGATTTTGCTCCATTGAAAATAATTATATATAGCTAGAAGCTATAGTTTCAAGCATTATCTTCACCCCATACCTAAAACTTTTTGTTCTCCATAGGCATTATGCTGAAAAAAGAATGAGCCCATTTCTGAAGAGGCAAAGTATATAATTTTTTCATGGCAATATAATAAAGCAGAAAAAAGGAGGCAAGAAATGATTTGATTAGTTAATTGAAGGTCCTGTAAATGTCAGCAGTGAGTTTCTACAAACTGGATCTTTGACTCAGGGCCACTTCTACAATGCAAATAGTAGTTTATCACTAAATATATAAAACAGTTTCTTCAAGTAAAGGGCCAGGTTCAAATAAATGTATTTCACAAGAAGGTCCTTCAGTCCAGTCTAAACATTTTACTTGCCATGTTATTTTGCAATCTGATGACAGGCATGATTAGTTTTGATTTATGGAGGTAGATGTAGACAATTGTACATGTTGCATGATATATAGTGATGTCACATCCTACCCTGGTGGCTTTAAGGAATCATATCCTCATGAGCTCTTGGTAATATCATAAAAAAGTAGCTGAAGCTAATTCTAAAGCATTTGCTTTTACTGAGTGTAGCAATCTAAAGATTTAAAGATCTGCCTTCTACTCCATTTATTAGATTTCCCCTATACACACATTTAAGTCAGTCTTTAAAAAGTGGGTTTATCTAAATAACACAAAGGAGCACAGGTTCTGACAAAACAAATCTAAGTTGACATTAAAGTGAGAAAAAAAGAGTTTGAGGAACAGATTGCTAAAAACATAAACATTTATTCAAATATATCAGGCACAGAAAACCAGAGAGGGAAGCAGTCAGACCTTTAGATGACAAATGAATAAAATGATTGCTTAAGGATGACAGAGAAACTAAATGAATCCTTACATTTGTTTTCACTGTAGGAAATGTTGGGGACAGACTCAAATCAAATCTTTTGTTTCTCAGAAGGATTTTGATTCTGTTTTTACTTCTCAACTTGGGAGGACTCATCTGCTGACTCACAGTATTAAGCAAAGGTAGGCCAGGGTGGTATAGTGGTTAGAATACCTGACTAGGATCTCGGAAACCCAGAGTAAATGTTATGAAATCTCTCTGGAAGAAGATAAAGATTTAAGGTTATTAGGTAGACTAAAAACTAATGGTTTTATGTCCAGATGACATACACCAGAGGTTATTTAAAGGCTCTTACATATAAAATTGTTGATCTGTTGGTTGCTAAATTTGGACTCTGCACCAGGCATCTTGGAAGTAACTAGGGTTGCCAGGTCTGATTCAGGAAATATCTGGGGACTTTGGGGGTGGAGCCAAGAGCAAGGCTGTGACAAACACAATTGAATTCTGAAAGGAGTTCTAGCCATCACATTTAAAGGGACCACATTCCTTTTAAATGCCTTCCCTTAATTGGAAATAGTTGAGGATGGGGGCACTTTCTTTTGGGGCTCATAGAATCAGACCCTCTGGTCCAATCTTTTTGAAATGGGGGGGGGGGGGGTAGGAGATACATGAGATGCTATGCTGAAAACTTGGTGACTCTACCTCAAAAAACAGTCCCCCCCCGAATACCCACAGATCAGTTCTCCATTATACCCTATGGGGATCAGTCTCCATAGGGTATAATGCAGTGCCCAGTGGACATCCCCCCCCACACCTGCTTTCTGATAACCCTGAAGCAGGGGGAGGGCCTCTAAACCAGGGCATCCCCTGTCCCCAACTGGGGATTGGCAACCCTAAAAGTAACAAATATCACACTGATTGTTAAAAAGGGGTCCAGAGGGGAATCAGGAAATTACAGGCCAGCTAACCGAATGACTGTCCAGGCAAATGAATAGAAACTTTTATTAAAGACAGAATCATTAAGCTCATTAAGGAATAAAGCCTGTTGAGAGAAAGTCATACCTCAGCAAGCTTTTAGACTTTTTTGAAAAGGTTAACAAACTTGTGGATAAGAGTGATTCAGTAGGGGTTTTATACTTGGGCTTCCAAAGGGCTTTTGTCAAGGTGCCTCCTAAATAAATTTAGCAGTCATGGGATAAGAGGACAGACCCTGTTATGGATTAAAAGTCGGTTAAATGACAGGAAGCAGAGAGTAACTATATAACCAGAATATACCCTTTTGTAGCTGATTGACTGCTGTGCGGGGGGGCAGACTTGGAAGCAAAGATGGCCCTGGAAAAGATCATACCCTCTAGCCTTCTCCTCCTTTGTCTGCCAACAGTTGATACTTAGTGGAGCAAATAAGAAGGTCAGTAATGACTACGAGTCTCTGAAACCTCCTAGATCTGTTTATCTTTCAAACATGTCTCTGCTTCCTTACACATGTTACTTTATTTTCATGTTCATTTGGATTCTTTCCTTGTTTGTTGTGCTTTCTTGGGTGCGTTTGTTTCTGTTACTTGAGCTATTTTTGTACATTGCATTTATGCCTGCCCCATGCTTGTTCTTTGACTGCAACTATGCTTTTATTCTGCTTTTGTACATCTTGTGTACAAGAAAAAACATCTATGCAGAAAATGCACACTGTTCAAAGGGGGTGGGTGGGTATGTTGCTGTACAGATCTCCTTGTATTAAAATTATTGGACAGTTTCCCAGCAGAGATTGTCAGTCTTGAGTATTTACATATATCAACATCAATATTCTTTTCTTTAAGATCTGCATATATAACAAATCTTGATTTTTAATTCTTATTGACAGAAAACTTATTTTGTGACTGGAAAAAAATTCTACAAGACAATTTCTATTTACACATTTCTACAGAGAAATCTTGTTATTTCTATTTAGTTGAGTTTGTTTTGCATTTCCCCATAAGTGGCAAACAGTTTATATTTATTGTATGAAGAAAGTGAAAATTATTTTATAATTTGTTCATATTCAAGGAGTCTTAGTATTTTTAGAAAGAAAAATAATGTGGTAGTTTCACCAATAGGCATTTTACAGCTGCTGTTTACTAACATTTCTAACAATACTTTGATTGTGAATACCCACACAATTCTTTTATAATAAAGTCCTTGAACTCAAAAAGAAAAGTTGGTTTTAAAATATATATGATTTGAGTGGGGCAGCAGTAAAACTGAAGGATGGAGCTGGGCAGAGAGCTGCCTGTGAAGGTCTACTTGAAATGTGAAATACTACTTGATGCACTAGATCACTGAAGGTATATCCATGCAAAAACTTCTTCCACATCTGAATAGTTGTGGTTGATTGAAACTTAGGGCTGCCAGGGTCCTCCTCCCAGTAAAAGGCTATCATGCTTTTAAACAATTGCATGACAGAAGAATATTCCTTCTCCCCATTGTTGCATCTGCATCTAATGAATTCAGAAGAAAAATAATTCCCCTCAATACTGTCTGGACCATTCTAGTGACATATGAATTGAAATCACTGTGCCTTTTAGTCCTCATGTGGCTAACCAATTTAGGATCCCATGCCAGGATACCATAGTCAGTGGTACTGAATGTTGTTGAGAGGTCTAGGAGAGAAGGTGGAATATGCTGGTGCCCAACTCTTACCCATATCAATCTGAGGCCAAGAGAAGGCACTTCAGCAGAATTTGACCCTGGTGCATGACAGCCATGGTCCAGGACTCAGCAGTATGTAATTAAACAACCACCACCACAAGATAATGAACTATTCTTTTACATTTGATACTTCATTGGTATTGATCAATGAAATTGATTTAAGCATACCTAAAGCAAGTTAGCATTGCAGTCTTCCCCTTCCAGCACAAGAAATATCTCTTTTGAAACAAAGTACCCTGCTTCATTTGCTGAAGTCATTCTACAATACAGTTTTGGTTAAAGAGGGATGTCCTGCTCACCAATCTTTTCCGAAACACAGCCTCTATCACAAGTCAAAGGCATTCTAAACATCTATAACTGCTGACTAAATGTTTATCAGGTAATATATTGATCAGTTAAACATTTTTGGTGTTTCTCTGGGAACTAACAGCTACTCATGGTGTCACCAACAAGAATATCCCCAGAACACTTGTGAACTGAACTGCGATTTCTAAAAAGAAATGGGATTTGAGAGAGAGAGATGGAAATGGAAATAGAGAGGGAAGGCTCAGTCAGAAATAGGATTGTCATCCTCCAGGTGGGGCCTGGAGATCTTATATGAACATATGAAGCTGCCTTGTACTAAATCAGACCCTTGGTCCATCAAAGTCAGTATTGTCTACTCAGACTGGCAGCAGCTCTCCAGGGTCTCAAGCTGAGGTTTTTCACCCCTATTTGCCTGGACCCTTTTTAGTTGGAGATGCTGGGGATTGAACCTGGGACCTTCTGCTTACCAAGCAGATGCTCTACCACTGAGCCACTGTCCCTCCCCAACAGAGCACCAGACCACAAAGATCAGTTCTCCTGGAGAAAATAACTGCTTTTGAGGTTGGTTCTATGACATTATATCTTACTGAAGACTCTCCCCTCCACCTCAATCTCCAGGAATTTCCCAATCTGGAGTTGGCAACCCTATACCAAGGAGAGGCTAACAGCTGGAAACTGGCTTACTATAGGAAAGGAAGTCTAAATAGAGGATAATGCCAACCCATATATAACTCTAGGATGGAGGCAAAGTCGATATTTAGTTCAGACAATCCGTTAAAACAACGGTTTAAAGTTGATCATTGAAAAAATAGATGACAAAAAGCATAAGCAAAATGTAATAATACCAGGCCTCAGATTCAGTGGGAGCTCACAGGAACGCAGCTCCTGCACCTTTCTGAGAGTTCTACCTCCTCCTGAGAGTTCTACCTCCTTATCCATTGAATAGTATGCGCAGCTGCATAACAATCCCTAGATGAGCTCTGCCACCTATTTTTCTAAAAAATGATCCCTGAATAGTACCATAAAAGTATATTCCAAATTCAGATTTTTTTAAAGCTAAAAGGACTCAGATTGTGATGAAGAATCACCAAAGGAATGAAAATTTACAGGTTCGTGTTCACTTCCTTAGCTAGGGTTACCACCTGCCTGGAGGGGAAAACATGCCTTTCCCTTTAATAGAGACTTAATAGGATGTGGTTTTGTTTACATCTGTGCTGCAACTAATTTCCACATATTAAGCCTCTTTTTAATGAACAGGACATTTTCTTTCAGGCTTTTTGACAACTCTGTGAGGGAACCCCCCCTTACAGAACATCATAATCACCAGCTTGGTTGCCAAAGTACCTGGAGAAGTAACTCACACACGTCTGGCCAGAGAGTGTGAGCAAACCTATCCAGGAGCGAAAGGGACTTATGTAGTACAAGCAGCCATAATGCTACAAAGGCACGCAAGACCGGTACATGAGTGCCCACCAGGAGAACGGATGACTTCCCGTCATTCTGTATGATGTCCATCCCGGCCATGGAACGGAGGAAACTGCACCGCCAGGAGCTATCCAGGTGAACGGTTTTGAAGCACTGACCATGGAATCCACCGTGGAGGGCTAACACCACACGCAGCCATCTTCCTACCAGGCCTAACTCCATTCCAGCGAAGTGGACGGCTCACGTACTCGCCAGATGTCACCTGTGCCTGCAAGCAATCTACCCACCCCAGGAGTGGCTAATCGTCCAACCGCCACTGCCTTTGTCTAACAGAACTCAAGACAAAGACTGGTGCCAAGGAGAAGACAGAAGAAGAGGAAGACCATCTTCAGCCTGAGCCAAGTTCCTTTGTGTAAACCGGGTGTTACCTAGGCAATGATTTGACTCTCTATTGTCACCTTTTTAGATAAGTTTAATAATCTTAAGTATCTCCCCACCCAGATAATCTCTCCTATTCTTCTCCCCAACTGTCATTTTGGAGCCTCACCCTGGTCCATTTCAACCTGAAAGTTCACTCAAGTATCCAGGATCCAAGCAAGTCCATTGGTCAGGAATGGGTGCCCAATTAGGCGCCACCAATGAACTTTATATTGGTTGTCGCAGTAGTCCAGCCCTTATAGTCACTGCGAAACCTCCCCTTTTTGGGAGGTCATGCATCAGCTGACCACCTTCCTCCTCCCTCGTACCTCCCGTCCCCTAAGGGCTTAAGAGAGTCCTTATAATCTGTGGACTAGCTACCCACAGGTGTGCTTCTATCAGTATCCCAATTCCGCTGCATAGATCCATCCCCGATTCCTGATCAGTTTCAGGTCCCTTCTCCCACTTCCTCTCTTGTCGCCATTGGAGCCTTCCTTGAAGACTACGATCGGTAAATATCACCCTGTTTGTCTACCCATGTGTTCCCCTATCTCTCTATTTTTCTTAGGACTGTATGTATGATTTTATGAGTATTTTATCTTGTATGGAAGCCTATATTTTTCTTAATAAATTTTAATTGTTTAACTTAATTAGAGTCCCTAATATTTTTAAGCTTACTTTCTGGATGTGGAATCCTGTATACACAGGTAAAAGATCCTGATTAAGCCAGGTGCCCACCTGACAATTCCCCATCCTCGTTTTCAGGGCATTTTGGCTTACAACTCTGTCCTTAGCTGAGCTGAAATCTCAGACCTGCCTTGGCTGTAACTGGCTTTGGGAAACTCAAAGGTCTTTCCAATTTCACTCTGTTTCTTTTTCCTTGTTCTACAGTGAACCAGAAGCATAAGAACATCAAATTAAGTTCCATTTGAACTGTGCAACTGATTGATTAATTTTGCAAGAAAAAGAACTCAAGGGCACTAAAGAACAGGTTGTTCAGTGTGCAGTGCAAGTGATATTTATGAACATATAGTAGGTGTGCATAAAGAGTATGTGTAAAATGATATTTTATTGAAGAATGTGATGTAGGTTGTCATGGAGATTAAAAGCTTTGAAGTGCTTTTCATTGGTGCTGGGCACAAGGATATTAGTTCTGGCACCCTGAATCATTCATTGTTGTAAAAATAATTGCATTTTTATCTGCACTGCAAGGGCTATTGAAGTAGGATAAATAAATGTAGACACGTGAACACATCCAACTTTGAGGTAAACACTGTGCCCTTGTGACATGTCTTGAATCAAAATTATGTGGCTACCGCTTCCACCAACCATTCAAATGCTTGTTTTCCCTTGCATGGCCGTTCAGGCCATTTACAAGATGTCATTACAAACTGTATAGAATTGGCCCTAGCTTCAAAAGGTGAAAGCAACCAAGAGGTATTGACAGCCTGTACATTGCTAGTAAATATAAATGGAGTAGGGTTTTTTGGAAGCAAAGGAAACAGCATTGGAAAGCTTGTGTTTTTGTCTATAGAGCCTGATATACAGTATTTGTGTAACAACTCCAACCACTCTTACAGCTCTGTATAAAAAGCAGAGCAATTTCTTGAATGATTAGGGGGGGAATTATATTGACAAGTTTACCTCTGTGAAAAGCTCTGTACTGTCTGTACAGGAACACTGATGTGTGGCAGAATTGCTTTGGGTAACCTCTTAACCAATAAATCAATGGTGAGCACTGCAACCTAAGCGGCATGCGGTCGCAACACAAAATAGACATCAAGTGAGTTTTCAAAACTGACTAGAAGTGATGGTGATTAGCTAGAATTATAGATATTTATATTTAAACTGACACCACAGAATACTTTTGAATCTTGACAGATATGTGGAATATTTAAATGCAGTAATTGTGGTTACAGGGCCTCCTGGGGTTAACCTTCTAGAGAGGTAGTGATATATTGCAATGGAGGGAAGAAAAGATTTTAAAATATGGCAAAGACTAAAAGTTAGATTAAGTCTTGCATATAAAAGTATATGGTGTTATAAATATTCCATAATAATGTAACTAATTGAAAACACATACATTTAAAGAAAAAATTATCTGTTACTTATTTCACAGTGCAGTGCTAAGTATGTGTACCCAGAAGTACATCCTACTGAGTTTCTGTAGGGTTTAATCCTGAACAGATTTGTGCCTCCATAGATTTGCCTTACTTAGATGGCCTAGGTTAGCCAGATCTTATTAGATTGTGGCTGCTAAGCAGAATCAGCCCTGATTAGTACTTGGATGGATCACCAAGGAAATACAGGGCTGCTACAGTACACAGAGGTAGGCAATGCCAAACCACCTCTGTTTGTCTCTTGCCTTGAAAACCTTACAGGATTGCCATAAACAAGCTATGATTTGTCTGCACTTTCCACCAGATTTGTGCAGAATTAGGCATGCTCAAGCCTCTGCCATTTCAGCTCACGCTGATTGTGCTTGGAGAGCTGTTTGAATGTGTCTGAACAAATTTGGAGGGTCCAAATGAATGTAAATGTTTCTGTTTTGTGTGATTAGGCTTACTCCATTACAGTACTTTTTTGCTCCCCTTGACCACTCATCTTTCCCCTGTTTACTGATGTCAGCAAAAGTATAACACTATTTTTTTTCAGTTGGTGCCTAAGGGTAGAAATCTGTGATGGTATAGTTGTGCCTCATAAGAAAAATATCATCTTGACAAGCAGTTCAGAGGTTGAGAACCAGAACTGCATTGCAGCAAACTGACACTGTAGTTGGCAGACCCTGTAGCTTAAGTAGCTGTTATGCAGGTATGAATTTCAGCAATGACCACTGAGGTGATCTGATCAGGCGGGAGTCCTGCAAGGCAAGTTTGCCTGGCAAATTCATGTCATAGTAGCAGCATCCCTACATAGGCCTGCACTCATATCAAGACAATCCTTTCCAGAAGTACTTCAGTCTAATCCTAGTCATTTCAAAAGTTTAGACTGGAGTAACTGCTTAGGATTGCATTGCATTTCTATCAAATAACAGAGAAACATATTTCCGATATTCAGACTGAAGTCTTGTTCTACAGTTAGGATAAAAGGGGGCATATCTGTGTTGGGAAGTCCCTTTTTAAGGTTTCTGAAAAATACATAGTACCACTACCAGAGAATATGTGAGCGACTTGCATGTTCTGCCTTCATGGTTTCAGTTCTTTGGTGGAGGAGGAAATTATGCATCCTTCTCCTGGATGGATTTGTGTGATTCTGGGGTGGAAACAACAGGACTTTTTTGTAGAAAAAGTGCAGCAGGAACTCATTTGCATACTAGGCCACATTCCCTGTCACCATTGATTCACACATGGATTTTTTTTGCAGAAAAAGTCCAGCAGGAATTCATTTGCATATTAAGCCACACCCCCTGACGTCAAGCCTGCTGGAACTGTATTCCTGTGCATTCCTGCTTTAAAGAAGCCCTGGGAAACAGTATAAGAATTCAACCATTGTTGACACATACTGACTTTGCTGTTTGAGTAAGATCTAGAATAGTGAAAGTCTGTGTCATTCTGCTCAGCTAAGTTTAAAACTTTTCTCCACTCTTTGAAACCTTCCTTGGGTGAACACATCTCTTCTGGTAAAAGAGGTACTTCTGCTGGAGAATGGCTCCTTATTCTGGTGGAAGGCTTCAAACTTTCGTAAACAGGAACAGAACAATATTAATCTCAGTTGCTGTTAATTGATTATATTTGATTCATAATCCATACTTTCCCAAAATAGACTCTGAGTGTGTAACAACAATCAATAATTTTGCAGAATGTGTGAAGCAGCTGTCATCACAGAATCACAAAGTTGGAAGGGGCCATACAGGCCATCTAGTCCAACTCCCTGCTCAATGCAGGATCAGCCTAGAGCAGGGGTGGAAACCTTTTTTCTGCCAAGGGCCATATGGATATTTATTACATCATTCACAGGTCATACAAAATTATCAACTTAAAAAACAGTGCTCCACTGAGGAAGAATGATTCAGGCCAGCAAAATTAATGCAAATAATTGTTTTTCTGTTTGAAGTCATGTGGGGAAAGCCTAATCTGGCACACACACACACCCGACCCACCACTCTAGGCAAATGCATAGGTCCAGGGCTTTTTTGTAGAAAAAGCCCAGCAGGAACCCAGTAGCATATTAGGTCACACACTCATTAGCATATTAGGCCACACCATCTGGGATAATCAAGTGCAAATTGAATTAGTGGAAGTTGGCTCCCACCCCCCCTCCCTTCATGTGGAAAACTGCAGCTGCTCCCAGCAGACCTTTAAAGGCATCCGCATAGCCCAGCAGCAGTCCTTCACAATGCCCAGCACACAGGCTCCACAGAGAGAGAGAGAGAGAGATAAAGGAAGGGAGAAAGGGAAAGAAAGAAATGGAGGGAAGAAAGGGAAATGAAATGGAGGGAAGAAAGGATAATAAAGGTAAACAAAGGGGGGAAGAAATGGGAATAAAGGGGATAAGAAAGGGAAATAAAGAAATGTGGGGAAGAAATGAAAAGAAAGGGAAAGAAAGAAATGGGAATAAAGGCGAATAGAGGGAAACAAAGAAATGGGGGAAGAAATGAAAAGAAAGTGAGTAAAGAATTGAGAGGGAAACTTACCTGAACTGTGACAGTAACTTTTCCAGGCCCTGCAGCAATTCTGGCTGGCCAGCCAGGCCACAGGGAGGCTGCCGCACAGTACACCTGGGCCCTATGATCCCTACTGGGCCCTGGGGAGGCTGCTGCACAGTGTGGCTGAGCCCCACAATCATCGCTGGCCAGCCAGGCTCCAGGAAGACTGCCACATGGTTCAGTTTGGCCCAGCAATCCCTGAGGGCCACACTGAGTGACCTCGAGGGCTGTATATGGCCCTTGGGACGGAGGTTCCCCACCCCTGGCCTAGAGCATCCCTGACAAGTGTTTGTCCAGCTGCTGTTTAAAGACTGCCTATGACAGGAGGCTCACCACTTCTCCAGGCAGCTGATTCTACTGCTGAACAACTCTTACTTTAAAAAAAAGGGTTTTCCTGATACTCAGCCGCAATCTTTCCTAATATCCAGCTGAAATCTTTGCTAGTGTATTAGGGATATGATTTAGTAGGCATTACAGAAACTTGGTGAGATGATTCCCAGTAGTGGATGGATATGAGTTATTTAAGAATAACCAAAAGGTTTGAAGAGGAAGCAGAGTGAGGAGAGGGTGTGAGGAGAGGGTTTGTTTGTTTGTCAGGAAATACTGGAGGAGGAGGGCAACAGCCTAGTGGAAATTATCTGGGTATTTACTGGATCCAAACTTGTGTCTACTGAATTTTGCTTTGCAAAATATACTAAATCATCATTGCGGAAGACTGGACAGGATCCAGGTGACTTCCTTGCTTACTCTTAACCAATTCTCCTCTTTTCTGCACCCCCCATTGTTTTGTCTATGCTGGTCTCATGACACCCACCATGGCCTTTTGGCTGGTCAAAGGGGACTCTTTCTTCTTTTTTACATCAGCTGAAAAGCTGACTGGATCCAAACTTGTGTCTACTGGATACTTGCTCATTTGACCAGGGTGGTTGTTGGGTTGGTTGTCACTACTTTAAAAATAAGATCTGCATAGAATTGTGTTGTTTAAAAAGGTGACTATATGAATATGCTGTTTTGTCATGTCTGAAACTACATATGAACTTTCTTTCCTTAGCAAAATTTGCAGTTTTGATTGCCTGTTTCATGCCTTTTGATGACTCAGTTTCCACTGCAGTGATTGCAAATCTCATTCCTTGGCATTATCGTTAATACACTGTAATGGCTGTTTGGGTTGTTATGGTTTATTTTGGATTGAGGATTTTATCCTCTTGTTCTTGTTCCTTTATGTCAGGTTTAGCTAAGTGTCAATCATAAAGTTTATTGTAAGTTGAATGCAAAGCTAATTCACATGACAAGGGCTTTGTCAGAACTGAGAATAACGGTCGCAGTCCAGATTAATATAGTTTATTTATTATTCAAATTTATATTTCACCTTCCCCCAAAACCTTCTGGGGTTTGGGCAAAAACTATATGGTAGAATTAGCTTGTACCATAAAGTTTTTGCCCTTAAACCAGAGCATCACCCCAATGTACCTGACGTATCTTTATCACTTCCATATCACATTGAAGTCACATTGCTGAAATGTTGGGTGTTCCTCTCTCATGGGGGGGAATCCCCCCACTGGCCAGCTGAACAGCAGTGGAGAGCTGAGTTCTGACTTTGGGGTCCCCCACTAGGGGTTCTGGCATCCCTATCTGGTATACATGATTTACACTTTAAATTGGGGTTGCTTCACAGCTCATGTTGTAGCACCTTAAAAACTAATAGCTATGTTGTGACAACATTTTTCATGGACTGGAGTTCACAAAGGAAAACATATTGTGAGGTGAATGGTTTCAAGAAAATTCTGACCTTTAAAGTTCTTTACAGTCTCATTATTAAAAGACTGCCTTTCATCATATAAGCCACAACAAATTTTGTTCTCTTTTTCCTCCTGAAAGGAAGTAAGATATGTGACTGCTAGAGCAAGAATGTTTTCTATAATGGCCTTGTCCTTATGAAATGGGTTTCAAGCTGAAGTAAAGGCCATGTTTCTCTCATCCAATTCAGCTGGCAGTCTAAAGCTGTATTATTTAGATGAGTCTTTTTCTGACTGGTTCTAATGGTGTTTAATTGTGTTATAGTTTTTAATATGTCATATTTATAATCAGTTTTCTTTCCTCATTTAATTGAAAACTAAACAGTGAGGAAAAGTAGTATAAAATACATTAAGTAAAAAATTAAAATGTTGCATGAGTCAAGTTCAACACCCTCTATCAGCACTACTATTACAATGCAATTGTCCTTCTCTCACCTGATCTCATGCTTAACCCTCACCCTCCATAAAACATAGGAATACCAGTCACTAGTTATCTTATTTATTTGTTATTTATTAAAATATTTATACCACACCTTTCCTCTTGGCTCAACGTGGCATCATGTTTAGTCTGGTCTTATAAAACCCACTAGTCCTCCCCTTCCCCCAGTTTTTATTTCAAAAGACCTCCAGACTGAATGGCCTATGGTGTCCTGATATTTCTGCCTCATAGAAGACTTGATCCTCTTAGGCTTTTAAAATGGGAGACAATGACTGCTTTGTGAGGTGCCAGTATTAAAATGATCTCAGTTTTTGTTGGGTGCGGTGACTCACAGTTTTACAGGAATCATAGGTGGAGAAAGCACACAGCCATAACTTCACCTTTTTTTGCCTTTTTAAGCTTGTCACAGCCTTTACATTTTGTACAGTAAGTGTAGCTCTATTTGAATGCCTGATGCCTTGTTTTAGCATTGTTGAAATGATGTATGTAGGCGTTAAAAGCATTTGGGAAAATGGAAATGTTTGGATAAGACTTTTGGTTTTTGGATGTGTCATAGTTTGAAGTCATTAGAGTCTTGATTCTTTCAAATTGCCTATTTTCTTTTCTCAGTTATAAAATACTGGCTGTAGTTTATTGGCTTCCTGCTTCCCTGGATTCCCTTGGGAAAACCCATTGACACTGACAGCAAACATGATGTGCTCAAATGATGCTTTAAAACAAATTCTAAAGATTAGGCATGTAATTTCATTTTGCCAGTGCATAGTTCATGTATAGTCAGATGCAGTCTATGAGCCCAATTCAAAATTAGAGGAAAAAATTACATGAATATATTACATAATATATGTGCCTGGTATGGTTCTGTACATTGAATTTCAGGATAACTTTGAGTGGAACTGGATGTTTTAGGAAACACAGGACTGCAATCCAAAATGCCCTCTCTGTGTTGCGTTTTCCTTCCTCCAGAATATTTAGTGCAACTGTGAATCAGCATCTTTATGGCCAATGTTTATTGGCACCAGTCAATGATCTGGTTCAGAGTTGAGAAAATGCTCAGTGTAATATTGTAGAAACCTGGGGTAAGTTGTACTATATGTTATGGAGTGCGTGGGGACCCTGACACAAGGCTGACTCAGCACCATATCTGCAATATGTGGATATTTACAGGGCTGTTGTAAGGGTTATAGTGACAATATGTGTGAAGTGGTTTAAATAATGAAAGGAATATGAGGTGGCAGGGTGGCAGGTCCATTTGCAGTGCCACCAATTTCCAATCTCCGGGTGTTGCCACTGGGCGGTTCCTAAGAAGGCTCTGGGAGAATTCAGGCTGATTCCTATCCTATCCTATCCTATCCTATCCTATCCTATCCTATCCTATCCTATCCTATCCTATCCTATCCTATCCTATCCTATCCTATCCTATCCGGGCTTCAGTAAATGATGCCGTTGCACCTGAATTCTGCTCAGTGCGGTATGCCTCAGTTGACCACACAGTCAACAGGATTAGCTCCTGTGGCCTTGTCGCTTTGTTAGCAAAGTGTGATATTCAATATTCAATCTGCCTTTCGACTGCTCCCCATTCACCCTGGGGAATTTTGCCTGCTGGGCTTCAAATTTGATGGGAAGTGGTATATGGAGATGGCCATGCCTATGGGTTGTTCATTTGCTTATGCTGCATTTGAAACTTTCAGCAGCTTTTAGAATGGATGACCAAGGACCATACTGAGTGCTCTCACATTACCCACTATCTTGATGTCTGTTTGTGGGCCCAGTGGGCACACTGGCTTTCACTGATTGCCTGGCTTTATTTCAGGCCCTTTCAGCCAAGTTGGGGGTTCCATTAGCTCGGGACAACACAGAAGGCCCAATTACTCACTTAACATATTTGGGTATCTCACTGGACTCAGTGCAGGGCATCTCTAGCCTCTCTTTGAAAAAAAGGGGTGGCCCTAAGGTGCCTACTGTCAGGGGTCATAAGCAAGAAAAATTGCACCTGCAAGGAAATCCAGTCGGTGATTTTGCATGCAAGTTGGTCTCATCAGTTTGGGTTTCAGAGTATTCTTCAACAATAGGTGGTGAGCTCAGCAGTGGCCTTTGCACTAGGCAAAGTCAGAGATCCTCAGAGACTTTACCTTTTTGGAACTCCAATTGTGACCACCATCTGCATGTGTGGGAATGTGTTCAAAGATAAACAGGTCCTGCTTTGGTGTGGTGAGGATCATTAGTAGGCAGACATCATGCTCTGAGTTAGGCATGCACCTGGTATGCAGGTTTGTAGTTACCTGCTGGGTTGCTAACATATCTTTCTCAGCATGATGCGTTGCAGGCACCAGTAACAGCATTGTGGATGCCTTGTCTCACTTTTAGGAGGAATGGTACCAAACTCTGGCACCCAGTGTGAATCAGCATCTGGATGTCTCCTGGATGAGTCTTTGGAAGCTTGGCAATGATTATTTGTTCAGGGAGTTTTGAGGTCTCTTGCTCCCTCTACTCAGCAGGTTTATGAGCATGCAGTTTCTGCTTTCCTATCTTTTATGGGGTTGGTCAGTGTTGCTAACCCTTTGCCAGTCCCTGAGAATCTGGCAACCATGATGGAATGTGGCTTGCCCCAAGACCATTTGGTAGCCATATAATTTTATAGAAAAATCCTGGATTTTCATTCATCACCTGGTGAGTCAGCGAGGGTTGGAGGAGGCTGGCACCTTGTGAATCCAATGAGCGCAGACCCATTACTGTATCCATGCTAAGCAAATTCATGCAGCAGCTCCTCTGGATATGGTTTTCACACTTTGAAGCCACCCTCTTTAGCACAGCCTTTGCATTAGTATTTTTTGGGGCACTTAAATTTAGTGAGCCATTAGCTGGATCCCACAGTGATACTAGTGGTCATGCCATGGTCCATGGGGATATTTCACCTGGAAGGTCACAGTTGCATATCTGACTGCATAGGTCCAACACCTATCTTACTTCATTCTGCTCCCAGGGGGTCATCCCTGCCTGGGGAATATCTTTCTATTCAGCCTAATATCTCTGGAGCTTGGCTGGTGCATGCCAACAACTCTTGCCTGTCATGTTTTCAGTTTATCAGTGTTTTGCATGCATTCATCATGAGGCAGAGCCTCCGCCATGGAAGTTTGGAGTGCACTCATTCTGGATCAGGGGGGACCCCAGCATCTGAGATTAGATAATGGCCATAAGTTATTGGTGCTCATCCACGTATAAGTTGTATTGCTTCCAGGTTTACTCTCCTGACTAGTTTGGGGTTTTTTTAGGTTCCTTAGTCTCACAAAGGACAGTTTTGATTGTTGGGCACAGCATCATTTATTGAGCAAGCAAATATGCAGCTTTGTTTGCATGGGATGCCAACCTGGGTCTCGGTGAACATCTTCAGGTCAGTTGATGGGGGCATAGAGGAATGCATTGGTTGGCTCTTGTCTCCACCATAACAGCTGCAGTTTTTTTTTTTTTGCCAGAGCCCACCTCAAGCCATCATCACCCAGTTAGGGAGAGAATGACCTTCTAATGCAAAAAGACATGATGTTGTCCATAACTATCAATATGGACCTCTGGACTCTGCTTGCAAAACTTACAGGGGCAAAGTTGATATGGTCTAGTTTGCTGAAACTTCATGAATGGAGAGAGGTGCTGGTGCTGAAAAAGGTGGACTTAGCCAGGAGGAAGGTCTGCAAGGTGGTGTCGCAGTTTATTAGGACTCTGGGTGGGGAGGTTATCATGCAATCTAACATTGCTGCCAGCTCTATTTTGAGGTAACAGTGTACACCTCTCTGAGTGGAGCATGGAGTCCGGTGGGTTGACTACTGGCTTAGGAGCTTTGGTGGGAGCAGGGCATGGTTTACCCTGCTCTTTGGCAGTTTGGGCATTGGGATGAATCCTTTGGAGGAGGCTGGGCCTGCATGCAAATCTCACTAGGGCTTCCAAGCCACCCGGCCAGGCGGGAATTCTCCCGCTCTGGAGGTTCCCAACCTGCTGGCCCACATTGGGCTGGCAGGGGGAACCTCCCCTGACATTGCTGGCGTGATGAAGTCACCTGAAAGTGATGTCTTTGTACCAGTGATGTCGCTTGCTAGCTGCTCTAGGCATTTCTTGGAAAACTCTATGCTTTTCCCTGATGCTCTAGCAATTTGGGAGGGAAAACTCTATGGTACAATACGTGCCATAGAGGTTTTCCCCTCCCAAATTGTTGGAGCGTCTGGGAAAACCATAGAATTTTCCCAGAAATGCCTAGAGATGCCAGTGAGCGACATCGCCAGCCCAATGACCAGGCCCAGCAGTGACCTTTCCAATGCCCCAGGCTGATATCCACCCCACCCCTTTTTTTCCAAGCGCACACAGCACATGCAGCCCAACATGGCCCATCAGGTCACGCGCAGCACATGACCTCCCCTATTCTCGGTTCTTGCTGGCTTTCACCTCAGGTGGAAGGAGGACCAGGTGGAACCTAGAACCCACATGTGTCCTCGTATCCCCTTTAAAGCGGGAGAGGGCAGAGCCCCCCCCCCACCTTGTGAGGCTTGCAAAGCCTCAGCAAGGATGGGGAGACAGCGGGTGAGCTCAGAGCCGCTGATTCTGAGTGTGTTCACTGCCACGCTGCCTCCCCTGACTTTGGTGGCATTGGGTGGGCATAGCAGCGATAAAGTCGGGGGTCAGGGAGCATTGGTGAGGTGGGGGGGGCAAGGAGCAGAAGGGCCAAGGTGCAGCCAATCGTGCTGGGAGGTAGGCAGACGGAAGCAGAAGGGCCGAGGTGATCGTGCCGGTAGGGAGGGAGGTGGGAGCGGAAGGGCTGAGGCACAGCTGATCGTACTGGGGGGAGGGAGGCAGAAGCAGAAGGGCCGAGGTGATTGCGCCGGGTGGGGGGGAGGCAGGATCGGAGGGACCAAGGGGCGCAGCCGATGGTGCTGGGAGGGAGGCGCCCCTGTGGGAGCTGGCACCCTAGGCTGTCGGCTAGTTCACCAACTCCCACCTGCTGGCCCTGGCAATGATGTCACTTCTGGGTGACATCATTGTGCTGCGCATGCATTGTACGCGTGGAAAAAGTCTCCTGCCGGAGGCCGCAGGGAACTTGAGAACCCTAAATCTCACCCAGTTTGGGCCTTGGGACATGGAGCCACTCAGCTGTGTGCCCAGACGGGGGCTGCTGGTTGACTTTCACCTCAGGTGGCAGGGGGACCAGGTGGAACCCAGCACCCACATGTGTCCTCGTATTCTGTCTCTCCACAGTAGGGAGAAGGGTTCTATCAAGTGGCAGGTGGGGCACCTGATACTTGGATTGGGTAAGGTAATAGAGAGAGTGAACAGCTCCAGGATTTCCTGGATGAAACACTGGCATTGTATCCTAATGTGTGGGGTCCCTCAGGGGGCACTTCTCTCTTTGATGCTGTTTAACATCAACATGCACCCCCTTGCCCAGCTGGCATGGAGTTTGGGGCTTGGGCGCTAGCAGTACAGTGATGAAACCCAGCTGTATCTGCTTTTGGGTGGGCACTTGGATGCCACCCACAAAATCTGGCCTTAGGTTTGGAGGCCATGGTGGGGTGCTTTAAAAAGGTTGAAACTGAATCTGACAAAGATAGAGGTTCTGTGGCTGGGGGTGGGGGGATTCAGGGCTTGGTTCAGATTTCCTGTTCTTGACAGAGTGCCATTGGTACCAGCAGAGTCCATTAAGAGCCTGGGTGTGATTCTGGATGCCTCCCTGAACATGTCACACACAGAGCTTGGCAGCTGGCCCTTTTCCTGTTGTGCCCTAACTTAGCCACAGTAATCCAGGCAACAGTCACCTCCAGGCTAGACTACTGTAACTCACTTTATGCTGGCCTGGCTTTAAGACTGACCCGGAAACTCCAACTGATCCAAAATGCAGCATCATGAGTCTTGATAAGAACACCAAAGTGCACATATTCAACTTGTGCTGCACCAGCACTGTCTTTCAGTGGAGCACCAAGTCAAGTTCAAGGTTTTGGTCTTGATCTTCAAGGC
The DNA here is from genome assembly GCF_032191835.1 of Heteronotia binoei. Classification (NCBI taxonomy): domain Eukaryota; kingdom Metazoa; phylum Chordata; class Lepidosauria; order Squamata; family Gekkonidae; genus Heteronotia; species Heteronotia binoei. The sequence continues at coordinate 62,310,016 of NC_083243.1, forward strand.
CTCGAGTGGTCTGGGACCAACATATCTGTGGGACCGTCTCCTCCAATACACCCCTGGGAGAGCATTATGCTCCTTGAAGAACAACCTGCTGGTGATCCCCAGAAATATCTGGCTGTTCTCAACCAGGGCCAGGACCATTTCAGTCCTGGCCCCAACCCACTGGAACTCTCTACCAAACATCAGGGCCTTGTAGGGTCTTATGGAGTTCCACAGGGCCTGTAAAGCAGAGATGTTCTGCCAGGAATTTGGTTGAGTGCAGTAATGGTTTATATCATGGCTGGCACCTTCCCCTGGTCCCCATCCCCTTGACTGATTCAGTTCCTCTCCCCCATATCTACAAGGTGCCCACAGGCCAGAAATGAAAGGGAATTACAAATTTTGCCACTTGATTTTAAATTAATGTATTACATGTTTTGATATTGATTTTATGGTTTTTACTGTGTTTACAGTATTGTACATCACCTTGAGTCCCACGTTAGGTGATCCATACATCCAACCAATGAATCCACCCTAAGCTAAACCACATTGCTATGTTGTTTGTGTTAATAAATAAGTTGTGGCCCTGCTTCCCCAAGAAATGAATTGTTTTTGTGTTAACTCCTTCCGGCACCTCCCTCTCTATCCCTTATTGAACATCACAATGACAAGTAATATAATTGTCTAGGGTTGATTCCCCATAGAAGTTTTGCTCCAGCTTGGCATTCAAACTGGAGGTGTTTTTTTTTTTTTTTTTAAACATCCATATGAAGATGTCCCCTAATTGTCCACTATCTATGTTTCCCCCTTTCCAAAGCTGGTTTAATACAGTATTTTGGGAAAGGTTGCAGTTAAAGTGTATTTGCATGCCATATGGTAAGGAAGGTCCCACCCACATAGAGACCCACCCACATAGAGACCATTTTATTTGTTTCAGTCACCCATTTTTGGAATGTTTTAGTTGTTTTAATGTTCTCAGCTATGGGGACCTGGAGTTGGCTCAACAGGCAGCATAGAAGTGTTTTAAATAAGCAACCTACCCACATTACCAGAGAGCTTTTCCAGAATTTTTTTTGCAATTAATATATCACTATAATGTTAGGCTACAGTGATATGTCAAGATTCAAATCCAGTAGCATCTTAAAGACCAAGAAAATTTCCAGGGTATAAGCTCCCTTTGTCAGTGATTTGTCAGTTATTGATTTTAAGCTACAGTGGCAGATCAGTTACCAAACCCAGTAGTGGCCATGGGGGAAGGAAGCTGAATCAAGCGAAGTGTTGGAGAAACCACTGCATGTTTCACCAAGAAATGGATTGTTTGTGTGTTAATTCTGCATGTTGCTTCTGCTAATCCCTCCTGCCTCTGCATTTGCAGAGGTAATGGGAACTGCAGTCTATAAAGAACCATTGTTTTGTAGAAGTAACTTATGTAACACATATTTATCTTGCCCAGTATAGACCAGTGACCCTGAGATGGCTAGCCAGATCTCTTCAGATCTTGGAAGTTAAGCAGGGTTGGCCCTGGTCAGTATTTGGCTCAGAGAACGAGACCATAAAAGAATACCAGGGTTTCTATACAGAGGCAGACAATGGCAAACCACCTCTGAATTTCTCTTGCCTTGAAAACCCTATGGGGTCGCCATAGGTCAGCTGCAACTTGATGGCAAAAAAGGAAAAGATCAGCATACCCTATGAAAATGAATAGAACTGGGCAAGACTTTTATTATGCTGGGGTTATGTAGAAGAACTTTGTGGTAAATTATGTCTGTAATCTTTCCTGTCTTGCTTTATGCATGTAGGAAATATTAAAGATTAAATAAGACAAAGAAAATTAAGTATTTGCTCAGCATGAAAAGAAGGCACAAAATGAGCATTCAACATGAGGAGTATGTCAGGGAACAACAGTACCTTATACAACACTCTGGAAAAAATGATAAAAAGTACAAGTGTTCACACCATATTGTAAAGTAAATTCTTTAGAAATTGCTCTGTTATCTCAGAGGTAGCAGACGTACCATATGCTGTGTCTAGCAGTTGCTATGGTAGCAACTCTTTAAAAATACAGGAGAAACTGTTGCCTAAAATCCCTGTGACTTGTGGCCATATTCTACGTGTTGGTTAGTGTCCTGAGTTTCTTTTGTTGCCTCAACACAGATTTCTTGTTCTCCTTAAAACATGATAACTTAAACCAAATAATGGGTATGGGAAAATGCTGGTATTTGCTGCCCTTGGTTTTCTCTCATAGACATTATGAGGCTATTTTTTTTCATGATAACTCTGGAACATGGCCCACTGTGCCAACAATGGTCACCAGGCAGCCATCTGTTGGCTATCCCATCTGGCATTGACCAATGCCTGGATCTTTTTCCGTCATGACTCTGGCTCTTTGGAATAGTCTTCAAGAGGTGAGCCCCCCCCCGCACTCCTTGAACATCTTCAGAAGGTGTTACAATATCAGCCTGTTTTCCAAGGCTTTTGACAGTATCTGAATTGGCAAGCATCTTTTAAGGGGATGGTGGTGGGATTTGGGGTTTATTATTTCATTTTTGCTTGTAAACTGAAACTTTTGTTTAGCTATTATTGTAAGCTGCCTTGAACCACAAGGACAGGCAGGATATAAATGTTTTAATAAATAAATGCTGGAAATGGCATGTATCCTACCACTCTGCTGAGCTAAGTTTCTTTTTTCCAGGAGCCACTTATAATGGAGGAAGGCTCTTTAGACTGGAGCATCTTCCCCTAACAACAGGATACGTGCCACTTTGTGTGCATTTTATCGGTTTACAGCGTTTATATGCCATGTTTTTTTAACCTCCTAGGGGCCCAAAGCTGCTCTCCAAAATTAACAAGGTTCAATAATGCAATGTACATGTTGCAAACTCTGGGATGGGAAATTTCTGGAGAATATGAGGTGGGGCTGGGGAGGACCAGATTTCAGTAGGGGATGAACCTCAGTGGGGTATAATGCTATGCAGTCCATCCTCCAAAGTGGCCATTTTCTCCAAGACAACTGACCTCTGTGTCTGGAGATGTGCTGCAATTCCAGAAGATCTCCAGGTACCATCTGGAGGATGGCAACCCTACAAAAGCAAGCAAAACAAAATAGCTCTTAGGCTGATGCTGATGGACAAGGCTGCCTAACAGAGGCCTCAGGCTATGAGCCCCTTTGGCCCTGCCCAAGCTGTAAGTCCCTTTGGCCCTGTGCCTGTAAGATGAGAAAAAACAGATTTAGTCCAGATGGAACACAGCTACAGTTATCTTGTTGCCAGCAACATCTCCCTATAGCCAATGGTAAAAAAGAATAATACTGCCTTTTTATAACACCTTTACACTTATAACACCTTACACTAACAATATCTGTGCAGAGTTGCACCCTTCCAAGTCTATTGAAATCAATAGGTCTAGAAGGGTGCACCTCTGCTTAGGATGGCACTGCAAGTTTTCTTTTGGTGGTCAGAATACTGGAGGAGGAAGAGGAGGAGGAGGGGGAAGAAGATTTATACCCTGCCCTTCACTTGGAGTCTCAAAGCAGCTTACAATCTCCTTTCCCTTCCCCTTCCTACAACAGACACCCTGTGAGGTAGCATGGGGCTGAGAGAGCTCTTGAGAGAACAGCTCTGAGAGCACTGTGACTGACCCAAGGTCCCCCAGCTGCTGCATGTGGAGGAGTGGGGAATCAAACCCTGTTCTCCAGATTAGAGTCCACTGCTCTTAACCACTACACCAAACTGAATCTCTGTTATGTCCCTTAAATAAAGCCTCCATGTCAGTCTTCAAGTTGATTTTATTATCTCCAAGTCAGTCAACACACACAACATAAAACCACGTCCCACAGCTGCAAGGTTCACTCCCTATTTCCTATCTTAACTTATATATAACCCTCTTAAAGGGACATACACCACATCTCCCCCTCTGTCAATTCATAACATAGTCCCTCATTCAAACAGGTGGTCGTCTTGTTCTTCTCATCCTCTCCGTTGCTGCAGCTGGCAGTGCCTCTTGAGATGGTAATGGTTGTGGTACTAGTTTCTCTTGAGGTGTATCTAAGAATTCCGGCTGATCCCTTGAATTAGTCCCCTCACAAACAGGCCCAGCCTCATTTTGAATCCCTGGTGACAAAGGAGCGTCGTCTAATTCAACTTCCACTAGAATGTGCAGATACCAAATAAGACGCATTCCATACTCGCCCATCTGCTACTTTATAGGTATATGGTCGTCTCCTCTCAATAACCTTGAGGGGTGCGGTGAACCGACATTCCCCCTTTCGTAAGATTCCCAGTCTTCTTACTCTTAACAAAAGAGCCACACTCAAATTTAACAGCACCTCTACGTCTATCTGTATATGCCCTATATTTTTCTTGCTCCTGATTCACTCTTTTCCTCAATTTTGAATCTGACACAACATCAGTCCTTGCCTTTAAAATCGCAGTAACATTTAACTTAGTACGCATCTCCCTCCCATGCAACAATTCTGCTGTGGATCTTTGTGTTGTGGCATGCCTTGTTGCCCTATATACTTGTAAAAAATCAGTTGTAAAGGTAACCCATGCCTTTCCTTCCAATTTAGCTGTTTGCAAGCTATCTTTCAGACTTCTATTAAATCATTCAATCTTTCCATTAGCTTGTGGATAATACACTGATGACCTCCTGTGTATAATAATTCGCTCCGCAAGGAATGTTTCAAATTCCACAGAAGTAAATTGGGTGCCATTATCAGAGATCAACTCCTTAGGGTCCCCTTCCCTACTGAAAACTATCGCCAAAAACTTAATCACAGCAGCTGACATAGCCTATGATGTAAATGCTATCTCTGGCCACTTACTAAAATAGTCTATCAGTGTAGTAGCATAGCGACATTCAATAGGGGCAGTATCAAAAGGTCCCACAATGTCAATAGCAACTTGTTCCCAAGCAGAATGTGGGAATGCGACCAACTGTAATGCTGCGGGATGTGTAACCACTGTCTTATCATGTAACTGGCAGGTGACACAAGCCTTAATGGCTGCCTCCACTTGTGAATCCATCCCAGGCCACCAACACAAATCACACAATCGTTTTGTGAGTACAATTCCTTGATGTGTATCATAAGCAAGAGCTACAAATGTAGGTTGCAATTCTTCTGGGACAAGCAACTGATGTGCACCTTGTAAAATAAAGCCATTTTGTAATGAGAGTTCATCACGCACTCTAAACTAAGGCAACAGTTCTAACTCCATTCCCTTTTCCTTTCTAGGCCATTTATTCATCAAAAATCCCCTTAGTTTCTGCTGAACTGGGCATGCCAAGCATGCAGCTTGAAATTTTTCTTGTGTGACTGCAACCGGAATGCCTGAAAGCAGTGCAACTACTTCTGCATCCTCTTCTGGCAATACACCCGAGGATGGCAAGGGAAGCCGCCACATACAATCAGCTGGTACATTTTCTGCTCCTAGTTTATATTCCATCTCATAACTAAAACAAAGCAGTTGTGGTGACCACCTAGCAATTTGATTTCCTGCTCTTCCCAATCCTTTTGATGTCAACAGTGTTATCAGGGGGCTATGGTCAGTGCATAATTTAAATTGCTGACCCCATAGATAAGTTCTCCGCTTTTCTGTGGCCCAAACACATGCAAGAGCCTCCTTTTTGACCACAAAATACTCCCTTTCAGCCTCAGTCAATGTTCTTGATCCAAACGCAACTGTCTTTTCTACCTTGCCTTCGTGGAGCTGAGTCAAAACAGCTCCCAGGCCATATTCATAAGCATCAGTTGTTACAATTATAGGCAGAGATGGGTCAAACAATGCCAAAGCCGGGCTATGAATGATCAAATCTTTTACCTTTTCAAAACTAGCCTGAGGTGCAGATGACCATATCAAGGTTGTACTTCCACGCAACAGTTCTCTCAGTGGCTCAGTAACTGAAGTATAATTAGGGATAAACTTTGCATACCATGAAGTCAGCCCCAAAAAAGAACGCAACTTTTGTAGATCAGTTGGAAGTGGTGCCTGCATAATTGCTTCCATATGATCTATATCAGGTTTCAACCCCTTTGCTGAAACACTATGTCCCAAAAAAGGAAGTTCCACCTGCCTAAGTTTACATTTCTCCATATTAAGTTCCAGCCCAGCTGAACTAATACACCTTAATACCAACTGTAAATTTCTTTCATGTTCTTCCGAGGTCTTTCCAAATACAATAATATCATCTAAATAGAACTGCACCCCATTCTGCCCCTTAAGTATTAAAGACATCATCTTTTGAAACGCAGCAGGGGCCGAAGCCAATCCATATGGGACACGCTTAAATCTAAAAAACCCATCATGTGTAATAAATGCTGTAAGATCTCTACTTTCTCTATGCAATATAACTTGGTGGTATGCACTCTGCAAATCCAAGGTGGAAAACAGCTCCTGCCAATTCAGAGAACACTTCTTCTGTATGTGGCAATGGATGACTATCAATCACCACAGCGTTATTAGGTTCTCTCAGATCTACAAAAAGACGTATACTTCTGTCTTTCTTTCTTACCACCACTTTGGGTGAGATGCATTCTGATGAGTCCACCTCCTCAATAATATCCTTCATCAATTTCTTAAGCTCTTCTGACACAGCATCTCTCACAGCAAATGGCAATCGTCATAACTTCTGTTGCACAGGGATCACATTAGACCTCTGTTTTACTTTATGGACAAATCCCTTTGCACACCCAATCTCCTGAACCAAGCTATCCCCACTTACAGAAGTATTCCCACACTGTATAGACTCAGTCTCCAGTTGTAGGGCCACAACACAGCCATCCACTACCATCAGCTTTAATGCAGCAAACAAGTCCCTGCCAAGAATAGGGGTACCATTAGGCACAACATAAAATTCTGCAGGTGCACAGCTTGCACCACAATTCACTTCAGCAGATAGGCAACCACATAAAGGTATTTGGTTCTTTAAATAACAAACCAGTTGTAATTTTGGTTCCACTAAGTGTACATTCCCAAAATATTTCAAATACAGTGCTTCAGATAGTATAGAGACTGCTGACCCAGTGTCTAACATTAACATTTCATGACTCCCCCACAAGGGACTAACAGTTATCTTAACAGTACACATAATTCTTTTTGCCTCAGAGATACTTCTGTTCCCATTCACGTTCAAAACATTTACATCAGGTACTTGGATTACATGCACCTGATGATTATTCTGGCGGCTATAACAAGTCTTAAAAAAATGTCCAAATTTTTTGCAATGACTACATTGTACTCCTTTTGCAGGGCACTTAGGGTCATTTGCCAGGTGTGGTATAGAGCCACAACGGAAACATGTTTTTATTGGCATTCTGTGTCTCTGGTTTCCTGGCTTTCCAACTTGTTCCTTCAGTTCTTTTACAGAGTCTTGACTTTGTCTTGGCACTTTCTGCAACAGTTCCACTTCTTTTATTCCATCTCCAGTGCCCAAACTTATCGTCTCAGTTTCATTCAAAGCTGCTTCAGTTTGGGTTGCTATTGCTATAGCTTTATCCAAAGAAAGTTCTGGTTCTAAAAGTAGCCGCTCCCTTATGTGAAGTACAGCTGTCTTTTCAACCAGCTGGTCTCTGATCATCTCATCAGCCAACACTTCAAACTCACAGGGGCCAATTAAGTCTTTCAAAGCTGCAATGCATTGTAACGTTGACTCCCCCGATTTCTGTTCATGTTGATGAAATTTATAATGATTAGCAACCACATTAACCTTGGGCACAAAAAACCCCTTCAATGCAGTAAGAGCCGTCTCATATTTATCATCAACAAGAGGGAGCGTATAAAAAATACACTGCCCTTCTACTCCTAGGTAGTGGATAAGCAATGCAAGCTTGTGTTCTTCAAACACTGCAGTGTCACGAATTGCAAGCAGGTAATTGTCAAACATGTGGATCCATGAGGTGAAAATAATTGGAGGCTCACCTGGATTTTGCAAAAAAGGTACTGGTGGATTCAGAGGCAAAAACGCCATCCCTCTTACATCGCCAATTTGTTATGTCGCGTAAATAAAGCCTCCACGTCATTCTTCAAGTTCGTTTTATTATCTCCAAGTCAGTCAACACACACAACATAAAACCACGTCCTACAGCTGCAAGGTTCACTCCCTACTTCCTATCTTAACTTATATATCACCCTCTTAAAGGGACATACACCACAATCTCTTAAGGTGACTTTTAAATAATTAAAACCAGCATGTTGAACAAGTTCTAACAGGAATACAGACACCATAAGACACAGCCAGTAAGAACTAAACTGCAACACCAATTGTATAATAGTTGCATTCATGAATTTTGCAAACCACTTTTTTTGTAACTGTACCATTCATTTCCCAATGCAACCTGTTCCTCTGAGCTTTCTTTTACTCTTTCAGCCTTTGATCTGTTCCCATAAACTCTGCAGATGAATTTGAGGTGACCACCAAATGACTGAGGGATTCTTCTTCCTTGATTTCACACTGAGTAGCATGACATACAGTGTTAGTGAGTGAGCCATGCCACTTCTAAAGCAGAGGCCTTCAACAATAGGAAGGCAACTTCTTCCTCCTAAGAAGAAGCACCGTTGCAGAAAATTGTCTACAAAACTTCACAGAGAGAACTTTAGCAACTGTATTGTATTGTAGTATTTTTATTAGTGGATTCTCTACACCACTGTTTTGCAGAAGAAAGAAACAACACAGGGAAATAAGAAAAACAAAGGACAGTGCCATTTTAAAACATGTGGTAGATGGTGCCTGGAAACAATAAAGTTAATTTTAACACAACATTGAAAACTGTTGAAATTTTTGATGTCACATACAGGAATAAATTGCTTCCACCCTGATGTTATGTTCAGGGCTGCCTTACATCTACAATTTCCACTTTGAACCTGACATTTCTGCTTGCTGCAAATAGAATATTGGCTTGTGGGTGGTGACCTGCAGCTGAGGATGCAGAAAGGCACTGATATTCACAGTATAGCTGATAGTTGGTGGAAATGAAATAATCTGTATCGACACATTTGGAAGTTTCACATCTTTTTCTACTTAACATGCTAACGTGATAATTGCGAGACTGATGATTTTTCCAGTGACACATCTCCCTTTGTCAATATTTAGACCTGTGTATAGAAAGCTTATCTAACACACCTGGCTAATTTTCACTTAATTTAAAAATAAATGGAACATGTTTGGCTTGCAGGTCTGGGAGAACAAAAAACCCTGGAATTTTCAAAAATAGTTCTTTTTTCTTTTTCTTGAAACCTCTTTGTTCTGCAGAGTTACCGAGACAGGCTATAGAATGAATGGCAGGGAAATCTGGTGCTGTCCAAAATTCTTTCTTACAGTGCAATCCTAATAAAAATAATATCATTCTAAATCCCCTGAAGTCAATGGTCTCTGAAAGTTGTAGCTCTGTTTAGGATTGCACTATTGCTGTCTTTGTGTCATTTAAAAAAAAATTCATCCAAGTCAAAGATTGCAAAAGCTTAATGTAACTTGCAGCAAATGCAGGGTCAGTTTTCAATCAATTTAGTGGTATTTACTCATAATTCTGCTACTCATTGGGCTCCTAAGTGAATTCCAGAGACTTCAGGGAGCATTATAAATAAATGCTGTCATTTGGGGCCATTGCTTGCAATTTTCACCAGAACTAATGGCAAGCAATACTGTTTGAAATATTAATCAGTTATTTGAAAAATACATTACTAAACAACAGCAACAGGAACCATATTTTAGATCAGCGTGACCTGTATGTCTTATCAGAAAAAAACCCTCAATAAACCATCAGCATGTATCAAGAGGATAGCATTTTTTCCCAAATAAAAAGAATCCTGGAATAAAACAGTGCTTTGCCTGTGGAAGAACCCCTAAAGCAATGGGTGTGGGTTTATGACAGGAGGGGGATAGTATGCTGTGGGCACTGCTCAGTTTCATGCCTACCTTCCCAGGGCACCCATAGCATAGGAGACTACCTCCAGGTCTTTTCAGATGTATATTTAAAAATGTGGGGAGCACTGCAAAATGTTAAACCATGACAGAAGGATGACTGAGATTCATGGGCTCCCCTTCTAGATATTTTCTTTAGGCATGTTGGCGCCCCCACCTGTTCAGTTTATGTCCTGCTCACCCACCATGAGCAGGGAGCCAATTGTTTGGCAGGAAGTTTAGATTGCTTGTGAACAGCCTGAGCCATTTTGTTGGGCTATTTTTTGCATCTGTAGACTGTTATACACAATGTACCTGAACCCCCTACCCATCTTACCACCAACCACCTTGGCAATTGTCTAAATGAAAATGAATGAAAACAGTCAGTGATACAAAAATAAACACTGTATTTTTTTTTAAAGGACTCTTACTGTTTTGTCTGTGTCTTTCTGATCCGTGAATGGCTGCTGATCTTTTTGAGTCTATAGCAGTTTGGATATGCACAGTGTCTCACAACCCCTGTGAGCAGTTTTTCACTCCTTATCCCAGAACCATTGCAGTACAAGATGCAGCCATCCATGGCTCTTAAGGGGAGATGATTCCACCCTAGTACACATGTGCGAAAGTGGCTGCATGTGGAAGAAAAATAAATTCCAGTCCTAGAAATACTGCTGAGCTGCAAAGCTGCTTGGCCACAGATGCATGAATTGGGTACTGAACAATGACTCACAAAGAGTTAGCAGCTTAAGTAAAAAGTATGTTTGCCTGCCGAATGTATTTGCTGCTAAGTTCTCAGCATCCCTAATTTTCAATAGATGGAAGTTGTGGCAGCAGGTAAGGTGGGTTTTTTTGTGGAGAACTGCTCTTTCAGAGAAACTTTGCACTTCCAGAAACATTGCCTTTTGCAACACTACTAGAAGAACATTCCACTCAGCCCAATATCACCCAATGAACGCCCATGATGGATTGGGACTTGCACCTGGGCCTCCCCACTCTAATCATTGGCATGATATCCATATTTTAGAATATGCAGTTATAAGAGCTCTAGAAGAACCTATTAACTCAGACTATCTTTCCCCCCAAAAAAGAAAGGGAAATGTAGAGAAAATAATAGGAAGGAGGCTGATGAAGAGGGGGAAAGACAGCTACACATGGTAAAATATCACAAGAAGTCCTGCGTTACAGGTTGGAACCTTGTATAGTACTGGCTTAAAGAACATCTGTTCTGGATCTCATTAGCTGGCAAACTATAATAATTATTAGCCCCATTTCTATCCCACACTATTTTCTAAGAAGCTAAATGCAGCATGTGCGAGTTATCTCATTTTATCCTCACAATATCCATGTGAGGTAATTTAGACTGAGAGATTGGGGCTCCCGTCCGGAAGCAGGCTGCACAGTCTTGCTTCTGGGGGCCGTTTTGCCTCCTCGCAAAGGAGGAGGAGCGGATAGGGCAGCATCAGAGGTGGGGGCGGAGCTGGCATGCCTAGAGGCGGGCTCCGCTCCCTCCTCTCAGTCTTCACCTTGTGCTCGGGGAAAACGGAGCTTTGCTGTCGCTGCTTCCCAGCAGGAGGCCTGTTGGTCCTGGAGCTCATCGGAGGCTGCTGCTAGAGCCACGGGGGTCTTGCGTGGACGGTTGGGGAGCATCTTTGGCGTCTGTTGATGCGGCGGTTGGTTGCTGGCCGTGGCATTTTGTGCAGCCAGCATTATCGTTTGCTTGCTTGGGCTTTGCAGCATCTCCCCCCCCCCAATAGCTCGGATCTTAGGCGCATGGCCTACCCTGCGGGGTTGCTGCTGCGTTTTCATTCAGGTGCCATTCACCCCACACACCCCTATTTTCTTATAGTTTGGGGAGTGATTGGTTATTCTTGCACTGTGCAGGGCTGCTGTTCTAGACGGGGCGAGTTGAGGGAGGCAGTGGCTGGTAGTGGGGTTAGTTGGGTGGCCATTTTATCTTCCTCCCTGCTGCTGGGTAGGAGAGCAGCCATTTTGCAGTTGATTTGAGCTGTGGGATTCTTTACACCTGTTGCCGAGCAGAGGAGCGGCCATTTTGTGCACAGCTTGGGGTGGCCATTTTGAGGATCGCTTTTATATTCGTCACCTGCCTCAGGCACATCGGCTAGGGCAGTAAAAGAGGTTTGCCTTAGTTTATTGGGCGCATTATCATGCCTAAGGGACAGGGCAAATCCAAGGGCAAGAGCCCTGCACCGAGGCCTCAGAGGTCTGTTCCAAAGCGGTCAGCACCTTTGCCTGCATCGTCTGATGAGTAGGATGGCACTTTTGAGCACTCTGTGCTAGCCAGAATAGCAGCTTTGGAGGGTTTGTGTGGTAGGCAGCCGGTTGCAGTGGGTGGTGTAACAGGTATGGTTTCCAAGGCTGACAAGTGGGCTGCTAAGAAGCGCTTCCAGGAGGAAATACTTAATCGTTTGTCTTCCCTTGAAAGCAGGTCTTCTACGGACGGAGCTGAGGGTGTGTTGCCTCTTCCAGTAGAGGGGCCCGTCACGGATGCTTTGCAGAGTTTGCAGTTGGGTGGTGGTGAGTTTGTTCAGCACACTACCACAGTGTGGCCATGGGGGCAGTCTGCCACCTTCGGGCCAGTTGTCAATAGCCAGCCTGCAGCTTTTAATAATTCCCAGCCATGGGCTTGGGGCCTTAACATGGTTAACCCTTGGGGTCACTGGGGAGGCCTGCCCAGACAGTTTTCAGGAACATACATGGCACCCTATGGTGGCTGGGGGGTTTCTTATCCCTGGAGTCCATCATACTCTGCTGTGCCAGATAAGCTTTACCTTTTGGTGATCTGACCTTACCTCTGGGGGATCATTGTTACCGGCCACTAAGGATAAGATATTGAAAGAGGAATTTGTGGACCTATTTTCTCTGGTCTATAGGGAGTTGGAGAAGGAGGACAAAGATGATTTGGACGATAGGGAGAAGGAGAAATTTAAGAGGTGGAAAGTGGATAGGACATGGGCGAACTGGGTGCCTGGGTTCATTATTTATGCTGGAATTATAGCCAGGTCTCAGCCATGGAGGGCTACTTCCCTCTTTCAGTATTTTGACATCATTTATAAACGCTACACTAGCTTTACCGACCCAGCTTGGCTGAAGTATGATGAGGAGTTTAGAATGCGGCCGGCTTTGAATCCGGCTCTGCAGTGGGATCAGATTCAGCCACAGCTGTGGCTGCAGGTTATGTCTCCAGCATGACCTAACCTTGGTGATAGGTCAGACAGTGGGCATGTTGTACAATGCGCAGTCACTGCTCCTGTTGCCCGCAGCGGTGTGGGGCAGGTGGTTCAACCCTGCCTGCTTTATTGAGAATTTGGGTCCCAGGAGGTGTGTAGCAAAAAGAATTGCCCATACAAACATGAGTGCCTCTCTGCAATCCTTCACGAATTGTTCTAGGGGTAGACTCAGGTGGGAACAGAGTAAGCAGGGCCCAGGCAGGGCGGATAAGCCATATGCTAAAGGGTCCCAGCCCAATAAGAACATAAGAGAAGCCATGTTGGATCACGCCAATGGCCCATCTAGTCCACCACTCTGTGTCACACAGGAGCCAAAATTTATATATATATATATATATATATATATATATATATATATATATATATATATATATATATATATATATATATATATATATATATATATATATATACACACACACACTGTGGCTGATACCCACTGATGGACCTCTGCTTCATATTTTTATCTAACCCCCTCTTGAAGCTGGCTATGCTTATAGCCGCCACCACCTTCTGCGGCAGTGAATTCCACATGTTAATCACCCTTTGGGTGAAGAAGTACCTCCTTTTATCCATTCTAACCCAACTGCTCAGCAATTTCATTGAATGCCCACGAGTTATTGTATTATGAGAAAGGGAGAAAAGTACTTCTTTCTCTACCTTCTCCATCCCATGCATAATCTTGTAAACTTCTATCATGTCACCCCACAGTCGACATTTCTCCAAGCTAAAGAGCCCCAAGCATTTTAACCTTTCTTCATAGGGAAAATGTTCCAAACCTTTAATCATTCTAGTTGCCCTTTTCTGGACTTTTTTTAAATCAAAGGGAACACAGGCTGTGGCAAATCAAATGCAAGACTGTGATCAGGCAGGGAAAAAGGGACTATGAGGAGCATATTGCAAAAAACATAAAGACCAACAATAAAAATTTCTTCAAATATATTAGAAGCAGGAAACCAGCCAGGGAGGCAGTGGGGCCCTTGGATGACCAAGGGGTCAAAGGATTACTGAAGGAGGATAGGGAAATGGCTGAGAAACTGAATGCATTTTTTGCCTCCGTCTTCACTGTGGAAGATGAGAAGTGTTTGCCCACTCCAGAACCACTAATTTTGGAAGGGGTGTTGAAAGACAGATTGAGGTGACAAGAGAGGAGGTCCTACAACTGATTGACGAATTAAAAACTAATAAGTCACCAGGTCCGGATGTCATACATCCAAGAGTTCTGAAAGAACTCAATGTTGAACTTGTGGATCTCCTGACGAAAATATGTAATCTTTCATTGAAATCTGCCTCCGTTCCTGAGGACTGGAAGGTAGCAAATGTCATCCCCATCTTTTAAAAGGGTTCCAGAGGAGATCTGGGAAATTACAGGCCAGTCAGTCTGACTTCAATACCGGGAAAGTTGGTAGAAACCATTATCAAGGACATAATGAGTAGGCACATTGATGAACCTTCTTTCACGAACACTGGTGCGTGGAAGATTGGCCCCAGGAATGGGTAGATGCGGGGTGGAACAGAGATTTGACTTTTTTGGAGTTCTTCCATGTATTAGCCACAGTGTGTATATGTGTGTGTGTGTGTATATATATATAAATTTTTTTTTGGCCTCTGTGTGACACAGAGTGTTGGACTGGATGGGCCATTGACCTGATCCAACATGGCTTCTCTTATTTATTTTATTTTATTTATTTTATTTTATTCTATGACTTATATCCCGCCCTTCCCACAAAGTGGCTCATGGCGGCTCACAACAAATGATAAAACAATAAACAGAGTGCAAAGTTATTACATTTAAAAAAGTCAAAGCGTTTAAAACCTAAAAACCTTAAAATCTTAACGTTAAAACTATACAGTATATTTCACTGAAGTCTGATAAGCTACATTTATCTAGTCAGGCATAGGCTAACCGGAAGAGGCTTGTCTTACAGGCCCTGCGGAACTGAGTAAGATCCCGCAGGGCCCTCACCTCTTCCGGCAGTTGGTTCCACCATGTGGGGGCCATTGTAGAAAAGGCCCTGTCTCTGGTTGTCTTGAGATGGACTTCTTTGGGCCCGGGGATGGTGAGAAGGTTTTGCATCCCAGACCTCAGTACTCTCTGGGGAACGTATGGGGAGAGACGGTCCTTCAGGTAGGCAGGTCCCAGGCCATATAGGGCTTTAAAGGTAATGACCAGCACCTTGTACCGGACTCGGTATATTATTGGAAGCCAGTGCAGAGCCCGAAGACCCGGCCGAATGTGCCCCCACCTTGGGAGGCCCAATAACAGCCGGGCCGCGGCATTCTGCACCAGCTGCAATTTCCGGGTCCGGCACAGGGGCAGCCCCATGTAGAGGGCATTGCAGTAATCCAACCTCGAGGTGACCGTAGCATGGATCACTGTTGCTAGGTCATCGCGGTCCAGGAAGGGGGCCAACTGCCTTGCCCGTCTAAGATGAAAAAACGCGGACTTGGCAGTGGTTGCTATCTGAGCCTCCATCTTTAGGGATGGCTCCAGTAGCACCCCCAGGCTTTTGACCCTGTCCGCCGCCGTCAGCGGCGCACCGTCAAAAACCGGCAGGGGGATTCCCCCCCCGATCCACGACGGCCCAAACAAAGGACCTCTGTCTTCGCAGGATTCAGTCTCAGTCCACTCAGTCTGAGCCACTCAGCCACGGCCTGTAATGCCCGATCTAGGTTTTCTGGGGCGCAGACCGGTTGACCGTCCATAAGTAGATAGAGCTGGGTGTCATCAGCATACTGGTGACACCCCAGCCCATACCTTCGGGCAATCTGGGCAAGAGGTCGCATATAGATGTTAAATAACATCGGGGAGAGAACCGCTCCCTGGGGCACTCCACAATTAAGTGTGTGCCTCCGGGATAGTTCCCCCCCAATTGTGACCCTTTGTCCCCGACCTTCTAGGAAAGAGGAAAGCCACTGCAGGGCCAGACCCTGAATCCCCGCGTCGGCGAGGCGGCAGGTCAGTAACCGATGGTCGACCGTATCGAACGCCGCCGATAGGTCCAACAACATCAGCACTGCCAAGCCACCCCGATCCAGATGCCGTTGAAGGTCATCTATCAGGGCAACCAACACCGTCTCCATCCCGTGACCTGGGCGAAAGCCGGACTGGAGTGGGTCAAGGACGGAAGCGTCCTCCAGGAAAGTCTGTAGCTGCCTCGCCACTGCCCTCTCAATAAGTTTGCCCAGAAAGGGCAAATTTGAGACCGGCCTATAGTGTGCCAATTGGGCACAATTATGTTCTTATCATTTATCCTACCCTCATGGGGAATTGGTGAATGACGCCATACCAGAAAATTTGTGTACTGTGCGGTACACATCTTTTGACCAAGTGATACAAATTGTAAGGCGCTGTGGGGTAGGTGCAGAGTTGGCAAAGTGCGACATAAAGTCCGCCTTTTGCCTCTTACCGGTTCACCCTTTGGATTTTGAATTGATAGGTTTCCAATTTGATGGGCAGTTCTATATGGATAGGGCCCTGCCCATGGGGTGCTCCATTTTATGTGCGGCCTTCGAGCGCTGTAGCTCCTTTTTAGAATGGGCGGTGCGCTGCTAGGCCAATCTGGGTAATGTGTTGCATTACCTGGATGACTTTCTTTTTGCGGGCCCCTTAGCCTCTGGCCAGTGTGCCCATTTGCTGGAGGCCTTTGCAGCGCAGTCTGCGGAGCTGGGCATTCTGCTAGCCCATGCGAAGAAGGAGGGTCCTACCCAGCAGTTGACATTTTTAGGTGCCAGCAAACTTCATGCCTCCGAAGGGAAAATTTTTTAGGTCTGCAGGAATTGGTTGATCAGTTTTTGCTGAGGCGAAAGGTGACCTTGAGGGAGCTGCAGCAGCTGTGGGTCACTTAAATTTTGCATGTAAAGTGATAGCTCCTGGTTGCCCCTTTTTGAGGAGGTTGTGTGATGCAATGGTTGGATTACGCCAGACGCATCACTGAATCAGGATTTCACGTAGCATGCGGGAGGACCTTTTACTATGGAAGGAGTTTTTAACCTTCTTTAATGGTGTCTCCATTTGGAGGGCTGAGTTACAGCTGGAAGTTGAGCTGCAAATTGCATCAGATGCAGTGGGGTCCCTTGGGTTTGGCGTCTTCTTTCACGGACACTGGTGCGTGGAGGATTGGCCCCAGGAATGGGTAGATTCGGGGTGGAACAGAGATTTGACTTTTTTGGAGTTCTTCCTTATCTTGGTAGCTGTTTGGTTGTGCGGGAACGAGTTGGCAAACCACACAGTACACTTTTGGTGGGACAACTTAGCCGTGGTGCATGTTATCAATTCTTTCACTTCCAAATCCCCCAGGCTGATGAGACTGGTGCGGGCCTTCACTCTCTGTTGCCTGAGGCTTAATATTTTATTTTTTGGTTAATGGGGTGGCTGACGCTCTCTCTCGCAAACAGATGCAGAAGTTTCGCCAGCTGGTCCCAGATGCAGATCTTCTCCTGACAATGATGCCCCCCAGGATATGGATGATTGGCGGGTCGAGGCCGGCAGAGCAATAAGTCTCGCCATTGCTTCTAGTACCAGAAAATTGTACAACAGGGCAGTATGCCAGTTCAAAAGTTTTAGGAGCAGAGTTAGTTATAAAAGGGGGTGGCCCCTTCTGGTGGAGCAATTGCTCCACTATAGTGTATCTTTAAGGTGCAGGGGATTAGCAGTATAATCCATTCGGGGCCGGCTGTCTGCGTTGGTCTTCGCTAGTAAGACTTTAGGTTTCCAGGAGAATACTGGTAACTTCTGCATTAAGAAAATGTTGGAAGGTTGGTCCAGAGAGGTTGGGCCCTGCCGGGATTCTCGGCAACCGTTTTCCCCTGCAGTTCTTAGAGGTTTACGATTGGTCCGGGACCAGGTGTGCGTGTCGGAGTATGAAATGCTGCTCTTTCATGCAAATCGCTCTGATTTATACAGGAGCGATGGCGTACATCTTTCGGACAAGGGTAATGATGCCTTTTTAGAGGATTTGAAACTTGGGCTCAAGGAAATGTTAGGCTTTTAGTGTGCTCAGCTGCCTAAGCAGAGGCTTGGCCTCGCAGTGGCTGGGTTTTGGCCTCAACTTTCGTTACGCAGCTTGGTGAGCAGCTGCAGCACCCCAGTTTGGGGCACGGGGTCTCACTAAATCATTCCTGGACCGTGCGGGACGGTTGAGTGATGAAGCAGGCTGCCTTGGGTTTGCAAGGATTGATTCGCCCGTTAGCCATGTGGCTGAGGGGTTGGAACTCCAGGGCATAACCTTTGCTAGGCCGTGTATTTTTGTCAGAGCTAGGGGCAGGGTGGCTTGCCCGTCATGCGGCAGGGGAGGGGTATTTCGTCCCCTGGCCCTGCTGTGCTGCCTGTTATGTTATAGCCCTTGTGTTAATGTAATTAATAAAGAAAGTGGCCCTTTAGTTACCCAAACCCTTGTGTCCGTCGCTTCCTTCCATCTGGGGGCGCAATGCGGTTCCCATCTGGAAGCAGGCTGCACAGTCTTGCTTCTGGGGGCCGTTTTGCCTCCTTGCAAAGGAGGAGGAGTGGATAGGGCAGTATCTGAGGTGGGGGCGGAGCTGGCACGCCTAGAGGCGGGCTCCGCTCTCTCCTCTCAGTCTTCGTTTTGTACTCGGCCTTCCCTCCTACCCTTGATGCAGTGTGGGCAACTGCTGGTTGCTCAGTTTTTGGGGACCGGGTTGGAATTTTTTCTCCACTTCTGTTTTGGCTGTAGGAAGTGGTGTTTTTCACCTACCTCACACTGCTGGTAGAAGGGATTATAGAATTGGCTAGGGTGTGGCTGGTTAAATAGGTTGGTCACTTTTAGGTTGGCTGGGTTTTGGCCTAAACTTTCGATATGCAGTTCGGTGAGCACCTGTAGCACCCCAGTTTGGGGCACAGGGTCTCGCTATATCATTCCTGGACCGTGCGGGACGATTGAGTGATGAAGCGGACTGCCTTGGGTTTCCATGGATTGATTCGCCCGTTAGCTGTGCGGTTGGGGGGTTGTAACTCCAGGGCATAACCTTTGCTAGGCCGCCTGGGTACGAGCCGTGTATTTTGGTCAGACTTAAGGGCAGGGTGGCTTGCCCGTCATGCGGCAGGGGAGGGGTATTTCGTCCCCTGGCCCTGCTGTGCTGCCTATTATGTTATAGCCCTTGTGTTAATGTAATTAATAAAGACAGTGGCCCTTTAGTTACCCAAACCCTTGTGTACATTTCTTCCTTCTGTCTGGGGGGGGCAAATACTAGTGGTGTAATTTTAAACAGTTGTGCTCTTGTAGGCCCACTGCAGTCAATGGGCTTAGATGGGTATCATTCTGTTTAGGATTGTGCTACAACTGTCCTAAAATCATAAGTGGGGTGGTCACAGGCAAGCAGGGATTTAAACCTATGTTTTCTTACTCAAGTCCAACACTTTCTCCAAAACACCTCAGTAGCTCCCCCCCCCCCAATTATTGTCAGTATGAATTCATGATTCGGAACCTGTAGTTAGGATCCTATGAATGAGTTCTGTCCACACTAAAGAGTATCTGTTGCAAAGTTATGCTTCTTTTTTTGCTAGTGCTTCTGTTTTTTTACAGGGGCCTATTGGAAACCATTGGTCATGATCAAATGAAAGCTTTTGTGGAAGAGAAGCAGGGAACTTGTTTGCCAGAGCCAAGCCTGAGTGTGCTGTTGCTTGAGTTGTTCAGCACCAGTAAATGCCTGGTGGGTGTTGACTGCAATCCTAATAGTAGTTTAAAAACAGAATTTGCATTCCTTGAACTTGGGATGAATAGTTTTGGACATAACTTTGAGAAGGATATGACAGATAATGGATAAGGAAATAAACTCTGGTATCTTTTACAGCTCTCCCACAGGAATGTGATGCTTTTTCAATAAATGAGAACAGCATTGTTCTTGAAATGCAACTCTACGGCATCAACAAGCTCGTTTTTAGGATGGAGCCTGTTGAGTATGGCATGAGTATGGCATTATAGATCACAATGTTGCATTGAAATTGCATGTGGAAACACATGAACACACTATACTGAACCACACTATACTTTGGTCTATCAAGGTCAGCATTGTCCTCTTTGACTGGCAGCAGCTCTTCAGGGTATCAAGCAGTGGTCTTTCATATCACTTACCATTGATCTTCTAACTGGAGATCGTACATGTTGAACCTGGAGCCTTCTGTATGAAAAACACATGTTCTTCCACTGACACACAGCCGCTGCATAGGATCATAGAGATGGTATATTATGTTTCATTATCATGTACAATGAAAAAGGTTATGTTTCTCCCAGGTCTTTTTGTGTAGAAAAAGCCCAGCAGGAAGTCATTTGCATATTAGGCCACACCCCCTGATGTCAGCATTGTTCCCCACAGGGCTTTTGTGTAGAAAAAGCCTAGCAGGAACTCATTTGCATACTAGGCCACACCCCCTGATGCCAAGCCAGCCAGAATTGCATTTCTGTGCATTCCTGTCCCCCCCAAAGCCCTAGTTTCTCCATCCTCATTTCATAGTGAGCCAGGTTCTAAAACCATTGAATTATCTGTGTTTGCAAACTCCTCTTTAACCTAAGTGCACAGGAAATTTCCTGCCTTGCTATATTTCCCACTATGAGTGGCATCTGTCCTCATGCAGTCATGCCAGCATAGTTTTGTAACATGGACTTGTTTTGTGAAACAAGCTTAATTTGCAGTGCTAACAGTGGGCAATCACTAATCTCTTTGTCTCTGCTGGCTGTGTGATTATGTTGCATTCAGTGTTGGGATCTGTTTTGAAATTCAATTTTTGTTCACTTATTCCCAGTGTCACAAAGCAATCTGTTGTAAAGTCCTGCTTTGTACGCTCTGGGGAAGAATCAAGCAAGAAGTTTGTTTCTGCCTGTTCATCATCCTCTTCCTCATCATCAGGCCTTTATGTGACAGCTGCATGCTCATTAATGTATTTTGCTTTTGTCTCCCTTTTCAATTTGTGCTGAGGAAAACACATTTTTCTCAAATAGTTTGCTTTTATTGCATGTGTGATCCTCTGCCCCTTATGCTGGGAATCTTTGCATTGTGTTGTGATTGCCTCCACATTTATTAGAAACAAATCTGGTCTCTGCCACTTGTTTACCCTCATTGTGTCTTTATGTATGGGTATCTGTTTTTAATTAGGCACACTCTAAATCATTCACTGCTTGCTAACACTTTCATTTGGGAAGCACAGTTTTCAGTAACCCCGCAAATATCCTGAGTGCTATGCAAAATCAAACCCATATCTCAAAATAACTTTGCCATAGTCTCCCGTTAATAGTGACACACTCTCACACACATATGCAGACATACAGTCAGTCTGTAATTAATCCATCTGTTAGCTGTTCAGTTTTACACTGTGTATTAATTATGTGCTTATTTTTCCAGAATGCAATGGTCAATGGCTTAGCCTACTAAGAAAGAGCATGGCTTTCTCACATGACATATACCCATTATCTCCATTTCCATTAAGATATGCAACCATAATCCATGATCCAGACAAGATAAATAATTCTGATTTAATATGATTTACCACTATTAGTCAATAGAGCTAAATCAGCATAAAGCCTAATTTTTTTAAAAAATGTTTTAGTTAGATGACATATAGTTTGCTTTATACCCTGAATTTAGAATAGGGGTAATGCTAAAATAAAAATGTAATAAACTTTTGTTCTTAATAAAGCAGTGGTTTGGCTTCAAGCCTTTTGTAAATACATTTAAGTTTGCAGGTGCCATTTATATTTTCCCCAGATCTGCCTGCACTTTCCGAAAAGCTGCTGCTGAAGGCTGAGGGATCCTACAGATAGGACAATTCCGCAAAAGGGATATCTGTGGGAACTGGACTGAATTGCCCCTCATTTTTGTGCAAAGGGAGCTCAGTCTTGCAAAACTTGACTAACTAGTGCAAGAGTGAGGTGCACCTCAAGCTTTACATCATGAGCCTAACTATAAACCAAGTTCATTGGGAGAGGCCCTGCACAGAGTTCCTGTGCTTTCCAATGTTCGTATATGGCTCCATATCAGAAAATAGTGACAGAGCCCCTTTTTGAGTGTCCCTATCTCCAGAATCTGTTGACTACCATGACCTCAATTTTATGAGGCTTGCATGTCCTCATTTTTATGAGGCCCCACTGATGGACCTCCTGATTGTGCCTGGGTTGTTTTTTTTTTGGCCACTGTGTGACAGTGTTGGACTGAACAGACCATTGGCCTGATCCAACATGACTTCTCTTATGTTCTTATGTTCATGTTGATATCATAAACAGAATACTTCTGTGCAATATTTCATAGTCATATGCACTTAAGTCGGCTCTGATTGTTTAGCACAGGAGTAACTGCAATCTGTAATTGAACACAACATTTGCCAATGCCACTGGGATTTTTTTTTTTTTGCTGTGGTAAGCAAACACTGTTTATTGTTTTTCCCTCCTTTAATAATACTGCTTATTGTTCATTATCAACAATGACTCTATTGTGCTTGTATAGGGATAAAAGTATTTTGGTATGTTTTTTTTGGTAACAATTGAAGAGGCAACAAGGAATACTTGAGTACCTACTAGTTTGAATTATGTTTTGCTTGCCAGCTGTGAGCAGGGAGCCAGTTTTTGTTAGCCCTGCACCCCCTCTCCCACCATTTCATAGACTGTGTTCACTATGGCCCAGTGCCAGTCATATAGAACTCTTAAGCTAGCATGTACTCAGGTTGGTGTAAGTACAAGCGAACTGCCCCAATGGACATTCGGTAGTAAACATAAGGCATTGGGACTTGTGAAGTAAACCCAATATGGACATTTTACCCAATATGACCCTAAGAAGCAAGCTCCCTGGCCAGGCTAAAGGAATTTCCTGCCTGGCTCCATCATGGAATTAATTGGCTGAACTCCATTTGCAGTAAAGGACCCTGGATTGTGCTTCTTCCAAGAGCTGCCCATCATCGTAGGCAGCAACAGCATTCCTGTCATCAAGAAGACAGTCCCAAGAGCAGTGTTCCTCAGAAGCCATGTTCCTGTGTTGCCTCAAAACAATTCCTGGTTCCTCTCAGTGCCATGAAGGCAAAGCGAAAGCATCACATACTTTGGACATGCCGTTAAGATGCAAATGGAGAGGCAACAGTTAACAAAAGACTTGCTGACATGTCTTCACACCTGAACAAAAGACTTCTCCTGCCAGACAGCCAAGGCAGTTGCTTACACAGTACAACTCCAGCCAGAAGAATTGTTATGCAGGGACAGGTTCCAGTCCCAAAGATCATCCCCATTGTGTTTAGCTCTGTTGTCACAATAGATAGCGATTTGGCCCTAAATTATCCCATAATGTTTCTTTGTTTTAGCATGGTTTACAATAGGTAAACCCAGGGCTTTTTTTGAGCAGGAAACGCACTTCCGGCTGGCTTGGTGGCAGGGGGTGTGGCCTAATATGCAAATGAGTTCATGCTGGGCTTTTTCTACAAAAAAGCCCTGTGTGAAATAATGGTGACATCAGGGGTGTGGCCTAATATACAAATGAGTTCCTACAACGAGTTTCTACAAAAAAAAAAGCCTGGATAAATCCATCAGTGCCCACTAATCCTTTCTCCACACCTCCTGGGACCCTGCCCCTCAATAATGTCAGGAGTGACATGCATATGTATCACAGGTCTCATGTCATAGTGTCATGGGTCACCTGATGCCATCGCCTGGGGTTATGAATTT
Source organism: Heteronotia binoei (assembly GCF_032191835.1). NCBI lineage: Eukaryota > Metazoa > Chordata > Lepidosauria > Squamata > Gekkonidae > Heteronotia > Heteronotia binoei. The sequence continues at coordinate 62,333,792 of NC_083243.1, forward strand.
GGCTATATCAAGGCCAGGTTTTGGCCATTCAGGTGTGTCTCTTACAGTTCCACATACTTGCTGTTTGAGCCACCCCCATAAACCTGATCAATTTTGGGCACTTTTATTGATAAGCCATGCTGGCTGTTGCTTGCTTCTCTGGTATACACAGGTTGTTGACCCTGTTAATTTGCCATCTTTGCCCACCTAAAATTAATTCCCCTACCTCATTTGAGGGCAATTTGGCTTACATTTTCCAGCAGGTACTTGGCTGTTCACAGCATTAGCCAATTAATTTTTTTGGTGTGTGTTTATTCAAACAGTACAGTAATATTACAATCAGAAGTATTTCACGTATGTGAATGGTAGTCCTAGTTTACCTCTCCCCCACAACACTGCTGTTGCTACTTGCTGATTGGCAGCCAATTATATAAATAGTGAGCAAATTATCAGCCAAGGATTATAAATTAAAAAAAAAACTATTTAAAAAGTATTTTAAGCATTTATTTAAGTCTATGTTACTAAGTCTATGTTATTTCAGCCAGCCTTATGGGACCTTCCCCCTATATATTTACTTATCTGACCTGACCTTCCATGATACTGTGAGAAAAATGAATTTCACCTGCTGTGTGAATTTAAAGTGGCTTTGAGGTAAAAAGAAATTGAAATATTATTGCTATTGGGCAGCTGCAAAGCTGTCCAGCAGTCTTGCCATATATGGATAGCAATACACCATCAACATGAATAGTACATAAAAAAATGTGACAATAACTCAGAAGCTGGACATAATTAGGTGCCTTGAAAATGGAGAAAACCATACCCAATTGATGCATCAGATTAGCATTGGATTGCTGACGATCCTTTATAATAAAAAAATACAGTAGTGGTATCCTTTATAATAATAAAACTGTAGTGGTATTGGCCAAATGGAGCTCTCCCATTGGTTGACACCTGTGCTCCATAAACCATTGGCCCATCATGCATAAGTCACCACCTTGGGATTCCCATTGGCTGACTCCCCTGTCCCCCGCCTGTTGCAGGCCCAGAAACGCTGAACTAACTGCCAAAGCAGTCTTATCTCAGAGACAAACACATCTCCGATGCTCCTCTGTGTCCTCTCCATCAACAAGCCTCAGAAAGGGCTGCCGCTGTACTGCAGCCTCAGAAAGCATTTCCTCACAGACCACCTCTTTCCTGTCACTCCCTCCCTTCTCTCCTCAGCCTCACTCCAGGACAGATGAGGATTGGGCCTCTGGGGAATAGGGCTGCTTGGCTCCTGCTGGGGGCTGGGGTTCCACTGGTTTGGGGACCCTCATCCTGCTGGCACAGATTGGGCTGCCAGGGGGATCCCTGCCCCCAAAGAGCTTCATTGGCATGTGATGTGCCCAAACTGATGACATCACCTGGAAACGACATCATACCAGGTATATTACATGGGTGACGCTCCAGAATTTGGGTAAAAACTTTATGGCACATTAGAGTTTTTTACCTGAATCCTAGAGCATGCCTGGTACGATGCGCCTGGCATGATGATATCACTTCTGGGTGATGTCATCGTATTGGGCACGTTACATGCCAACATTGCATGCTGACAGCAAGGTAGGTTTTAGCAACCCTACCAGGGAAGCTGCTAGCTAGAGGCTGTTGCTATGCAGTAAAGGGAAAGCCCTCAGCTGAATATAATGCCATAGAGTCCATCCTCCAAAGCAGTTATTTTCTCCAGGATGGGGAGAGAGATCTGTTGTCTAGTGTTCAGTTGTGATCCAAGGAGATCTTCAGGCTTCACCTCTGGGTAACTTGATGCCACCTGAGTGGCATGACTTAACTAGGTCTGCTGGAGAGCCAGTTTGGTGTAGTGGTTAAGTGTGCGGACTCTTATCTGGGAGAACCGGGTTTGATTCCCCACTCCTCCACCTGCACCTGCTGGAATGGCCTTGGGTCAGCCATAGGTCTGGCAGAGGTTGTCCTTGAAAGGACAGCTGCTGTGAGAGCTCTCTCCAGCCCCACCCACCTCACAGGGTGTCTGTTGTGGGGGAGGAAGGTAAAGGAGATTGTGAGCCGCTCTGAGACTCTTCGGAGTGGAGGGCGGGATATAAATCCAATATCTTCTTCTTCTTCATCTTCTGTTTGCTCCTGTTCAGCAGCAGCTCCCCATGACAGCCAGTGTAACTCAGCAGTTGCCAACTCCAGGTTGGGAAATTCTTAGATATTTGTGAGATGGAGCCTGGAGAGTGTGGGTTTGAGGAGGGGTGGGACTTCAGACAGGTACAATGCCATAGACTCCACCCTCCAAACCAGCCATTTTCTCCTGGGAAACCACTATTGCCAATCTCAGGGATTTTTTTTTGTAGAAAAAGCCCAGCAGGAACTTATTTGCATATCAGGCCACACCCCTGATGCCCAACAAGCCGGAATCACATTCCTGTGCATTCCTGCTAAAAAATAGCCCTTGCCAATCTCCAGGTGAGGGCTGAAGATCACCCAGAATTACAACTGCTCTCTAGATGGCAGAGATCAGATCCCTTTGAGGTGGATGGGGAGAGTGAATGCCTTCAATTTGGTGGGTGGGAAGTAAGGGTGAGGGGGCATTCATCCAGAGCCTCTTTCTAGAGCCTGTTGTATTTTTCCTCACAACAGGCCTTATTCCTAATCTACAATATTAGGGTGGTAGAAGACATATCTGATAAAATTTGCATGCAATTTGGAGACAACCAAAGTAACTGAGAAATACTTCAATAATCTTCTAACTTTTACTTTTTTCATGAGAAAATAGAGAAAAGTGCTGTTAACTGGCAAATTTGATTAACTGGCAACCTCCATTCTCAGGAGTGCCAGATAATTAAACTTTAATATATTAATGTGGTCTTTGGTAGATTTTGTCTCTGCTTTTGCAAATTTTGTTCATTTCTATACTGTTCTGAAAGAACAATATAATTGCCAGTGCCAAATGCTAAACACACAGAGATGTTGTCCTTCATGTAACAGTATCATCTACATGCAACTCCCTCATCCCAGCAATAATACCTCCCCTGCATGCTACACATAATGCATGGATTTTTCCAACTGGAGATAAAGCAAGGGAAGGGATGATGGCTGATCCATCAGTATTTGCAAATCCATATTTTCTTTCCCTAAAACATTCCTAACAAGGCCAACCTAAAATTCTTCTTGTCCCCGGGAAAACTAAATTGGCAAATTTGAGGCAGAATAACCATCTCCATTTTCTGGGCTCAGTTGTCTGAAAAATGCTACCAAATAGGGTTGCCAGGTTTGTGTTGGAAAATACCTAGAGGCTGGGGTGCAGCCAGGAGAGGGTGGGGTTTGAGTAGGAGAGGGGCCTCAGCATATTACAATGCCATAGAGTCAAAGCAGCAATTTTCTCCAGAGGAGCTGGAGATCAGGTGTCAAAGCAGGAGATCTCCAGGCCCCACCTGCAGGCTGGCAACCTGCTACCAAGTGGAGGGACAAAACTTTTTGTTTGTAAAATGTACTCACACAGTCATTACTTGATTTACTGAATACTGCAGAATATTATTGTATTATTGATGTTGTGGAGTAGCACATCTCATCTGGGTTGTATGGAAATATTGTAAAATTAAAATGCATTAATAGACACAGTTTATAGTCTCTCTTGCTCTCTCCTGAGATAATTTCTTTAGGATCATAAGTGAGGAATATGAGGCAGTTTACAGAACATAGTTTGTGACAGTTTGGATTACATGAGTGCTATTTTGTACAGAAATGTGTCTTGACGCGTATATAAATTGTCATGATTTCAGACGCCTTCCACCCAAAAATGTGCCCTTTTCTCACCTCAAAAGGTACATGCCTGTAACTGCTGCCATTTTGTGTGAAAACATATCCTGACACATAGGGTTCACACAGACACACACACACCCTGCTGCAAGTTTAGGGGCATCACCTACAGCAGATGCTTCAGTAGAAATTCTAACTGCAACCATCACTATCACTTCTTTTGTCCCCCTCTTGAGTCTTTGATGGTGAAATATTTCTGTTGAATATGATGTTTATTTTTCAAACTAACATGCAACACAGTTTTTGTAAAATGTGGCAAGAAAGCTGGCCAAATGTGACTGGCAGATCTCCAAAGAGATAAAGGAAAAACATTCCATTTATGATGCTACAATCTGCAGTGACTGATGGATAGCTTGGCACATGATTGCCCCCAAGTCAGAATGAAGAGGCTGATACTATATTTTAGGTAAAACGGGCCACTTTGTTAAACATAACCTTATTGTAGCTTGCACGGCAAGGGCTACCTGAAGCTGGACAAGCCCCGGGGTCATCACATGACCCTTTTTTGTCCAGATGTGGGCGAGCCACCCTGCCCCTGGCACAAGCCACAGATTTGGCTCACGGCAATCCGGCCAGGCCAGATAATCTTACCCCACACTGGCCTCATCACCCAGGAAGAGCCAATTTTGTGGGGAGGCATCACACGATCAGCATTATGCCACATTGAGCCATGGAGCCCATTTGCCGTTCTTGCCGATCGCCTGCACTCAACTGGTGCTGTGCCCTGGGTGCTCACCTGGGCTTCCGTAACCCCTTGCTCATTCTGCCAACGCCAAGCCTCTGCTTAGGCATTAGCACCCCACCGAGCAGCCCAGAGCTGCCAGAAGCCCTTGCCATAGGTTGTTTAGAAAGGCCCGGTTACCCGACTCTGACAGCTGCATTCCATCAGATCTATACAGCGCAACGCAGTTGGCTCGAGTGGCCAGGTGAGCCAGAAAGATCCCCAAACCCCCCTCCATTGCCTTTTGCAGGGCCTGATTGGCTTTCCTCCTGGCCCTTTCAATGCCAACCGGGTCCCATGCCTCTCACCAGACCCTACGAGGGAGGATTGCAGACCACATTAGGCAGACACCAGGCCTCCTCCCCACGATGACCTGCAGGTCCGCCACTGCCTGTAGAGAAAGGGCCTTCCCTTTCATCCACCCAAGGTCATTCCCACCAAGGCGTATGACCAGTATGTTGGGAGGAGGACCCCTCCTCCCCTGGAATAAGAGGCAGAAGACCAGGCCACCGAAGCCCATGGTGACCCTGCCACTCCACTATGGCCCATTCGCTGAGACTCAATTGGGAACCAACTGGAGACCTCTCTGCGTAGTGGGCTGCCCAAAACACCATACTGTGCCCGCAGACGAGGATCCGCAGCCTCTCCTGATGAGCCACAGATCTGAAAGGAAAAATCAACCGAGAGCCACAAAGAACTGCGTAGCTCGGGGCAGGGCTGGGACTATTATAGATGCTCTGCCCCTCCAAGAAGCCCCGGATGCCCGGGAAGGCTGCACAGCCTCCTCCTCTGACATGGAGGCAAACGCAGCCCCCTGGCCTATGGCTGCTGTTGCGGCGTGGCCAGAGATGGGCTGAATTATGGTTTTGACACATACACCTTTGGATTAGGCTGCATGAACAAATTAGGTTCTTACTTTTGGCTATTTACAAGGAAAGACCTGTACTTAAATGACAGGTACAGATATCTCTTTCTTTTCATAGGTAAAAATCATGTGAAATGCTGGCCTGGATGAAACACAAACTGGAATTAAGATTGCTGGGAAAAACATCAACAACCTCAGATAGGCAGGAGATACCATTCTAATGGCAGAAAGTGAAGAGGACCTAAAGAACCTCTTGCTGAGGGTGAAAGCAGAGAGGGGGAAAGTTGGTTTGAAACTCAAAAAACCTAAGATCATGGCATCCAGCCCCATCACTCCTTGTCAAATAGAAGGGGAAGACATGAAAGTAGTGACAGACTTTACGCTCTTGGGATTCAAGATCACTGTAGATGGTGACTGCAGCCATAAAATTAAAAAAAAATGCCTGCTCCTTGGGAGGAAAGCTATGGTAAACATAGGCAGCATAATAAAAAGTTGAGACATCACAATGCCGACAAAAGTCTGTATACAAAGCAATGGTATTTCCAGTAGTAATGTGTGGCTGTGAGAGTTGGACCATAAGGAAGGCCGAGTGCTGAAGAATAGATTCTTTCAAACTGTGGTGCTGGAGAAGACTTGAGAGTCTCTTGGGCTGCAGGGAGATCAAATCAGTCAATCCTAAAGGAAATCAATTCTGACTGTTCCCTGGAAGGTCAGATACTGAAGCTGAAGTTCAAATACTTTGGCCACCAAGTGAGAAGGGACCATGCACTGTAGAAGAGACCCTGGCGCTGGAAAAGATTGAAGGTACAAGAAGGGGACAGCAAAGGATGAGATGGATGAACATGAATAGATGCAATGAACATGAATTTGAGTGAACTTAGGAGGATGGAGGAAGGTAGAAGTGCCTGGCATGATGTGGTCAATGGGGTCATGAAGAGACAGACTTGACTGTGCGACTGAACAACAACAACAACTTTTAAAACAGAATTCTTAGTTCACTGAAGTAGCAGTCAAAATGATAGACCTCTCGGGAAATGTAGGACCTAGATTCCTTAGGTACCAGCTCTTCATAAAGTCTTCAGAGACATCATTCCTTAGTCACTATAGTCCTTGAAGATGGCTGTACAAAGCTGCCTTATCATTCAAGTTTTATGTATGTGGGCCTGATCTCATCAGATCTCAGAAGCTAAGCAGGGTCAACTCTGGCAAGTACTTGGATGGGAGACCTCCTTGGAATACCAGAGCCAGGAAGGCAGGGACAGGCTTTATTCAGCCACCTCTCTGAATATCCTCCATGGCTCCAGTAGGGGTAGGTCACCAGAAGTTGTCATGACTTCCAGGTGCATGCGCACACAGACACATTAAAATACTAAAAAAGTTGTGGGTGGGGTGGGTGGGGTGGGTGGGTGTTAGTGTATGCATATATAGAACTGTAAAAATGTTCTTCATTGTTTACTAGAAGGATATGAGATCTGAATGTCTCTTATACTTCATGATCAGAACTGGGTCATTCACACAGCAGCTAATTTTTATTCTTGTACTCTCAGAGGCAAGAATATTACTAAAATGGTAACTTGCTTTACAGGTGTAGCAGCAAAACTGTGACAATATTTTTTTGTGGATAAAACTGTGATTGTCAAGGCAAGGATCTTTTTAAAATTATTGTTGCTCTCTTTGCTGTTTATTCAGACAGTGACAACCTGTGGGTTTTAACAAATGTCGTGACTGATTTATTGAATTTATTATTGAAGGCCAATAATCTGTCTAATGGAACATATTCATTATTAATTTGCATTCAATTCGCATTCAAAAAGGTTCAAAATTTGAGCCAACCATATGAAGCAAAACCTCACCTCATTTCAGGCAGTGCACTTAACTTTCCAGAAGACATGATCATTGCTTTGGGTGAACTTCCAACAGCTTGCTTGGCAATTTACAACTCATCTCAGCTATTTTTCAGAAAGCCAAAGAGCAACTTTGCCATAAGCTACAAATAATTTTTTAAATCTCATCATACTGCTGTTACAGTGCATCATTGTTTTGGTATACTGTAAATAAGATAAGTTGTTGGTATCACAGAGAATATGGCAAGGAAAAGGGGAAACCCAGTTTTCCCCCGCATCCAGATAGTTGTAGTGCAATCCCAAGGAATTTTTCCTGGTGGTCAGTCTCACTAGATAGGATTTGATGTAGACCTGCTTAGGAATAAAAATATTGCCCTGCCGGATCAGAGCATCTATTCCAGCATCTTGTTTCACAGTGGTCAGCTACAGAGGCCAAGGCATCTTTTAGCACTGGTATTCAGAGGTTTACTGTTCCTGGGTATGGAGGTTCCCTTTAGTCATCATGGCTAGTAGCCATGATGGAATTATCCTCCATGATGGAATTATCCTCCATGAACCTCTCTCTCCTCCCCTTAAAGATGTCTATGCTAATGGCCATCACTGCATCCACAGGCAGTGAATCCACCACTTCCAGTGCCAAGCTAAGCACCCTTATAAGACCACTTAGGATGACATCAGAAATTATTCATTATATGGAGTACTTAACTTTAACTTAAGGTTATTAGGTAGATGGATATTTTGCAACAATTTTGGAAAAGTTTGTAAAAACAAGTACTTTTAGCTGATTTATTTTTTTAAACTATCTTTTCCAAAACACTTTTAAAAAACTGATAAAGTAAAAAGCAGAATGTGGCTCCTCATCCTCGGTCCATGGCATCCATGTGCACAGTTCTTACCCACTCATAATTAGCTATCTGCAATTTTTGGGGACTCATGTACTGTTGTATATAAATAGTGTCTCCTAAAATATGATCATCTCAAGAAGTGGATCAATGTTGCTTCTCATGGTGTCCTTATCACCCCCTCCAAGAGTCATATCCCCCCCCCCCCATATCCTTTGATCGTCAGGAATTAGTGGTGTAGACAACTCCATCACTATCTTGGTAGCAGATCAGAGTCTCAACAGGTGCAGTCACATGCTCCTTTAGTTCCATCTTACCCACAGTTCCTGTTTGGATTTTATGAGCACATCCAGACAACCACATCTGTCCCTCGAACGCAACTCGTCAGCATCCCGACTTGCCCCAGTTTGATGTCGGCATTATTTGACCCCGGAGAAAGTCTGGCCCTTTCCCCCAGAAGTGGCGCATATTCGGGTTATTCCTGTTTGGACAGCTCATGCGGTATACTGCCCCTTGGGATATTTGGCACCTGCCATCTGCCCCTCCCACCTTTTTTTTTTTTTTAAAAGCCCCAGCAGACATGCACCTGGCCAGATCATCGGGAATCTGAGGTGAGGCTTCTGCTTCTCCGTTCAACACAGGGCCCCTGAGAGTATTATCCCAGTATTCAGAAGAAGAAGGAGAAAAAATCTTTTTTCAATGTGGAGGATTTCCAGATATCATTGTCACTGTCCATTTCCAGGAAATTAGTTTCTGGAAGTCCCCTAGTTTGAATCAGCAAGATTAATTCCCAAAAACGCCCCCCCCCCCCCCAAGCAACGTTTGATTCCCCACCTCCCAATGGTTGGGGGCATGTTCAATGAAAACTCCACAGCAGGAATCTCTGTATGATTGCTCAGCAACTGAATGAGAGCGAGACGACTTTGGATCTGCTTGATCGGTTGTGCGCATGCTCCAAGAAAAGAGTGTGATAACATTCAATATGTCTGATCGTTCAACAACCGGATGATATCGGGATGGGTCACATTCTTGGATGTTCATCTGATCGGCCCCATGTCAAATCAATATTCAGTGGTTCAAATCTGAGTGCTGCATACCCATTTTTAATGTGACGTGTGATCGCAACCAACGTCTCTCAATTCAGGCATGTATTTCTCTAAGTACCTTCAAGAGGAAGTAGCCTAACATCCTGAGACCTCCAGTGGCACATTGATCATGGCTCTTTTGTATGATTCTCCACAACTCCTTACACCCCTGGTCGTATGTAATAGCTCAAATTTGCCAGATTATAAGATTTCATCTCCATGTTTCCTTCACAATGTAGGCCTCCCTAGAAGCCTAATAAATTATCCAAGATGGACTATTGCTGCATCCTTGGACCACTGTCAACATGTCTAGGTCATACCTCACACCTATTTGACTCAATCATGTGCAACCAGACACATGTCCTCATCTTCATTATATCACCTAGGTTCTCTTCCCTGGTACCCTTTTACAATATAAAGTTTGAATTGCCCTATGGCAGCCAATATTCTGAGCATTGCATAACCTTAGGAAGGGAACTGAAAACAAATCAATGGTGTGGCCTCATTTGGAATACCGTGTACAATTTTGGTCACCAAACCTCAAAAAAGATATTATAGCATTGGAAAAAGTGCAGAAAAGGGCAACTAGAACGATTAAAGGGTTGGAACATTTTCCCTATGAAGAAAGGTTAAAATGCTGGGGGCTCTAGCTTGGAGAAATGTCTACTTAGGAGTGACATGATAGTGGCTTACAAGATTATGCATGGGATAGAGAAGGTAGAGAAAGAAGTACTTTTCTCCCTTTCTCACAATATGAGAACTCATGGACATTCAATGAAATTGCTGAGCAGTCAGGTTAGAACTGATAAAAGGAAGTACTTCTTCACCCAAAGGGTGATTAACACACATCAGCTGGGTCAAGGGGGGTAACTTCTGGGATAAATGCAGATGGTAGAATATTTTTTTTGCTGCTGCATTAACATGCTTCTCCAGTAATAGTGCTAGGACAGTAATATGCCAGGGGTCTTAATTGAATGTCAGCTAGATCTTACTGAAAGCAAAGAGCATAATGTCCTTCAGGAACTCAGACTTACCAACCAGCATTGCCTCAGTCTTCTCAGGATTCATTATGAACTTGTTCACTCTTCACCATTTGACCACAGCAGTGATGCAGTGGTTCAGGATCTCTACAGTGCTGCTTGGTGTCATTAATATATTGATGGTGGCCTAAGCCACTGACCTTCTGTTATCATTTTAGAAACACCTTCAGACCAATACAGATCCTCCCTTTCAATCTCAATGCTTTTACAAACATACCTCTGCATTTGTTTAGCTTTTGAGTGACATCAAACCCACCCTAAATACAGCTTTCACTTTGACAGCTCAAATCTTGTGTATGTTCAGAGACATAATCTATAGCTCTTTAAAAAAAATCTTTTTAAAGAATTTCAAATTGTCTAAAACTCCTCAAAGCTATTTGTCTTTTTGGAAAAACAGTGTAATGGTTCAGTTTTTTTAAAACTAAAGATTTAATTCTCAGTAACTTTTTTCTCTGTGTCTTTTTTCTGGATTCTATGATTTTTAAATCCTCTGTTTTCCTGCATGTGTCCATAGGTCCACTAATAATCCAATAATAACACTTGTTCTTCAGTACTACTTTTGAAGCTCTGAATAATATATTCAGGATGAAAGGAGGTGGCTAAATTCATTTCCCCATCCTGCCACCACTAAGTATCTGTTTGGTAACACATGCACTGCTCCAACTCCACAAGTTCACAACATTAAGCATCTGTTTGTTACTATGCACATAGCTTCAAACTTCAGCGTCATATGTGGCCCTTGAATGTTGGATGTAGATCTGAGTAGTAGAAACTGGCTATGCAGCAGAATTTTACACAAATCTAATTATAGAGGAAACTTAAACACATTTTAAACACATGCAACTTAAGAATGCCTGATTTGGACTAGATCAGGGGTGGCCAAACTGGCTTGGGAGCCACATGGGACTCTTTCACACATATTTATGGCTCTCTAAACCCCCACCACCCTGTCAACTACCTTGGAGAAGGCATTTCTCTCTTTAAATTACTTCTCCAAGCCAAGGCAGCTGGCGGCTTGGAGAATGCATTTAAAGTTGCTTTCTTTCTACACCCCTCTGCCCCTCTATTTTCCTTCCTTCCTTCCTTCCTTCCTTCCTTCCTTCCTTCCTTCCTTCCTTCCTTCCTTCCTTCCTTCCTTCCTTCCTTCCTATTATCACCACATTTATTATCTTTTTCTTTTATATTATTTCATTCTTCAAACCACATCCAAAGAGATCATATTTACATTCCAGAATGGTAGCCATTGTTAACGTTACAGCACCAGGAAGGCTAACGGATTTGTGGCATAAATTTTTATCAACAGAATAGATACCCAGGCATTTGTTACCCAGGCATTTCTCGTTCACATGAACTTGAGTTTGTAATTGTTTCGATTGCCCATACGTACCATTGTCCCCCTCTCAATGTACCCTTATTTTTTCTGTGTGTTTCTCTCTATTGAGTCAAATGTATTAAATTATGGAGCTCTTTAAAAAAGGGAAATTCTAGTCCTAATATATTTCCCCAAACAACTGTGATCAAACTGCCAATCACTTCTCTAATTTAATTAATATCTTCCTTTAACATCTTTCAAAGTTAATTCAGCTCCTAAATTAGAACAATACCCAAATTAACCTGCTTTTTCAAAATTCTTCATTCATTTCCTTTTAAAGCAACTCAGACAATAAGTAGTACTAATCCATATCAAAATTACTAATCAGTTTTAACTTCTGCTCAGTCACCCAATATATCCCCACAAGATTTCTTTCACATTTTGTTCTCACTTCTACAGCAATCCAACATTTCAGAAAGTAATTAATTAGTATCCATTAATTTATAGCTTCATTACTACTTATTGTATAATCAATTTCCAACTTAATAATTTATTAACAATCACTACTCAGTATTCTAATCACCCCATTCCCTGCTAACAAAGTCAAAAACCTAATTATCACTCCTTAAACAATTTCTAATTAATTACCTAAATCCACTCAATTATTTGAGCTGAACTAAACATGGATTCTTGAGGGAGGCAGAGAGAGTCACAGAAGCATGTTCAGTCTTGACCCTTGCCTACTGCTAAAGAACATATGTCAGGATTTTATTTCTCCCTTCAGTCACAGATGCCTTAGTGCTTTATGTGAGGAAGTAGGGTTGCCAACCTCCAGGTGGGAGCTGGAGTTCTACTGGAGTTACAGTTGATCCCCATAGATCAGTTTTCCTTCTTCAAAGGGTGGACTCTTATCACATCACATGTCTGCTGAGCTCCCTCCCGTCCCCTCCCCACACTGTCCCCAGCCTCCACACCCAAATCTCCAGGAATTTCTCAACCTGGCATTGGCAAGCCTAAGAGAGGCTTGTACGTTAGGGAAACTGATAAGATATTCCTCTAAGTATTTTTATCATATAATTGTCCCCTCATCCACTTGATCAGGGCAACACAAACCCTTTGGAATATCTGAGATCATGTGATAGGCCCAGGGCAAATTGGCAAGCTTCCATGGCAAAGTGGAGATTTAAACCTGATTGTTCTAGGTCATAGTCTGACACTCATAGTGACAACTGCGACATCATGCTCAATCTCTTTGGTCGTTGGGATTAGGAAGGATAGGTAAGTGAAAGTTGGGATCAGGCTATTTCTATTACCTTGTCACAACAATTAAGATCATGATTTTAAAGATAAGTTTCTCCTCCAGCAAATGTTCATACATGGTCATTTCTTGGACTAAGTGTTTCTAAAGCATAAGCTGGGAGCTGTTTAGTGCCTTCTGGCTCCAGTGCTATGCATGCATACTTGGAAATAACCCCGACTGAAATCAATGGGAGTCACTACTGAGTAGATATTGCTAGGAGTGGGTTGTCAGTATCCTAAAACAAAATAACCCACTCTAATTTGCATGTGTGTGTGCATGTCACTGGTCTCTCCCCCCCCACTACTGCTCAGTAATTACAATTGCTATAGAAGAAGAAGGCAAGCAATTAGATTCTCCATAGGTGCTGCTGGTAATTGTTGCAGGCAAATCAGAAGATTAAGCATAACAACAATGCACAGCACAAGATGGCCTAAACTCTGTTTTTCCTGCAGAACTGCAAATAGTAGCAAATCAAAAAGCTGTTCTCCTTAATTACCACTGTATGTGGCATCAGGCTAAAAGCAGGCTCATTCTGTAATGTTTTCTATACAGCTACAGTATGAATATACAATGCAGGCCTTTATGCACCACCTAATAGACAATATTACACACCAAATTATTGCCTGCTTTCATTTTACAGGGAGAAATCACTGGTGAGCCTAGGCCATTGGCTTCTCAGCTTCCCCAGCAAGCAATGTGTTGACTGAACTAAGGGAACGGTTTTATTTCTTTCAGCCAGTGGTGACTATTTATACTTAAACACATTGCTTCACAACTTCCAGCATGTTGTATTACGTGACAACCTGGGAGTGGGGTGGACTGCAGGCTCTGCTTGTGAGCATGGCAAGCTGGTGCTTGTGGTATTCTTTGCAAAGTTTGCGCATTTTCCCTTCTCTCTTTACTCAGCAATCATCTGCCTTACTGATCTGATGTCCTCATGGGACTTGAACTCACGTTGACTCAAGACAAAGAGCCAACGGAAAAAGAACAAACAAAGTTGGTGATTTATGGTACAACCCCCACTGTCCCTCTTTGGGTGTTTGGGAGGAGCAAATTACGTGCCACAGTTTTATGCATGGAAGGCCGACATCACCCATATTTATGAACATCTCACTTGAGGCATAAACAAAGCAAGCAAAAATAATACTGTGAAACTGCTTAATTCATGGAAACAGGCAATTATTCATGTTGCTATAGCAAATTTGTTTTATTTTTAAGGTCAGATGGAAGGTCATCAGTAAATAAATGGATACAGCTTTCTTTTATTTACGGTCTTTAAGTACTATAAAATCTAAATGATCACAGAATTCAATACAGTTTAATGGCCCGCTCTCAGAAATACTCAAGCTTCAATTGCAAAAACTCATCTATTAAGAATATGTGTTTTGAGGGTTTTTTAAAATATGTTGCTATAAGCCCATAATGACACAGGACAAACTGTCTCTATTTTATTTAAAGCAAAATGATCTGTGGCAAAGGATGCAGGCCAATTTATTTGTGACAGCAGTCACAAAGGGCACAAGCCTTCTTGTGTGACAGTGCCATTCCTGCATATGGAAAGATTCCCATACTGGGAGTTGGCAGAGTAATTAACACAGCAGCAGTGCACAACCTGATTGAAGAGTAGATAAAGGTTTATTTAGGAATTAATATGTTTGATAGGAAAGAAGAGAGACAAAGGTAGGTTCCTAACTACATCTCTAGCTGAGAGAGAGGGCAAGACTGACTGTGGCACTTGGAAGAAGTGGGAAATTGCCCTCAGAATAGCAATGTTGAGACAGACAAGGATGACACTTAACAGGAGAGAAGGTGCTGACCTCACTATCCTATCTAATTGCTGCCTGTCTTTTTGCTGCCCCCTGCAGGTCTTCTCTTCTTTGTACACCAGACATTGCCCTTTCCAACACTGGGAAAGGAAGACCTGTCCACACTTCTCACATCCCCGTCCAGCCCTTGCTTTCCATGATTTTCAGATATAATTTGGTTTGGGAATAGGTCACAGTGCACAAGAAGGAGGGTTGGATTAGAAGATGGGAGGCATACTGTCTGAAGCTATTTCCTCCAGGGGGAACAATGGTAGTCTGAAGATTAGTTGTAATTCTAGGGGAGCTCCAGGCCCTGCTTGGAGGTTGGCAACCCCAGTACACTGATCTCCCATTTCTCATAATGACCTGATACACTGCTTTAATATGCACCAAAGGATGGGGGAAGAACAGGGCTCTACTGAACAATATGGGAATCTTTTTGTAAAATTTAAATTGCAGCAGAGTGGAGGAAGTTGCCAGCTAAGTAAACTAGAGCCAACTTTTCCTCCCCTGCTCACTGGCACTCACTGGATACCATAGTCACAAAGTGAGGCATAGCACTGATGTGCCATTACCAAAGCTAATTTGCAAAGTGGGCAGTTAAAGACCAAAAGACAAGAAATAACCGAGGTATCTATTGGTGTGTGTTTGCAATACAGGCATTTCTCTTAATCTTGGTATTTCATATAATATATAAATCCCATACATCAATAATAAATAAATAAAACCTCAATTCAAATATTAGAAACAATATGAGGAAAAGGCAAACAGTTCCATTCTTTGCTTGTGAGTGCCCCCAGAACTACCTGGCTGGGAGCTATTGGAGCAGAATGTTGGGCTTGGTAGAACTTGGTTTGATTGTGACTCTGCAAACAGAAAATGATAGTTTTTGATTGGTAGAGAACATGCACTACATGTATATAGTTCAATTTCTGTATCCTCTGTACAAAGCTTCCTAGAGCAAAACCAGATGAGACTTTGGGAGTTCCAAGAACAGTGCCCTCAGTTCTTATTAAATTCAGTTTTCAGGTGTGCAAGGTTTTAAATGTGTTTGGTTGCACTGCAATGTTAAGGAGAGGGTTTTAAACTTTCAGGAAAGGAAGATAGTATAGAAGGTCTTAGTACTCCCCCTCCTCATGCCACAGTGCTGATAGGAATTGTGCCCCCATATTGAACTGAAACATCCTCTGTGAATTCTGCTTATGTTATTCACAGCATCTCATCTGGCCCTCATTGGAGAACTAGTGGCCATCAAAATAGACAGTGGAGGGATCCACAACTTTTTAAAGCCTGTGCATACCTTTGGAATTTTGAAATGCAGAAGTGATCACCCCACCCCCTCCATAGCTGCCATAGGAGGTGGAGTAAAACAAAGTACCCCCCATCATTTTGCAAAATAACTGCAGCAGGGGAATAAAAAGAAATAAAGATAGATAGATAGATAGATAGATAGATAGATAGATAGATAGATAGATAGATAGATAGATAATTTTATTTGTATCCCGCCCTCCCCGCCGAGGCAGGCTCAGGGCGGCTAACAACATCATACAAATTTCAATTATACAAAAAGCAAAAAACACAAAATTACATTTAAGCATTAAAATTCTGATTAAGTTTAAAATTAGTTAATTAAGTTAATAAAAGTGCTAATACTGTTCTTTAGGATGGCGGTTATCATTAACAGGCGGTTATCATTAAAGGAAAGCTGGGGTGGGGGAGAGGAGGAAGGGAGAAGGAGAAGGGGGAATAAAATGAAGGAAAGTCTGGAGGGGGAAATGGAACCTCAAGCTTTGGTACCTACCAGCCCTCCTGATGCTTCAGTGGCTCTGGGGGCTATTGTAACCATGGACAACCCTTTCATTTGAATAAAGGCAGTCAATAACCAGCCTTGACTTACAATAGCCCCACCCAATTTCTGAAAAGCTCAGCAGGTGCCAGGTGGGACTGTGCCACAATTGCTCAGAGCAGTGGTGAAATAAAAATATATATATTTTTAAAATGACATCATCAACACTGGGATGTCATTACATAAGAACATAAGAGAAGCCATGTTGGATCAGGCCAATGGCCCATCCAGTCCAACATTCTGTGTCACACCGTGGCCAAAAAACCAGGTGCCATCAGGAGGTCCATCAGTGGGGTCAGGACACTAGATGCCCTTTCCCAAGCACCAAGAATATAGAGCATCACTTGCCCCAGACAGAGTGTTCCATCAATGTGCTGTGGCTAATAGCCACTGATGGACCTCTGCTCCATTTGTTTATCCAATCCCCTTTTGAAGCTGGCTATGCTGACAGTTGTCACCACCTCCTGTGGCAGTGAATTCCATGTGTTAATCACCCTTTGGGTGAAGAAGTACTTCCTTTTATCAGTTCTAACATGACTGCTCAGCAATTTCATTGAATGTTCACAAGTTTTTGTATTGTGAGAAAGTGAGAAAAGTACTTCTTTCTCTACCTTTTCTATCCCATGCATAATCTTGTAAACCTCTATCATGTCACCCCTCAGTCAACATTTCTCCAAAACCCACAAGCGTTTTAAGTTTTCTTCATAGGGAAAGTGTTCCAACCCTTTAATCATTCTAGTTGCTCTTTTCTGGACTTTTCCCAATCTTTTTGAGGTGCAGTGATTTGAATTGTACACAATATTCCAAATGAGGCCACACCATCGCTTTATACAGGGGCATTATGATACCGGCTGATTTGTGTTCAATTCCCTTCCTAATAATTCCCAGTATGGCGTTGACCTTTTTAAAATTGCAGTCGCACACTGTCTTGACATTCTCAGTGATTTCTGATGTCAGTCATTTCCAGTCATTTTTGAGGAAAATATTGGAAGTGTCATAGGATAGCTCCAGGAATCACTTCCAGAGAAACTCTATGGCTTTCTCTGGAAGTGATGTAGCAATGTAGATGACATCACTGATGTTGCAAGACCTCTCTTCCCTCCCACCCCCATTTGGGGCAACCCTAGTGCCAAGGAAGTACTGGCAGGCACCATGGTGCCACATTGATGAGCCTCAACATAGTGTTTGTGTTAAAGGAATGATGGTCTGATTCAATACATGGTATCTCTGTGTGTTTTCTAGATTTTTTTCTCTTTAAAAGTGGAGCTAGTAGAAATTTTATCTACATTGCCTCCTTCGTTAGGAACAATATGATGGTGACTATGGTGCTTTTCATATTGTCGTAGATGACCTCACATTCTGTAACATCCTGATAAAATCAGTCTACAGAGTCTTCCTGAGCCTAGCTGGGCTGTTTCACAGATGAGAGAACCTCATGGTTGAGACAGGAGTCAAAACAATTATTGTTTTCTCACAGAAAAGTGAGAGTGAGCACATTGTCATCCAATGGGCCTTTTCTACCCCAGTTTTAACTTCTTAGGGATCAGTTGGCCCAGCTCCATGGCTGTGTTGGTGACTCACTCTGCAGTTTTTTCATCCAGTTAACATTTTGCACAGAACAGAGTTGGTCAGCTGACATGATACTTTTAATTGTAGAATCAGCACTGATTATTGTCTCTGAAAGAATGTAAATGTTAAAGGATGACACTGTTATTTGGAACTATAAAAAGGATCCAGACCTGGCTTCTAATGTGTGTGTGGGAAAGAAACTTAGAAATGCATAGCAGGGAGAAGCCCAAATTGTGTGCTGAACAGCTATGTGGGAATCTACTGCAGTAATTACCCTCCTATCATTAGTGACAAGTAATTGCCATGGCAACCTCATTGCTACCTTCCTTTCCTCTCTTGCTTTGCACACATATGTGTGCACACACATACATTTCTGTACTGAATGAAAAGTACATAAATCTTATTTTACTGAGTTGCAGTGACTTTAAAAAATTCATTGCCATCCAACTATTTATTTATTGTATTTTAAAACAGAATGCCTCCGAAACTAGGCTGTGACTGAAAGTAGATAAATCTTAGGAGGGAAGGGACTTTTCCCATGCTGCCGTTTGCCCACCCATGATTCCTCCTTGGGGAAATAGTTAAGGAACCTTATGAGGAAAATCAAATCAAAACCAATGTGGTGTAGTTAGTGGTTAGAATCCTGAGCTAAGACTTCAGAGATTCACATTCTGACCTTTACTTCCACCTAGCTTGCTTGGTGACCTTGGCTTTGTCATTCTTTCTCATCCTAGCTTACTTTACAGGGTTCTTGTGAGAATATAGTGTGTGTGTGTGGAGGGGGGGGGGATAATTTATACTGCCCTGAGCTCTCTGGAAGAACATTGGGATATAAATGTAACAGATTGATAGAACATATTTCCACAGGCTTTTATATTCACATTTGTTAGGTTCACTACATTTATCAACATAAATAAATAACTTCAAGGAAAGCAACGATGCACCATAGTATGGGTGCAAAACCAGCGCTTCACTAAGAATCCACTCATCTGTGATTAGAACAAACACATACTGCATTGGTTTTTAGCTAGTACCAATTGCTTGTGTGATTCCTTCTTTATTGCCACAAGGGATACATTTGCTTAAATACCCCTGTGGTAGAATTTAGTAGCAACGTTTTAGAATTTTTAGCACAAAATGATAGCCAATCTCCCATCTTATGTTAGCTGCCTACATTTATGTAGCTTGTAGTGAAATAATACATTTATAGCATTGTTCATTCTCCCATTCAAGTTGTATTATATGTTATACCAGATGAATTATGCAGTATGCCTTGGTGTCCACTCATTTGGTACATAATAAAGGGCAGGGGGTTTGTTCTGAGAGATGAACATATGAAGCTGCCTTATACTGAATCAGACCCTCAGTCCATCAAAGTCAGTATTGTCTACTCAGACTGGCAGCGGCTCTCCAGGGTCTCAAGTTGAGTTTTTTTCACGCGTATTTGCCTGGACCTTTTTTAGCTGGAGATGCCGGGGATTGAGCCTGGGACCTTCTGCTTACAAAGCAGATGCTCTACTACTGAGCTACCGTTCCTCCCCTTGGATGGGATAAGCAATAGCCACAATCTCTATCTCTTGCCTAGCAGAAGCATAGCATACCAGGTTGGAAACAAAACAACAGGGAAAAAGAAGCATCGACTGCCATCATTTAACCATCATCAAATAATGAATCTCTTTCTAGCTGCTCTCAGACTGACCCCCTAAAAAGAAATGGGAGAGGCGAGGGGAGGGGAGTCCTAAACTGAAAGACAAGTACGTCTACTGGTGTGCTGATCATGAGAAACAGGGAGGAAATCTGAATGACTGGGAAAGAAAGGGCTTAGGAAAACATTGTCCTGGAGTGGGAAGGACTAGTGAAACATCTTCATGATGCCCAAATACTCAGAACTGACCTTGTGGCATTATTAAGATGATGTTTCAGGGTGGTTTGGCAGTGTGTTATAACATGTTAATACCACTAGATGTCACCAAATCATCAATAAAACCTTTCAGGTCTTGTTTTTTTAAAATAGACTAGGTTTCTTTAACCCTATCATTCAGTACATTTGAATCTGAAAGCAAAATTATAGCCTTTAAAACAAAAGGGAACTGGAAAAAACTGTAGAAACATCATGCACTGGTATAAACTATTTGCATCTTTCCAGTCCTTTCCATTGATTATGTGTGGTACATTTTTTTAAAGCTAAAAATGATATTATTTTTGTTTGAGATCCAGAAGCAGAACAAAAAGATGAAGGGGGAGAACATTATTTATTAAGATGGTGATATATTATTTTTCTGGAAATAACACATGCAATCTTACTGGCTAACATACTTTTGGCATCTGTTAGAGCCTTTGCAGCATTTATGTAAAACTGTGCCTATTATTCATTCAAATAATGCAATCAATCAATTAAAGGATAATTTAAAATGTAACTTAAAATTATATAATTTATTTATGAATGTGTATGTCTATTAATCATATGGATTTGTTTAGCTAAAACATGCTAGCAACATATTAGTACAATTCAAGAATGCACATTTTTAATGCATAGAACAAATTATCTGTATGTGATTGGAACTGGAATGTTTTATTTAGTTGGCTTAGACACCACCCATTGTGGAAAAGGGGTGGGGATGGTTAAGAAGGACTGTGTCCAATCATTAGATTCCAGAATGAAATGTTTGGCCAATTGCATAACTGACAGGCAGAGCAGCCTCCTAGAGAGAAAATCCATGTCTCCTGAACTATTTATTTAGCTCATCTGTTGTGGAATAAACACTGCTATCATGTTCTGGAGTTGTGTCTTGAGACAACTTGGTTTTCTGTCACAATACGGTGCAGCATGCAAGCAGCAACAAATATTCATTTGTGCTGCTACTTTAAACAGGATACATTAATTAGTTCATAATCCCAAGGATCTGCAAGGGTGTTACAGTTAATATTTATATTTTCTACTCCTCTTTAATTTTTGTGGGTCCATATTAATCTTGGGATTGTTTTCCAGCTTTGAATGGGGTAGGGGCCAGGATAAAAGAGTATTTTTTTTAAAAACACTCCCGTTTTATTCTGCACTCAGTTCACAGAACATGCAAAGTACATATCATCATCTTTATTGCATTAGCTCATGGCCTTAGCAAACAGCACCAAGAACAGCATCAAGAAATGCAATATAGTAATCTCAATACCAATTAAAAATTATTTAGTATCAATTTAAAATTTATAGCAAATGTTAAAATCATATTACCATTAAAACTGAACAACAAATCAGTTGATCAATAAACATAACACATAATCTTATCCATTGACCAAACTAACAGTAGATGGTTTTGACTAAAACTTTATCACCCTTGCAAATTAGCTTTGCCATTTGTGACGTTACCCATTTGCTTTTATCAACAAGCAGCAGAATTAGTCTATTGCCCATTCTCCCTGGATATAGTGATCTAGTTTGTGTTCTAGTGCAAATCTTGGGCAGTGGAAAACCACATAGCGTAAATCTTCAATAGATTTTAAATCATGGGGCAGATGTTCATTATATGGAATCCCATTGTAGTGGCTTCTTTGCATTGCCAGTTGTAAAATATCCAGTCATGCTGTAGTGAATGCCTTCCTACACTCAACATTTGATAAAGTAAGATGGGAAGGTTAAAGGAGAAGGTTTGAGTTGTTATTCTCAAAGTATCTAGCTGTGTATCATCCATGCGAACATTTGTGTCCAGCAGTCTTTGTATTATTGATTGTTTTGTTGCAGATAAGCCCAGCCCTCTTCAGTCTTTGAAAATCCAAGTTTGGCTACTAAACTTAATATGTGGCTTTACCATAGCTTTCCCTTCTTCGTAGGCCAAGGTTAAGAATGCAAAGTGCATATAACAGAAAATTATTTTAAAATTTAAATTTAATTTCTAATTTATAAAAATGCATCTGTAAAAGATTTACAATCCATTCAACAATGTGTTTTGTGTAGTATATGATATACACAACATTATCTCTGTTTTTACATTTTCTTAAGGTTTGATCATCAGTACGAGATAAATAATTGCCATTTCTTTATAAATATATTCAGAGAATAATGTTTCCTTTCCTGAAGATATTGTGATAATATTGCATAAGCATCTATCTATAGTTAGAACATTTCTTTGCTTCCAGTTCTAAAATAAATGGCAGCTATTATGCTTTGAATATATTCCACCCCCTTCTCCTTCTCTTCTGTTTGTACACGTGTATTTCCCCTCTAACAGCAAATGTAATGGCTGCCTGTTAGTAGTGTAGCAAAACACAGCTATCTATAAGTAAGACAATGGGTTCAATATATCAAGAACCATGCATTAAAAAAAGTTAGTTTGAAATTTTTGAAAAAGAAAAAATGTCTCTAAAATAGCCTCTTGAAAAAGATGGAGCATACCCCCTTTTTCAGCTCCTCGGGAGGATACATGCAGTGTTGAAGGCAGCTGAGAGTTAGTTGAAGGGCAAAAAAGAAAAGAAAAAGAAAAAAAAAAGAACAAAAATAGATGAAAGAGAGGAACTATGCCTCATCAACTCTTTAACATTTCAAACTATGCTGGAGGGAGGAATTAGGGTGGATGGATGCCAGCCATAAGGCAAGTCCTAGAGTGTCTCATGACATTACTTCCAGTTTTTACTGAAAGAGAGATCAACACTCCCCCCCCCCCCCATTTCCTCATGATAGTACTTCAGGTGCTCACTGGCAACAAACTAGGTTGCCAAAAGGCAGCCCTACTTCTTCCCTTCAAACACTCTAGCTCTCTTCGCAGACATTATGTGAATTGAAATCAACACAAGTGGAGGGGGAACAGGGGCACGTGTGTTGGCTCATCCCTCTGTATGACTGAGAATGTTCAAAAAGCAGTACTCTTGATCAGAGTGTAGGAGTGTATGCACTTGCACTCTCCTACAGGACCCATGTTCATGAGGTGCTGACTGGCAATTATGAATAGAAAGGGTGGGGTCCTGAGCACTCTCACACTCTCTCCCTCTTTGCATGCTGATTTCAATGTCTTTATACTGTTGCACATACTCCATTTTTCCAGGTGGTGAGAGCCAGTTTGGTGTAGTGGTTAAATGCATGGACTCTTATCTGAGAGAACCGGGTTTGATCCCCCACTCCTCCACTTACAGCTAATGTAATGGCCTTGGGTCAGCCATAGCTCTGGCAGAAGTTGTCCTTGAAAGGGCAGTGTCATGGGTGCTGGGGGCCCTGCAGAAGAAGCCGAGCCTGCAGAAGAAACTGTGCCCCTGCCACCTGCACCAGTGCCCCTGCCTCCTGCTGGAGAAGATCCAAGCCCCCCTGCCTCGCCCTCTCGGGTGGCTCATGTGCGTGACCGCCTTCGTCAGGACCTCAGGGATCGGAGGAGGGTGGCACGCTCACGAGCAAGACGCTCCCTGAGTTTTGAAAGGATTCTGGCCCTTCTAGGAGTGAGGGTGCTTGAGTCTCAGCAGGATCCTGGCTGCCCTCTGAGTCAGCAGTTAGCCCAAATGGGCAACAGACAGCAGAGGGCTATATAGCTGTGGGCTTTGAGAGAAGACTTTGTGGAAGCAACTAGTCACCTACCTGACGTCCTAGCATCCACTTTGGCTTCTGACTTCGGCTTCTGGACCCCCTGACTCTGGCATTGACTTCTGGACCCCCTGACTTCGGCTTCTGAACCTCTGACCTACGATACCTGGACTGTGATTCGGTTTTGGCGCTTTGGACCCTTCTTGCTACCCAGCTACAGACCTTGGACTGCCCCTGGACTTCGCCTGGCCTGGCCCCAGCCCGTGACAGGCAGCTTCTGGGAGAGCTCCCTCAGCCCCACCTACCTCACAGAGTGTCTGTTGTGGGGGGTGGGTGGGGAAGGTAAAAAGAGATTGTGACCGCTTTGAGACTCTGAAATTCAGAGTATAGGGTGGGATATAAATCCAATATCTTTTTCCTGGAACTAGCACTAGCACTTTGGTAGTGGTGCTGTAAAGTGCGTCAAGTCACACAGCTTACTTGTAGGGTTTTTAGGGCAAGAGGCATTCAGAGGGGGTTTGCCATTGCCTGCCTCTGTGGAGTGACCCTGGTCTTCCATAGTGGTCTCCCGTCCAAAATACTCAGGGGTAATTTCGTAGAAAAAGAAGTGCTGGAGCTTATTAGCACAACTCGTTTGCATATGCCACATATCCCTGATGTCACCGGAAGGTGTACTAAATTATATCAGATCAGTAGCTACCTTAAAATGTTTCTTGAATTATATTGTCATAATAAAACCTTACTCCCATCAGACTTTTAAAATCACTTTCTCCTATGTGGCCACAAGGGCATGAGGAAGATTTCCATCTGTTTGCTTTTTATGTTTTGGTTATTTTTCGATTTGTTGTGAGGAAAAATATTAGAAAGAGTCAAATCTTAGAGTTCAGCAAAATTCTCACAGGGGGTTTGAACAATGGAGCCCAGAAGCAAGTATTGGGGGTGGGGGTAAAAAGAAAGAGCACAGTAAAATTTAGAAGTTCTGGAGCTCCGCTGCTGTGAGCTCCTGCCTAAAGGAGCTCCTGAGGTCTGAAAATACTAATTAGGGTCTAGCCTGCTTGATTTTCAAGATCTGATGAGATCAGGCTAGCCTGGGCCATCCTGGTCAGGGTCAACAAGCATTTTACCTAGGCTTATTTTCTATGAAGGAGAGAGCTTGTAGGGTTTTTTGTTTTGTAGCATTTGCTTTAAACTAAGCAAAGCCCTAAGAGTGATTTTTAGCATATTAAAGAGTCTCAGTATTTGTTCAGGAAGTGGCATTTTTGATTAAAATCTTTCTCTGTGACAACCTGCAGACAGTCCTCCCTTTTTTTCTTTCTGCTACTGATTCTCAAGCTAGTCTAGGGCTTCCACAACCTTGGTAGAGGAATACCTGCCCCCAGGTCTCATTTCCTGCTGCTGTTATGTGAGTGATGGCAGGAGGAAAATATACAAAAACTAGGAGGTGTCCTGATGGTGTGACATCACTTCTGGGTTTCCCCCAGAAGTAACATCACACTGTGGCCAACAGTGCCCTTCCAACATCCCCCACCAATGTTCTGCTGATTGCCAGGCCATACCTAGAAGCCCTAGGCTAGTTCTACTTTGACTCTAGTCCAAACAAGAACATAAGAAAAGCCATTTTGGATCAGGCCATTGGTCCATCCTAGGCATGCCAATCCCCAGGTCCCAGTGGGGGTTCTGTCAGAACTTGTAACTTTCCTATGTGCTGTTAGCCTATGTGACTCCATATTGTAACCAGGCACTAACCCATGCAACCTTTCTTCAGCAACTAACCAGCATTCTTGTGCATTTCAAACAAACTGTGATCACTGAAGGGTGACAGATAGCCTCTGGTCAACATCTGCAAGTGCCCCTTTGAAGCCGGGCCGGTCGGGCTTTCTCAGCAGGACTCCATCCTCCCTTACTGATAACAGACCCTGAGAAACAGACAGTTGTCTCTAGCCGTGTGAAAGATCATTTTATTGTTGTCACCATAACCGCATAAAATGTAACCAATGCTAACTTTCGGTATCAGTGTTATCCTGTGCCTTCAGCTCTGTAGTTCTCAATAAACGCCTATACTTTTGTAACAAAGTCCTGGGCCTCGTTTGGAGTTCTTCCAGTTCTGACATTATAAAACTGATCCCTTTATTCTGGGACTTATCCGAACTGGCAACCTGGCTGGATGGCAGCAAAGGCTCCAGACAACGGAGAGCCCAGTACCCCATTAGAGGACAGACCGTTAGAGCCCGGGGTGAACGCGGTGAGACGCAAAATCAGAGACCCGGCGCACTTCTCTACGGACGTCTTCCCCTTGCGCAGCTGGAGCCCGCGAAAGTCCACCACGCTAATGGACGCGGTGGACGAGAGATACCGGGTGCTCGCCACCGGCGCGGGCGGAGACGACTGGGATGCCGACAGAGAGGAGGGCCGAGTCCCCGGGAGTGGGGACCCAGCGCAAGTACTCCGCAATGAGCTGTTCCAGTGGGTGAGAGAGATACACGACCAGGTCCATGAGACCCGCATCCAGATGGCGGAAGAAATGCAGCTGCAGCTGGGCGCAATCTGTGATCAGATCCGTGCCCTGCAAGGGGCCGTGCCGGTGGGACCAGCCGGGCCCCCCGGTGGAGGACCTGTCCCGCCTGGGCTGCCCATTGGGGGGGCCCCTGCAGCTCCAGTTGACGGGGCGCCAGGGCAACCCACAGCACCCCCCGATGGGGGAGGAGGGGGCCCGGTTGGGCCACCCGTGCCCGCACCGCAGGCCCCAGTCGCCCCGGCGGCCCCGGCCGCGCTGGCGGCTCTGGCCGCGCCGGCGGCCCCGGCTGCCCCTGTGGCCTTGATCCCACCTCAACTGCCGCCGCCAGCACCCCCCGCCGCCCCAGGAGGGGGGGACGGCGGGAGGCCGCACGAGTTACAGATCACATTCGACGGGGACGGGGACGAAGTAGAATACTTCACCATCCAGTGCAACAGCTTCTTTATGCACTGGGGAGCCGGTTACCCGACAGAAGCCAGCCGGGTAGACCATATTGCGTCCTGGCTCAAGGGGGCCGCGAGAAAATGGTACGTGGGGCTGTACACCGGGCGGAAACCCGAACTAGCCATGGTGGCGGAATTCCTCCAGGCGATGCTGCGGCAGTATGGGGATCCCTTGTGGGAGGAGAAAGCCATCGAAGCCCTCCAGCGAATCGAGCAGGGGAACCGCACCACCCGAGAGTACGCCACCGAGTTCATGACCCACTGTGCGGCGGTGAGACGTTGGAGCGAGCTGATGAAGTACACGGCGTTCAAGAATGGACTGAACGCGAATATACTAGACTGGTGTTACCACCAAGGGAGACCCAATACCCTGGTGGGGTGGATCCAGCTGGCAGGAGAGGTAGAGACGAACCTGCAACATGTCGGGATGCATCGGCAGCAGCAATTAGGGAAGAGAGGAGGGAAAACGACCCCCACAGCGCCCAAGCCCGAGGGGAAGAAACCACCGACAACCTCCACCCCAACCGGGGGCGGCCGGAGATGCTTCAGGTGCGGAGACCCGGGGCACCTCGCCGCCAACTGCCCCGCGAAGGCGCCGCCAGCCACCCCGCCGCCCAAGCTGTTTACGGGCACCCCGAAGAAGGGAGGAGGCCACGCCAAAGAGCCCAGTCGGGGCGCCGTCGCCGCATCCATGGCGATTGACGAGGAAACTATAACCATCGAGGAGTCGAGCGAGGAGTCGTGGGACCCCGAGTCGGCGGGAAACAACAGCGACCTGCTTTAATAGGTGCTGCAAAGCAGGTCCGAGAAACGCCGGCACCGATGACGGTGAGAGTTACCGGGGAACTTTTGTTTATGGCAGTGACTTTGTTGAACCCCGGCCCAAAACGCTTCATGCACACCCGAGCCCTAATTGACTCAGGGTGTACCCAAGACATCATCTCCCCCCGCCTTGTAGAGGCACTTGGACTAACCAAGTCCCCCCTGCCCCGCCCGATCCAATTCGAGCAGATGGACGGGTCAGTAATGAAAGGGGAACCTTGCACCGAAGAAACCCAAGCGGTGCCGGTAGGGACCCATGACCATTGGGGGATAGAAGTATTTGTAGTAGCACCTTCCTCCTCATTTGACCTGGTAGTGGGAGCGGGCTGGCTAGCGAGGCACCAACCAGACATACAGTGGGAAGCCCAAATAGTGCGCTTCCCGGACTGGAGGTGTGAGCATCACCACTGGTGGGAGGAATGGGGGCCCAAAGCCCCACTGCAAAATGAACGGCTGTGCCTGACCATAGAGGAGGTGCGATCGATCCCGCCAGAATATCGGGATCTGAAAAAGGCATTTAGCGAGCAGGAAGCGGACCAACTACGTCCACACCGCCCGACCGATTGCGCCATTGAGCTAATACCGGGGCAGGAGCTGCCGAAGGCTAAGCTCTACTCGATGGGCTGAGCGGAGAAGGCAGAGCTAAAAAAGTTCATAGACAAAAATTTGAAACGGGGTTTCATCCGGCCGGCTACCGCCCCCCATGCCGCCCCCGTGCTATTCCGAAAGAAGAAGGATGGTAGTTTGAGACTTTGCACAGATTTTCGTGGGAAAAACGGGATCTCCATGTCAAACGCCTACCCAATCCCGCTAATAAAAGACCTGCTGAGCACGGTGGCGGAGGGCACAGTGTTCACAAAACTCGACCTCCGTGATGCGTACTTCCGGTCCGAATCAAGGAGGGGGATGAGTGGAAAACGGCATTCAACACGCCGATGGGACAGTTCGAGTACCTGGTGATGCCGTTCGGGCTGCAAGGGGCGCCGGGAGTGTTTATGAACTTTATCAATGAAGTACTGAGGGAATACTTGTATAAGGGGGTGGTGGTTTACCTGGATGACATCATTATTTATTCTAAAGATCTCGAATCGCATGTGCCGTTGGTCAGAAAAGTGCTAACTACCTTGTACGAGAACAAATTATATGGTAAATTGACTAAGTGTGAGTTCCACAAGTCGGAACTGGATTACCTGGGTTTCAGAGTGTCAGGGGAGGGATTAGCGATGGACCCCGCGAAAATACAAGCCGTCCTAGACTGGGAACCGCCCCGAACCCGACGGCAGCTACAATCGTTCCTCGGGTTCGCAAATTTCTACCGCGGGTTCATCAAAGGGTTTGCCCAGGTCATGTTACCCCTCACCGAGCTCCTCAAAACCAAAGGGAAAGGGGAGGAGGCAAAAAAACCGGGGGCGCGCCTCGCCTGGTCCCCCGAGTGCCAGCGCGCCTTTGACGAGCTGAAAAGGCTGTTCACTAGTGAACCGGTGCTGGCCCACCCCAATGAGCTAAAGCCGTTCGTGGTGCAATGCGACGCTTCCGACGTCACGGTGGGGGCAATATTAATGCAACGGGACGATGAGGGGGGGCTCCGACCTTGTGCGTACATCTCCCACAAGTTTTCAAATGAGCAGAGGAACTGGTCCGTGTGGAACAAAGAGGCTTTTGCGGTCACGTTAGCCCTCAAGACCTGGCGGTCGTGGCTGGAGGGAGCCCGGGTCCTGTTCGAAATCTGGACGGACCACAAAAACCTAGAGGCCCTAACCGGCCGACGTAAATTAACCACCAAACAAATAAGATGGGCGGGGTTCTTCGCCAAATTTGATTTTGTGCTAAAGCACATCTCCGGCACCAAGAATTTTCTGGCTGACGCGCTCTCACGCATGCCGCAACATGACAGCCAGAGGGAGGAGGTGATAGATTCCCTTGTTCCACCCACCCAAGTGGCGGGCGGGGTCACCACTAGATCAGGGAAAAAGACAGGAATCCCAGAGCCGAGAGAAAAAGAACGCTTCGTGGCCGAAACGGAAGCGGAGGGAGGGGAACGGCCCGAAGGAGTGGAGAAGGGAGAAGGGGGGCTCTGGTACCACAACGGGAAGATCTATGTACCCAAAAGCCTGTGGGGGGAGGTACTAGAACAGTGCCACTCGAGCCACCTAGCGGGGCACTTTGGCTATGTAAAGACGCTGAACTTGATCACCCGGCAGTTTTGGTGGCCACAACTGAAGAGAGACGTGTCGGAGTTTGTAAGCTCCTGCCCGACATGTATCATGGCCAAGCGGAGGGGGGGGGGAAGCCGCCGGGCCACCTAGTCCCCTTGCCAACTGCGACCCAACCATGGGTGGTGGTTTCGATGGATTTCATAGTCGAACTACCACCCTCTCAAGGGAAAACAGTGATACTGGTTGTGGTGGACACTTTTTCTAAACAAGCGCACTTCATTCTGTGCAAGCAACTTCCCACCGCCAAGAAACTAGCCCTCCTGTTCTTTAATCACGTGGTCCGCCTCCACTCGTTCCCAGATAAGGTCATTAGTGACCGCGGGCCACAATTCGTTGCCAACTTCTGGCAGGAGTTTTGCAAGATCACGGGGATAGAGCAGGGACTCAGCTCAGCCTACCACCCACAGACGGACGGACAGACGGAGAGGGTGAACGGGCTTCTTGAGCAATACCTCCGGTGCTACGTCAACTTTCAGCAGTCAAACTGGGTAGAACTGCTGGCCTTTGCCGAATATGGGTACAACAACAGCCTGCATAGCTCCACAAAAACTTCCCCATTCCAGATAGTAAATGGCTATGAGGGCAAGCCCTTCCCCCATCTCCCCCTACCCGTGGGGGAGCCCAAACAAACTTCTTGTCAACAATGGTGGGAAGGGGTTCGGCAGGGGTGGGCGGTGATCCAGGAGAACTTGGAAAGGGCCAAGGAAGAATATAAGCGGCAGTTTGACAAAAAACACTCCCCGCAGTGGGAGTTCAGGGAAGGAGAGAAAGTCTTTCTGTCAACCAAGAACCTCCCCTTGCCGCAGGCTTGCCGGAAGCTAGCCTACAAGTATTTGGGCCCGTTTAAAATAAAGCGAGTGATTAACAGTGTGACGGTGGAGTTGGAACTACCAAAATTGTTGAGTAAGATCCACCGTGTTTTTCATTGCAGCCTTCTTCGCAAAGATCCTGGGGCTATATCCTGGCACCCTTGCCCTCCCGAGCCACCTCCTACGCGAGTGAAAGGCCAGAGCCACCATGAGGTCCAAGAGATCCTGGACTCCAGGGTTCAGCGGGGGGTGCTGTACTACTTAATCCGCTGGAAGTACTTCCCCCCGAGCTGTGACGAGTGGGTCAAAGCTAGTGATGTATCAGCGCCACAATTGCTTAAGAAATTCCACCTACTGTACCCACACAAGCCCAGGGTGAGAGCTTAGGGGGGCAGTATGTCAGAACTTGTAACTTTCCTATGTGCTGTTAGCCTATGTGACTCCATATTGTAACCAGGCACTAACCCATGCAACCTTGCTTCAGCAACTAACCAGCATTCTTGTGCATTTCAAACAAACTGTGATCACTGAAGGGTGACAGATAGCCTCTGGTCAACATCTGCAGGTGCCCCTTTGAAGCCGGGCCGGTCGGGCTTTCTCAGCAGGACTCCATCCTCCCTTACTGATAACAGACCCTGAGAAACAGACAGTTGTCTCTAGCCGTGTGAAAGATCGTTTTATTGTTGTCACCATAACCGCATAAAATGTAACCAATGCTAACTTTCGGTATCAGTGTTATCCTGTGCCTTCAGCTCTGTAGTTCTCAATAAACGCCTATACTTTTGTAACAAAGTCCTGGGCCTCGTTTGGAGTTCTTCCAGTTCTGACATTCTTCTGCTTTCCTAGGCTCCTTCCCGCCCCCAGACAGCTGGCCGGTGGGGGCAAGCCCCGCCCCCAAAGCCACCATGTGACTTTCCCCCTCTGGAGGCTCCGGTCTCCGACTGGAAAGGCTTCCTCTTGGGATGGGGTGTCTGTGTTACTTTAGAATTAGATTTTAACCCACCAAACAAAACAGAGACGAAGATCCAGAAAGATCTCCGAACGTTTTTCTTAAATTTTTATTGTTATAACTTTCTTTAACTGTCTTAATAACTTTCTTTAACTTTTATTGAGCAATTTGTGTTAAATGTAGGTCAAGCTTTGATCCAGGCTGATCTTGCGTAATCTTTAAATTTCGATCTTGCTAATTAGTGAGATTTCTGAGCCTGCATTTCATCCACCAGCTTTTTGAAGTTAGGTGAATATTGCGTGAGGGCCAGTCTCAGGGAATCCTGGAGATGTTCATCTGTCATGTTGGAACGCTGTGTACTCTTGTCATTTTCAGCTGGGAAAACGCAGATTCACACAAATAAGTTGAACCGAAACAGGAGTGTACAGCTTCATTGCATCTTCTCAAGTTGGGAAATTTGTCTCTAGGCACTAGCTTCCAAAATGATTCTTGCTCAGCATGGGTCTTGAGAAAAATGTCATTTTTAAGGGTTACTATTTCGTTTTCAAGAGATGCCTTGTTGAACGAGTAATTTTTACTGATAGCAGCTGCAGTTTCCTTAATGTCCATATCTGCTTTGAGTGGGTATGACAAGTACTCCACAACTTTTTCAGTTCTTTGGAAGTCACAGAAACTTTTTTCAAATTCCTGGATAACAGAGCAAATTTCTATCACATACTTCTCGTTCTGAAAAAAAATTTGGATATTATCCCAGATGATCCTGCGTATTAGGAAAATGATCAAAAGTGTTGTTTGCAAGGTCAATCATCATTAGCTCAAATTTGCTTTTGTAGGATAAAACTGTACTCATCATCTCGCCAATGCATTTGTTTTTACCTTGTAGTTCAATGTTCATATCACTTAGTTTGCCTGTAAAGTCAGCGAGAAATGCCAGATCATATCACCACCCCTCATCTTTCAACTCTGCTTTGTCATCTCCCCTCTCCTTCAAAAACCTTCTTATTTCATTCAGCAAATCACGAAATCTTTGCAGAAATTTGTGCCTATTTAGCCACCTTACATCTGTGTGCAAAATGATTTCCACTGCCCCTTCATCAAGAGTAAGATTGAAAAGCTGTCTTTTAAGTGATCTTCCACAAACTGAATTTACAATTTTGAAAGTGATGTCCATGACAGTCTTTGTATTGAGTCTCTTGCTTGCCAAAACTTGCTGGTGAATGATGCAGTGGTAAGAAAGGAAATCTGGAAAGTTATCATGATGTCTACAGAGGCCTATGAAACCGTTAACCTCACCTCTCATTGCTCTTGTTCCATCAGTAGTGATGGAAACAAGTTTATGCAATGGAAGATTACACTTTGTCACAAAAGAATGGAAAGAGCTGAATATTTCCTGACCGGTAGTTCTCCCTTTTAAAGAAATCATTCCAAGTAATTCTTCTTTAACACTGAAGTCTTCAAAAACCATCTGGATAAAGACTAGTAACTAGTAATGTCTCTTATGTCTGTAGATTCATCCAGTTGGAGTGAGAAAGCAACACAAACGAAAACATCCTCCAACAACTGTTCAGTTGTGTCTCCACACATCTTTTCTATTTGCCACATGACGATGTTTCTTGACAATTGTACAACTTGAACAGCATCTATGATCTCTTTCTTATTCTTAAATCTTTCAAAAAGATTGTCTGCTGCTTCAAGAAAACAATCTTTTACAAATTCTCCTTCATTGAAAGGTTTGCATTTCTTTGCGATCAGGTTGCTGGCCATGAAGGATGCCATGGTTGCATTGACTCTATGGCATAGAGTCCACTCTCCAAAGTGGTAGGTTTTGCTTTTCTTTGGAACACTCATCTTCGTTATACTGGGGTGGCTGGGGTGCTAAGTTAACACTGTCTGAATCTGGTCCAAAACTGTCACTATCCCAAAGTATTAAAGATCAACAGGAACTGAAGACCTCTGGATGATGCCAAAACTACACACAGTTCTAAAAGTAAAAATAAGAATTAATCATACTGGCACCAATAATCAAATACCAGCACACCAAACAATAATCAAAAAACCCCCAAGCACCTTTCTCTCCCCACAACAGGCAACTTGTAAGGTAGGTGAAGCAGAGAGCTCTGAGAGAACTTTGACTGGCCCAAGGTCACTGAGCAGGCTTCATGTGGAGGAGTGATGAATCAAACCTGGTTCTGCAGATTAGTCTACCACTCTCAATTACTACACTATGTTGGCTCACACTGGGTGGCCTTGGGGCTGTCACACACTGTCAGCCTAATTTACCTCATGGGGCTGTTATGGAAAAAATGTAAGCCACTTTGGGCCCTCAAAAGGGAGAAAGGCAGGACATAAATAAAGTAAACTATCTGGACAGTGATGCTCTGTATTCTTGGTGCTTGGGGGGGCACAGTGGGAGGGCTTCTAGTGTCCTGGCCCAACTGATGGACCTTGTGACGGTGCCTGAGCCCCCGAACCCCCAAGTCCTGTATTGGTTGCCCAGAGGGGGCTCAGTCCCCCTGGAAAAATCCATAAGGGACTCAAACCCGTGAGCACCCCCGTAGTTTACGTCTATGAGCTAGATGGGAAGTTCACCTCTTTCAAACCAAGATGGGCACTTGAACACAGCTATTTTCTGTCACCAACTGCTCTCCAAAGACATATCTACTATCAGTAAGACATATTATATGTTTTCTTGTCATATAGGATGGTCTGCACCCACTCTAGGTTGACTTCTTGACATAATCAGCTTGCCCTTCCTTCACACACAGTATATTTTTCCAGTTATTGCCCCTCCCCCCACCATTCCCTCTTCTCAGTTAGGAAAAAACAAAAACTCAGTGGGGAAAAGCTCTAAATCACAGTGATCAGAGGCCAAGCTGCAGCAGTGCCTTTATATGCCACTTCTCACCACTAACATGAAAACAATCCAGACTCCTACTTTATTTATTTATTTTTCTGCCAAAGTATTCCACTGCAGTGACTTGTCTTTACTGTTTCGTTGAAAGAAAGCATAGAATGTTTATAACCTCCGTCATTATTCCATAATATTAGTCACCCATGAACTAGACACCATTCATCTTGCATTTCCCAAAGAAAGAGCCTTCCAAAGTAGTCTTATTTTCCACATCTATTCTTGGCACAAGGGAAAGCGTTTCTCCTGACCAATACATTTATGCAAAGTTTATTTTAATATTTTTAAAAAACATTTCAGCTGATGGACAAATTCATACAGGAGCCCCCTTAAAATAAGCTGGTCTCAGACATTGAAGACTTAAAAAAACCTTTCTGTACGGAACTGTGCCAAGAAGTGCTGAGCACCACCATCTCCCTGCATGCTGTACAGCAGTTAAGGTTCAGCAGAAGGCTGCCCTGCACCAAAGAAGTGCCTTCCCCATGGCTTTGCAGACAACAGGCAGCTGGCTTAGGTGACCTCCCTTCATCAATAGATGCTTAAGGTTTTCACTAAGTTTTTCTGCCCATCTCATCTTTCCATTTAAAAAAATTCCATGTATTCATTTATTTTAAAACTTTTTTAAAAAAGCAAAGACAATACATGCAATTTATAATTCTAAAAAGTATCTAACAGGTTCCAATGAAGAAGTATGCCCGGCTCATTCTATGGTTTACTTTAGGAATTTCATCCATTTTTGCAGCTAAAAAGTTCTCAAAGCAGCTTATGACCACTGCATAATAAAACTCAGAAGAAATACAGTCAGCACTACACCAGTAAAACAGGGATTAACTAAAGCCAGTCATCTCATCCTCAGAAGCAAACACCTTGAACATTGGATGCTTTGCTTCTAGAAGTGTGCTTAATAGTTCCACAGAGAAGGACACAACTGAACTTCCCGTACTAAGGTATGCAGTTAGGCATCAGAGACTGTATCTCTGTTGAATTGCTGGGGAGCAGAGTATTGGAGCCAGCTGTTACCCTTCTTTCATGATTGTCAGTTGGCAGGAGTGCCTCCCCAGGTTGTGGTCATGCATTTAGGCTAAAACAATCTGGGCAGTAGGTTGATAGTCTCTCTGTTGATAAAGTAGTCTTGAGGGATTTTGAGACACTCAGGTGGTGGCTCCCTGACATAATGTGGGTCTGGTCATATATGCTGCCTCAGTGAGTCTGGAGTGGGATGTACCACCCATCCCAGGTGAACAAGGCCCAGTGCTGGCTAAACAACATAATCAGTTGGTCCATGATCTTTGGGGTGGTGGTGGAACTATCATTCCACCTCCTGGGATCAAGTTCTTATTGCTGCATCTTTTTAACCTGATGGGGTTCACTTGTTTGACACTGGGACAAATATTTTCTTTGCTGATCTGCAGGGTGGTCTGCAAGTAATTGGTTGGCTGGAGAGGAGTTAAGCCAAGGCAAACCCCCTCTACGGCAGGAAAAGCAGGGGTTGAGGGGATTTTCCAAGCTGGCAAGCACCCCAAGATATCAGAAATGGGAGGCAGGATCCTCATACAAGGTACTCAGAGACTTTGCTGGTCCGGGTGACTCAGTCGGGGGCCTCTTTGGAATTAGGGGAGCATATGACAAACCTTAAGACTTTGCAGTCATGGGCAGGAATGTGCCGCCTCATCCCCTCTATGCACTGGCATGCGGGCCATGACAAGTAAAATCCGCAGGGATTCTGGACCTGACTCTGAGACAGAGTGGGTTTGTTCTATTAAGACACTTGCTTTGCAAGCTCTAAACAACCCATGCTTTAAAATGTAATGAAATGGTGCAGATCAGCTTATGTGTAAATAAAATTCCAGTTTAACCCATAACTTGTGGTGTTTCACTCAGGGATGGGCAGACAACAGGAATCAACTAAAGCCCTATATAGCCAGGGGCCATCATACCTTAGAGACCTTCTCTCCCTGTATGAGGCCTGTAAGTCTTTACAATCAGTAACCCAAAACCTTTTGGTGATACCCAGTCCCAGAGACGTCCATCTGGCCTCAACAACAAGGATCAGAGCCTTTTTGACCCTGGCCCCTGCCTGGTGGAATGAAGTCCCCTTGGAGATCTGGGCTCTGTGGGACCTACTTCAATTCTGTAGGGCCTGTAAAACAGAGCTCTTCCTCCAGGCTTTCAGCGGAGGCAGCAGACATCACTTGTTATTGGCCTCCCCCCATTCCATCTCAGTACTGTAGGACCTGCTGGATCTGGACAATAGGCCATGCTTGTGAGGCAGAATTGGTCATTTTAGTTTCTACTGTTTAGTCTGTAATTTTAGATCTTATATATTTTAATTGTTTTAAGTGTTGATTGTCTTCTTTTTTTAATGTAACCTGCCCTGAGCCTGTTCTACAGGAAGGGTGGACTAAAAATTGAATTAAAAAACATAAAAATTAAAAAGCCAGCCATCTCATCCTCTAAAAAACATCTTGACATTGGACACTTTGCTTCTAAAAGTGTGCTTGATAGTTCAACAGAGAAGGACACAACTGAACTTTTCCGACAAAACCATTTATAGATTGTTATAAAGAATAACAAAAGACCCTGCTTTGTGTGTATGTGTCTGTATGTGCATTATAAAGAAAGGGCTGACCTTTGGCTGTCACTGGCTTGCTGAACTATAAGCGCTTTTACCAACCGACAGGGCTGGACAATAAATGGTCTTTCAGCCTTCATGTGGCTATCTGGTATCTGTGTGTGCCAGTGCTACTGGCAAAACAATATTTACAGAAGAACAGAGGCAGCTACTTCTACTTTGTCTTTTATATACAACATGCTTTATAATGCCCCAAAATTAAGAAATGTGGCTTCTTGCTGCTCCCTGACTCAACTTGATGTCTTTAAAAAAAAATCTCAGCTTCTGATACATTTGATTCAAAATACCAAGACTGACCTTTTCAACATCCTGTACAAAAGGCATATTGAGTGAGTAGGCAAATGAGTCACACATTTCTCACATGCATGAAAGCCAAATGTACTGGAACTGCCAGGGAGGTAGACATAAGGGTTTATAGGCCGACTGTAGTAGAGTGAGCCATTTTGTACCTTCCGTGAAGACTGTGGGAAAAATTTCTTGCTGGATGCTGTTTTGTGAAGCATGGTGGGTGGTTCTGAAACCTGACAGACACCTTTTATTTTTACATTTCAATCCCATCATGCCTTTTGCCAGTAGAAAATACAGTTAGGAGTCATGCCAATCCAGTACATTATTCCTCTCATTTGCTATGCAAGGTTGGTACACAGAGAACAGTTATTACAATCACTTGTATATTACCATATTAATCTTAATATGGATACTATGTGGGAAACTGAGGTTATCTTGATTTGACTCAGTAGCCTGTTCCACATATTCATTGTTTTACAAGAATACCTCTCACTTTTCAGTATTTGGGGGTTGTAAAGCTTTGACTATCAATGATCTCATTAGGACTTCCACAACAATTACAACAGTTCTGCTCACAGAATGACACCACAGAAATATTGTTGGATTAGTCATCTCAAAGGAGACATTAAGGACTGCCCTGGAGACTTATTTGGTTTATTTTCATCTTGTCTTAATTGTTATTGTTTGATTGCAGATTGTTTTAACTTGATTTTACCATATGGTATTGTTATTTGTTTATATCCACACATTGTAAACCTCCCTGAGCCCATCTTGGGATACAGTGGGATAGAACCTCAGTACAATAACAAAAAAAGATATAAAGAAAAGAGCTACTTCACATTTTAGAGGCTATCCCCCTTCTGAGACCAAACAGTTCAGAGAGAACAACAACTGTACATATCAGGTTTGTAATAATAATAACAATAAAAACAAATATTTTTAAAAATTGTTCATTTTTAATGTAGTTGGCTTAAAAGTACAGCTGGGAAAAAGGCTCCTGGAAATTCAAAATGTGTAATGATTCTGTGTAATGATTCTGCCTTACTGGACCCATTCCATCTATGGTATACCAAGGCCTAGTTCCAGAGATCCACACGCATATAATATATGTACACCCTCGTTCATGGTATGCTTATGGGCATTATGATAGAGGACAACATAGCAGAAGCTTATACATTATACATGATACAGGGGAAAAATGATGGAGCAGACTTTTTCTTCCTCTTCTATAATACTAGAATTCAAGATAACCAAAGAAGTTGATGGGCAGTAAGGATAGGTTAATGTAAAGAAAATACTCCTTCACACCAAGCAAAATTAACTTTTGGAGACTTATAGTAATGTTTTGGATGGCTTTAAAGTGCTTTAAAAAAATCCATGAAGGATAGAGCCACCAATGGCAATTTGCCATTACGGCTAAATGGAACATGCATGTTCAGAAGCAGCAAATGTTATTTGCTAGATGGCAGTAGACTTTCATGCTCTGATTTTGTTTTTAGGAGAACCCAGTTAGCCATTATGTGAAACAGAACACTGGACTTAAGGGACCATTGGTCTGATCCAGCCGGGCTCACATTCCAGTGTGATTGTCATAGGTGATGAGGACAAGCTGCCATCTGAGTCTGTAGCCAACCCCTCTAGTACTCCTGAGGTTGACAGCTTGCTGCCAGCAGTCCCCACAGCTGACCTAGCAGCAGCAGAGGAAGAGGAGGCACAGCTGCAAGCAGGGAGCCCACCTGACTCACCCCTGCACATAGCACGATTAAGGGAGTGGCTATGCTGCGACTTAGCAGCCTGGTGGAGGGACACATGCCTAAGGGGAAGGCAGTCATTAAGCCCTGAGTATTAGCAGGAGCTTCCCCACTGTTAATTGGAGCACCACTGGTGGCCCATTTAGCCCCTGCTTTGGGCTGGGTGCTCCGTGGAAGCAACAAGTTGCTTTGGCACGACGTGTCCATCTTGGCTCTTGCACTCTTGCATACACTCTTCAATTTCCTGACTCCTGGCTCTAGATGACCTCATTTTCCACTCTCTGACTTGGCTTTTTGACTCAGCTTTCATTGAAACTGTTGGCATGACTCTGGACTGGACTTGGACTCTGCTCATGCTTGCACCCTGCCCATGACAGTGATCAACATCATACCTAGGGTGCTTTCTCCCTAATTTACAATAGTTTGACCTTGGTTTAGAAGGGTCACCATGATGCAAGTGGAAAGGCAGGGTACAATTTATAAATTAATGAATAAAAATCCACAGACTGCATTCACAAGATAATTCAGTCTATAGAAGCCTGTTTCCATGGAAAGATAGCTCATGCCAGATTCTGGTGATAATGCATTGCAAACTTTTTCATTGGAAAAAAAAAGCACCATCTATTGAAAAAGTCAGAAGGTAGATTCCTCTTAACTCCTTCCCACACTATGAGCCTTTCCACTGCCTTCAGTTCAAGAAGACCTGACATTTTGGTTAGGAGGAATGTACAATGTAAGTATCTTTGGACACTGTGTGACTTTAGAGGATGTAAAAGGTCTGTATGATTTCTGTTCCTCTAGAACAAGTTCATTTGTAAGTACAGCTTTCTTACCTTTCCCCATTTAGGAAATGAGGACGTTTCCCATGCGGAGAAAGCTTGTGCATCTTCAAAGCAGAGAATGTGGTCCATTTGCCATCCTGCATCAGGGTCTCCCTTTTGAGGCAAGAAATTCAGGTGGTTGTGGGGCAGAATCCAGACCAAAGAACTACTCTCTAACTACTCACTTGTGGTGGAAAGATGCATTTCTCACATTACATTGATGCAGAGGAGCAAAAGTTGTAGAAAAAATTGCGCTTTCTGGGTTTGTGCAACTACAGTTCATCAGATGTATGTAGTCTCACCAGCTGGTTTTCATTCTATTTGTATGAAAAGGAGGGAGAAGATTGCCTGTCCACATTTAATTTTTGAATTCTAAACACATCGTATTACACTGTCATGCAGCTTTCTATAGATACGGTGTTTTACTTATGTAAGTAATTAAGATCCAGCTTAAAAGCCATTAGCTCATGCAGAGAACCATATATAAATAATCTCTACAAGTTATAACCTCTGAAAAGAAAATTACAAAATACTTTGTTTATAGTGAACCTTTCAGGCAATGAGTATGGAAAGGAAATTGTGGAAGATTTATGCTGCTGTATTCCATTTCTAAAAGAGCATTTCAGGCACAATCTTATATGTGTGTTTACACTATGGAAGAATAATTTCATATATTTTCTTTATTCTTAAAGTGTGTTGCTTTTTTACAGTTAGATGTAATAAAGAATAGCTTGGCAATGTATCTTATACTTCAGTTCACTTTTAAAAATCAATTAATAGACAATAACAACTAATCAGGGGACTAAATACCATGTAGGTAGTCACAGAAGAATATATAAATATAATTAACTACAATAAAGCATTAGTTTTTCACATACCCGTAATAAAGCATATTTTTCTTTAGGAGAATTACAATTATACACATTGACTGTTTTTTTAAATGGAACTACAATATAGCTAATTGTAAAGGTCTTTATAATGTATACAGCTTTGAAAATCAGAAATGAACAGTTTCTTAGCTTTGTAATTTGTATATTTTCCATTGACTAGCAGCAAGAATTCTTTAGCTTATGTAAAGTCAGATAATATGGTTCATGTAAAAGTCTGCTATTTAATATGCATAAGAATAGATGCTATTTTATATTCATACATAAAAAAGATAGGTGTTCCTCAGTGACAAAGAGTGAAATCCTTCAAAGAGTTTTCTTTCATAATGAAGGACAAAAACTATTAGTATGGTAATGCTGGAAAAAGTACAGCAAAGTAGAATGAACCATAATAATTGGCTGCTGTAGATAAATACCTGTTCAAATATTGATTTAGATAACTTGGATTAATTTTCCCCCCTATATGGCCTTTTTATACCACCTCATTTAATAATTTTACAGAACAGTGCCATAAAAATAAACATCAGCTCATTAAATCTTCATGTCATTTAATTGAATAGTCAAGGCCAATCTTTTTTTTAATTGTAATTCTGCCTACTGAAATTTAAGATAAGGAATATGGCATAATTGCTGTTTGACACTTTTGATATGTTGCAGTTCTCTGAAACCATAACCTTGAAGAGCTAATCTAATTTTACTTTTAAAAAAAGAAAGAAAAGAACCTCCCCAGAAGCAGTTATTAATCTCAAAGGAGCTGTGAATAAGTGTTACAGACTGAAGAATATATGGAACTTCTATTCAAGCAGTCAAATTAAGTGATCAGTCTCTATTTAGGAACCTTTTTCAATATATTCGATCCCCCAGGGGATCTAGATCCAACCTAGAGCTAGGAGTTGTAGCAGCTCTGCCTACATTTGCAACAGCTTGAGGTATGCCATCTCACATGGCTTAGGGAAATTGCTGCCAGCATAAACCAAATAATTCCCTCCCTTTTGCCCTCAGGGATAGTGGGGAAGTGTAATCTCTCATTATTAAGACGTCTGCTGTCCTGCTGTAGTTCTGTGTCATGGGTCTTGTTCACACTCACCTTTTCATCTTAGTCACAAAGACATTTTTTTCAATGTGACAAAATTACATTTAGCAGTCAGCTGCATGAGAGCTTCTTGGAGCTAGAGGTAAAATCCTAAAAGAGATCACCAGAATGCTCTGGAAAATTTCACAAATTTTATCTACAGTCATGGTCATCTTCACCTGTTTAGTTTCACACTTTAAAGTTGACTGGAAGGGCAGAAATGTTATTATTATTTAACCCTTTCTATTTTATCTTAAAGAATAAACCCAAAGATTCCCCTTTGAAAATATCTCAGCACTTTCAATAATCAAATACAAATTTTCAAATCCAACCTTCACTCATTTGCAGTAGTAATAATTAATCAGTTTTCTCATAAAAGTGTTATTTTTGGGGTTTTTTACCCTTTTCAGTCAGCATTGGTGCAAGTTATGAGCCATTGTTCCCTGATTTCCAAAGGAACTCTTTCTGCAGAATTTTACTTCCCTTTACATTCTTTTTACTGCTTTGATAGAATGCAGTTACCCAGTGGGACATTCCAGATATCAGAGAGCCAGTTTGGTGTAGTGTTTAAGTGTGCAGCCTCTTAACTGGGAGAATCTGATTTGATTCCCCACTCTTCCACTTGCAGCTGCTGGAATGACCTTGGGTCAGCCATAGCTTTTACAGGGTGTCTGTTGTGGTGGAGGAGGGTAAAGGAAATTGTAAGCCATTCTGAGATTCAGAGTGAACGGTGGGGTATAAATCCAATATCCTCCTCCTCCTCGTCTTCTTCTTCAAAGATATTACCTCTATGTCTTACAGTACAATTCTATGCAGAGTTACTATTGCTCTCAGCAGATTTAGACTGGAGTAATTACACATAGGTCTTCAGTGTTAGAGAAGGAAAGCTATTTTCTCCAAGATATCAAAGCCAGAAGTCTGAATAATAGACATGAGCCAAAAGGAAACAGGAAGAACTCCACAAAGCTTACTTTCCATAGGATTACTTTCTTCTGATCTTGAAGTCAGTACCCTTATCTGGGGGACAGAGGGTGGGATATGATTACTTAATGATAATGTACTCATCTAACTCTCGGATTTTAAATTTTTGCATAGCATTATTCTATCTGTAAGATGCACTTTAAACTGCAAATGCAAGTAGGATGGTCGTTCTCAAAGTACGGGCCAGGAGCCCCAAAGTGGGTTGTCTTGCAGGTGGGTTGCAAGGTCATAAGCAAGGAAGATAAACAGTGTAAGCAGCAGGAAGAGGAAGTTCTAGGAGTAGGGCTGCTGGCTCTGGGTTGGGAAATACCTGGAGATTTGGAGGTGGAGCCTGAGGGAGCGCAGAGTTTGGGGAAGGGAGGGACTTGAATGAGGTATTGCCGTATAAAGTCTGCCTTCTAAAGCAGTCAGATTTCCAGCCACCACCTGGAGATTGGCAACCATATCCAGGAGTCAGTGACAAAAGTGGATTTGTCTCTGCATTGTGTGCAAAATGACAAAGAAATACAGCCTGTTCTTCAGCAATTCAATATGTTGATAAATACTAACAATGAAAAAATATATACATTTGTTCAGTATTAATTGATGTGAGATTCCTGCAGTGCATATTGGGAAGGGGGAAAACAACATAGAATTACTTTTCAAGTGGGTCTAAAAACTGCAGTAGATTCTAGCAAATACTGATAAGTTCTGATAAGATTCTGTATTCAGTCATGTGTGTAAATTTTTCCTGCATTCCTTTCCATTTTGATGGTAGAAAAACAAATTCTTGGGATCACAATATGTGCCTGGAGGAAGAGCTATCTCTGTGAGACACTGCAATGAGGTGATGGAAGGGGACAAAACAATCAGTTTCAGCAGAATTGCACTTTTGGAACAGACAGCAGGAGCAATTTTACCCTCCTTCCTGCTTTTCTTCCTAACTGGGACCCAAAGTGACTTATTACACTAATAGTGTATCCTGCACCTTATCCTTAATGCAACAACCTTGTGAGGTAGGTTAGTCTGATGGATTCTGAAGGTCAGACAGCAAGCTTTCAGGGCAAAGCATGGATTCTAACCCAATTGCCTCTGAAAAAAAGTCTGAAAATCACTGGAGTTTATTTACATGAAAAAGGTGTTCCTGAGATGTGAAATGGTATAGCACAGCCTGACCTCATCAGATCCTGGAAACTAAGCAGGGGCTGTGCTTGAATGGAAAATTGGCAGTATACAGAAGGCTTTTAATCACTTTGGTATATTTTTATATCAAGAGAGGGTTTTTTCTTAAAGTTGTTGAAAGCGATGATAGGGAGAACAATAAAGCTTTATCATTGTAACAAATCACTAGTATTTGAGATTTATAAAATTAAATTGACTAGAAATATACTCTGGCCAAATAAAAGGATGTATTTTTCACAATACAGTTAACTTACCAGATTCACTGCACTAACTTTAGAGTATTTCAGTGTGCTGGTTCTTAC
Organism: Heteronotia binoei; assembly: GCF_032191835.1. NCBI lineage: Eukaryota > Metazoa > Chordata > Lepidosauria > Squamata > Gekkonidae > Heteronotia > Heteronotia binoei. The sequence goes on from NC_083243.1 coordinate 62,377,873, forward strand.
TAAAGAGCTTGAGGCTGGGATACTTGAAGAACAGCCTCTTCCAGTCCTAATCACCAATTAAGATCCTCTTCTAAGTCCCTTTTGTATTTGCTCACATCTGTGGAGGTGAGGTGGGAGGCAACCAGAAACAGTAGTGACATCCAGTCGCCACACTCTTATCTGCTTATACAGTACAACCACCCTGTCATACACTGAGGTAGGGCTAAGAAGAGCCCTCTGGGCTCTTACAGCATATTGTAATGAGGAACACTTGACAGTTAACATCTCTAAAATGAAAATACTTGTGTTTGCCAAAAGGTACTTTAGATATAGATGGCAGATCAATGGTAACAAGATTGACCAAGTTAAAGTGTTCAACTATATCTAGGTGTTACTTTTCAATCCTCTGGTACATGAGTTGCTCAGCTTTCTCAGGTTTTGGAATCTGCCCCAAAATTAGCTGGAGCAACACTAAGATTTTTCCACATGAAAGGAGGCTGCCATATTTCTCAGGCATGGCAAGTTTTTCAGGTTGGATCACAAGTCTGTTTACATGGGGATTACAGAAAATTGGAAGCTGTTCAATCTAAATTTTTAAGATCCTTATTTGGAGTATCCCGGTGTGTATCCAATGCCTTGCTCAGACTAGAAGCAGGCTTGGTAACCCTAGGATCACAGATACGGCTGAAACTATTTGTTTTTGGCTGAAGTGAAATCTTTTACCCTTCTAGATTAATTTATTTAATTCTGGTACACAATTTTTGTTCAAAGTGGTTGGAAGCAATAGAGAATGAACTTCAATGTTTAGGTTTTTTCAGCATAGCTCTCTTGCATCTTGTCTATCAAGGAGCTAAAACTATAATCAAGCAGAGATTATGGGATATCTCTCTCCATTTGTACAGAGTTAAAGCCCATCTTGTCCTATCTGTTGGGAATTGCAATCAAAACTTCATCCCACCTACTTATTTCTATATGCTGGAATATCTTAAACATTGCAGAGCCTTTACAGTTGCCCAATTGAATGTCCTTCCTTCTGCCCTTCTCAAGGGAGATTTTCTCAAATTCCATATGAGAACATAAGAGAAGCCATGTTGGATCAGGCCAATGGCCCACCCAGTCCAACACTCTGTGTCACACAGTGGCCAACAAAGCAGACACCATCAGGAGGTTCATCGGGGGGCCAGGACACTAGAAGTCCATCCACGGTGCCCCCCCCCACAAGCACCAATAATACAGAGCATCACTGCCCAGACAGAGAGTTCCAACAATACGCTGTGGCTAATAGCCACTAATGGATATGTTTATCCAATCCCCTCTTGTAGCTGTCTATGCTGGCAGCTGTCACCACCTCATGTCACTGCCAATGCCACTCAGATATGGCAGAGACAGTCAAGCATGTTTTGTTATACTGTCAATTTAACCAGAATGTTCAAAATATTTATATGATTCAGAAACAGAACAAGTCAAGACATGAATGGTGAAATGGTCACAAAACTTGGGGAAAGAGGTTCCATTAAGGAGGGACGGTGGCTCAATGGTAGAGCATCTGCTTGGTAAGCAGAAGATCCCGGGTTCAATCCCCGGCATCTCAAACTAAAAAGGGTCCAGGCAAGTAGGCTTAAAAAACCCTCAGCTTGAGACCCTGGGTAGCTGCTGAATAGACAATACTGACTTTGATAGACCAAGGGTCTGATTCAGTATAAGGCAGCTTCATATGTTCATTTCAACAATGGGGAAAATTATGGACAAAGGACATAAAATTCACAGCAAGCCAAACACTTAAAGAAAATTGGTACAAAATGTTCTTTTGATAGTATGTTACATTCAAAGACATTGAGAAGATGGGCCAAAACGACAAAGGTCTATGTTGGAAGAGTAATCAGATAGATGGTACCTTTTACAATAGGTGGTGGTCATACAAACATTTTTAAAAAATATATACAGAAATTCAAAAAATCTTGAAAATCAAATTTTCTACATCATCAGAGATAATGCTATTAGGAATTCTACCAAAGATTGTGGATAAAACAATGCATGAATTGCTCAGATAGATGTTAACTGCAATAACGGTAATACTTGCAACTAAGTGGAAAACTATGTGTTGGCCAGCCATGGAGAATAGAATTGATAAATTGCAAGAATATCGTGTTATGGCAAAATTGTTGCAAGAATATGCTGCTATGGTAAAATTGACAAATTGTATTAACCAAAAGCTAAAAGGTGAATTTGAAAACAACTGGCAATTTTTTAATGATTATTATAATTTATCCTTGTAATCAAACTTTTTGTTGTAAAATACTGAAATATAACTGACTAAATCATATTTCTGTGCTGACTGTAATTAAATGTGTAGCTCAGTATAGGATAATATTGTATGATAGATTTATTTTTTTATTTTTCAGATTTATATCCCACCCTCCCCGCCGAAGCAGACTTGGGGTGGCTAATATGATAGATTTAATATGATAAGATAGATTTAACATAAAACTAGTTGGAGTCGTAAATATAACAGATGCTAGTATGAAAACTTTATAATGGCCATTAAGAGGTAACTTATATCATATTCTATAATAGATAAAATTGATAAGATAGGATAACAGTGCTAATATGTATATTATCATATATTTTTCTCATGAAATATTATGTTACTGTGCTAATATATCATGTCATGCCATGTATTTGCTAAACTATTTTTCCTACTTATTTGTACATGCAATAAGAATATCATCAATATATGTATTAGGAAAACTACCCATATAATGTGTATTTTGGGTAATTACAACAAAGCTTATATAATATATATTTCTCCCCTTTTTCCCATTCCCCTTTTCCCCCTTCTGTACCCCTACTGAAAATTTAGAATAAAAATCTGGTAGACAAAAATATTTACATTACTTCAGTTTTCTTCAATTTTCCAGCTAGAACCAATCAGATCTTTGTTTCTTTCCTTCTTAGAGATTGTTGTAATGAAACAACTCTTAAAATAGCCAGATTTTCTGCTCAGGCATGTTTAATTAGACAGAAGTGTATTACCCAGTCTTAATATTTTAACCCAGTATTGCGTTTTATGTGTAGCGTATCTAGTGTATTTAAGATATGAAACCAATGTAAATGTTTGCTGATGGCGTTGATTCTAAATTTTTTATCTCAGATCATAATAAACTTGACTTGACCAGTAGTGGCGCTCTGCCTTTGGGATGCCTTCCTCCTTGAGGCTTGTCCTTACTTTCCTTTTTATGCCAAACGAATATATATATCTATTTACCCAAGCTTTTAATTAAGTAAAGCAATGTTTAAAGATATTTCTGGTCTGCTTGAAGCCCGAGGATTTCTTTTTATCAACATAATTTTAGATGGCTCTGTTTATTTTATCCTGTTTTTATTCTCTGGCAGGTTTCTAGTGACCTGGTTTTACTGGCTTGACATGTTTTAATTTTTAATGGTTTTTATTGGTTTATTTACTTGTTGGTATTGCTTCATTGGGGACCTACTCAAGTGGGTTCTAGAAACATAGCAGAAACATTTTTTTAAATACATAAATAAATGTGTAGTAGTATTATTTGTAGATACAGCCATGAGTTTGGGATTCAATACTTAAATAGTAAAATCTGTAGATTAGAGCCAAGTGGATCATATGAAGGAGCCACATAATACCCCCCCCCCCCCCATGTGGGTTTCTAAACTGAGTTAGGGGTGCTTGGTTGCTTTTAGGGGTGCTTAGTAACTTCCTGCCCTCAGATTTTTTTAAAAAAGATAATACCAAGTTGGGGCAAGTAAAATTAGAACATCCAGACCTCATTTTGGGCAGGAGTTCGCAGGAGTGGCATTCTGGAACCTCCAAATTTTATTTTGCTCTTTCTTTCTTATCCCTTCCCTAAATACTTGCTTCTGGGCTCTACTGTTCAAACCCCTCTGTGAGAATTTTGCTGAACTCTAAGATCTGACAAACTAATATTTCCCCCCACAAAAAAATGGGAAAATAACCACAACATCTTAAAATGGCCTTCACCTAAATATAGACCTAAGACAGATCTGCTGTAGACATATCCAGCCACCAAACTTACTGAAGAAAACATCTGAAATGTAGCACCACAAATGTTGATTTTAATTGTAAATGATGGTTTTAAATATGATGTTTTTTATTTAATGAATTATCTATCTAATTGTACTGATGTTTTACTGTAAATTGAAATTTATATGTTGTGAGCCGCCCTGGGCCTGTTTCGGCGGGAAGGGCGGGATATAAATAAAATGTATCATTATTATCATCATCATCATCATCATCATCATCATATAAAGCAGACAGATGGCAATCTTCATCATGCCACTGTGGCCACATAGGAAAAAGTTATTTAAAAAGTATGCTGGGAGTAAGCTTTTATTATGACAATTATAATTCAAAAAGTGTTTTAGGGTAAATGCTGAGCTGATTTAATTTGGTACGCCTTCCGGTGATGTCAGGGGTATGTGGCATATTCAAATGAGTTGTGCTAATGAGCTCCAGCACCTCTTTTTCTATGAAATTACACCTGAGACCATCCATGTTCAGAATTAGCATAATCACATTACTAGATGCTGGGGCCAAACAGAGTGTGTGTTGAACCACGCAGTAGTAGTCTAGACAGTATTTTATAACTACTCACAATACAAATTTTGGCTAAAAATTTGAGATAAATTTTTTTGCTAGCTCAGATCAAAAGCTGACAAGCCCAGCATCCTGTTTTTCACAGGGGCACGTTTCTTACGCATTGTTGGGAGGCCCACAATGAAGGGAATAACTTTCCCCTTAATGGTATCTCCCAGCCACTGGTTTCCAAAGATATACTTTTTCTGAATATGCAGGGTTTTTTTTTTAAATAAAGTTCTCCTCTTCCACTTGCCTGGACTAGAAATTGAAACAAAGAAATAAAACACTGATATAAAGAAAACTCCCCCTCTCCAAGAGTAGGGAGTTTTCCTCCCGAGTTAGCATTGTAGGTAAAGCATTATGACTGATTAACATTGTTTTTATATAACCTATTATTTACTTTCATGTTTCAAGCATTGTGTTATTTCTATATTGTTACATATGCAAGATAATCATTTTCTTATTGCATGACAATTAAATCTCTAAAAAGCATAATATTTCACAGCCGAGTACAGCTAAATAACACTTGTAGATTTATTAATGGTAATTATTCATCTGTCGCAGTGAGAGATTATTTCTAAAAGCGTAAGACAGTCCCCCATGTGGCAGCTTTATTAACATAGAATGAGATATTTTACTGAAAGTACTTTCCAACACTTAAAAGTTGAACAATGATCAAACTAAGGGCTGTAAAAAAACCCCTCATAAAGTTCTCTGAGGATAAGATTATATTAGATTTCTTTTATTAGATTTCTCCTTTAAAGTCTGTTAAAATATAATTTTGGAAGTATTTTGAATATTAAAAACTGTAAGAAAAGACTATATTTATTTTTAAAAGATTTTTTACACTGCTTTTCCACCAAATAGACACGTAACTCAATCCTTCACTAAAGAGTTGCTGTAGTATCCAATATCTCCTAAACATTTTTTTTTCTTACTGAATTTTGTTGCTTAACTTCTGTTTAAGTTCCATTGACAGAGCAGGTATAAACTTTAAAACTATATAACATTGCTTTGGCAAAATTGGGAAGTCTAGCTCCTTCTTCCATTTATACCTGAGACTTTGCATATCAAATTTATTAATTGACATTAAATGTTTATAAACAAATATTGTAGGTTTCATTTTCTGCATCAATTCAATTACAGTTTCCAAGAGCAAAGGAAACTCTGAGACACTCAGGGTCATATTTAGATATCAACTGATGTTGCAATTGTAAATACTGCCATTCAACTGAGAAAATGACAAAAACTCATCATCATGGTCTATCAATTGGTCAGACATAAAAATTACCCTATTGGTTCAAGCCTTTCATATAAAAATAGCTTTCTTCCCAATATTTGTTCCTGGATTGGCCCATAATGTTAATTTAACATTTGAAAATGGATGAAATCATTATTGTCATGATTTTATATGTCATAGTTCTCTAGGTGCAGAAACTGCAGGAGGAACATGATCCACTCTAAATAGACCCTAATACATTCTACATAGAGAATGGCACCAGACAAGACCCCTCAAAAAGAGCCCAAAATGGATAGTCCAACTGTGAGGAGTGATCCCAATAGTTAGTACAAATTAACAAGTATGCCTGATGAAAGAGATTAAGATGAGGAAACCAAATCCTCCTTCTTTGAAAGGGAGTTACATCCTTTTTTAGAAATCTGAGGCAGTAAGGAAACCTACATAAATTTCCAAAATAAAGTATTAATTTTATTAATGTTTCTACAAGGCATATTAAAAAGAACTGGACATAATAAAATATAAATAATCATAGATAAAATATTCATTTTGGGTGCATTTACTTTGCCCATAAAGACAAGGTTTCCAAAGATATATCAGCAGTTAGTGTGTTAAAATTTAGGATTATCATATGCATTATATTTCTAGGAATCAATAGTCAAAGTTAAGTAATAGGGTGCTCAGAATGGTCTTTTCTCCTTCAGTTTACCCTTACAACAGCCTTGTGAAGTAGATTAGGCTGAGAGATAGACCAAGATGACCCACCAAATTTCAGAGATGAATGGAGATTTGAATCTGACTCGCCCACATTTTAATCCAGTACTATATGTACTACATGACACTTGCTCATTCATTAGCAGTAACAAATGGCAATAACAGCCCTAGACTGTCCATGCTATGGATCTTTTAAAAGTTTTTGTTACAAATATAACCTTTTAAATCCCTTTTTGCTAAGAGCTCAGTTATCAGACCTTAGAAGAAAGATTCCTTGATACTGACCAATGGACTTCCCCTTTTATTAACTTACTTTGTGATACAGAACAATTCTCCTCCCAAATAATGGAACAGCTCCTCAGTTTCTTTACTCTCACAAATGCAATTGCAGTTGGTAAGAGGATCCACTCATCCTCTAACATAGCTGGTGGTAACTGCTGAAATGAAGACAATTCTTTTTAAAGAGTATCTTCTATTAAGGTTACCATTAACACAATATGATCCACATTAAAGAAGTATTCAATTTTTTTGTCCTCTAAGAATATCTTTATTAAGTATTTCACTTATAGAAAAGCTAAATAAACACTACACTATTGCATGATCGCTTGCACTGCAGGTATACTTTCAAGAAGGAATCCATCTATAAAAACATGGGTCTTAAAATTAGTGCCTTTCCCCCCTTTTAAATACAAGCCAAAAACTGAGCATCTACAATGAACATTGACTAATTTATCCCATAGAATTTCTCTGTACAAAAATGGCCGTCAAATCTATAAATGTTGTATACAAACAACATATTTTGATATTTATATGGATGCTCAAACACCTCCTGATTCAGCTCATGTCCTGTTTTCCAGTTGCAAACAGAGAGCTAATTCTTGATCTGTTGACCTATTCATTGATTTTCAGCAGGTTGCTTCAACGATTCCTAGCAGTACAGTACAGGGAAATTCTCCCGTGTCCAATTCAGTTCTACTTCCCCTTCTCCTTGCTGCACCACTGCTTTGTTTGGTAGGCAGTTTTTAAACAGTTAAATTATACATTTAAATTAGTCAAGCAGTTAAATCATACAAACCAATCAAATAAATGCTGCGTTTAAAATAAAATCCTACAATCTAATGTTCATCTAAGTATTTTTTTTAGTGACATTAGTGGCATTTATTGAGAGCAGCAGTGTTTTCATGCACGTGCAATTTTTCAAAAATCTAATACAAACCTGTTTGCCAGGTGTCTATAAGTTATTCAGACCAATGACTGGTTCACATCTGAATGATGGTTGAGCAAGGTAAGGTCAACTAGTTCACTGCAAAGTTTGTAGCCTCTCTAGTTCACTGCAAAATCTGTAGCAACTCTACTTATTTACAATGCAATCCCAAGACCAGACTACTTAGAATGGCCACAAAGCTCCAAGCTGGCATTAACTTAGATATTCTGGTATAATTTGACATAATTTGACATTTGGCTTCCATTACCGGACAAACACAATACTAGTGAAAATGCTGAACAGCAAATTCATTGCTTGGCTCATAACCCTTACAAGTATACCACCTCAGGATGGAAACTGGGGGTGCATGCATTTTCGCAGTTGTGGAGTCAGTTTATTTTCTTCAACATGTGACATAAATAATGAGGATTTTCAGGGGAGGGTGCTGTCATCATTGGTGTTGTCATTGATGACTTGACAGTACCTCCTTATTTTTTAAACTAACACTCCCAAAACATCAATATAGTGCTGTAATGATAGTTTGAGAATGTTCTCTAAATTCTGAACTTTCATTTTTTAAGAAGTCTCTAGCCTCTGCCCTCATGAAGATATGCCTTTTCCCATGCATCTCAACAAAAGGAGTACCTAGAAACTTACCTTTAAAAAAAATAACAGCTCAGAATTCAGAGAACCGGCTTAAAAATAGTGTTATGACACTACATATATCAGTATTTTAATCACAGTCACAGAACCTCTATTGGCATAACAACAGTATCAAATCAAAGAAGCAGGGGGGAAAGTTGGTTAATTAAACATTATAAACAGACTTCTACTCCTGTAAACACAGCAAAGGAAGTTTGCCACCTCTTTGATGGTTTCAGCCTTATTTGAGACTAATAAACTCACTATCTTGCTTTCATCAGATTTACCCTCCAGGGATTGCAATATAGCAGGGGTTTCCAAACCCCGGATCACGGACCTCTACTGGTCCATGACCTCTTTGAAACCGGGCCCCCACTCTCTGCCCTCTGATGCCTCCCACTGCCACCACCCTCTGCCCTCACAGCACCGCAACACACTGCTTCATCACCCCCCAGCATGACGAGGCTTGGCTCGCTGCCACTGCCAGGGCCCATCCCCTCCCTTCCTTTCCCCAGTGCCACACCATGCTCCGCCCCTCCCCCCCCACCTGCACAATCAGTGGAGGCTCAGAGGCCCTACCTGCTTCGACAAGGCCTGGCCTGATTCGATGTTGTTTGAAGAGCAGGCTGTAGGAGGAGGAGTTTCACCCCTCCCTCACTTCCTTCAGCGCACTCTTCAAATAACTTCCAATCAGGCTGGCCCTGCCGAAGCAGCCTGAGCCTCCTCAAGGTGTCCCTCTGATCCCGGGGAGGGGGGGGCGGGGCGGTGGGGCTCGGCTCTACCCACTGCAAGAGGTGGAGCCTTTTTGGGATGCGGTTGGTTCCTGCCACTGGCCTGCTGGGGCTAAGTGAGCTCCGTTTTCCCCGACAATCAGATGATGGTGGGGCCTTTACACAGCCCTGAGCAGCTCCCTTCCAGACATTGTAATTGATCTGGGGTGGGGAAGGGAGGGAGGAGGAGGCGGGGGGCAAACTAGGTGCGACATGGTTGAGGGGGGAGGCAAATAACTAGCTTGCCCCCCCCCTCCTCCCTCCCTTTCACACCTCAGGTCAATTTCAATGTCCAGAAGGGCACCGGAAGGCAACCCTATTTGCTTTATTTTCCACTTTCCCCCTTCCTTCCTTCCTTCCTTCCTTCCTTCCTTCCTTCCTTCCTTCCTTCCTTCCTTCCTTCCTTCCTTCCTTCCTTCCTTCCTTCCTTCCTCTCTTTCTCTCTCTCTCTCTCTCTTACTTTCTGTCAGTCAGTCTTTTTCTCTTTCTCTCTCTCTCTCTCTCTCTCCCCCTGTCTCTCTCCTTCCTTCCTGCCTGCTTCCCTGCCTGCCATTTCATGTTTTCCCCGGCTGTGACTGCTGAAAATTCTGAGTTTGTGGTTGCTGGGGAACTGCTGTTTGTTTGGTTGAGTTGGCTGAAGGTGATTGTTGCTGATTGATTAGGAGTGGCTGTGTTCCCCACCCTCTTTGAGTTGTTAAGCTGCACCTTGCCAGAGGCTCAGCCTGGGGGCTTTATAAGGACCAGGAACCCAGATCCCTAATTTCCCTGTGCTCCCAATAAGGTAAATTGACCTCCAGAAGGGGAGCCACATAAACAAACAGGATTTAAAAGGGGACTGTATATTTAAAAAAACAAAAGAAAAGCTATCATGAAGGTAGAATGCCAGCAGGGAAGTGGGGGCTTTCCAGTGTTTTGCACTGAGTGTCACATGTATGACTATCTGCCCATGGGACAGAAGTCTTGGGGGTGTGCTCAATGCAAGGAGCTCCTGGTCCTCAGGGAATGAGTTCGTACCATTGAGACCGAGGTGAATGAACTGGAGAAGCAGAGATAGTCAGTTAGGCACTCGGGGAAGACTCTCAGGGACATATTAGATGAGCCCCACTCTGAACATGGCAGCCCCGTTGCTACCAGGGAGCATAAGGGTCGAGAGGGAACAGGGCACCAGGCTGAGGATAAGGGGAATGCGCCCTCAGAAGGGACCTCTTCTTTAGTTGGTGAGCGGGTATCCTTTCATGCCAAGGAACCATCCCTGGGCAGGGAGAGAGGGGGTGTCTTGGTAGTTGGTGATTCGATCCTTAGGCAAGTAGACAGCTGGGTGGCAAAACCGTGTACTGACCATATGGTGACTTGCCTGCCTGGTGTGAAGGTAGTGGACATTACACATGTAGTAGATAGGCTGATAGACAGTGCTGGGGAGGAGCCAGTGGTCGTGATGCATGCTGGCACCAATGATGTAGGGAAATGCAGTCATGAGGTCCTAGAGGAAAAATTTAGGCTGCTAGGTGGGAGACTTAAGGCCAGGACCTCCAAGGTAGCCTTCTCAGAAGTGCTACCTGTTCCATGTGCAGGGCAGGAGAGACAGGCACAAATTAGAAGCCTCAATGTGTGGATGAGACGATGGTGTAAGGAGGAAGGGTTTAATTTTGTTAGGCAATGGGATGTTTTCTGGAACAAGCGTGAGCTGTACAAAAGAGACGGTCTCCACTTTTGTAGATGGAATCAGGCTGCTGGCACTTAAAATCAAAAAGGTGGCAGAGCAGTTTTTAAACTAAATATTGGTGGAAGGTTGCGGGCCTAGCTTGCCTGGGAAATTATAGATGTTTCTATGCAAATGCTAGAAGTGTTCAAAGTAAAATTGGTGTTGGAATGTTTAGTGTTGGGAGAAAACATAGACATTGAGGGAATTTCAGAAACTTGGTGGAATGCGGAGAATCAGTGGGACACGGTGATTCCTGGATATAAGTTATATCGGAAGGATAGGAAGGGAAGGGTTGGAGGTGGGGTGGCTCTATGTCAGAGAGGGTATACGGTCCAGTAAGACTGAGGTCAGAGAATTAGATTCCCTTCTAGAAATGCTTTGGATTGAAATAGAGGGCCTCAAAGGAAATTTAACTATGGGAGTTTGTTATCGCCCACCAAATCAAAAGATAGAGGACGATTATAATATGACGGAAGGATTAAAGATAGCAGCTAAACGTAAAACTATGTCGTCATAGGTATTTTTAACTACCCGCAGATTGATTGGGTCAATATGTGTTCTGGTCGAGAGAAAGAGATTGAATTTCTAGATGCTCTCAATGACTGTGCTGTGGAGCAGATGGTCTCAGAACCTACCAGTGTCAGAACTTGTAACTTTACCTATATGCTTAGCCAGAGTTATATTCTGTTAGCTCAACTGACTCCATATTGTGAACTTTACTAACCCTGTATCTTTGCATTTCAAACAAATACTAACCACTGAAGAGTGACTGATAACCGCTCGCAAACATCTGCATGTGCCCTTTGAAGCTGGCAAGCCAGAGAAAGACAGCGGGGTTTCTTCCTCCTTGATGGGAGATAAGAAGCCTGGGAGCAGACAACTGTCTCTCTAAGTGTGAGAAAGGATTTATTGTTTTATGTTACCAATGTATAAGAATGCACTGATGGCCTTGGAAGCCATCAGAGTCAACTTGCTTTTTCCATGGACAGGAGTTCTTGAATAAACGGATTAATTTTTGAAACAAAGTGATGCGTTTCTTTTGAAGTTCCCAGTTCTGAAATTTTGACTCTGAACCCAGAGCTTATCTGAACTGGCAACTTAGCTGGATGGCAGCGAAGGCTCCAGATAATGGAGAGCCCCATACCCCACCTAAAGAGCAACCGATCGACCCCGGAGTGACGGTGGTGAGGCGCAAGGTGAAGGACCCTATGCACTTCTCCATGCTCCTCTACACCCTGAAGAGTTGGAAGCCGCGCAAATCGACGGCACTCATGGATGAGAGAGAGAGCGAGAGAGAGAGAGAGATAGATAGATAGATAGATAGATAGATAGATAGATAGATAGATAGATAGATAGATAGATAAATTTATTGTCATTGTTCTCAAGAAAATGAGAGCAACGAAATGAGGTGCTCTTCCACAAACATACCAACACATCAACACCAACAAAAGGACATATACATAGACCATTTAAATGCATCTAAAAACACATAACCATTCATAACCCTGCATTTAGCTTAACCACGGCACTTGGATAGAAGCTGCCCTTGAATCTATTTGTCTTTGCCTTCAACACTCTATATCGCCTACCTGACGGTAAAATCTCAAATAGCAAGTGGCCCGGATGTGAAGGGTCCCTTAAGATCATTTGTATCTTCCTTCTACATCCCATATCATACAGATCCACCAATGAGGGGAGAGAACATCCACAAATCTTCTGTGCTCTCACCATCACTCTTTGGAGCACCCTTCTCTCTGAGGCAGCGGACCGCTACGCCGCGCTGATAACGGGTGCCGTAGCCGAGGCCGGAGCAACCCCGACAACCCAAGATCGCGAGAGAGAAAAGGCCCCGATCCCCGGAGGGGAGGATGAGGCCCGGATGCTATGGGACGAGATGTTCTTGTGGGCGAGAGAGATCCACGATGAGGTACACGTGAGCCATGTGCAGCTCACCGGGGAGCTGCAGCGGCAGCTGGATGCCATCCACGAGCAGATCCAAGCGCTGCACGGGGCCAGGATCCCCGGCGGAGGAGTGCTGGCCGGGCCACCCGGCAGGGCGCCCGACCAACCGGCAGAGCCGCCCGGAGGGGGGGGGTCCTGACCGGTCCGCCGGAGGGACCCCCAGACGGACCACCGGTGGGGCCAAAAGGGGAACAGCTGGTGGGCCCACCGGCAGGGCCGCCGGCGGGACCGCCGGCGGGCCCGATCCCGATCCCCGCACCCCCACCTGGGCGCCCTGCGGTGCCGGCAGCACCACCGGCCCCAGGGGCATGGAAAAGGGAGAGGGAGGGCTCTGGTTTTACAATGGGAAGATATACGTGCCAAAACGCTCGAGGTGGGAAATTCTAGAGCAGTGCCACTCTAAGCGATTCGCGGGGCACTTTGGGTATGTAAAGACGGTGCATCTAGTAGCCCGCCAATTCTGGTGGCCGCAGATGAAGCGGGACATCTCTGAATTTGTGGGATCATGCCCCACCTGTATCATGGCAAAACGGAGGGGGGGAAAGCCACCAGGACTGTTAAAACCACTACCCACTGCCTCGAGACCGTGGGCGGTGGTCTCAATGGACTTTATAGTAGAGCTACCACCCTCCCAGGGGAAAACAGTGATTTTGGTGGTGGTCGACACTTTTTCAAAACAGGCCCACTTCATCCCATGTAAAAAGTTACCCATGGCCAAGAAACTGGCTTACTTATTCTTCCACCACGTGGTCCGCCTTCACTCGTTCCCCGATAAGGTGATTAGTGACCGCGGGCCACAGTTCGTTGCCAACTTCTGGCGGGAGTTTTGTAAGATTGCGGGCATGGAGCAAGGACTAAGCTCTGCCTACCACCCCCAGACCGACGAGCAGACGGAGAGGGTGAATGGGCTGCTGGAACAATACCTACGCTGCTATATCAACTACCAGCAAACTAATTGAGTGGAGCTACTGCCTTTCGCAGAGTATGGATACAACAACAGCATGCATAGCTCCACCAAAGCCTCCCCCTTTCAGATTGTAAATGGTTATGAAGGGAAACCCTTCCCCCTACTGCCAGGGGAGGAAAAGGGGCCTGTCCCGACCTCGTGCCAGCAGTGGTGGGAGGGAATCAAGGAAGGGTGGAAGGTGATACAGGAGAACCTGAGAATGCCAAAGAGGACTACAAAAACACTTCGATCGAAAGCACTCACCCCAATGGACTTTCAAGGAAGGGGAAAGCGTGTTCCTGTCGACAAAGAACCTTCCCCTCCCTCAGGCTTGCCGCAAGCTAGCCTACAAGTACCTGGGCCCCTTCAAAATAAAAAGGGTAATCAATGAGGTTACAGTAGAGTTGGAACTGCCCAAAATGTTTAGTAAGATCCACCCTGTTTTTCATTGCAGCCTTCTTCGCAAGGACCCTGGAGCTACATCCTGGCACCCTCGCCCTCCCGAGCCACCACCTATTCGAGTGAAGGGCCAGAGCCACCATGAGGTTCAGGAAATCCTGGACTCCAGGGTCCAAAGGGGGGTACTGTATTACCTCATCAGATGGAAGTACTTCTCCAAGAGCTGTGATGAGTGGGTCAAGGCTAGCGACGTGTGTGCCCCTCATTTGCTTAAGAAATTCCACCTACTGTACCCACACAAGCCCAGGGCGAACGCTTAGGGGGGCAGTATGTCAGAACTTGTAACTTTACCTATATGCTTAGCCAGAGTTATATTCTGTTAGCTCAACTGACTCCATATTGTGAACTTTACTAACCCTGTATCTTTGCATTTCAAACAAATACTAACCACTGAAGAGTGACTGATAACCACTCGCAAACATCTGCATGTGCCCTTTGAAGCTGGCAAGCCAGAGAAAGACAGCGGGGTTTCTTCCTCCTTGATGGGAGATAAGAAGCCTGGGAACAGATAACTTTCTCTCTAAGTGTGAGAAAGGATTTATTGTTTTATGTTACCAATGTATAAGAATGCACTGATGGCCTTGGAAGCCATCAGAGTCAACTTGCTTTTTCCATGGACAGGAGTTCTTGAATAAATGGATTAATTTTTGAAACAAAGTGATGCGTTTCTTTTGAAGTTCCCAGTTCTGACAACCAGGGGTGGGACGATCCTGGATTTGGTCCTAAGTAATGCCCAAGACTTGGTGAGAGATGTAAAAGCGATTGCACTGCTTGGGAGCAGTGACCATAATGTTATTGATTTCACCATTTGTATAAATAGAGAGTTGCCCCAAAAGACCAGCACAACCACGTTTAACTTTAAAAGGGGTAAATTCTCTGAGATGAGGAGGCATGTGAAGAGGAAACTGAAAGGAAAGGTACATACAGTCAAAACCCTTGGGGAAGCTTGAAGGCTATTTAAAACTACAATCCTAGAAGCTCAGATAAAATATATACCACAAGTTAGGAAAGGCACAAACAGGTATAAGAAAAGGCCTGCATGGTTAACAAACAAAGTAATGGAAGGTGTAAAAGGTAAGAATGACTCCTTTAACCAGTGGAAAGCTAGTCCAAGTGAGATTAATAAAAGGGAACACAGGCTGTGGCAAATCAAATGCAAGACTGTGATCAGGCAGGCAAAAAGGGACTATGAGGAGCATATTGCAAAAAACATAAAGACCAACAATAAAAATTTCTTCAAATATATTAGAAGCAGGAAACCAGCCAGGGAGGCAGTGGGGCCCGTGGATGACCAAGGGGTCAAAGGATTACTGAAGATAGGGAAATGGCTGAGAAGCTGAATGCATTTTTTGCCTCCGTCTTCACTGTGGAAGACGAGACGTGTTTGCCCGCTCCAGAAGCACTAATTTTGGAAGGGGTGTTGAAAGACCTGAGTCAGATTGAGGTGACAAGAGAGGAAGTCCTACAACTGATTGACGAATTAAAAACTAACAAGTCACCTGGTCCAGATGGCATACATCCAAGAGTTCTGAAGGAACTCAAAGTTGAACTTGTGGATCTCCTGACAAAAATATGTAATCTTTCATTGAAATCTGCCTCCATTCCTGAGAACTGGAAGGTAGCAAATGTCACCCCCATCTTTAAAAAGGGTTCCAGAGGAGATCTGGGAAATTATAGGCCAGTCAGTCTGACTTCATTACTGAAAAAGTTGGTAGAAACCATTATCAAGGACAGAATGAGTAGGCACATTGGTGAACATGGGTTATTGAGGAAGACTTAAGGGAAGATCTGTAAGGGAAGATCTTGCCTCACTAACCTGTTACAGTTCTTTGAGGAGGTGAACAAACATGTGGACAAAGGAGACCCGATATATGTTGTTTACCTTGACTTCCAGAAAGTTTTTGATAAAGTTCCTCATCAAAGGCTCCTTAGAAAGCTCAAGAGTCATGGCATAAAAGGACAGGTCCTCTTGTGGATCAAAAACTGTCTAATTAATAGGAAGCAGAGAGTGAGTATAAATGGGCAGTCTTCGCAGTGGAGGACGGTAAGCAGTGGGGTGCCGCAGGGGTTAGTACTGTGTCCCATGCTCTTTAACTTGTTCATAAATGATTTGGACTTGGGAGTGAGCAATGAAGTGGCCAAGTTTGCAGATGACACTAAATTGTTCAGGGTGGTGAGAACCAGGGAGGATTGTGAGGCACTCTAAAGGAATCTGTTGAGGCTGGGTGAGTGGGCGTCAACATGGCAGATGAGGTTCAATGTGGCTAAGTGCAAAGTAATGCACATTGGGGCCAAGAATCCCAGCTACAAATACAAGTTGATGGGGTGTGAACTGGTGAGACTGACCAAGAGAGAGATCTTGGGGTCATGGTAGGTAACTCACTGAAAATGTCAAGACAGTGTGTGATTGCAATAAAAAAGGCCAATGCCATGCTGGGAATTATTAGGAAGGGAAATGAAAACATATCAGCCAGTATCATAATGCTCCTGTATAAATCGATGGTGTAGTTTCATTTGGAATACTGCGTGCAATTCTGGTCACCGCACCTCAAAAATGATATTATAGCATTGGAAAAATTCCAGAAAAGGGCAACTAGAATGATTAAAGGTCTGTAACACTTTCCGTATAAAGAAAGGTTAAAACGCTTGGTGCTCTTTAGCTTGGAGAAACGTCGACTGTGGGGTGCCATGATAGAGGTTTACAAGATAATGCATAGGATGGAGAAAGTAGAGAAAGAAATACTTTTCTCCCTTTCTCATAATACAAGAACTTGTGGGCATTCAATGAAATTGCTGAGCAGTCAGGTTAAAACGGATACAAGGAAGTACTTCTTCACCCAAAGGATAATTAACATGTGGAATTCACTGCCACAGGAGGTGGCGGCGGCTACAAGCATAGCCAGCTTCAAGAGGGGGTTAGATAAAAATATGGAGCAGAGGTCCATCAGTGGCTATTAGCCACAGTGTGTGTGTGTGTGTATGTGTGTGTGTGTATATATATATATATATATATATATATATTGGCCACAGTGTGTTGGATTGGATAGGCCATTGGCCTGATCCAACATGGCTTCTCTTATGTTCTTATGCCATTTCATGTTTTCCCAGGGTGAGAGCATTTTATATTTTTAGTTTTCTGCTGTGTGATCTTTGTGCTTTTTCTTAATGTTTTATTTTTCAAATTGCAGTGCAAAATCCCACTATTCTCCTATCTTTCAGAAACAAAATATTGTAAGAGTTTTAAGCATGTTTGTATATCATTTCCTATCTCCTGGCTCCACCCTCAAGGTCTCCTGGCTCCACCCCCAAATTTTAGTGGGCCAGGAAGGAGAAGTATAATCAGGCCACAGGGGGAAAAAGTTTGGGAAACCCTGCAATATAGGATCTAGCTAAGATGCACTTAAATCACAGCAGAATCTACAGGATCAAAATACATAGTCCATTCCTACATAGCCCACAGGGACATAGCCTGTCCAAGAGTTGTAATTTTTAAACTCTCCCATATAACACAGCAGAAGGGAGTACATTAAAACTTCCAGTGTTCAAAATATTAAACAATATTTTAGTCCCTTTAAAAACATAATCAAAACTACTCATCTTTGAGGGGGGGAGTGATTTGATGATGACAGCACTTCCATCTTTGAAAAGTGGGTTGGAGGTGGGTGGAAGTGGGTGGGACAAAGAACAAACAAAAATGACAGAAACTTGATGCACGAGGAGAAAGCCAACTTCAAATTCGTTTCCAGAAAAAGGTTGCGGTAAAACTGGTCTCAAAAGAACCAGAAAAAACCACGTTGAATAACCAAATAACATAAAATAAGAAGTGAAAACTAAAGGCAAAACACACGTGTGGGAATTGGGGAATAAACCAAAGCAGTATGGGGCCAGAACTGACAGAAAAAAAGTCCATGTGGAAAAGCCCCAGAAAAGGAACATTCTCCTGCAGCTCACAAATTAATGCAACTTCAGTGCAACACAAAACATCATTATAAAGAAGCATACATGTTTACAAATATGCAAAGCACATATTGGGTTTCCAGGTAAAGATGATTTCAAATAACAACTTTCTTTAGGCATTAATAATTATAATACCATATAAATATGGAGAACTGCTAAAACACAAAAACAAATTACAACCCCGAAATGTTCAAAATTACAACCCCCAATGTTCAAAAATGTTCAAAACTGATCTCCCAGGATTGCTGTGATTATAAAATGCAGGAGGAGAGGACTGCATATGGCTGTGAGTTCCATGGAACAAGGGCAGAATAAAAATGTACTAAATAAATGTACAGCATCCTAAGCACCTTGGAGGAAGAGTGGGATAAAACTGAAATAGATAGAAATTAGGCATGGGCACAAACCAATCTACGAATCAGGCTGATATGTGGGTTGTTTAAAAATAATTTATTTAATTGTGCAGTCCCTGATCTAAAAATGAACCACCTTTTTTTCCATGGAGATTTGGATGGTTTGTTTTGGGGATTTGCTCTCCTGGGTGACTGGGGAAGGCAAGAGGAAGCATTTTAAACTGTCCTCCATCCCAGGATCTGCTTCCCTAGTTGCCCTGCAGCTGCCTGGGAAAGGCCTTCCCTCAGAGCCCCAGCTGAGCCTGTGGAGAGACCTCTCCCTGCAAGATCAGATGTTTTTCAGGCTCTGCTGGCAGGGTTCCCAATCCCCAGGTCCCAGCACGGAAGCCCCCAGTTTTACAGGCTTTCCCCCTGCCCCCAGTCAGCTGGCCGGCAGGGGAAGCCCCTTCCCCACAGCCACCATGTACCTGTAGACCTCTAGCAGATTTTGAAACCTGCAAACAGGTCTGGGTTTAAAATGTGTGTGTATGCCTATAAAGTTAAGAAGGAAGCCGGAAGTACTTCATGGGGAAGTGTCAGCTGCAGACCTCATCAGAGCACAGTCCCTCCATTTGTTTTGCTTTTGTTTCAGAGCAAGTAAGTGTATGTGTAAAAGAGAGCAGCGTAGACCTTGTGCTTTTCAGACCTCGTTGTGGAGGCACCAGAGACATTTAAGTGTGTGTGTGTGTGTGTGTGAGAGAGAGAGAGAGAGAGAGAAAGAAAGCACAGAAGTCTTTGTAGAGCCAGTAAGAAGGTGTGTGTCTCTGTGCTTGTTTTGCATTGTTTTCAGAGTCTTTGTATAGGAATCTGTTTATGTAGGGTTGCCAATCCCCATGTGGGGGCATGGGATCCCCCGGGTTGAAGGCCCTCCACCCGCTTCAGGCTCATCAGAAAGTGGGGGAAGGGGAGGGAAATGGCTACTGGGAACTCTATTATTCCCTATGGAGACTTATTTGGAAATAATGGAGAATTGATCTGTGGGTATTTGGGGCTCTGGGGGGTGTTTTTTGAGGTAGAGGCACCAGATTTTCAGCATAGCACCCAGTGCCTCCCCCCAAAATACCCCCCAAGTTTCAAAAAGATTGGACCAGGGGATTCAATTCTATGAGCCCTAAAAGAAGATGCCCCTATCCATCATTATTTCCTATGAAAGGAAGGCATTTAAAAAGGTGTGCAATCCCTTTAAATGTGATGGCCAGAACTCCCTTGGAGTTTAATTATGCTTGTCACACCCTTGCTCCTGGTTCTGCCCCCAATGTTTCCTGGCTCTACCCCCAAAGTCATCAGATATTTCTTGAATTGGACTTGGCAACCCTATCTGCTGGGCTGTCCAGCTTCAACCAGACAGCCTAGTAGCTGACCCCTTGGGGGAGACCTCTCCCTACAAGATCAGCTGTTTTACAGGCTCTGCTAGGCTGTCCAACTTCAACTGGAAAACCCAGTACAGCCTCCGACTGAGCCCATGGGAAGACCTCTTCCCACAGGATCAGCCATTGTTCAGGCTCTTCTGGGCAGTCCAGCTTCAACTGGGCAGCCCAGCAGACCCCCAACAGAGCTTGTAGGGAGACCTTTCCCTGATCTTTCTTCACTTTCCCAACCAGCCAGGATTGGCTGGCTGACTTTAAAACCCTTCTCTCTAGAGTCACACCGTAGCAGTGGCATGATCTCTCCATTGTGCCCCATGGCTCCATAAGGTACAATGGATAGATTGTGGGCTAGAAAACAAAGGGGGAGACATTTAAATGTCACTCCTCCCTTCTCCAGTTGGTCTGCAGTAGCAGTATGGCTGGGAGAGGAAGGGGCAGGCAGTAAGAGATTAAGTAGGAAAGTTTAGAATTGTAATGGGGGGAAATGTCCTCTCCCTCTCCCCCCCCAATGCGGCTGCTGTCTAGTGTTCCTAGTCTACCTGTTGTGGCAGGCCAGCTGGGGAATGGAATGGTGGTGTCAGTTTTGCTTTCAAGGGGTGTGAAATTAACCCACTTTCCCTCCCCTTTGCTTCTCCCAGCCAGCAGGTGCAGAGGGCCAGCTGGGGAAAGGAACGAAGGAAAATGGGTTAGTTTCAGTCCATTGAAAGCAGCCATGACCAAGGGTAAGTGAACTCCAAAGGCATTTAAATGCCTTTGGAGGTCACTGGGGACCTGATGAACTGAACAAACTATCAAACCCCAAATGGTTCAGGAAATCAAATGAACCTTGAACCAATACAACCCACTGATTTGGCAGACAAACAAACTGCAAACCAACATGACCCACCATTTTCCTGGTTTGTGCCCATCTCTAATAGAAACAGGAGAAACAATCCTAGAGAGGTGGATAAAATTTTGCCTCTGGGCTTTTTCAAATCTCTTCTTTAAATTAATACTACCATTTCTTTAGGCTTTCATTGCTACTAAGTCAGAGTATATGTTTCAGCCATCTTTTGTAGACATTCGTAACACTATGTATTTCTTGAACAACAAACCAAAGCTTACAATTCATACACAGAAATCAGACCATGCTGCATACCACAGAATTTTCCTATTTAGATTGTTATTCATTGAAAGCAATTTATAAAAGAATATGTGATTCAATTCATGGGACACAATAGATTCTGTCTCAAAATATACTGGCACATTTTATGCATGCTGCCAGCTTTCTATGGATTTATTTGAACTATCCACAGAAAGCATATTCTCATGCATTAAATTTCAATTGTTGTATGGCTTTTTTCCCTAGAACAATTTTCTGTTCAAATATAGAGGCATTAGAACTCCACTGTAACTATTTAAAATGGTTGCAGGGTTAAGAGCTGACAGTATATGGATCATATCACTGAGATCAGCCTCAGTATTTATGGTGCAGTAGGAGATTAAGTAAGGGTGTACAGAATTTTGATGGGGAAAAATCTACTTTGACCTTTCCTCCTCTGGCAGCTCAGAAAGTCTGGCCAAGTTGCATGACACCAGATGGGCTGCTCCCATTTGCATGGTTATGACTGGGCCAGGCAGGGCACGCCTAGTTATACAATGGGAGATGCATAATGGGACCTAATTTTCCCCTATGTCCCCCCTCCAATATTTCTATTTCCGTCTTACTGGCAATACCCATATCCTCATGTTCCCCCTCTTCGCTCTCTCCTTCTCACTCCCTGCCAACCTACTTTTATCTGCAGTCCCATCTTCAGATATATTTGTAATTTTTAAAACTTCATTTATATTCACCTTTCTGCAACTTACATAATTTTCATCTACTCCATTTTGTCCTCACAACAACCTTGTGAGGTTGATAATGGTGAGTGAGTGTCTAGCCCAAGAGATCTTTCACAGCAGAGGGGGGATTTGAGCCTGGGTCTCCCAGATCATTCTCTGAAAATCTAACCACTAGATCATGCTGGTGTTTTTGGTGTGGCTACAGGTAGCAAACTGCAAGGCCTGGATGAGTAATATAAGTTATCTGCTAGCAAGTCACTTGGTGGTTGCTGCTAGGCCTGACACAATGAGCTCTCACACAAGCCCAAAACACCTCTGGAAAGGTCCCAGTATCCCCCCCCTGCCTTTTACTAAAAGAAACCAAGGCTTGAAGCCTGGCAATAATGTTTTGATTGACTAGCAACCTCCACAATGGCCACTAGAATCTCCTGTCTTAAAAATAGGGTTACTGATACTATTATTTGATGGGGTTTTTTTTAAAAGGTCCCAATGTATTTCTTTTGGGGCTTGCAGAAAGAGCTGTCTTGTCTGTTCATGGCTCAGATTTCTGGATTTAATACCCACAGATTTAGTCATGTTGAGAATTAGATATATTGATACTCAGTTTCCACTTGGTTTTTCTATGTAGTTGCCCTGGCCCCGGCCTGCCGGGACTGCTGCTAGCGCCACCCATGCCCCCTCTGAACCGGCACAGAACCCTCGGGCCACCAGCAGACCCGTCCAGCACCCCTGAAGCCAAATGGAAACCACCTGGCCCTCCCCCACTCATCTGATGGACCAGGGGCCTGGCAGCTGTCGCTGAGGCCAAAGGAAGCGAGGAGGCTGGCAGAACATAGCGAGGAGGCTGGCTGGTAGCATAGTATATTGATGTGAGTTTTATGTATTTTTATGTATTTTATTGTATAATCATTAATGTATTTTAAACTGATTTATTGTTAGCACTTTGTATTGTAAGCCGCCCTGAGCCCGCCTTGGTGGGGTAGGGCGGGATATAAATCGAACAAATAAATAAATAAATAAACAGCCGTTCCCCGGGGCAGGGAAGACACGAAGGCCGGGAGCCACCTGGTGGAGAGACGAGCCTGGCCCCAGATCTGAGGCCACATCATCTGGCTCCCTTGCCCCAACAGGCAGGAAGGGAGGGGCCAGGCCAGCAAGAGCACGTTGCTCTGGGCTGCGGGAGGCCCTATGAGCCTGCCGCGCCACACCCAAGCACTCAGCCAGTCAGAGAGGGAGGGGGCTGCTGGGTGTCTGCCCTTAGAAAGGGGAGCAGAGCTCAGAGGGGCCTCCCTGGGGGAGGAGGCACTGGAGCTGGGAAGGGGATTAAAGGAGGGCTGGGCAGCCAGGAAAGGGGCCAATGATGACTAATAGGAGTGGAGCTGGTGCCAGAGGAAGCTTCGTAAGTCTGACCAGAGCCAGAGAGAGAGTGGAGGCAGAGCAGGAGAGCTGAAGGACCAGCCAGAGGGGCGGTAGGGTGCTGTAACCCAGCCCTCCACTCTATTCTGAGACCCCCGGATGCCCAGGGAAGGGTCCTGAGAGATGGAGAAGCGATGGCCTCTCGAGGGGTGGGGCCCCCAGACAAGGCGGGGTATGACAGTAGTAAAACTGCCATGCCAGTCAGTTGATCTTTCAAATATCATGCTGAATCTTAGACTGATTTTGCACTCACCTTACGTTGCTCTCACATTCATCTTCTCAGCGTGGCTTCCTTCCGATTTCACACTATCTGTCCTGTGAATGTCAGCGTTTTCGTGCAGCAAACAGACACCGCTAAAAACCAGTTTCTGTTTGCTGTGCCAAAAAGCCAACGCTTGCTGCAGCCCTGAGGCAGATAGTGTGAAATCAGAAGAAAGCCACGCTGAGCAGATGAATGTGAGAGTGACGTAAGGTGAGTGCAAAATCGGTCTTACTGTCTTTTCCACTGGTGAGGGAGGAGTGAGCACTTTGGACCACCAAAACTGGAAAGGGTGCATGCACACGTGTTTTGTGTCATTTTGGTCAGTCCTAGTGAAAGGTATTATATGGATTTTTTTCTTGTTTCTGAAACCAAAGTGGAATATTTTACCATCCTAGATACTGAAAGATCATGACTATTAGCCTAACAGAAGAAAAATGTCTACTACCTAGTGAAAATAGAAGATCATTCAAGCTGTGGCTACTTTTGCCATAACTGGCACTAATGTTGCCAGTTTATTATCTGGACCTGGTCCCTAAGTACTGTTTGTGTTGTGTCTTGCATTTCAGTCCCTGAATTTACATCACAGCGCAACTGCACGTACTGAGAGGAGCTGTGGGAAACCGTGGGTCACCTGACTGTAAGGGACAAATGCTAACTGCCTATGAAGATCTGGGGCGGGAAGTTTAACTGGTCAGGATGGGACCTGACTGGGAAGTGGGTTGTTCCAGGGAATGTATATAATTGGGGACCTGGCCCCACCATGTTGTCTTTGTGATATACTCGCCAATAAAGAATGTTTGCTGTTGAATGTCTCTGAACCCAGTATATTACAGTTTGAATACAAGCAAGATTACTGTAGTACTTTATAAATAGGATGTATGATATCAGTTATGGCTCTGTTTTGGGGTGGAAAGCTTCTTTCTGTCAAATTTTATTAGTTTTGCCTTTGCTGTTGTATCAGCTTCATTTTTGTTATGTCTAATTCAAACAAATTTGAACTAAAATTATCCTCTGTTTGCAAGGAGAGGAAGTTTTCAGGCTTAGACAAAATAATTAAGGTGAAATTCATCTGGTAGATCTATGGCAA
Organism: Heteronotia binoei; assembly: GCF_032191835.1. Taxonomy (NCBI): domain Eukaryota; kingdom Metazoa; phylum Chordata; class Lepidosauria; order Squamata; family Gekkonidae; genus Heteronotia; species Heteronotia binoei. The sequence continues at coordinate 62,402,417 of NC_083243.1, forward strand.
AGGCAAGATTTGAACTGGAAACCTCTTGAGTCAGAGCTCAACCAATAACCACTATATGAAATCTGATCTCAAGGTGACGTTTTATTAATAAAGGGAAGAGTCCTTATGTTTGTATCATCTCAGTCAGAACTGAAGCTGACATTAGCATCCATCATTGGTGACAGGCAAGATGGAGTCCTGCCAATGCTGATCTAGTAGAATATTGTCAGATTTTTCAGACAGACCTCTCAGTTGGTCAAATATGGCTAGAAATTGCCAATTACAAGTTTTTTTAATCCAATGATGTAATTTGATAGCTGTGCTAATTACACAAAAGAAATTATTGTGAAACACTGAAACTAATATTTATTGAATTACTTCAAAATATTTGGTAAAATTTCTGTAAACATAAGTAATTAATTGAACAGTTCTTTTGTTAGGCTTTTATTCTTCTTCTTTTTTTAAAAAAACAGCCCCTCCCTTGTGGCTGTTTTGGTTTGGGAGCTGGAGGAAAGACTGAATTTGTTTCTTCTGTGCCACACTCTGGACTCTGGAGCACTTGGGAACATGAGTTCCCCATACTTAGAGGTGACTGGAAGTTGGGTTAGGGGATTCCTGATTGGACTTGCATTGCACATATCATATAGTCTGGCCCCAAATTATAGTGATTTATATCACTGGTTCAGCCAGCTAGCTCAGTGTTCTCTGCTTTGATTACCAGCAGCTATACAAAGTCATAGGTCATGTGATCCCGGACGAGAGTCCCCAATTGTTAGGGACAATGTGTCCGCCTCTCCCGGCCTGTTGATATGAGTCTTCCTTTACACAGTTTGACAGATGCAACGTGACAGCAGGAGATCTAGCTGACAGGCTAGGTCACAGTGGCCTTGTCAGCAAGTCGGTTCTGGCTGGTTAAGGACAAGTGGAAAGTACCTGCTGAGTCAGCATGACAATGGACTGCCTGGATTGGCTGGTGTAAATATATATGGACTGCATTGTCTGTGCACAGTCCTCTCACTGTAGAGATAGATACTGGCGGAGCACTTTGTCGTTGGAGTTAATGTTTGTCACTGCACTAGTAAATACTTTGTATATAGATTGTAAATACACTGTTTTAATACTAGGTGCAGGTGTCTGGCTCTCTTCCTTACCGGAGCTCACTGTTGTACATATCTCACTTCTCACTCTGCACGCACCCGCACCGACAGGGTTATGGGCCCAGGGCGGTTCCGCTGCGCAGAGGAGTGTCGAGTGTGTTGAATTGTCCGAGCATTGTGGAGGAGCCGGAGGCGAGGAACGCCGTGGAGGACGAAGACTACCAGCTATCTCAGTCTGAGAGCAAGGGGGAAGATGGCAGCCAGCTGTGTGGAGGAGTCGGTGAGATGGCTCAGCAACAGCTTGCAGTCGCCGTGGAGAAACTCACATCAGCTAACTACGCTGTGTGGAGCCTACAAATGGAACACTATCTGAAGCGTGAGGGTCAGTGGCTGTACGTGAGTAACCCCCCTGCTGTGTTATCTCCAGCCGAGACTGTGTTGGCCGAGAAAGCACTAGCAAATATTGTGCTGGCTGTGGGAGATGACCAATTAATTTATGTGCGTGGGAAGGACACTGCCAAGGCTGCCTGGGATGCACTCAGTGGGGTATACATTAGAACCACTGCAGGCTCCCTAATGGCCTTGATGAGAAAAATGTTCCGCACGCTGATGCCAGCTGGAGGGTGTGTGAGGCAGCACATCAAAAGGCTAACAGACTGCTTTGTGGAACTTGAGACCCGGGGCAAAACGATTGCTGCTGCTGATAGAGTATATATCTTACTATCATCATTGCCGCCGGAGTTCTCACCGCTCATTACCTCCTTGGAGACGGTTGACGTGGCTACTCTGACCATGGAGTATGTGTGTGCGCACCTTTATGACTTCCAGGAGCGTATTGCAGCTGTGACCCATCCGGGAGTATCGGCTGGAGAGCGTGAGTCTGTGGGAGCGTCTGGGAAGGCGTCCAAGCAGGAGCCGGCTTGTGCTGCTGGCAAGCAACCAAAGTCTGAAGGGGAGCCGACGGCACTGGCAGTCAGACGTTGCTTTGGATGTGGCTCTGCATCGCACCTCTTACGTGTTTGCCCTGAGAAAGGGAAGCGTCGTGGACGGAGGCAGCGGGGACAGAGGACCACCAGCAACTGTGAGGTGGAAGCCCAGCTGGTCACTTCTTCAGGGGAGAGTGCCGGGTCGCTGTGGATTGTTGACTCTGGTGCTACAAGCCATCTCTGTTGTGATGAGAGGCTGCTGAGAGATGTTGACAGTTCTAATCTCTCCCACGTGCGATTAGCCGACGGATCTTCTGCGGCTGTAAAATGTACTGGGAGTGTAAATTTTCCTGTGCTGCAATGCATGTTCCAAAATGTACTGTGTGTGCCCTCTCTAAGATCAAACTTGTTAAGCGTCAGTACTTTGATTGATGACGGCTTTGAAGTGGTGTTTCAGAAAGAGTGTTGTAAAATTCTTGGAGGAGGGGGGAAACTGCTGGCTACTGGCACAAGGGATGGAAATGTATATGTGGTCAGGAGTGATTGTGCCCATGCTGCACAGGTTTCCAATGTGCCAATGCATGATAAATGTATCCACCTATTACACAGAAGGCTTGGGCATTGTGGGTTTCGTGCATTAAAGAAAACCCTACAGATGATGCCAGGTTTTAAGGTAAAGCCCTGCAAGTGTTTCTTGGATTGTCAGGTCTGTAAAAAGACCAAGAGTAAAGCTTGTGCTGTGGCAAAGAAAAGTACCAGGGAGACCAAACGGGCTCTAGAGCTGATACATCTCGATGTTCTTGGCCCTTTTCCCAAAAGTCTGTCGGGGAGGCGGTACTGCCTAGTGGCAATCGACAACTACTCGAGGTATTCATGGGTGTTTGCTATGGAGCACAAGTCAGAGGTGTATAAGTGTCTGACAGAATGGGCTAAAGCTGTTGAAAGGGAACTGGATTTGAACATAAAGGCCATTCAGAGTGACCGTGGGGGGGAATTTACCTCTAATGAATTAAAACGTTGGTTGGAGAGCAAAGGCATAGCTCAGAGGCTGGCAAATCCAACGACCCCCCAGGAAAATGGCTTGTCAGAGAGGCACGGTGCCATCCTACAGAGATTTATGTATTCCATGTTAGAGGATGCCAATTTACCCTTTGCATACTGGGCAGAAGCCATGGGCTCTGCTGTGTACATTTGTAACAGAGTTTGGACCAGGGCTGTGTGTGATATACCTTACAAGAGGTTATATGGGAAGCTGCCTGAGTTACAATTTTTAAAAGTCTTCGGCACCCAGGCATGGGTTAACGTTCCCATGAAGAACAGGAGGAAGGGAGGTGACCGGGCAGTACAGCTAACTTTTCTGGGCTACGAGCCAGGAACTAAGTCTTATCGCTTTTGCGATAAGAAGGCAAAGCTAACTTTCAGTCGTTCAGCGAGCTTTAACGAGCATCACAGCTGGCCGAAATTGCATGGTGCTGAAAGGGAAATTGTTTTGATGCCAAGCACAGATAACAGTGCTGGAGCCAAGCCAAGGGAGATAAACCAGGAGCCTGCATCTCCCGGGCAGGACTTGGAAGAGCCTGCAAGTCAGGAGGTGGAACCTCCAAGTCAGGAGGTGGTGTTGCCAACTCAGGAGGTGATGCTGCCACAGTCTCCAGCCCAGGAGCTGGCAAGCAGTGAGCCTGGAGAAAGTGAGCCCAATGCTGATGAGCCCAGTACAAGCATAGGGCCACGGGTATCTTCCAGAGCTACAAAGGGTATCCCTCCTGCAAGATACAAAGGTCCCTATGTAACACTGGTTACTGCACCAGAGCCTCCAGGGTTTAAAGAAATGCTAAAGAAGAAAGCTGAAGCATGGAAGGTTTGGGTTGCAGAGTGCAAGGAACGAGAAAAGGAGGCTGAGGCCAAACGCCAGAAGGAAATGGCTGACCAGGACTATAGTGATGATGAGTGCCTGGATTGGAAGATGTAAAGTGTAAATGACAAAGTGTAAAAGTATGATGTTGTAATACTGCTGACCAGAAAACAATGTAAAGGCATGTGAGTGGACACTGCAAACATTGTAAAAGTTGAGAAGCTGCAAAATGTATGTATATACTGTGTACGTCAGACTAGGAGGTGTGTTGATATGAGTCTTCCTTTACACAGTTTGACAGATGCAACGTGACAGCAGGAGATCTAGCTGACAGGCTAGGTCACAGTGGCCTTGTCAGCAAGCCGGTTCTGGCTGGTTAAGGACAAGTGGAAAGTACCTGCTGAGTCAGCATGACAATGGACTGCCTGGATTGGCTTGTGTAAATATATATGGACTGCATTGTCTGTGCACAGTCCTCTCACTGTAGAGATAGATACTGGCGGAGCACTTTGTCATTGGAGTTAATGTTTGTCACTGCACTAGTAAATACTTTGTATATAGATTGTAAATACACTGTTTTAATACTAGGTGCAGGTGTCTGGCTCTCTTCCTTACCGGAGCTCACTGTTGTACATATCTCACTTCTCACTCTGCACGCACCCGCACCGACACGGCCCCTCCAGGAGATTCAAAGAAAAAGAGCTGTCAGTCGGGAGTCTCCTTTAAATTATACAACTTTATTGATATCAAGAAAGAGGGGAGTCGCTTTGCAATGAGCTCCCTGATCAGTTCCATACATGCCCTTTTATCCTCTACTCCCAGCCGATGAGCCCCTCCTCCTTTCCCCATAGGCTGAGGTACTCGAAAGGTACAGCCTTACCCAGACGCCTACTTCATACTCCCTCCTTGATATGTAGCCCTCCCGTTACATACATTGCATGTGCATTTAAATTTACCTTTCTCCGAAGTAGGGTGTGTCAGTTAATATTCATTACTTGATTACGCCTGCGTACTTGCTACTTATTAGTCTCTATTGCTATTAATCTTTACTGTTGTCGTGGCCTGTTCAACCATGTCATTTCTTTTACTACAGTAGTTCTGCTTCTGTGCTTTAACAATGGCTAATATGCCTTTTCTTATGGTTACTAAATGTTTGTGCTTTGCATACCTGGTTCTGCTTCTTGCATTTTTACAGTCACTAAGACATTACATTTGGTTCTTTCTTTGGAAAGTACCTTTTGTTTGTTTCAGCTCATTTCATCATTTCACTCCTCTCAAGAGAAACATATCTTGAGCTGCTGATATTGTATTGTTGGACAGTTATATTTTTCTTTAATCGAAATAACAGACATTCACTTGGCTTTAAAATGAGCAGAGTACAAATACAGCAGGTAGAGACCTTACCAATGTGGAATACTAGGGAGAGCATAAGAGATCATTTATTGATCTTTGATTACAGAAATGGGGTGTAAGGGTCAGGGACTGTTTTGTAGAAAAATAGGTGGTGGAGCTCATCCAGGGATTGTTATGCAGCTGCACATACTATTCAATGGACAAGAAGGTGGAACTCTTAGAAGGAGGAGGAGGAACTCTCAGAAAGTTCAGGAGCTGTGCTCCTGTGAGCTCCCACTGAATCTGAGCCCTGGTAAGGGTATTCTTGCTTTCAGCTAAGAAATACTGGAGTGTGTACCAGGAGGTACAGTATACACTGAATCATGTATTCAGGCTCCTCCATTTCACATATACAATAATAAAAGTTAAGAGATATCTTGCTGTAACAATTGCCTATAGTAGCAGATGACATTTGTTGAATTATCTGCAAAGTTAAAGTTTTTCTAAAGATAAACTTAAATCTAACAGATGATTTTCCAAACCACAATGGACATTAATCATTACATAGCAGAATGCTGTTTTAGCACCAGCGCAGATAGACGTTTGCATAATATCTCTAAGGCATTATTTAAATTCTAATTTGGCAATTGACAACTGGAACCCTACATGCATAGAAAAGCCATGTAATTGGATCAAATGAGCCATTTTTACATGCCAAGTGATGCATTTGGTAGAATTTAGTTAAATTTGCTCACGTGCAGATAGCCTTGGGAGTCTCTCTTCTGGCAAATGAATTAGTTTAAGCCAGTAGTTGAATAAATTCAGGAACACTCTCATCCTTAGAGGGAGTAGGCCAGACCAAAATAATGCCCTTGTTGATTCCTAATGGGACCATTTAATAATTTATTCTGGGGAAAAACCCACCTGCCAGATTAACAGTTCCTTCAAAGCCAACACCAGAGCTTTTTTTGTAGCAGGAACTCCTTTGCATATTAGTCCACACACCCCTGATGTAGCCAATCCTCCTGAAGTTTACAGTAGGCCCTATACTAACAGCCCTGTAAGTTCTTGGAGGATTGGCTACATCAGGGGTATGTGACCTAATATGCAAAGGAGTTCCTGCTACAAAAAAAACAAAAAAACCCTGGCCATCACTAATATGTGAAGTCACTGTGAAAACCAATAGGAGAAGACGACTAAGGGTTCAGAAGAGGTCATTGAAAGTTGAGAAGTGATGGATAGGGAACCTATTGTGGTGGAAAGTGTCATCAAGTTGCAGCAGCTGATTTATGATGACCCCTCTTGGGGGTTTTAAAGCAAGAGATGTTCAAAGGCGGTTTGTCATTGCCTGCCTCTGCACACCAACCCTGGTCTCCAATCCAAGTGCTATCCAGGGCCAACCCTGCTTGGTTTCCAAGACCTGACAAGATTGGGCTAGCCTGGGCCATCCAGGTAATATCATATGACATCATGCGTGGTATAGCCAGGAGATCCTAAGATTGCCTGGCTGCCTGAAGTACTAGCTCTTTTTAGTGTTATGCACCACTAAGTTGTGAGCTAAACTTATTTTGGGGGCTGAGAAAGCTCTGAGAGAGCTGAGACTGACCTAAGGCCACCCAGCTGGCTTCATATGGAAGAATGTGGAATCAAACCCAGTTCTCCAGATCAGAGTCTGCCACTCTTAACCACTACTCTGTGCTGGTTCTTGACACTCAGGTTAGGGCATGGAACTTATAGGCAAGAGAAAAATCAGTGTGGCAATGAGGCCCAGAGCAATGTGTGTATGTGAAGCTGATTTTCACATTTGGATTTGTATCAATTAGCTAGTTCTTTGGCTGCTGTGATTTGATGTCAATCCTAAATCAGTTGGTTTATAAGGGTATAACTCTGTTTAGGACTGCACTGTTAATGTCTGAGCAACCCAAAGATCACCAATATCTAAAGTAATGTATAATATTTAGTGAAGTAGCTCCTTCTAGTGATGGGCTGAGGTGTGGTAAATGGCCCAATTCAAATGTAGACCTAGATACTGAAGGAACTGAGAAGGCAGAGGATAAGGCATGTTTTAGTAAGAGCAGCTTTATCTTGACGGAGCAGCAGTGGCAGTTTAAATATTGGGACAAGCAGCTAGGAACACTTTCTTTTATCTCCATGTAGAGACATACCTATGTTAACTGTATTTTAAATCCCAATAATCTCATCTCTGAGTTGGGAGGGGGGGAGTAACTAGTTCAGGAGGGTGCCTCAGGTAATGACCAGAACAAGTTCTCTACAAGTTCTACTCCATTTTGAATGGAATATTTCCTTAGCCTATTTCTGATCAGAATCCATTTTATTTCCATAGCTTGGGGTCCCCTTAGCTCAAGTGGAGTATCCCTAGAGGCAGGCAGTGCCTCCTAGTTGCAACAGAAGGTTTTGTGTCCCTGAACGCAGTGCTCTCTGGGGAACATGCGGAGAAAGGCAGTCCTGTAGAAAGGCAGGCCCCCGACCATAGAGGGCTTTAAAGGTCAATACAACACCTTGAAGTGGACTTGGAACACAATAGATAGCCAGTGCAGCTCTTTCAGCACTGGTTTAACGTGCTCCCATTGGAGGAGCCCCATTAACAGTCATGCTGCAGTGTTCTGCACTAGCTGTAGTTTCCGAGTCAGGGTCAAGGGTAGCCCCATGTAGAGAGAATTACAGTGAATTATTCTTGAGGTGACTGCAGTGTGGATCACCATTGCTAAGTCGTCATGCTCCAGAAAAGGGGCCAGCTGCCAAACTCGCCAAAGGTGGAAAAAGGTGGATTTGGTAGTGGCTGCTACCTGGGCATCCATTATCAGAGAGGACTCCAGGAACACGCCCAAGCTCTTAACCTTAGGGGCTGGTTTTAATGGCACCCCATCAAGAGTTGGCAAAGGGATCTCCCTTCCTGGGCCACCCCAGCTCCGTAGAGAATCTCTTGCTGTTTTCGCGCACTGCTCATCTTGGAGTCACGTCCCTCTTCACTGCGCAGCGTCTGCTCAGATTTCCCACCATCTGCGCCGGAGGAGCAGGAAGAGTCGCGGCTTCTGCGTTGCAAACGGAAATCGCTAAAACCCAGTTTCCATTTGCAACGCAGAAGCCGCGGCTCTTCCTGCTCCTCTGGCGCAGATGGTGGGAAATCTGAGCAGATGCTGTGCAGTGAAGAGGGACGTGACTCCAAGGTGAGCTGTGTGCGAAAACGGTTTCTGTCTTTGTCGGATTCAGCTTCAACCGACTCAGCCTGAGCCAAGATGCTACGGCTTGGAGAGCCAGGTCTAGGTTTTCTGGGGTACAGTTGGACTGGCTATCCATCAATAGATAGAGCTGGGTGTCATCTACATATTGGTGACATCCAAGCCCATACCTCTTGACAATCTGGGCAAGGGGGTGCATATAGATATTAAATAACATCGGGGACAGAACTGCACCCTGTGGCACACCACATATAAGTGGGTGCCTTCGGGATGATTTTTCCTCTATCACCACCTTTTGTCCCCGATCTTGGAGAAAAGTGGCCATCCATTGTAAGGCAGACCCCTGGATCCCCATATCAGCGAGGTGGCTAGATAGTAGCTGATGGTCAACCATGTCAAATGCAGCTGACAGATCTAATAGTAACAGCACCACTGAGCCGCCCCAATCCAGATGTCACATGAGGTCACCTATGAGGGGGACCAGAACTGTCTCCATCCTGTGACCTGGGTGAAAGCCAGACTGGAATGGATCCAGTGTGGAAGTGTCATCCAGGAATCCCTGTAGCTGAATTGCCACCATCCGCTCTATGACCTTACCCAAAAAGGGAAGGTTTGACACCAGCAGATAGTTTGCCAATACGGCCAGGTCTGCAGATGGTTTTTTCAAGAGGAGATGGACCATAGCCTCTTTAAGAGGTGTGGGAAAGATCCCTTCTAAGAGAGATCTGTTGACAATAGCTTGCAGTGGTAGCATTACCTGACTAGCTTTTATGAACTAGGACTGGCACTGGTCCAACCCACAGGTAGTAAGGCATACAGCAAAAAGGATCCTGTCAACCTCCTAAGTGAAGTGAAGGAATCAAGAAATGATTCCTAAGTGAAGTGAAGGAATCAAGAAATGGACCAGAAGATGTGCTTGGAGCCTCGAGTTTTTTCACTGTATCAATTGTGGCGAGAAGGTTGTGTCGGAGCGATGAGATCTTATCTGCAAAGAAACTTGCAAAAGCCTCACAGCCGATTTCCAATTCTCTAACATTTGGCTTACCTTGCGGTAAGGTTGTCAGTGACCGAATTATGCAAAATAATTGTGCTGAGTGCGAGGTCACAGATGCAATCTAGGTTGCAAAATAAGTCTTCTTTGTAGCTTGGACTGCCATCTCATAGGTCCACATAAATGACCTGTAAGATGTTCTTGTAGCTTCATCACGAGTACGTTGTCACTGCCTCTCTAGCCATCTTAATTGCCGTTTCATCGATCACAGCTCCAGGGTATACCATGGTGCAGATCGTGAATGGGGATGAAGAGGATGTCGGTGAGCGATTTCATCGATGGCTGCAGAGAGCTGGCTATTCCAGATCTCCACAAGCTCATCTAATGAGTCACCAGAGGGTCAGGGATCCTGCAAAGCCATTTGAAACCACATAGGGTCCATCTGGCTTCGTGGGTGAGCCAAAACGTGCTCACTTTCTAAACGGGGTAGAGGTGAAGTATCCACACAGGCCTGCAGACCATAGCACTACATCAGCAGAAATCTGATCCACTGCAACTCCTGCCGCAAAGATCAGGTCTAATGTATGTCCGGCCCGATGCGTGGGTGTTGTTACATATTGGGAGAGTCCCAGTGCTGCCATGGAAGACACTAGTCCGTCACCTGAGTGGATTCTAAGCAGGCCTACCTGGAATTAAGCCCCATTTTATTCAGTGGGGGTTACTTTTAGGAAGTGGTCATTTTGTAGAAAAATAGGTGGTGGAGCTCATCCAGGGATTGTTATGCAGCTGCACCTACTATTAAATGGACAAGGAGGTGGAACTCTCAGAAGGAGGAGGTGGAACTCTCAGAAAGGTTCAGGAGTTGTGCTCCTGTGAGCTCCCATTGAATCTGAAGCCTGATTTTAGGAAAGTGTTCTTGGGATTTTAGCCTACTTTTCTCTCTACCTTATTGTGAAGAGAGAATGGAGAAAAGTGATCCATTCATGCTCCTTGGAGGGAGGGAGAAATTTTTAAAAATGCAATAAATAAAAGATCATCTAGTCACTGAGGCAACATTAATCAGGAATCCCTCTGGTACAAGTCTAATAAATACTTTTATTTACTTCATAATCTGCCTTTCTCATTGAGACTACTTGCTTTTAAAAACTTTTTTCTACTAAATGGAAGTGATTGTGCAGTGAGTTTCCCACACCTCCCAGTTCCTCTGTGTCCTTTGGCATCCTAGCCCACAACTTCCAGAGAAACCTGCAGAGGTTAATTTATATATATATTGCCAACAAAGAAAACTGTGCATTCAATAAATATTGTCTACAGTAGACTACAATATTGTTTACTGTGGACAATTGCTCATACCAGGCAACTTTCCCACACCCCAGTACTATTTTCCCCAGATGCCAGTTTTTCATGCTGCCAGCATATTAGATAGGAAGACAAAATGACTTTACACCAATATGTCTGGCATAAAGGGGAGTGTCCAGAATATGGGCAAATGGTGTTGGCTTTATCTTCATAGCTGTTTCTGCTTCCAATGCCTACATATTCTTTTTCAATTCACAACTACTTTCACACAGTGACAGTGGACTGGAGGTTAAGTGAGCTGTCATCGGAGTGTCACTTTGTTTCACAGGTCCCAAAGACCATCATGTGTTATAGTGATGATGGAAAATGCAAAATGCTGCAGAATTCCTACTGAACCCTGCATTCGCCCATAACAGAGTTTCTCCTTTAAATGATGCAAGCGAAGCATTTAGTTTCAGTGGGTGCAGTGTTCATGATTTACAGATTGATTAGTTTCTGTCCTCTCAAGACCCGCAGCAAGATCTCTGGAGGTATATATTTCATGAAAACGCTTCCAAAACAAAGCAGAACTTGTATGGCAACAGGAGAAGTTCAAAACGTTACCAAACTTTTTGGCAAATGCTGTCTTTAGATCATTAATACTGTTCTAAGACTCAGTCTGAGGACATGTTAAGTACTTTATATCTGGCATCAAAGTATACGATGAGTTCTTAGCACTACCATCCTAAGTAGACTTACACCATTGATATTAAAACTAAACCCTGGTTTCAGAAGCGAGGTTTGTATTTTGTCTGGACCAGTCCTGTATGATATCTACAGACCTGCGTCTTTAACCATATGGCTGCCCTAAGTCACCCATATTCGGTGCAACTTAAAGCACAAAAAAGCCTATCTTTGGCAGTGTGTGCAAACACTCTCCCAACTGCTATTTCACTTCACAGCTGATTTTTCTTGACAAAGAGTCCCATTGTTATAACAGGAAGTGGGGGCAATTTTGCTCGATTCTCATTCTTCACTGGTGTTCCAGTGTTCTTCATGGTCTTTGTTGCATAAGAATATTTGAACCTCTATCATTGGCCTTTTGAGAATCTTAGACAGTGACTGATAGAAGAGGAAGCGGGACACAGATTTGTCACCATTAATGCCTTCTAGCTGTGGTTTACAGAATCTAGCCCAAGAATGATGGTAGATTCAGGTGGCAGAATTTTCTTCTGCATTACTTCAGACCAGAAATTGTGGCGCCATTGTTTTCAGTGCCTACCCTAGTAAATCGGAAATTCTGGAATAGAGCAACTTGATACATAAGGAATAGGATTAAACTAAATCTTCCCCTGCACAGTCAGTCCTTACAATTGCATTCTCAATATGCAAGCTTTACAAATCTTATTTTTTTATGTGCAAGAAGACTATAAAATACAATCTCTACCCAAAGTCTGAAATGATACAGGAATAATCCTAGCATCTAATCCTGTGCAACATATAGGATTCTACAATATTTTTTATACACTTATAAATAAATAGGTTGGAAGAGACATGCTAACTAACCCAGAGTTTTGCTGGCTCCCTAATACACATCAAGAGCACCACATTTTCTTAGGTATGATGATCAGCTCCTTGTCTACTTTCCCCAAGAATTCTGAGAATTATGTATAAGCATACCTTTAAATTAGATCCTAACATGTGATCCAATGAAACCTGGGGAAATGCTTCACTGAAAATCAGTGGTACTTTCATAATGAATGAGTTAGGTTCAAAACACCAGTGTCTGCATATGGAAATAATGCTAGCACATTTCCCTCTAAATAAACAGAACACCAAAGTCCTTGTACTCACGTTGCTGACCACCCACCCCTCCATTTTGTTTACTAAACACAGTGAAATGTACCTGTTTGATGCACACCAAATGCTTGACTTGTATTAAGAGTAGTGCACATGTATTTGTTTTCTAATAAGGCAATAAAATGATGCAGTTTTAAAAAGAGATTCTTGACTGGTGTCAACAGAAAGCATCACCAAGTATCTTCCAGTTAATAGTAAACATTTCTAAAGCTGTCTTACTACATTGTCAGATCAAGAGTACAGTAACCAGGGGTCATTTTGTAAAAAAGGTGTCGGTGCTCATTAGCACAACTCATTTGCATAACTCATTTGCATATGCCACACACTCTTGACATCACTGGATGGAATACTAAATTATATCAGCTCAGCATATACCTTAAAATGCTTCTTCAATTATAATTGTCATGATAAAACTTTAGTCCCATTATACTTTTAAAATTACTTTTTCCTATGTGGCCACAGTGGCATGATGAAGATTTCCATGTCTGCTTTAGATGTTTTGGTTATTTTCCCATTTTTTTGTGGGGAAAAATATCAGAAAGTTTGTCAAATCTTAGAGTTCAGCAAAATTCTCACAGAGGGTTTGAACAATGGAGTTCAGAAGCAAGTATTGTGGGAAAGGGAGTAAGAAAGAAAGAGCACAATAAAAATTAGAAGTTTCGGAGCGCCACTCCTGTGAGCTCCAGCCCAAAATGAGGCCTGTCAATAACAGACTGCAATGGTAAACTGGGTCTATAAACCATTGCTTTTTTGTTCAAATTTGAAGAGGTGCCATTCAGTTTATAGTTTTCTCAGTAAAAATAACTACATGTTCTCTGCTCAAGTAAAAAGGTAAAGGTAGTCCCCTGTGCAAGCACCAAGTCATTATCAACCCATGAGATGATGTCACATCACAACGTTTTCTTGGCAGACTTTTTAATGGGGTGGTTTGTCATTGCCTTCCCCAGTCATCTACACTTTGCCCCCAGCAAGCTGGGTACTCATTTTACTGACCTTGGAAGGATGGAAGTGTGAGTAATATACCCCTTTTTCAAGAACATTGTAGTCACCCGTCTGGTTGCCAGGGTGCCTGGAGACTCAACTCACACACATCTACCAGGAGAATGTGGGTTTTGTCTACCACACTGGAAGGGACTTATGAGTACTAACAGCCACAACGTTGCAGTAACACTCTGTGTCTCTTGAGGAGTGCTAACCAGGAGAAACAGATGGTTTCCAGTCGCTCCGTGCGATCCCCATCTCGGCCATAGTAGCGGAAGAAGGTGTGCCGCCAGGAACTTTCCAGGCAAACAGTTTCCAGCCTTAACCATAGAATCCAGGAACTTTCCAGGCAAACAGTTTCCAGCCTTAACCATAGAATCCATCTTGGAAGGCTAACACTACCAGCAGCTATCTTTCTGCAGTGCCAGACTCCATAACAGCAAAGCGGGAGGCTCACGTACTCAACAGATGTCACCTATGCATAGAGCCATCAAGCTTATCTTAGGTGTGGATCCTGCCAGACCGCCTAAGCCTTTGTCCAACAGAACTCAAGACAAAGACTGGTGCCAGTAGAAGACTGAAGAGGAGGAAGAACATCTTCACCCAGAGCCAAGTTTCTTTGTATAGACCGGGTGTTACCTAGGTAGCAATTTGGCCATCTTCATGAGTTTATTGCCTTGTATGTGTGTCTATATTTTTCTACAATAAATTTTAATTGTTTTTACTTAATTAGTGTCCCTGGTAATTTTAAGCAATAATTTCTGGACGTGTATCCTGTATACATAGATTCAAAGATCCTTTTTAAGCCAGGTGCCCACCTGTCAATCCCCCAACCTCATTTTGAGGGCATTTTGGTTTACAGAAGGTTGAGTCAACCTTAAGTTGGCTACCTGAACCGAGCTTCTGCTGTACCATTGACTAAATGAGACAGTTTTATCCATTCATGATCCACTGTTAATTCTCCTGTTTGCTTCTGTACTGAACTTTTCAGAAAGCGGTCCTGCTCTGCATTGTTATGGTTAACTTCACCTGAAAAAGGTAATCCCATGCATCAAAGCGATCCATACAATGAAATGTGACACAATTGTTTTGAGTACTGGCTTTGAAACAGCATGACTACACAACATAATCGTGTGTACCGTATTGTGTTGTGGTATTATAGTGACAAGCTTACACTATCAAAGCCCTCACACACAAACAGGCATTGCACACTGTAATTATATTTGTCTGTCAGGCCATGATAATTACAGATGGCAGGTAGGCAGCATAAAGCAATTCCTTTTCTCCTTTCCTTTGTTGTGGCATGTTTTTCTTCTTCATCCAACTAAAAAAAGAATAAATTGAAAAAGAAAAGGTCAAGTTTTTTCCTCTTTGTAGTCTCTCCAATCTCATTTCAAATTATATCTTGAATGAGATGTTTGCATTCGGCATTCTGTGAAATGTTTCTTTCCAGGTTCTTAGCATGTTTTCTTCTTCCATTTATATTGCTCTGTAGACAAGACCAATAAACAGAGGGCAAAAACAAGATGCTTCAGCTGTACCGCTGCAGAGCAGAAGTTTAATATGTGACTTACATTTCATTACATGGGGTCATCTGGTGGTAAAGCAAAACAAGCAGTGTATCTCCAAGCTTTTGACTGGATTTATATTTTTAGATTATAGGCCATCTAACAAATCCATCTTGTTTCTGTGTCAGTTCAATTAGCACTTGCTGTCTGGAAAAGAGAGTACAGAGGTTCCCTAATTTTAGCACTGGATGTTTTCCCAATATTGTCCCAAATGGGAAATTAAAAAAATCTTCTTACAAGTTTTAATTAAAGAAATATTTTGCATAATATATATATCCCATACAAACAGAATAAAAAATGTTTGCCTATTCCAATAATAGTTTATTTATTCAATATTGTTATGTTCCAGCTGGAAAGATACCACACAACAGTGAAAGGAAATGAAAAGTTTTCTTCCCCCTTACACCTAGCTCCAGTCATCCATTAACATTACAAATGGCAACTGAAGTATTCCTGTAATCCAAAGGCACAAAAACAGAAAATTCAGGAATAAGATCAAATAGACTGAAAGAGTATGATGACCAAGGACAATAAAAACAATGCAGGAAGCTTTTAGTTGATACTGTCATTTCTTTGATGATCTTGGTTATATTTTATATTTTAACTGTTTTTATATGATTGTATTCTACTGTAAACATGGTATACACCATGCTCTGTGAGCCGCTCTGAGCCTGCCTTTGGCGGGGGAGGGCGGGATACAAAAATAAACTTATTATTATTTTTAATTAAAAAGTTGGCCAACTGTTGAATAAGCAAATTCTAGTAAAAGTCTACAGAAATATGGGAGGTTTAAACTGTGAGCCTGAAGAAAAGTAAGGAAGCAAACTGAATCTTGTTGCTGTTCAGTTGCACAGTCAAGTCCGATTCTTTGTGACCCCATGGACAAAGTCACGCCAGGCCCTTCTGTCTTCCACCATCCTCCTAAGTATGCTCAAATTCATGTTAGTTACATCAGTAATGCTGTCCAGCCATCTCATCTTTTGCCATCCCCTTCTTCTTCTGTCGTCTGTCTTTCCCAGCATCAGGATCTTCTCCAGCGAGTGCTCCCTTCTCATTTGGTGGCCAAAGTATTTGAACTGCAGCTTCAGCATCTGACCTTCCAGGGTACAGTCAGGGTTGATTTCCCTTAGGACTGACTTCCTACTTTGGCAATCTTGTTTTGGTGTTAGTTCTATAAGGTGTTGTAGATCTTCATAGAAATCGCCCACTTCAGCCTCTTCTGCATCAATGGTTGGAGCATAGACTTGGATTACTGCGATATTGAATGGTTTTCCTTGGATACGGACCGAGATCATTCTGTCATTTTTGAGATTGTATCCCATCACTGCCTTCCTCACTCTCTTATTAACTATAAAGGCCACACCATTTCTTCTACAGGCCTCTTGCCCATGGTTATAGATGTAGTGATCCTCTGAGTTAAATTCACCCATTCCCATCCATTTTAGTTCACTGATTCCCAAGATGTCGATGTTCAGTCTTGCCATCTCTTGTTTGACCACATCCAGCTTACCTTGATTCATAGATCTTACATTCCATGTTCCAGTGCAGTATTGTTCTTTGCAGCATTGGACTTTCCTTTCACCATCACTCAGTCTAGGTGCTATCAAATATCACAATATGGTGAAGTGTAGGGGGAAAATCTTATTCCTGATCTACAACAGCAATATTTACAACTAGCTGGAATTTTCAAAATTTAACAAAGGTTCGTCTAAGATTTCAAAGAAATTATGCTGAAAAATTTTGAGTAGTGATTCTTTTTAAAACCTTGGGTTTTTATTTGGGCTCAGAAATTGTTTTGAAACTAGGCCCAGTTTGAAATGTACTGATACCTGCTATCCACTACCTCATAGCCTTTCCTACCAGTCCTTCCAAAGAACAAAAAACATACCTTTCAAATAAGGGTGATAACCAACAGTGGGAAAGGGTTTCATTATACACAGCATAAACTTCAAGGACTCCTGACCCTCCTGCAGAGCCAATTGCTACTGGTCATTTCCTGTTGGGGTTGAAGGGAATCATATTCAGCCATCCAAACTGTGGAGGGCAAAGAAACTACAATTCTGCTGGAAGTAGTGTCTGGGAGAGGCTAGAATTTGGAACTTTAGTGAGACCTCCTTTACTGCTTTTTATGCTGCTGTTCTCAAAGACAAAGATACTTTGAAACAGACAAAGGAGGGAGGAGACCACTGGCAGGCACCTGTATGTGGGGTGGGGATTGTAAATATCCCTTATGAGTACCCAGAAGAGCTTTCAGCTTTTCTGAGTACTCAGCAGTGAATACAAACCCTCTCCCCTACTTCAAAATGTATAGCATGGAAATGTATGAGAATAGGGTTGCCAACCGTGGACATTTGAAATTACATCTGATTTCCAGATTACAGAGATCCCTTCCCCTATAGAAAGTAACTGCTTTGGAAGGTGGACTCTATGGCATTATTCCCCACTGAGATCCTTCAACTCCCCAGCACTGCCCTCCACAAGCTTCACCAGGAATATCTTAATCTAGAGCTGGCAATTCTATCTGACAGCTTTTTTTTTTTCCCCATTGGAAAAACAGAAATCAGATGGAACACTGACACCCCCCCCCCCCATTTTTGGAATTAGTTAAATGAAAGATTTTATTCAAAATCTGTAGTGTGAAAAAATTGATATAAGACAATTCACAGCATTCAATAATGATAATTTATCTGTGTAGTGTAGATATATAGGATGTGTTCAAGCTTTTTTGTTGTTTAAATGTAAACAATTTCCTCGCCGATGAATATGCTATGATGTTTTTAATTCTAACCTATTTTAAAAGAGTTCAATTTTCCCAATGTATGTGTAATTTAATATCCAAATATGCTGGTAGTCTGACCTCTTGCTACTGTGTGAGATTGTTTCTGTCCCAATAATGTACTTTATTTTGTTTATGACATAATTTGTTTTGTACTTTCAACTTTTATTTTTTCTACATCTCAAATGGCAAAAATTAATATACATGTGGATAGGGTGCAGCAGTTTGCAACTTTCTCATGTATTGCATATACTTGCAGGTTTCTTTTAATAGAAAGCAAATATATACTTTTAAAGTCTTTCAAATATATACTTTTAAAGTCTTTGCCAGATATTACAATTGAACTGTTATAAATGATACATTTTTTGTTCTTTTACTGATTTGAATTTATATTTATTTGGCTAGTAAGGACTGCATATTTCAATTCCCCTCCAAAGCTCTCTTTTCACCCTCTGAGGCTTCAAATTTCTGGAAATTAAGGCATAATAAATTTGAATGTAAAACATTCCAGAAAGCCAGTAGCAATGAAATAACCAGCAGGTCAGTGGTACAAAATCTGTGTTGCATGCATAAAGTCCCTGGCCTCTTCAGTTAAAAGGATCAGACAGTAGGGGTGGTATGAAAATTCCCTAAGATCCTGGAGCATCACTGGCATTTGGAGAGCATAATGCAGACTTTGGGCGATTCTACATTCATGTTTGAAGCTGATTTTCTGAGAACTGAAACCGCCTTATAGAAATTCAGATTATTTTTAAAGCATTTACACTGTTTCTCTCATTTGCTACAGTTCTTGTCTATGGCGGTTGTTTTGATGTGTTTCATCCACAAGGTGGTACTATTGCTCTCAGAGTAATCACTATGAGCCTCTATAGCTCACATGGTAATCATAGGGTTGCGTGTTCAATCCCCACTTTACACTGACTTCAGGAGGCTGAAGTTGGTTCCTTATTCGCAGTTCCTTATTCATTCCTTATTTGTTACTTATTCGTGAATTCAACCAAAAACACTGAAGAGAGTTTGAAAGCTCTGGAGCCCCATATATCATACACCCCCTTGTTCAGGGGACTCAAGAAGATATGGCTGCCTCATGGTCCAATGAGCGGTTCTTGTGCCAGCTGCTGCAGAGCAAGGTGCCCCCAGGAAACTCAAAGAGGCAGACACTGGGGCCAGGCTGTACCCCAAACCAATGTTTGGACCACCCCAAGTGACCCATGCCCATGCTCGGGACACTGTCCCCTGCAAGAAGATATGCAGTGCTGCCCGGTCCAAACACTGCTTCTGGCCCCACAAGCTTCCATTTGGAGTGCCACCAAGAAGCCTGTATTTCAAAGGAGAGTTGAATAAGGAACTATTTTGATTGATTGCCCTCTACACTCCAAAAAGCAATATGGACCACCACATGCCATACAGCCCACGTTCAGGGAATACCACACTTAGAGTTCCAAATAGGGTTCCCAACTCTGGGGTGGGAAACTCCTAGAGATTTGGGGGTGAAGTCAGGGGAGGGTGGGGTTCAGGAAAGGGCAAGGAGGATAAATAGTTTTATACCTGAGACACCTCAGCAGGGTATAATGCCATACAGTCCACCCTCCAACATCATATGAACATATGAAGCTGCCTTATACTGAGTCAGACCCTTGGTCCATCAAAGTCAGTATTGTCTTCTCAGACTGGCAGCGGCTCACCAGGGTCTCAAGCTGAGGTTTGTCACGCCTATTTGCCTGGACCCTTTTTTGGAGATGCCAAGGATTGAACCTGGGACCTTCTGCTTCCCAAGCAGATGCTCTATCACTGAGCCACCGTCCCTCCCAACTCTTGTATCCCCGCAGCAAGACTACTCAGTTCACGGAGGAATAGCAAAAGGCAGAATCAGTTCTCTGACTGTCAGATTTTAATTCTTCCCAAGGCAAAGCCATTAAGGTGGCCTCTCTGCTCCCCCTCCCCACTGGCTTCGTTCCCTTGACTCCACAGGCTCGCCCTGCAAAGGCGCCACAAGCAGCAGCTACCGTTGCAAGAAGGGCGGCCGGTTTGGTGTAGTGGTTAAGTGTGTGGACTCTTATCTGGGAGAACCGGGTTTGATTCCCCACTCCTCCACTTGCACCTGCTAGCATGGCCTTGGGTCAGCCATAGCTCTGGCAGAGGTTGTCCTTGAAAGGGCAGCTGCTGGGAGAGCCCTCTCCAGCCCCACCCACCTCACAGGGTGTCTGTTGTGGGGGAGGAAGGTAAAGGAGATTGTGAGCCGCTCTGAGACTCTTCAGAGTGGAGGGCGGGATATAAATCCAATATCTTCTTCTTCTTCTTAAGCCACTCAACTTTTGCTATTCCTTGCAACTGTAGCGTGATTGTCCCCAGAACTTGGGCGCTGCATCATTACTGTCATCGTTTAAAGCCCTCTCCTTTTGCTTCCTTCCAATGGGTATTGGACAACAGGCTGGCGGTGTTACCTGAAACAGCCCTGCCTAGCGCTGCGCCTGCGTGGTGTCGTCCCAGCTTCTGCTGCTGGGCTCTCTAACCGCAGTAAGAAGGAGGAGGAGGAAAAGGAGGCGGCGGTGGTGGCATAATCTTTGGAGATCTGTTGTCAATTCTGTAAGATTTCTAGCTCCCACATTTTCTCTAGGGGGACTGATCTCTGCAGTTTGGCCTTCCTCTGCAGAGTATTCCTTGGTGGTCTCCCATCCAAATACCAACCTTTTATAGCCTCCAAGATCTGACAAGATTGGGCTATACACTATAACAGTCCACATTCCCCACAGTAGGACCTATACTAAAACACCCCCCCCCCCGAGATGTACTAACAACTGATCTCCAGACAATCATAAACACGTTTAAAAACACAATTTTGATGCTTTCTCCCGCCCGGGAGATGGCAACTGTTAACTGGACATGTCATAGGACCAACGCAAAAAGCGCTGCCTGGGCTTAGCAGCTGAGGCGGCGTAATGGGGAAGGAGGAAGGAAGGGGAGTGGGAATGAATAGGAGGGATTATGCAGATTGTTTTTCTAATGCCTGTTCCACCCTGTTCTGGGTGGATAACCATTGTTCTCCTCAACTGCTATTTTCAGCATTGACATACTCAAATAAGGGATATTGGCTGTTTATCTCTTTACACATACTTAACCCATTTTCACTATATTTTATTGTATTGTTTTTTTCTAACAACAAACTAGAAATTTACTAGAAGGTAAATTATGTGGACAAGAACACCACTAGGAAATACATGTCCTTATGTTTTACCCAGCAAGAGCGATTAACAGGCAATTTTTATTACCTTTTATTGGTTTCCCACGCAAATGCTATCCAGGCCAAAAGGTACACTGTTTTGCCATTTGATCCTAACTTTGTATCAGTTTACACTCTTAAACTACCAGCTATATGTATTTCCGGGGACAGGGTAAAAGCCGGAACATAAGAATATGAGAAATCATGTTGGATCAGGCCAATGGCCTATCCAGTCCAACACTCTGTATCACACAGTGGCCAATACACAAACACACACACACTGTGGCTAATAGCCACTGATGGACCTCTGCTCCATATTTTTATCTAACCCTCTCTTGAAGCTGGCTATGCTTGTAGCCGCCACCACATCCTGTGGCAGTGAATCCCACATGTTAATCACCCTTTGGTTGAAGGAGTACTTCCTTCTATCCGTTTTAACATGACTGCTCAGCAATTTCATTGAATGTTCATGAGTTCTTGTATTGTGAGAAAGGGAGAAAAGTACTTCTTTCTCTGCTTTCTCCATCCTATGCATAATCTTGTAAACCTATATCATGTCACCCCGCAGTCGACATTTCTCCAAGCTAAAGAGCCCCAAGCATTTTAACCTTTCTTCATAGGGAAAGTGTTCCAAATCTTTAACCATTCTAGTTGCCCTTTTCTGGACTTTTTCCAATGCTATAATATCCTTTTGAGGTGCGGTGACTAGAATTGTACACAGTATTCCAAATGAGACCGCATCATTGATTTATACAGGGGCATTATGATACTGGCTGATTTGTTTTCAATTTCCTTCCTAATAATTCCCAGCATGGCATTGGCCTTTTTTATTGCAATTGCACACTGTTTTGACATTTTAAGTGAGTTATCTACCACGACCCCAAGATCTCTCTCTTGGTCATTCTCTGCCAGTTCACAACCCATCAACCTGTATTTGTAGCTGGGATTCTTGGCCCCAATGTGCATTACTTTGTACTTGGCCACATTGAACCTCATCTGCCACGTTGACGCCCACTCACCCAGACTCAACTTTTGGAGTGCCTCACAATCCTCTCTGGTTCTCACCACCCTGAACAATTTAGTGTCATCTGCATACTTGGCCACTTCACCGCTTACTCCCAACTCCAAATCATTTATGAACAAGTTAAAGAGCATGGGACCCAGTACTGAGCCCTGCGGCTCCCCACTGCTTACCGTCCTCCACTGCGAAGACTGCCCATTTATACTAACTCTCTGCTTTCTATTAATTAGCCAGTTTTTGATCCAGCCTGTAACGGGCATAAAACAATGTAGACTGTCACAAAAAACACTGGGATGCATCACAGACAGTCATGAACAATATTTTACAAATGAAAAGGAGGCAATCACAAGTCTTTATTAACCTGTTTCAGGCCAATAT
Source organism: Heteronotia binoei (assembly GCF_032191835.1). Taxonomy (NCBI): domain Eukaryota; kingdom Metazoa; phylum Chordata; class Lepidosauria; order Squamata; family Gekkonidae; genus Heteronotia; species Heteronotia binoei. Next base: position 62,424,876 of record NC_083243.1, read on the forward strand.
GTCTCTGGAACACCCCAGACAGACTTTAAACGTTTTGGAAGAACGTTTTGGAAATACAAATTCAAAAATGTCATCTGTTATTTTCCTGTTCCAGACCAAGATTACTCCAGAACTCCTCCAAACTTTCTGGAATGGGCATTTAATAAGAAAGCATACCACCAAAATATGTGGGATTCATTGAAGGCACTCCAGAACAACATTTTAGAAATCCAAATGCAGAAACACTGTGCACTTATTAACCTGTGGCAAGTTAAAATGCCTCTAGAAATATTGTTTATTCATTTTCTCTTTCCAGGCCAAAATGTCTCTGGAACAAGCCAGAAAAGTAATTAAACAAACAATAATTCCTGCAAGTTCCCTAGGTAGAGCTAGCAGCCATGGATAGATAGGAGATATGTTTCTACAGATATGAGGGATGTCCTGGTTTGTGGAAAAAGCTGAAAAGTAGAATTAAAATTGGGAATCATGTGCCACAACACAGCCAACATATAGATGCCAGCAAGGGGGTTTCAAACAATTGAGAAGCAGAGATGGTTTGCCACTGCTATACCATGCCACTTTCTATCCCATCCAAACTAGCCATCAATGTTTTCACTTGCTCAGGCATCACACAAAATTGTTTGAAAAGTTGTGTCGCCTAGCACTTGAAGATTCCCTTGGAAAGGTAGAGATGACCTAAGAGAGTGTTGTGGAAAGGACAGTTGGTCAGATTACAGGAGGTGAGAACAATAGAGGACTAGGTGGGAGTGGCAGGCAAAGGGTCAGGGCTAAAAATGCACCCAGCATCCTTTTGACTTCAAGGCCCCTGAACTGTCCTGTCTGGTGTGGTTTGGGGCTTAAATCATGGCCTTAAACTAATGTGGGTCAAGTAGCTGCAGGCTACAAAGCCTAGAACGGGCTAAGAAAGGGGCTGGTATTGGAAGGGCTCCCCAAGGGTTTTTTGCAGGTCCCCCACTCACACATCAGTCAGTTTGTTTGCATTCCACAAGACCTGGTGCAGCATTTAGCCAACTAACAATAGAACAGAGATGTCATATCAAAAGGAATAACTGGAACGGTTTATGCACTACTCCACATAGCCAGTCCCATCTATTCAGACTAGTGGTGGTTGTCGCAGGTTTTCTAACGTAACAAGTTTTCTAGGCTGGCTTGCAGAGATTCTTCTTTAACTGAACATGACAAAAAGTGAACCTTCTGTGGTATTTTCAACCACTGTACTATACCACTTCTGCAGGACCACCTTAATCCATCTTAATCCACGCAGTGGATCAAAATAGTAAAGCAATGGGGGGATGTTCCTAGTGCACTGTGGATTAATTAATGTGAACAAAACCAGTAGTAAAGACTGGCTTTAAATCAGGGGTGGGAAACCTCTGTCCCGAGGGCAAGGTCACTTTGTGTGGTCCTCGGGGATTGCTGGACCGAACTGAGCCATGAGGCATCCTCCCTGGGGTCTGGCTGGCCAGCGAGGATCATGGGGCCAAGCTGCGCTGTGCAGCAGCCTCCCCAGGGCCAGGCAGGGATCACAAGGCCCAGATGTACTATGCAGCAGCCTACCTGGGGCCTGGCTGGCCGGCCAGAATTGCTTCAGGGCCTGGAAAAGTTATTGTCACAGTTCAGTTTGCACTGGATTATCCCAGATGGTGTGGCCTAATATGCTAATGAATGTGTGACCTAGACTTCCGGAGTTGGAACATGGCGAATTGAGACGTTTCTCCAAAAGAGGAGTGAACCGGAGCCTCTGTTCTGGGTAGAGAAGGCGACCTCAACGCCTGCTGCCTACTTTTCTCAGTGAGGGAAAAGGCCAAGACATGCTCAGGAAAATTCTGAGGGGATTTACTTTGGCTTATGAGGAGTCCCAGTGGGGTTCCTTATGGACTTTGAAGGATCCCCGGTGAGGAATTGCATTCCAGCGTCTACAGGGGACACCTGTGGTCATTAATTTGACTTAAATTCATCATGTTTCAAGCTTTCTTTGGACTATTCTAACATTTAAACATTTATCATTGATAAGAACAGTGTTAACAAGGATATATTGGGCTGCAAGGTAAGAAGATCTTTATCTATCATTATGGGACTAAAATCAATTTTATATGAGATAAAGATTAAGATTTGGACTTAACTATATTACTCTTAAGTTGCAAAGAAGAGTAGGGGGTAATTTCGGGATTTTGGGCAATCAAGAAGCAAAGTTAAAAGATGAAAAACAACTTTTGTTGGAATACTTGCAGTTTCTGCAAAAAAACCCCATCGTCACTGAGTTGCTGAACTGGAAGACGTTACAGGAAGTGGCGTCATACAAGCATCGTGAGATCTCTCAACCATTGAAACGTGACTTCGTGGCAAGAAAAGCAGGAAGGAGCCATTAGAAGAAGGGAACTTTTAAACCTCCTGGCCTTCACTAGGATGTGAAAACCATAGAGAAATTGCGGTGGCCATTAAAGGAAGGTCAAAAAATTTAAACATTCAACAAAAGAGAATAAGACTTTGAAAATTAGTGGAGCCGGCAGATGTCAAGATTACAAAGTGAAATATATTGGATTATAATATTGGAACTAATGTTGGTGGCTTTTTGGTGAAAAAGGAAAAAAAAACTTCCAAAAGAGTCTGAAAAATCACGGACGCCATTTTGTGCATTTTTAAAAATGTTAAAAATTATATCTTGAGTTAGGAAGCCCTGAGAACGGCGATTTTGGGCTTATTGGAAAGGGCATCTCCTAATCTATAAAATCCTATGGTTTAATTTGATTTTGGTGAGATTAATTTAAGAGCCTATTTTGGTAGTGGCAGTAATATCTGATCACAAGCCGGAACCAAAACAGACATGCGCAAGGACTGGTTCACTTGAGGAAGGTATAATGCCTAAAATACAAGATCAATTGGATGCTATGGAGGCAAGACTGATCAAAGTGACGAAAGATCTAATAATGGACAATAAGAAGCAATTTAAAAAGATATTGAAACAAGTGCAGAAATGGTGAAGACAGAAATTAAAAAATAATTGAGGATCTCAGAAAGGACTCAAAAGCAACACTAAATAGAGTACATGTGGTTGAGAATAAGGTGAAGGATCAAGATTCCATGATTAATAAATTGCAGGAGAAAGTAGTTCTGCAAGACTGTAAGTTAATGGAAAACCAGGTACGTCTAAGAGGAGTACCTGAGAACGAAGGAGATGACTTAAAGACATATATAATAAGAACTATTTCTGAGTTCTTGGAAATAGAATCTGATGAATCTAGTTATCTTTATGATTACATATACAGGGTCAATTCATTGTTTGCCAAAAAAAAAAAACAAATTACCAAGAGATGTGGTAGTAAAATTTATTTCAAGAGACATGGTGGGAAAGATCTTTAAAAAACCATTTGAAAAAACATTGGAAATTGATGGAAGCAGAGTAAGAATCATGAAAGAGCTGCCAAGAAAAGTAATAAATGAGAACTTGGGAGAATGAAGTGCAATACAGATGGATATTGCCTGAAGGTCTAAGTTTTGAATATGGAGGAAAGAGGATTACAATTACAAATGTGCAGGAAATGAGGAGATTTTTTTTGAAGAAAATGTGGGATTTGGGGATACAGAATAAAAGAAGAATAGTTATGGATTACAAATTAATATCTTGGAATGTAAATGGACTAAATTCACTGCAAAAAAAAAGGCTACATTTTTGATTGGATCAAGAAACAAAAATGTAATATAATTTGGTTACAAGAAGTACATATTAAACAATTGAATTACAAATTTTTATGGAATAAACAATTGGGTAAGGAATTTTTTTCTTTGGCTAAGGAGAAAAAAAGGGGAGTGATTTTTATGTTAAACAGGAATTGGATCCAAAATTGATTTTTAAGGACAATGAAGGGAGATAATTAGCTGTGAAAGTGACAATGAATGATAAAAAGACATTGTTGTTGGGATTGTATGCCCCAAATGGGGCGAAGGACTCCTTCTTTAAAGATAATGTTCAACAATAGACCAATAATAATAATAATAATAATAATAATAATAATAATAATAATAATAAATTTTATTTGTATCCCGCCCTCCCCGCCTTGGCAGGCTCAGGGCGGCTAACAACATTTCTCAATAACATACAATATAATAAAACCTTTAAATTTAACAATATAAAACAATATAAAACATTATTTAACAACATTAAAAACCAGTCTATACAATTAGATAGTTTCGTCTGACAGTGCTGCTGATGTTTGACGCTAGTTCTGCCAGTTTATATACAGTGGTCTAGATCTTTAAGCCGCATTGGCGGATCCTTATTAACAGCCTTCTTCAGCAGTCTGGGTAAGCAAGTTTAAAAAGGGTGGTCTTGCAGGCCCTGTGGAACTGGTCAAGGTTCCACAGGGCCCGCACCTCCTCAGGGAGTTGGTTCCATAGGGCAGGGGCCGCGGTTGAAAAGGCCCGTGCTCTGATATTTTGATGTTTAATCTCTTTCAGCCCAGGGATAGCCATTAGATTTTTCCCAGCTGACCTCAGCTCTCTGGGGTTCGTATGGGGAAAGATGGTCCGTCAGGTAGGCGGGTCCTCGGCCATATAAGGCTTTAAAGGTAATGACCAACACTTTGTACTGGACCCGGTATATAATCGGCAGCCAGTGCAGTCCACGTAGCCCCGGCCGTATATGTTCCCCTTTCGGGAGTCCCAACAACAGCCTGGCCGCCGCGTTCTGCACTAGCTGCAGCTTCCGGGTCTGGCACAAAGGTAGCCCCAAGTAGAGGGCATTACAGTTGTCCAATCTTGAGGTGACCGTTGCATGGATCACTGTTGCGAGGTCCCGGCGCTCAAGGAAAGGGGCCAACTGCCTTGCCCGCTTCAGGTGGAAGAATGCTGACTTGGCAGTGGCTGCTATCTGGGCCTCCATGGATAATGAAGGCTCCAGTAGAACACCCAGGCTCTTTACCTGGTGTGCTGCTTTCAATGGCGCACCGTCGAAGGCCGGGAGAGCTATTCCCCCTCCCAGTGTGCCGCGACCCACACAAAGGACCTCTGTCTTCGCTGGGTTCAACTTCAGCCCACTCAGTCTAAGCCACGTTGCAACAGCCTGTAAAGCCTGGTCGAGGTTCCCTGGGGCGGAGTCGGGGCGGCCGTCCATTAACAGATAGAGCTGGGTGTCATCTGCATATTGATGGCAACCCAGCCCAAACTGCCAGGCAATCTGGGCAAGGGGGCGCATATAGATGTTGAACAACATCGGGGAGAGAACTGCTCCCTGAGGCACCCCACAATCCAGTGTGTGTCTCCGGGACCGTTCACTCCCGATGGCCACCCTCTGTCCCTGACCCAGGAGGAAGGAGGAAAGCCATTGTAAGGCCGACCCCCCAACCCCAATGTCGGCGAGGCGGCGCGTCAGTAGCTGATGGTCGACTGTGTCAAATGCCGCTGACAGGTCTAACAGCATCAGCACCGCAACGCCGCCTTGATCCAGTTGCCAAGTGACTTATGAACAAATAATGGTAATGGGAGACTTTAACAGAACAATTTTTAATTATATGGACAGATCAGGGAAAAAAAATAAGGAAAGGGAGTTACCAAAGTCATTCTTTGATTTAGTGAAACAAGAAAGTTTGGAAGACATATGGAGGAAATTTAATCCTAAAGTGTGTGATTATACCTTTTTTTCAGCTAGGCATAACTCTTTCTCAAGAATTGATATGTTATGGATGACAAAAGATCTTGGACTTATGACAAAAAAAAATAGAGATTCTTCCTAAAGTTGGGACCGATCACAATCCATTGATGTGGTCAGCAAAGTGTGTGAAAAAATGAAGATTTGGAGAATAAATGCAGATTTGCTACAGAAAACCAAGATAGTGGTGTCTCTAGAAAAAGAAACTAAAACCTTCTTCCAAATAAATGAAAAGGAGGACATTCAATTTCAAACTGTGTGGGATGCATATAAAGCAGTAATGAGAGGTATTTTAATTACAATTAATAACAAAGATAAAGGGGCCAAAGAGAAACAAATGTTGGACATTCAAAAAGAGATTGGGAAAAAAGAAAATAAACTTTAAAAAAGACCAGGAAAAAGAAAATAATAAGGGAAATTACAATATTGCAGAACCAATTGAGACATCTGTTAAATAAAGAGGTAGAATGGAACCTTAAGAGACTTCAACAGAAATCTTTTGAAGGAGCAAATAAGCCTGGAAAATACCTGGCTTGGCAAATGAAAAAAAAAAGGAAAATAAATTTGTGAACAAAATTGTACCGGGAGGTAAAGAAATTGTTGACCAAGCAGGAATTAAAAGGGCATTGGATAAATATTATGCTAAGTTATTTCAAGCTTAAAAGGTGGAGAAAAGAAAAATAGATGCATATTTACAGAAAATTCAAGTAAATCCCTTAACAGAAAATATGGAAAAGGTATTAAATGAACCAACTGAAAAAACTGAAGTTGAAGCAGCTATAAATTCAATGAAAATGGGAAAGGCACCGGGTCCAGATGGTTTCACAGCAAAATTTTATAAAGTTCTCACAGAGACGTTAGTACCGAAATTTCAGAAGTTGATGAATATTATGATTGATGAGATAATACCAAAATCATGGAAGGAAGCTACAATTTCGTTGATACCAAAAGAAGATAGAGATACAACAAATGTAAAAAATTATAGACCAATTTCATTACTTAACAATGACTACAAAATATATGCTAGGATACTAGCAGAACGACTCAAACAGCATTTGAATAATTTTATCAAAGAAAAACAAGCAGGATTTCTTCCCAGGAGACAAATTAGAGATAATATCAGAACTGTTATAGATATTGTTGAATATTATGAGAAGCATCCTGAAAAAGAAGTGGCACTATTTTTTTGCAGATGCAGAGGAGGCCTTTGACAATTTGAATTGGGATTTTATGTTGCAGTGATGGAGAAAATGGAATTAGGAGAAGATTTTATAAGAATGGTTAAGGCGATAAAAATGGAACAACAAGCAAGACTCTGTATAAATGCGGATTTGACGGAAAAAATGATTGTTCGTAAAGGAACAAGGCAAAGTTGCCCTCTATCCCCATTGATATTTATAATGACATAGAGATTTTGCTTAGGCAAATACAAGACGACAAAGAGACCGAGGGGTTGAAATTGAAAGGTTTTTCTTATAAATACAGAGCATTTGCTGATGATGTGACGTTTATCAATGAAAATTCCTTATCTGTGACACCATTGCTGCTTCGTAAAATACAGGAGTATGGAGAACTGGCAGGCTTTTATATAAATAAAGAAAAATAAAAAATTTTGTGCAAAAATATGACAAAGAGTCAACAGAAGAAACTGCAAAGTGAAACAGGGTGTGAGGTCACTTCAAAAGTAAGATATTTAGGTGTGGAAGTTACCATGAAAAATATAGATTTGTATAAAAATAATTATGAAAAGCTTTGGTGGAAGATTGATGAAGATTTGATAAAATGGAGTAAATTGAACTTGTCTACGCTGGGCAGAATTGCTGCAATTAAAATGAATGTTCTACCAAGAATCATGTTTCTATTTCAAACAATTCCAATTGTGAAGGACAATAAACAATTTAGAAAGAAAAGCAAAGAAAAGTTTCAGAATTTGTATGGGCTGGAAGAAAACAAAGGATTAAAATGAAAAGTTTAACCAATGCAAAAGAAAGGGGAGGTTTTCAATTACCGGATTTAAAATTGTATCATGATGCAGTGTGTTTGGTATGGATTAAAGAATGGATGACATTATTAAATAAGAAACTGTGGGTTTTAGAAGGCCATGGAAATATTTTTGGTTGGCATGCTTATATGTTATATGGGAAAAATACGATGGATGGATTTTTCTCACACCATTATATAAGACATTTGCTAAGTACTTGGTCAAAATATAACAAATATGGTGATGAGAGGAAGCCGCTATGGATTGTGCCAACTGAAGTAATGAAATTATCTTCAGAAACAAGTGAAGGGATGTGGTTAACGTATAATCAACTATTAAAAATACATGGAGGAAAGGTGGAACTAAAATCAGCTGACGAATTACAGTATAAATATAATTAGTTTCAATTACAACAAATTAAGAGCTTGGTGGAGCAGGACATTAAAAATGAAGGTATAAGACAGGAGCAAGCAGAATTGGAAAAAATGCTGTTGGGCAATAATGAAAAGTTGATTTCGAGGATTTATAAATTACTATTGAAGTGGTCTACAGAAGATGAAGTTGTTAAATCTCAAATGATAAAATGGGCAATCAACTTCAACAAAGAAATACAAATGGAATCTTGGGAGTATTTGTGGAAGAACTCTATGAAGATATCGACATGTTATATCATTAAAGAAAACTGTTTTAAAATGCTGTATAGATGGTATATGACACCTAAGAAACTGGCAAAAATGAACAATCAGGTGTCAGACAGATGTTGGAAATGTAAAAAACATGAAGCATCTTTCTACCATATGTGGTGGACTTGTGAAAAAGCAAAACAATTTTGGCAAATGATTCAGAAAGAAATGCCAACATTTTTTGGTTATGACATCAAGAGGTCTCCAGACTCTTTTTTGTTGGGATTACAAATGGAAAGTTTTTTGAAACAAGATAGAACAATGGTGTGGTATCTGATTTCAGCTGCAAGGACATTGTATGCGCAGTTATGGAAGCAAGATAAAATACCAGAAAAATGGGATTGGATTTTAAAAGTTATGTCATGGAGTGAAATGGACAAACTTACAAGAATCTTAAAAGAATATGATTTGGATAAGTTCAGGAAGGAATGGGAGAAATTTCAAAACTACATTGAAAAACAATGGAAAGTAAGGGGACATTTAGTGATTTTTGAAAGCTGAAATTTTTCTTTTGAAAAATGAAGATGATCTTATAGAGTTAACATTTCTTATTTTTTGTTTTTATTTCTTCCGAATTGTTATAAGGTTTCAAAATGGAGATTCTTGATTTGCTAAGTTACCTTGTGGGTTTTTTTTTTTTAATGTTAAGTAAACACCGGTGGGGGTCAAGAAAAGGGGAGGGAAGGAGAAGGGGGAAAAAGCGATGTATTGTTTTTATTCTGTATTATTTTTAACTTTTCTTAAAGATTACTATAACAATATATTGCAAATTAATAAAATTGTTTTAAACTGATGAATGTGTGACCTGATATGCTAATATTAGGGGATGTGGTCTAATATGTTACTGAGTTCCTGCTGGGCTTTTTCTACAAAAAAGCCCTGGACCTATGCATTTGCCTAGGGCGGTGGGCCGGGTGTGTGCGTGTGATTGTGTGTGTGCCAGATTAGGCTCTCCTCAAATAGAAAAACAATTATTTGCATTAACTTTGCTGACCTGAATCATTCTTCCTCAGCAGAGCACTATTTTTTAAGTTGATAATTTTTATGGCCCACGAATGATGTTATAAATATCCATATGGCCCTTGGCAGAAAAAGGGTTTCCCATCTCTGCTTTAAATGGTTGGAAAGTTAAATGAAGCACTGTTAGCTGAAGACAGGAAGTGTACTCTTTCCGTGTTTTGTTTTTCAAAATTTTGTTCTTGAGTGCCTATAATGCATCCAACCTTTTGCAGTGATGCTATTATTTCTTGAATGCCCATCCCATTGTGTTCTGGAGGCATTATGGCTCAGAACCCATTAATAAATGTGCTAATAAAGACGTGTGAGTTCCACTTTATCAGTTCTAGAATAATGTTCTGGAGTGTATGTGATGCATCCCAGTGTTTTTTTGTGGTAGCCCAGGTTGTTTGATGCCCGTTCCAGCCTGTTCCAGGATTTTCTGGAGGTATTTCGGCCTGGAATGGGCTCATAAAGATGTTTGCATTCCAGTTTTTATTTTTTGGAATCTTGTTCCTCAGTATCTGTGATGCATCCCAACATTTTTTGGGCCAGCCCACATTGTTCCGGCCTGTTCTGCGGTGTTTCAGAGGTCTTTTGGCCTGGAAAGAGGTAATAAGGACATGTGAGTTCCTCTTTTTCTGTTCTAGAATGTTGTTCTTGAGTGTCTGTGATACATCCCAGTGCTTTTTGTGCCGGCCCACATTGTTTGATGCCCATTGACATGCTTGTGCGGAAACCCAGAGAGCTTGGGGACTTGGGAACAAAGGGCTGCAGGATCCAAATCTCTGCAGCCCTAGACCAGTCACAAGCCCCCACTGGTTTAAATGACCCAATGACGTGCTTGCGTGGAAACCCAGAGATGTATATAAGTTGCGCCTGTAGGCCCACATACCCAGTCTTGTAATGTAACCCATTACTATGCTTCTCCTATTAAAGAGTTTGTTATCACTTAATTCGAGACTCCTCCATGTGTAGAACCCACTGTACAATATGCAGTGGGTCAAAATGAAGGCGAGTACAATAGTAAAGCAATGGGGGGTGTCCCTACTGCACTGTGGAATAATGTGAACAAAACCAGTACCTTCCTAAGAAACGGTGCCTAGAGTGATCTTGGGGTTCTTTCTTACAAGCAGTTAAGGATCCTCCCATCTATTACTGCATGATGACCATCTTGTAAAAAACTTAAATGTGCAGATCAACATAGGGTCAAAAGGAAGTATCAATTCAGGTCATGGATAAATCACGGGACAGGGGTGTGATGAAACTAATTACTGCAGTAGCCAGTTTTGATCGCCCATTGGATTTAATGGTAGCTAAAGCATCGCCTTTTGAGTTACAAGGGCTTCACTGAAACACACTAAGGCACATTAATGGCAACTACAATAATGTGGAGTGGATTATCCAGGAAAGTTCAGAAAAACCAACAATTGTTTGAGAATCGGGTTGACAGTAAACAAGCCTCTCACACTGGCACTGTTTTCGGCTTGGACTACCACCCAATGTGAATTGTGTATGAGTGGAGAAGTTAGTTTCTGAGGGTCTGGGGTGGGATTGTCAGGTTAGGGAATTGTTTGTTTAGCGTCTTGCAATGAATTAGAAGGGGAAAAGGTAGTTGGCTATTACATCCAATGGTCATTCCCGACTCTCCCATTGAATATTGTCAACCATTAATGGTGATTTTACCCATAAGTGACCAATTCTGGCATCTTTTAACCACCAGTGCACTATTGCCAACATACTGGATTTGCCAGGAGATCATTCCTTTAAGTTCCTGAATAGATCCAAAGAAATGTAGGTGATCACCAACAAAGCTTATCATGGTGATGTCTGTGTGACGTTTTATTTCCTGTAAATGCTGTCTGTGCCACAGCTCTTGTAAGCTTTTGTATTCTTTCTCATAAATCACAATTTAGGGTCCTCTGTTTCAACTCAGATCTAACAAGTCAGAATGACACCCAGATTTATGGCATTTCATTCCTAGAAGTTGAATCTGCCTTTTTTCACCCTCCACTGTGGTTCCCTCCTTTGTTTCCTTGAGGCTTGCAGATATCAGACATTCACGCTTTGCGTCTCTCAAAAATCTGATGTTTATTATATGTGGCCATTACATTGAGCAAGTTTGGCCACCATTTATCCACACCAATCAGAAGCCATGCAATAAAGCTGGCTTACCGCTTCAGAGAATAATAATATTCTAATAAATTTTTGATGTGTGTTTCAGGGTGAGGGGGTGTTGATAAGAGATTAATTGGAATTTAAGGCAATTCACCCTCCCCAAGACCTATTTTCAGCATTGGAAATGTTCAATTTTATATGAATATTAAATGTGGCAATGTGAGATCTCAAGCTTCCAACATTAATTTGTAACCAAAAAACAAATGTAGTTCCCATTAGTCTAAAGACTCCCCAATAGTGGATTTACTGAAAAGAATTACAAGATTGTCCATAGGAAACAATGGGAGAGGCTGAATTGTCCATGAGATATAATATGAGAGAAGATTGTCAATTGAATTGCATGGGCTCCATTGAAATACATTGAAACACAGAAATGGCTTAAAAAAAACATGAGATGGATTCACCAGGAAAGTCAACACACAGCCTATAAGTTGAGCAAAGCAGGAGTCGGTTTGCACCTTTAAGACCAACAAAGATCTATTCATAATGTAAGCTTTCATGTGTTCAGAGCAGACTTCAGCGGACAAAAATTTTTTTATGTGGTTTTCTACATGGGTATTTGGAATGTATGAGCATCGCCTCCTCCTAAGCGGGCAAAGTTATCTTCGCGGTAGTACTTTTTCATTGGAATATTAAATGTGGCACTGCACGATCTCAACGAGTTGCCGTTAAGGTAGCAGGAACATCAAGCTGAAAAGTAATGCAAAACCCAAAGCAGGAATTGATTGCCCCTCCACAACCCTTTAAGTAAGTTGTTCCCTCTTCTCCCGCACGTCCAAAAACCATCACTACAAGATAATTTTAGAAATTCAAACAAAGTGTGTAAGAGAAGTAATGAATTGTCAACTATTTAGTTACCACTTCTCACATGTCATGACCTTTGGATTTGCAACCTAACCCTCATTTTTGGAAAATAATATAGCACGTTATGTTGTGTTGTGGGTGCTGAATAATGGTGCATTACTCATTTATGATATGATCTCCCTCCCCCCAAGAAATCCAGTCCTAGTGGCTGAGATTCATCCCTGTCCCCTTGCAATACAGTAACATGGGGAGGCAACCCACTTCCCCCATGGCAATTCCTTCCTTCCTCCCTCCCTCCCTCATTTTTTCCTTCATTAATTCTCTCCCTAGTGGATCATGAACATCTGATTTTCATTTTTTTGGTAACTCACACAGTGACAGTTCTGGCTTGCTGCTATAAAGTATTTGACATTCATGTCTTGAGGCTCTCAAACATCTGCAGTGTATTCTATGTGGTTCTTAGTTAAGCAAGGTTTGCCAACCCTGAAGTGCAGCCTAGAGTGTCTGAACATATGCATATGAAGTGTGCAACCCACACCCCACTTGATGAGTAGTGTGTGTAAAAATGCAATAATAAAGGTGTATTACATCCCCCCCCCCAAAAAAAAAACCCAGTGATATCCTGAAGCAATTCACAGTACACAGCAGTCATGAAAGTAAGCTGGTGGGTTACTGCCTCAGGGAATGCAAGTATTCGATTGCTTTTTGGGTGTGTTGACAAGAGCTAATTTGCCATGTCTTTGCATTGCATCCTCATTTGGATATTTAGTGTAGCAATGTGAGATCTCCATGTGCACCCTTCAAGACAGCCTTCCTTCCTTCCTTCCTTCCTTCCTTCCTTCCTTCCTTCCTTCCTTCCTTCCTTCCTTCCTTCCTTCCTTCCTTCCTTCCTTCCTTCCTTCCTTCCTTCCTTCCTTCCTTCCCCCTCACCTCTCCTATCTCTCAAACATCTGTTGTTCATGTTTATTTGCTCTGAAATGTTTGAATTTCATGGTGGATGACCTCCAACGGCAACTGGATCGAGGCAGCGTTGCAGTGCTGATGCTGTTAGACCTGTCGGCGGCATTTGATACAGTCAACCATCAGCTACTGACGCGCCGCCTTGCCGACATTGGGGTTGGGGGGTTAGACTTGCAATGGCTCTCCTCCTTCCTCTTAGGCCGGGGACAAAGGGTGGCTATTGGGGGTGAACGGTCCCAGAGACGCACTGGATTGTGGGTGCCTCAGGGAGCAGTTCTCTCCCCGATGTTGTTTAACATTTATATGCGCCCCCTTGCCCAGATTGCCCGGAGGTATGGGCTGGGCTGCCATCAATATGCAGATGACAGCCAGCTCTATCTACTAATGGACGGCCGGCCCAGCTCCGCCCCAGAGAATCTCGACTGGGCTTTACAGGCTGTTGTGACGTAGCTTAGGCTGAGTGGGCTGAAGCTGAAACCAGCGAAGACAGAGGTCCTGTGTGTGGGTCGCGGCGCTCTGGGAGGGGAAATAGCTCTCCCGGTTTTTGACGGCGCGCCATTGAAAGCAGCGCACCAGGTAAAAAGCCTGGGTGTTTTACTGGAGCCTTCATTATCGATGGAGGCCCAGATAGCAGCCACTGCCAAGTCAGCATTCTTCCATCTGAGGCGGGCAAGGCAGTTGGCCCCTTTCCTTGAGCGCCGGGACCTCGCAACAGTGATCCATGCAACGGTCACCTCAAGACTAGACTACTGTAATGTCCTCTACTTGGGGCTACCTTTGTGCTGGACCCGGAGGTTGCAGCTAGTGCAGAATGCGGTGGCCAGGCTGTTGTTGGGGCTCCCGAGATGGGAGCACATACGGCCAGGGCTACGTGGACTGCACTGGCTGCCAATTACATACCAGGTCCAGTACAAAGTGTTGGTCATCACCTTTAAAGCCTTATATGGCTGAGGACCAGCCTACCTGAGGGACCGTCTCTCCCCGTATGAACCCCAGAGAGCACTGAGGTCAGCTGGGAAAAATACACTGACTATCCCGGAGCCGAAAGAAATCAAACTTCAGAACACCCGAGCACGGGCCTTCTCAGTCACGGCCCCTGCCCTATGGAATCAGCTCCCTGAGGAGGTGCGGACCCTGCGGAACCTTGAACAGTTCCGCAGGGCCTGCAAGACCACCCTCTTCAGGCTAGTATATACAGACGGCTGAACAAGGCTGCTTAATTAAGGATTACCGCTATCTAATTAACGATTACCGCTCGGTAAACTGTATACACTGACAGAACTAGCATCAAATGCCATCATCACTGTCAGACTAAGTGATAAATTTTAATCATATTGACTGGTTTTTAGTGATGTTAAATTTAAAGTTTTATATTGTTAATTTAAAGCCTTATTTATTACTGTATATTTTATGAAATGTTGTTAGCCGCCCTGAGCCTGCCTAGACGGGGAGGGCGGGATACAAATAAAATTTATTATTATTATTATTATTATTATTATTATTATTATTATTATTAGCACGTTTTGCTACTCTGATGTTTATTCTATGTGGCTCTTACATTTAGCAAGTTTGGCCACCACTTATCTACACCAAGCAAAAACCATGTAAGAAATCTGGGTTACTGCCTCAGAGAATGTAAATATTCCAAAATGTTTTTGGGGTGTGTGGGGGGCGGTTGATAACAGGTGATTTGGAATTTCTAGGACCATTGTCCTCCTCAACCGCTATTTTCAGCATTGGAAATGATCCTTTATATTTGAATATTAAATGTGGCACCGTGAGATCGCCAGTTTTCCCCTTTAATTTAGCAGGAAATATAAATATAAAGAAATATAAAACACACCATTAATTGATAACATTAAACAGTAGAGAAAGGAAATACACACACTTTCCACTGGCAGTGCCAGAGGCTGGCAAATCACCTTTCCCCCTTTAAATCCAGTGCCAGAGGCTGGCAGACTATCTTTCCCCCCTGACAGCCCAGCCCTAGAGGCTGGAAAACTACCTTTTCCCCTGGCAATCCAGTCCTGGAGGCTGGAAAACTACCTTCCCATCTTAAAAGTTGGAGAACTGGAGAACAAAATTGGTGAGTAGCTGGCTGTAGAATGAGAGGCACTTTCAAAGCTCACAGCAGAAGGAACCACAAGAAACACGTCACATAGGAGCCACCAACAGCCATTGTTGCTGAAATCGCCACCTGCTGGTGGTAATGAAGAAATGCAACAAAAAGAAGTAAAGGCATTTACACTCATGCCTTAGAAGGGGAGCAAACAGGAAAACTCCATTTAAGAAGTGGTCTCAAAAGTCAGGAGAAATACCATGCTGGAAATGGCTTCACTGCCGATCCAGGATTTTAAGTGTAACTGATAGCCAAAACACTGGAGCAAGACAGAAGTGAGGTCAGTTTGTAATCTAGATGGTCAAATCTGAAAGCGCAGCATTACTGGATCTTTTGCCCAGTATAAAATCGCCCTTTGACTCAGCAATGGTCTGACTCAAGGCAGCTTCAAGGACCAATCTGGGTTTAAAGATTTTGTAACAATCCTCTGAATCTGTTGAGCTAAGAGTCCTTACATGTTTTCAAGCATCTCACCTCTGTGAGGAGGCAAGAGGCAGAACTCTGTACCATCTGTGTTTTCTAGGCCATCTTTAAGGTAAGTCTAGGATTAAAGCCTGTAGCAAAGAACTAGTTAATATTTAGTTATGGGTTACAATTGATCATTCAAACTCACACCTTTTCTTTATGTCATTCCATCCTTTTCTAGTTCCTTTGTGTCTTCAATCTAGTAATTCCTATTTTCTCTTCCAAGACTAAAATGTATTTAAATTTTCATCACACTTTGCCAAGTTCTTCTCAGCTCTGTTATTTCTGCAGTCACTCCACTTGCCAGTTAACATTAATTTAGACCTATTGCAGGCACATTTTGCATGCTTCCCCATTTTGTTTTGGTTTTTTTGCGACAAAGTTTAATTCGTGTTCAGAAGCATGACAGCATTTATTCTCTTTTAGATTTACAGAACAATCCTACCATATGGCACATTTTATGAAACTAATGTAGGCTGAATGTTCAGATCTTTACGTCAGTTACATTGGCACCTATTATCAAAGTGAAAATAGACAATTATAAGAACATTAAAACATATTGAAGCTTCTTGCACTGCCTCTAGGTACACAGTTTATTACCAGTTGCCCAAACCGTTCCTTAACTTCTTCTTACTCTTCTGCTTGCTGTTTTTCATTCAAATTATGACACCTTTTATCTAAAATAAATTAGCAGGATTTCTCCCCTCCCTTTCACTCTTCATGTTTAGCTCCTTCGAAAAGATTAATATAAAGCAGAGTCATTAGGCTTTGGTATGAATCCAAGTTTTTGTAAAGCAAATAAGAAGAAGGGGGGGGGGGGAGGAGAATGTTCCAGGGGTAAAAATCAGATTCAAATACTCACAACATGCATGGAATTAGTACAAATCCTTCCGATTATAGTACTTATCATTAGACAAAAAATTTGCTTTAATCCCACACAACGTCCATGAATGAGGATTTTCAAAGAGGTTGCCTTTTCCTGCTGACAGTAAGCTTGATCCGACAGGCCTCTGAAACAAAGCACATATACCAAAGTATAGAGAAATGGTGGTGCAGTGTTGTGAGGCCTATATAAACAGCCTGCTGGTATTGCTGTGACTGTCTTGTGGTTTACCAAAGCGCCATAGCATTTGGAGAACGGCAGTCATGTTAAACCAAAATAATGGTTAAAAAAGAAAGTACAATAATTAGGGCTGATCCTTATGCTGCCAATCTACACTGTTTCCCAAAAGTATTAAATGTATCACTTCATATGCCTTTGAATTCAAAATTTCAAAAACACATGACAATAATCTTTACTGAAAGTTTTTCTTGGGAGGGGGCAAGGTCATCCAACAATATTTGACAGTCCATACAATCTGGTGTGCAATTTACTTAAAACAGTGCTACCCTGTTTAAATAGTGCCACTTTAAAACAGTACTATATTGGGAACATACAGTGCATCTGGAAAACAAGAAAAAAATCAGAAATGTAGTTTCTAAAATAAGAAATATAGTCAATGCTAGTTTATTATTGATTGCCTGTTAGTCTATTAATCTGAAACTAAATTTTAGCTGCTTGTATGAGACTACTTAAATCAGTCAAACCACTGATCCATGTAGCCTTGACACTATGTACTTCTCCTGTTGGTTTTTGAAGTCTTAGGCAGAGAACGTGCCAATTTATGCTGCCGAAGTTCCTTTCTTAATTGGAGAAGGACTCCTTTCTTAATTGAATCCCAATATACAGTATGTGTTGTGCAGTTTATTTCTGAAAGCTCAGCAAGAATATCAGCCAGTTATCTGTAGTTCTTGGATAAGCTAGAATGTGTGGCCAAAATCAGTTGGGCGAAGGAACAAGAGAAAGAGACAAATGAGGACCAAAGAGAATTAAAAGGCTTAAAACTGGGAAGTATAATGAAAAAAGTTGGACATTCTTAACATTGCCTGTTCTGGGCTCCTTCATAGAGAAGTTCTAAGCAAAGGTTAACTGTAGTTTTACTTAGCCAACATAAGTTTGCCTCTACATTTTACAGACGTGCCAAAAACATTCATAGAATATTTAAATTTAAGTGTCCATGTGTGAGGAAGGTGCAGATACACAGATGTTTTGGAAGCAAATACATAGTGTAATTTTTTGTATTGCTAAAATTAGATTTATAGATGGAAATTGAAACACATGGGCTGTCCTGTGTTATGTGAATATAATGCAGAAATAACTTGCTATGAGAAACATGGGGTGAGTAGAATAAAGACATTCTTTGTTTAGAATTAAGCCTTGATTGGACATAAATGGCTGTTGTTCTTGAGTGGGGATATTGCAAAATATGGCTTATAGTGCAATCTTCTGCAGAGTTACTCCAGTCCTAACCCACTGAAATCACACTTTGCACATGATTGCACTGCCACTCGCTGTGAAGTTAGGATTGAATCATAGGAGGGACGCACCAAAGTAAAAGTAGATGTCCTTTTGCAATTGGAAATTATTATAAATCTCTGGCGTTTCTTTGCCCATCCCATGCAATGAGATGGATGATTTTACTTTATTGGGTTTTTCTTCAGCCTATATGACAGCTATATATACTTCAAATATTTGCCTCAATTTCCTCCAGTTTTCTGCAATGTAACAAAACTTCCACATAGTGGATGGGGATTGCAAAAAACCACATAATTACTTTTCTGCTAGGCTTGCCAGTCCCCAGGATTCCCTGGTTTTGCAGGTTCCTCCCCACTGCAAGCCAGCTGACCAGTGGAGGGAAGCCTGGCCCCAACAGCCAGGATGTGCCTTTCCATCTTGGAAGGCTCAGAAGAACCTTGGAAACCTTGGAAACCTGGAAGGTGTGTATGTCTTTAAATCTCAATAGAAGCAAGGCTGAGTGGGGGTGGGGAGAGATGGCAAAGCCATGTGAGTCTGTGGAGCTGTGAGAAAGGAAGAAAGCCTAGTTCCTCTGTTTGTTTCACATTGCTTTCAGAAGTTGTTTGTGTAGTAAGGAGCAGAACTTTTCATTTCCTGTGTTAATCTGAAGAAGTTGGTGGAAATACAGCTGATGGTTACATTCAGCGGCTCCCATGACTAAATTGTCCCAGTGCGACCACAAAAATGTGTGCTTGCAAACTGCATTTATTTTGGTTGCTTTGTGAGTGTGTGTGGGTGTGTTCACTTGCATTTAGTGGAAGTGCAGCTGGCTACTGGGGGATGAGGAAATGAAAACTGTATTCAGAGGAACTGCACTATTGTATTTTTATTTATTTATTTTAGGGAATGAAGAAATCTCCTGGCTCCACCCCCAAAGTCTCCTGACTTCATCCCCAAGAAGCCACATACTGAGCTGTAGTCGATGTGAAATTGCTGCTGGTGACACTCTGTGTCCCTCTTTTTTTGAAAATTGTGTAAAGAATCTATATAATTGAATCAATATTGGTCCCAGGTCTGATGAAAGAAACAAGTACTTAATCGATTGGCTTGTCACCACGCTACTTTGGGACTTGAATATATATGTTTTGGACATTTGGACTGATTTCTATATACTTCTTAGTAAACTGGTCTCTTGTTTGCATTTTTTGTTGTGTAATCTATTATAGTGACCTCTCTCAGATTGTATTTTATTAGAATCAGTGACTTTGCCTTCTTGGCATACTTTGCACCACAAAAATTAGTCTTGCTGGTCTGTAGCCTCAGTGCAGCACAGCTGTACCTGCCTATTTCTTTTTAAATCATGAGACTTTTGAGGCCTTAACTGTATTCAGGATCACAGCCTGTACTTATTTACAATAAGTGACTCTGGAAGATATTTTATATGTGATCTCATTGAGCTAAGTATTGCTTCCTTTCACTGTTGAATAAACTATTAAAACTCTTGGCTGCAGCACATTGTTGTTCCTGTCTGTTTAAATATCACAACTATGTCATCAAAATGCAGGCTGTGAGTACGATTCCTTTGAATTGCTGTGATTCTCTGTGATCAGCAGCAACTCCTCTGTAATCTGTAACAGTTACTCTAATCGGATTTAAGGCTGGCCAAGCACTTCTAATGCAGCCAGGCAGTGACATGTATTAAAATGTTACACTGTTTTGCCTTAAAAGAGAAAGCGAACACTTATAGTGTGATTAGATGGGATTAGAATTTTTTTTCCATTAAAATGGTTTTAAAATACATTACTGACTGAAGTTTACAATCCCATTTAATGAGCACCAGAAAAATTGCTAGTGAGGGAAGGGGGGAAAGTCCATAAAATAGTTCCACTTTAATGCTTCTCCTCCTCATTTAAAACAGGACCAAATTACACAAGATGGCTGTGGATTTATGTCTTTAAATGTTGTCATGAACAGGAGTCCACAGAGAAGGTACGAAGCCAATAGGTAATTTTAGGGTAATCACAAATATACAGCTGAAATATACTTCGGCCATTAAAAGCCTATGTTTTGTTCACATAATATCTAGATACATAGAAACAGGGCTTTTAAAAGCATGATTTAGCCCCAGGGATGTGACCTAATATGCAAATTAGTTCCTGAAAAAAGCCCTGTGTGAAACAATGGTGACATCAGAATGTGGCCTAATATGCAAATGAGTTCCTACCAAAAAAGCTCTGCATAGAAAAGGTGGAGAAAACTGTCTGGTTTCAAGTTTCCCAATAGGCTGGAAGATTGGATTATTGTAGAGACGTTAATAGAAACTGCCCTGACCTGGATGCTCTGGCTAGCCCTACCAGCGTTGACCCTGGTTAGTGCTTGGGTGGGTGAGCACTAAGGAAGTCAGGGATCCTGTATAGAGATACTTGCAAAGGACCCAGCTCTGATTGTTTCTTGCTTGGAAAACCCTATGGTGTTTTCATTTTGGCTGCAATTTAACAGTACTTTCCACCTCCAAACCAGGAAAAAAAAAATCTAGTAAATCTGTAAAGGAATTTTGCCAGTCAAAACTTGTACCTTGACTCTATAAAATATTAAAATCTGAGGATATAAGAAGTCATAGTGATTCTTACAGATGGTGTAGCCAGGTCTGTAAAAATTGTAGTGGGACATGACAGTCAGTATCAGACTAGAATCTAGGAGACCTGAGTTCAAATCCTCATACTGTTGTAACACTCAAGAGATAATCTTGGGCTGGTCACACTCTGTTATCCTAATCTACCTCACAGAGCTATTGTAAGAATAAAATGCAGAGGAGAAGTGGGTATGTCATCTTCAACTGCTTATGTGTTTAGCTCACTGTTAATGTACTGTTAAACAATTTTTAGCCACAATTTTGATTGGAAACGGATCAGCCCTACCTGTCATCCGTGCTGGTGATCCCATATGTTGTAGCCTGATGAGTTTCTACCAAAACAATAAAGAAAACAGACTGAAAAACAAAGCTGCTGGGGTTCCCACTGAGTGCCCCTGGATGCCACCCAGATAGCCGCAGGATTTCCTGTTGCCCTTGCTGGCTCTTAATTGTCTGTGGTCAGCCTGTCCAGTGTGTCCATTTATATTGATGCCACCCAGTATTATTTGGCATGTTCTCACTGCCATGATATAGTGACCCCTTAATTTTTCTACATTTTCAACATTTGTTTGAGTAGTTCATATATATTTTAGCCAACCTTTCTGGGGTAAGATACCAGCGGTACATCATTTTGTATAAATTTTCTTTGAAAACCGAGGATTTTGTCAACTTTACATTTTGTTTCCAAAGTTTTTCCCCTTCCGCCAAATCAATAGAAAATCCAGTCTTCTAACCATTTTATCCAACTCTCTTTCACTGTTTCATCTTGCATTTTAATTTGGAGTAGCCAATTATATATTTTTGAGATAAGTTTCTGATTATTTTGAATTAATGTATCAAATTCGTTTAGAGTTTTGGAAAAACCTAATTCTTTATCTGATTGATATCTTGACTTAACCTGACATCTAACCCACCAGTCCAATTTTACGTTGTCATCTAATTTCAAGTTATTTTCCTTATCCAGCAATAGGCCATAATTATAATTAGTTCTCCAACTGTATAAATTTGGATGCGTAGAAGCCTCTACTGGAGATAACCAAACTGCTGTATAAGTATAAAGCATGTTTTTAACCTCTATCCACGCACTGTATATTGACTCCCTTATCTCATGTCTTTAAAAAAATATTGTTTCTCTGCAGAGTCATATACCAAATATAATCATGCCAACCTTTTACTAATCCTGTCCCTTCAAGTATTAACAATCTTTTATTTTCCAATACAAGCCAATCTTTTACCCATACTAAACAGCACGCTTTGTAGTATAGTCTCCATTCAGGTAATGCAAACCCTCCTCTTAGTTTGCTTTCTTGCAAAACTTTTATTCTGCCAGATAAATGACATAACCATTTTGTTGAGTTGTTGAAAAAGGGTTCTTGGTAAGATAATTGGAACTACCTGAAACAGAAATAAAACTCTAGGTAATATATTCATTTTGATTGTTGCCACTCGCCCCAAGAGTGAGATTTGCTGGTCTCTCCATCTATCTAGGTCAATTCTAATTTCTTTTAAAAAATTTTCATAATTGTCTCATTGTAGTGTCTTAAAATCATTTGTTAAATAAATACCTAAATATTTTATTTTATTTTCATGCTTAAACCCCGATCTCCTTTCTAATTGCTCAATTTGCTCCTTACTCATATTTTTGGTCAAAAATGTGTTTTTTTGTACATTAACTTTGAATCCCGATACCTCTCCGTATTGTTTTAATTTTTCCTTCAGATGTCCAATAGAAGAATTGGGGTATTCTAATATAAATAATAAATTAAGAACATAAGAACATAAGAAAAGCCATGTTGGATCAGGCCAACGGCCCATTCAGTCCAACACTCTGTGTCACACAGTGGCAAAAAAATTTATATACACACACACACTGTGGCTAATAGCCACTGATGGACCTGTGCTCCATATTTTTATCTAAACCCCTCTTGACAGTGGCTATACTTGTGGCCGCCACCACCTCCTGTGGCAGTGAATTCCACATGTTAATCACCCTTTGGGTGAAGAAGTACTTCCTTTTATCCGTTTTAACCTGTCTGCTCAGCAATTTCATCGAATGCCCACGAGTTCTTGTATTGTGAGAAAGGGAGAAAAGTACTTCTTTCTCTACTTTCTCCATCCCATGCATTATCTTGTAAACCTCTATCATGTCACCCCGCAGTCGACGTTTCTCCAAGCTAAAGAGTCCCAAGCGTTTCAACCTTTCTTCATAGGGCAAGTGCTCCAGCCCTTTAATCATTCTAGTTGTCCTTTTCTGGACTTTCTCCAATGCTATAATATCCTTTTTGAGGTGCGGCGACCAGAACTGCACACAGTATTCCAAATGAGACCGCACCATCGATTTATACAGGGGCATTATGATACTGGCTGATTTGTTTTCAATTCCCTTCCTAATAATTCCCAGCATGGCGTTGGCCTTTTTTATTGCAAACGCACACTGTCTTGACATTTTCAGTGAGTTATCTACCACGACCCCAATTGTCTGCAAAGGCCTGAATTTAAAACTCTTCATTTTTAATTTTTGCACCCCTAACTTTAGCATCCTCTCTTATTGTCTTTGTTAAAAATTCCAAAGTTTGGACAAAAAGTAAGGGAGACAAGGGACATCCTTGCCTAGTTCCTTGTTCTATGTCTATTAAATCAGTGGTGCATCCATTAAAATTTATCTTTGCACTTTGCTTGGTGTATATAGCTTCCACTAGTTTTCTGAATATTTCTCCACAACCAACTGCTGCTAATGATTTTATAATAAATTTCCAATTGACATTATCAAACACCTTTTCTGCATCTAACATGATGCCCGCAAATTGCTTCTCAGGGTGTTCTCAGTAATATTCTAAGGTGTTTAAAATAAATCTTATATTCTGACGCATCATCCTTCCCGGCACAAAACCTGTTTGATCTTTTTGAACTATTGTAGAAATTACTTTTTAAAGCCTGTTGGATAGAATTGCTGCGAAAATTTTACAATCAGCGTTTAGTAGCGAGATCGGCCTATAGTTTCTAATGTCTAATGGATCAGTCCCTTCTTTATCGATCAATGAGATCAGTGCCTCTCTCCACGATGTTGGCATCAGAGCAGTTTCTTGTATTTCTTCTATTACCTTTTTGTAAGGAATCAGAAGAACCTCCTCAAAAGATTAGACCTCAATCAGTAATCCATCCGAACCCGGTGTTTTGTTACTTTTCTGTCTTTTTATAGCTTCAATTATTCCATGTATTGTAATGGGGTTCTCTAACATTTCCTGTTACTCCTTGGTTAATTGTTTCATCTTAACATTCTCCATATATTCTTCTTGGGGTTGTTCAAAACTCTCCTGTTTTTTATATAAGTTCTGATAAAAATTTTGAACAATTCCTTTCATTAAGTCCTTTTGTACAACGTCTTCCCCTTCATAATTTTAAAAAGATCTTATGATTTTTTTTCTCTTTCTTTCTTGAGTTTGTACGCCAACCATCTGCTAGTTTTGTTGGCACTTTCAAAATAATTTTGCTTCGCCCACTTCAGTTTCTTCTCCACTTCTTCAGTAAGCATCAGGTTTATTTCATGCTATATAGATTGTATCTTTAATTTCATTTCTTTTGTATCTTTAACCTTTTGCTGTTTCTTATGTTCTCTTAATTTTGTTACTAACTCATTATATGATTTCATCCGTTCTTTCTTTCTTCTTGCAGCGTAACTGATAGCAATTCCTTGGAAGAAAGCTTTAAAGGCGTCCCAGGTTACTTGCATGGACATGTCTTTTTTAACATTACATTCAAAAAAGATCTTTATTTCCTTCTTAGCTCTTTCTAAGAATGTTTTCTCTTTTAAAATTTGTAAGTTCAGAGTCCAACGGAAGCTTCTCGGGGAGTCTTGCAAGTTCACTTGTACTGGGCTATGATCAGCAAACATCATCGGTAACATTTATGAGCTTGGGAGTAATGGGTAAAATCTTTCGTCTGTGGGTTTTTCATTCTCCAAATGTCTATCAAATTATATTCATCAGCCATTTTATAAAAAGTTTTGGGTAACATACTACGCTCAATTTTTTTTTATCTTTTTCCACATCAAATACAGCATTATAGTCCCCCCAAATACAATAATTTTCCCCTCCACATTCAAGTAATTTCTCATGTAGCACCGTATAAAATCTCTCCTGGTTGTCGTTTGGAGCATATATATCACCCAGAATCACTTTGGTTTCGTTAATTTCTACTTCTACTATTAAGATCCTCCCGACCTCATCATTATATAACAGATTGGATTTTATCTGTTTCTGCACATATATAGTCACTCCCCATTTTCCCCCAGAATCACATGAATGGTAAAGTTGTCCCAATTTTTTATTTTGCAAATATTTTATGTCATTTTTCCTAATATGCGTTTCTTGTAAACAAACAATTTGAGAATTTAGTTTTTGCAATTGCAAGAATGTCCTCCTTCTTTTTCTTGGCTCATTTAATCCATTTACATTTACAGATATAATCTGTAATCCTACTTTGGTAGTCATCCTATTGCAGTGTTACTATCTGATATTTTCCTTTGGTCCTTTTTTCTTTGAAGTCTTGTCTTCACTCTTTCCTTTTTCAGTTCATCTTTCCCCGTTCTATTTAGTTCATATTCCTCTTCTCAGTCTTCCCCAGACTCAGGCTCCTGACTACTAGACTCCACAAATTGATCCCAGAACTCTTCCATCTTTTCTATTGATACTATATTGTACCTCTTAGTTTGGTAAATGAAAAAAATTCCTTCTGGTATCAGCCATCTAAATTGTATGGAGTGTTTCATTAACCATGTTGTCAGTTTTTTATATTCAAAACGTCTCTTTCTTATAGACCAGGGTACATCTTTTAAAACCTTGTTATTATTGCCTTCACATTTCAAGCCCTTTTCCCGTACTTCTCGCAAAATCTTCTCACATATCACAGTTCGGGTAAATCTGACTTGAACCTCCCTTGGTATATTAAGTCTTTTTGTATGAGCTGAAGCGACTCTTCTAGCCCATTCAATCTCGATCTTTCCGTTTTCTAATATTTCTTCTTCACCTGTAGTCAACAGTTCAATAATCTTATTTTCTATGTTCTCTCCCTTTTCCTCAGGAATATTTTGAAATCTTAAAACAAACGCCACTTTATCCATTTCCAATCTTGCAATTCTATCTTCTAACTCCAACGAATTGGCTTTATTTTCCCAGATACTAGCTGACGTTGCTTCTCCTTGATCCTCTAGTTTTCCTACTTTTGCCGACAATTCATGTACTTGCTGTGTATTGCCCAATAACTGTTTTTGGAATTCCACCACTTGCTCATTTGTTTTCTTGATTTCTCCCATCAATTCGGTCTTAATTTCTTCCAAGACCTCTTGGTTTTATTTAAACCCAGCTATCATTATATTTTATAATTTTTCTAAAGCTTCCTGATTTATCACAGATGACCCTGATTTACTTCCCCCTGGTGGGGTACCCTGTCCAAATTTCTTAATTTTAGTCTCCATTTCTTAAGAATTCAACAGTTGTTTACTTCTTCCAACTACTTGTATTTAATCACCAGTAATACTACTTATAACTATAAAAAGAGCCTAACCACTGCCTTACTCTTGATCAATTCTTACTAACTAAATTAATTAATCCTTTGTATTCCTAGACTAACCAATTAATTATTCCAATTGATTCCAACTTAAATTCCAATCAAAACATTAACTAATATATCAAATACAATTCATTACTCTATAAAACACTTGTTCCCCAATCAATTACAAAATAACATATAATAATATAGTTCATGCATCAGAATGACTTTCCCAACAATAAATAAATAACCAGTTCCTTTAAATCTTTAACAATGTTCTATAGACCAATATTATCAGAATGATATACTTTTAGTTCCCTTTTTTCTTCCTTCTTCTTTCTTCTATTCTTCCTCTTCCTTCTTCTTTCTTCTTTCTATATATCCTATATATTCTATTCAGAAATCTTCAGTGCCTCAGAGTATCTGAGTACATTCCTTCTCCTTCTGTCACAATGTTCTACCGTTCTTCAAGGAAGAGGTAGCCACAATACACAGATCACTAAAAACCACCTCTTCCTCCTTTAAACGCGGACCTACAGTGCCACCTGCAGGCCATCGGGCTTATTTAGAACAAAAGGCTTTCTCTTAAAAGGGAAGCAGCTCTTAAGGTAGATCGGTCCCAAAAGCTAAGCTCTACCTTTTCGTTTTCTGTCGTCTTCCTCCTTTAAACTTCCTGTGCCTTCTATTTTCCAATTTCCAACTACCTTCAATCTTCATTCACTTACTTTAATCCCATATAATTCCTACTTACACAAACCCTCTCCTACTTGCTATTTCCAGCCTGAAACTTTCACTTACTCACAGTTCTTTCTAACAACCGGCACCATTTTCATCTATCTTTCCGTTCTTACTGTTCGCCTTTCCCATCGCTCTCATCTTCGTTTCCACCTCAGCTCTCTCCTTGTTCGAATCTCCTATACCGTCCTCCAAATCGGGTCTTTTTCTTCCTCTTTTCCTCTTTTCATTCTAATTACAACCGTCCTTTCTTTCCCCTCCTCACACCGTCCCGGACTCCCACACTCTCCGTCCTCCGTCCCTCCGCCTCTCCGCTGCTCAGCTTACCTTCTCTCCGCCACCTCTCTCTCCGTTTCCACTTTCATGTTCATTTCATTCCACACTCCTTCCACTTCTCTCTGCCCTTTCCTTCAGTTCAGTTCAGCCACTGAAAACGCCGGCAGGGCTTCAGTTTGAGAGTCTCTGTTACCCTGTCGGCTCCTTCCCGGTGGCCCAGTTTAAACATTGAAGTGTTAGTAAGCTCCGGACGGGGGGAAAGGCTGGGCTCAAAAAGGTAAGCCTCCGCTTCCCCTTCAAATCTCCTGCCAGCTCCCCAGACTGTGAAGTGTCCCCAGACTCTTCTTTAAGAGGTATCCTCTAAAAGAGGACCCTCTCAGAAGCTTGCTAAATGAAGCGCTCACCGGAGTCCGGCAGAAACGCTCCGCTTCACCACGCCATCATACCGGAATCTCCCCATCTGGACTTTTTTGCTGGATGCTTAGCTGGGCCATTTCTGGCCCAATAACATCCAGCAGGTGAGGGCATGCAAGGGTCAGGGATACCAGTAATAGTGCAGCAGAGGAGATATAGTGGTGGGACTAGGAGGAATTCCTTTAAATTGAAAGGAAGATGCCGGAGATATGGTAATGCTTCAATCTCTTCCTGCCTATGTCCCATCTCAAGAAATGTTGGTTGTGGGGCTAGGAATAATCCTATAATGGAGAGAAAATATGCAATTTACTCATGAGTATTGCGTCTTCATTTACATACCATTTTGAAGATGCTTGCCTCCTCTCTCAAAGGGTGTGTAAAAAAAAGTAAAGGTTTTCTTGATTTTATTGCATGCTGGGTCTGTCATTAATTAAAGAGTAAACTTCTCTGAGAACTGGGAGAAGGCGAAGTAAAAACAAACAGAAAGGAAGGTGAATCAACTGCTGCAAAAATGGGGTTGTCTGAATAGATTTTAGTCACAATTAATTCTTGTAAAATTTTGGAAAATGTATTAATCTTTGAGAAAATAAATCCTCCAACACCATTTGTATCGATTAATACAAAATATTCATGTTCTTTAGTGGACCCTATGCACCAATGTATTCTGGTCCAATACACCAGGTCTATCAATAATAAGACCTATACTCTGTGTGACTATCTCACAGAGCAGAATATAGACCTGGCTTGTGTGACCAAGACCTGGATGAAAGAAGGAGAAACTATTGCCCTAAACCAATTTGTTCCTCCTGGGTTTCAGACAACTAGGCATGGGGATGTATGGCATTGCTTATTCAAGAATCTTTTCCCTTTAGGATACTCACCACACCAAAATTGAATGCATTGTCTTGGCATAGTTTGCTGAGGTGTCTGGCTATCTGGCTTGTATACTGACCACCAAACACACCAGCAAATGACTGCAGATGCTGTCCAATGGTCAGACTACTTTGCTCTGAAGGTCCAGCTAGACACATCAAATCTTTCCTGTTTAGGCAGCAAGTGTATTTATGCTTGCCTGAGAAGCCAAATGTGACAGTGTCCTATTCCTTTAAGGAAGCTTGGAACTGTCAGGGATTGAGTCATCTTTGACTACAGGTGGTACATTGTCATCAGGTGTAGGCCACTTAACCAGTTTGCATTGTGATTGGCTAAGACCGCTAGAAATACAGTAGCCAGCTACCAGTTCACTGTGGGTTAAGGAAAGAACGATACTAGTGTGGTATGCTGTTTGGATGATGGATAGTGGAGTGATGACTTTGGACTGTGTAATGACTACTCTCTTGGACTCTGTATTTGTATCTCTGCCTGGCTCTACTTGTGTGTAAGTGTATGACTCTTGGACTGCCTACTGACTCTGTTACCTGCCTGAACCCAATACAGTTTGTTTAACCTGCTGTCTGTTTTGAGTGTCTTCCTTGGGACTACTCCCTGTGACTGGTGAGTCCAGTGGTCACTGCTTCTACATCTCTGACATTGTTTATGGGCCCAGAGTGACCTACATGGCCAGTCTGGTGTGTCAGTGTTCTGAGGAGTACTCGTGAGTAAGACTGCAGCAACTGTGGCTGGTGGCAGTTTGTCTTTGTCTTAGGTCTACACTATGGAGTCAAGTGTGAATGCTTCTGGTTTCCTGATAACCAAGCTCAATGGAAGCAACTACAATACATGGGCAGAGAAGGTTGCTATGCTATTGAAATTCCAGAGCCTGTGGGAAATGGTGGCTAACCCACCTGATATATCAGCTCTAAATGCTCAGGATGATGCTGAGTTGATTGTGAAAATCCGCAGGAATGATGAGAGAGCTCAATCATTAATTGGGCTAACTCTGGAAGATTCACAGCTGGTCCATATAAACGGTATGAACAGTGCCAAAAACTGCTGGGATGCTTTAAAAGCTATATATGTGCGTGAAAGTGTTGGCTCTCAGATTTTTCTTATGCAAAGACTATTGAGAGCACATCTGCAGCCAGGTGGTGATATGATGCAACACCTGGAATTTATGAAAAGGACTTTGGCAGAACTCCAGGAAAAGGAGGTAAATTTTTCTTCTTTACAGCAAGCCTATATCATTCTATGTTCTTTGGATGAGAGTTTTGACCAGTTTGTGGCAAATCTGGATGTGGTGCCTCAAATAGAGTTAAACTTATCTAACATTACCCACCGTTTGCTAAATGAAGACAGGAGGAGACGGGATAGTGCCCAACTCCGGGAGTCTCCAGCACATTCATCAAGTCATGTAAGTCACAAAAATGCCTTGGAAAATGTTAAAGTAGCAAAGTATGAGCCTGAAACGGCAAAGGCATATGCAGTGCGGAAGTGCTACAGGTGGGGGAGCACAACTCATTTGTTTAAGCAATGCCATGCAAAGAAAGGCAAAAGGCAAAGAACACCTCCAGAGGTGAGTGTGTGGATGTGGTAATTAATGAGCATTCATTCCTCAGTGATCACCTGTTCCTAATTGACGGTGGTGTGTCCATGAACATTGCTAAGGACAGGCGTTTGCTTAAGACTTTTACTCCTGTGAAAGGACAATGTATCGCTAGCGGATGGAGTATGTGCAAAGATAGTTGGATGTGGAGCTGTGTATATAGCAAGCTTGGAGAGAGAGCTGGAAATGCTATTCGTGCCTGGTTTAAAATACAATTTATTGTCTGTGTCATCTTTAACCCAGCAAGGTTTTTCAGTGTCTTTCTCAGCTGCTGACTGTGTAATTAGTGCTCCAGGTCTATCGGTGAAAGCACATTTGCAAGGAGATCTCTATTCTGGGAACGGAGAAATGTGTACAAGCAATATATACAAATGTGCCACCCCATGAAGACTGCATACTCTTATGGCATCGGCATCTAGGACATGCAAATTTTCGAGCAGTTCAAAAGACATTACAGATGTCAGCAGGAGTTAAGCTGAAACCTTGTGCAACCTATGTTGACTGTGAGGTTTGTAAAACTCTCAAATCCATGCTGCTGCCGTGAGAACCCCAGGCAGTTTTCAAAGCAAAGGAATCCTGGATTTAATATTTATGGATCTAATGGGACCTTTTCTACCAAGCCTTGGAGGAGCTAAATATGTACTCTCAATTGAGGATCATTTTAGCAGGTATGGATTTCGTTTTCTCCTCAGATCTAAATCAGATGCATACCAAGCTGTGTCCAATTGGCTTCGTTTTGTGCAGAGAAAAACTGGAAAGTTACCAAAATGTGTTGTAACTGATAGAGGGGGTGAATTTGTGAACCAAAAAATGGAAAAGCTGTTCCAGAGGCATGGAATTGAGCATAAACTCACAGCCCCATATCGACCACAGCATAATGCGTTCTGTGAGAGAAGAGGGCAAACGCTCCAGAATATGGCTTTCTGCATGCTAAAAGACAGCAATTTGCCTAAGCACTATTGGGGAGAATGTTTCATGTGTGCTTCCCATAATTTAAACTTGATATGGTCATCTGCTACGGGAAAGATACCTGCCAGCGTGTGGTATGGAAAGGTACCATTGCTCGATCATTTAAGAACATTTGGCATTCCTGCCTTTGTAAATGTGCCCAGCCAGCTGAGACGGAAGGGACATGATAAAGCTAAAAAGATGATTTTTTGGGGATACCAAAACAACCACAAATCTTATTGATTTGGCTTTGCTAATGAAAAGCAGATTGTTTCAAGCAGCTCGGCTACATTCATGGAACAGTCCGTAGGATGGGATCGTATTTCAAGTTCCAGTTGTTCCTTTCAGCCGACATCTGACATTCCTGATAGGAAAACCCCCAGGGTCACGTTGCCAAGCAACAGTGGAGTGAAAGTTGAAAGTCAGGAGGAGCCGTTAACTCCTATGTCTCCTGTTCCTGTAAGCCTCCAGCCAAGTGCGTCGCCAAAACAGCCTGTGTTGGGGGAGACTACTATTGAGCAGACATTTCGAAGGTCTACTCGGGAGAGAAAGCAACCTGACTGGTTTATTCCTGGTACAGCGTGCCAAGTATCTGTCGAGCCCTCGAGCTATGAGGTAATACGTCAGTTGCCTGATGATGAGCAGACTGGCTGGCGAGAGGCAATTCAGTCTGAACTTGATTCTCTAACTCAGCTGAATGTTTTTGAGGAGGCACAATTGCCTCCGGGACAAAAGCTCATTAGTTCCCGATGGGTTTTTAAAGTAAAAAAAGATGCTGAGGGGAGAACCCAGTATAAAGCACGTCTTGTAGCCCAAGGATTTGCACAAGAGAACTGTGACTATGATGAAGTCTTTGCACTGACCTTGCGGTCAAGTTCCTTGCTATGTGCACTGGTTCTTGCTGCGAAGGAAGTGTTGCTCCGCGAGGCATCTGGATATTAAAGCGCATATTTACATGCTCCCCTGAGACATGTGATATACCTTAAGAAGCCACCTGGTGTTCCAAGTTCCAACACTGACTGCTGGTTGCTTAAAAAGAGCCTTTATGGACTCAAACAGGCTGGATTTGAATGGTGCCAGCATCTGACTGCAACGCTGAAAGAGCTAGGTTTTAAGCAGGGGATTGCAGACCCATGTATATTAATTAAGAGGAAGGAGGAGCAGAAATGTCTGGTGTTAGTTTTTGTTGATGACCTTGCAATTATTTGTAAATCTGAAAATGTGATTGACAATGTAATTGATGCTTTAAAAAGTAAGTTTACTGTACGGGACCTGGGTCAAATAAGACAGTATGTTGGTCTAGAGATAAATCAAGTACCTGAGGGTTTTAAAGTATCACAGAGGGCAAAAATTGCTCAGTTTTTAAGGAAATATGGAATGGAGCAATGTAAAGGTGTTGGAAGCCCCATGACCATGGAATTTGAACGTGATGATTCAGAGAGCCCTGTTTTCGATAAGGAGATTTACCGATCCCTTGTTGGCAGCCTTCTGTATCTAGCTAACTGGTCAAGGCCAGACATAGCTATGGCCAGCAATCTATTAGCTAGAGCAACATCTCAACCACGCCAAAAACATTGGTTGGCAGCAAAACATGTGCTACGATATCTCAAGCAAACAATGGAGATGTGTTTACATATCACACCCAGGGGAAATCTGAGTTTGTCTGCTTTTGCTGATGCTAGTTTTGTATCAGATTTAGCCATTAGGCAATCTACCTCGGGAATTGCTGTGTTCCTTTGAGAGACCCTAGTAGGCTGGAAATTCATTAAGCAGAGGCATGTTGCCTTATCTACATGTGAAGCAGAATTTGCAGCATTAAGCAATCTATGTACAGAGCTTACGTGGTTCAGACAGCTACTGGCAGATTTAGGTTTGCAGATTATTCAACCTATCATTGTAAAAGAAGATAATCAGGCTGCAATTCACCTAGCTTTGTTGCTGGGGGTGAAGGGACGTTCAAAACATACAGATGTACGTTTCTTCAGTGTAAAGCAATGCATATCTGATGGGCTTATTCAGTTAGTATACTGTGAATCAAATGCGAATTTAAAGTGCATGCTGCAACAAAACATAAGGAGAACTGTTTATCACTTGGGCTTAAGTGAATGTTTGATCATGTACTCAAGGATTCTCAATGGGGGAGAATGACAGTGTCCTATTCCTTTAAGGAAGCTTGGAACTGTCAGGGATTGAGTCATCCTTGACTATAGGTGGTATATTGTCGTCAGGTGTAGGCCACTTAACCAGTTTGCATTGTGATTGGCTAAGACTGCTAGAAATACAGGAGCCAGCTACCAGTTCACTGTGGGTTAAGGAAAGAACGATACTAGCGTGGCATACTGTTTGGATGATGGATATTGGAGTGATGACTTTGGACCGTGTAATGACTACTCTCTTGGACTCTGTATTTGTACCTCTGCCTGGCTCTACTTGTGTGTAAGTGTATGACTCTTGGACTGCCTACTGACTCTGTTACCTGCCTGAACCCAATACAGTTTGTTTAACCTGCTGTCTGTTTCGAGTGTCTTCCTTGGGACTACTCCCTGTGACTGGTGAGTCCAGTGGTCACTGCTTCTACATCTCTGACAAAATGGACCCTGGTTGGCTTCAGGATGCTCTGTGGGATCCAGTGCCTCCTGGTGGTTTGTTAGATGTGCTGGTGGGAGACTGGCAATACTAGCTCTCTAATGCCATAGATAAAATCACCCTGGTGCTCTCTCTACCCCTGATCCAAAGCAGCCCTGTGGTACACCCTGGAGCTGTGGAAGATGAAGTCAGAGCTGATACGGCTAGAGTGAGGGTGGCAGCGTACTTGTAACAAAGCGGCACGAATATCTTATAGAACATTTATGAAAGCCTATGAGATGGCAATGAAAACCACCAAGAGAGAGTTTTATGCAGCCTCTGTTGCATCTGCAAATTCACACCCAGCCCAAGTGTTTAGGATTATTTGGTCATTAACTACATTGCTGCATGGCAAAATAGTAGGGAATTGGCTATTGTCTGTGTGGCATTTGTGTTTTATTTCACAGATAAAGTTATGGTGCTCTGCCAGGAACTCCCAACCACAGCATAAAGGAACTGGAAGCCCCATGCTGCTTTCAGGTGCAGTGTTGGACCATTTCAACAAGCTCTCTCTGGAGGATGTCAACAAGATCCTATCAGCTGTGAAGCCTAACACCTGCATCCTTGACCTGTGCCCACCCTGGGGGTGATATTTGGGTTCCCCTGGGTGAAACTATCAACTGGTCTCTTTTTTCTGGGACATTCCCAGTGGGATTGAAGGAGGTGGTGGTATGTCCACTCCTTAAAAAACCATCACTGGACTCTGTGGTCCTAGCTAGCTATCATTCAGTCTCAAATTTACTGTTTCTGGGCAAGGTAGTTGAGAGGGCAGTGGCTGAACAGTTTCAAGCCTTCATGAATGATGCATCCATCTTCAACCCATTTCAGTCTAATTTCCACCCCGGCCATGGGATGGAGATGGTGCTGGTCACCCTCATGAGTGACCTCTGGAGACACTTGGATTGGGGTGGGTAAGTGCTGCTGTTGCCTTTAGCCCTATTGGCAGTGTTTGACGTGGTGGATTATAACCTTATGACCCACTGCCTCACCAACATAGGAGTTTGGGGGACTGCCTTACAGTGGTTTTCCTCCTTTCTCCATGGTTGGGGACAGAGGGTAGTACTAGGCAAGACCGTCTCCTGCAATTCCAACTGGAATGTGGAGTGCTGCAGGGGGTGAGCCTCTCACCAATGTTGTTTTACATCTACATGCACCTCCTCACCCAGTTGGTGCAGGGGGTTGGACTGGTTTGCCACCTGTATGCTGATGACACCAAGCTCTATCTGTTGTTGGACAGCTGCCTGGACTCATCTCCAGAGAGCTTGGACAGGGCTTTGGAGGCAGTGGCTGGTGAACTGGGTGGGGATAGACTCAGGAATCAGGCTCCAAACCTTTTATGGGGCACCATTGATGCTGGCTAAGAAGGTGAGGAGCCTTGGGTTGATTGTGGATACCTTTCTGTGGTGTCTCAGGTCACCACAGCTGCCTGGTTGTCCTTTTATCATCTCCAGAAGATCAGGCAACTGGCTGCCTATCTCTCCCCCCAGGACTTGGCTACAATGACTACAGATGGGCATGGAATGCAATTTTTTTTCGATTTCCTGAACAATTTGTGGTTCATTCATTTTGAGAAGGTGTAGAATGGCCCCTGAGTGGGCTAGAGATGCAAACTGTTCAGCAGACTCTCCTCTACCTGCTTTCCAAGTTTGGTGCGAATTTGATTTTGGGGGCCAAGCTACAGCCCCCCAAAGCAGGTGCGCCCAGAAAACTGCTCTCTTAGGACCTGTGGAAGGAAAGTCTAATCATATCATATATGCCCTTTCACCCCCAAGAAGCTTGGAAACTGACTAGATGCTGCAGTTCTGATTTCCTGGCCCCTGCACTTCAGTTCAGTTTCCTCCTTCACAGTGGAAACTGACCAGAAGCACATGGGCCAGGAGAGCAGAGCTGCGGCATCTAGTCAGTTTCACTGGAAACTGAGTGCAGGAGAGAAAGGAGCTGCAGTGTCTAGTCAGTTGTAGTGGAAACTGACCAGAAGCACAGGCTACCTGGGAGAGCAGAGCTGCCACTTCTAAGTTTCACTGGAAACTGACCAGGAGTGCACCTGCTGTTGCCAGGCTGTCTGGAAAAACAAAGTAAGCATGAAGCAAACAACATGCCATGGGGGGGTGGGAAAGATTCATTTTGTGTTTGGGTGCACCAGGATCAGACAAATCAGTTCGGAATGAGCCATGAATTGGCTATTTTTAGTATAAATCATGATTTGTGGTTCAGTTCATGCCCAACCCTAACAGTGACTCATGCAATGGTCACTTCCAGGCTTGATATTGTTACTCGCTTTACACAGGCTTATCTTTGCGGCTGTTCTGGAAAGTCCATCTAGTGCAAAATGCAGTCAGCATGCCTGCTGACGGCAGTGTCTGTGGTCGCGTATTCAGGCAGCGCAATGCCAATTGCATTGGCTACCAGTTGAGTATTGGATCTATTTCAAGGTGTTGGTATTGACCTTTAAAGCCCCATGCAGCCTGGGACTGACATATTTAAGGTATTGCCTCTTCCCCGAATGCGCCCCAGAGAGCCTAACCCTAGGCAGACCATCACCTGCTGGTTGTCCCTGACCCAAAGAATGTCTGCTTGACCTTGACCAGGGCCTTTTCTGCCCTGGCCCCAGCCTAGTGGAACATGCTCCTGCCTGAGATCAGGGCTCTGCAGGGCATATTACAGTTTCAGGGTCTGTTTCAGACATCACAGAGCTGTTCCACCAGGCAGGTGGTAGGTGCCCAATTATTTCGGCCTCCCTTGCTGAAGCTTTTACCTGCATATTGCCCATATCAATTAAACCTTTAGTGCTTTGATTATGGCCTAGCTGCTTCCAGTGATTTAGGATTGTTAAATTCAATTACCTTTTAAACACAAGAACATAGGAAGAGCACTGCTGGATCAGACCAGTGGTCCATCTAGTCCAGCATCTTATCTCACACAATGGCCAACCAGTTCCTCTAGAGGGCCAATAACAGGGCAGAGTGGCCAAGACCTTTCCCTGATGTTGCCTTCTGGCATCAGGATTCAGACATTGACTGCCTCTAAACGTGGAGGTTCCCATCAGTCACCAGGGCTAGTAGTCATTGATAGACCACAAATTTATCTAATCCCCTTAAAAAGTTGTTTATTCCTGTTGCCATCACTTCATGCAAATTCCACATTTTAATCATTCTCTGTGCAAAAAAGTATTTTCTTTGTCCATCCTGAATCTACTGCCCATAAGCTTCATTGGATGGCCTTGAATTCTAGTATTTTGGGAGAGGAAAAAATTTTCTTTGTCAACTCCTTCCACTCCATGTAAATTTTGCCTTCTTCTGTACATTTTCCTGCTCTGTGATGTCCATTTTGAGATACGGGGCTCAAACTGTGTACAGTACTCC
Source organism: Heteronotia binoei (assembly GCF_032191835.1). Lineage (NCBI taxonomy): Eukaryota > Metazoa > Chordata > Lepidosauria > Squamata > Gekkonidae > Heteronotia > Heteronotia binoei. Next base: position 62,462,062 of record NC_083243.1, read on the forward strand.
AGATAAGGCTACACCATACAGGGGCATTATAATATCAGCCATTTTATTTTCAATGCCTTTCCTAATAATCCCTAACATAGAGCTTGCCTTTTGTACCACCAGAGTGCACTGGGTTTATATTTTCATTGAACGATCTACTATCAACCCAGTATCTTTCCCCCTCTCAGTCTCAGCAAGTTTAAACCTCATTAGCCTATACTTTAAATTGGAATTTTTTGTCCCAGTGTTGGATTCCACCCCCCCCCCCCATATTGAAACAGGGGTTTTTTTTGGGGGGGGAGGGTGAAACAAGCACCTAACCATCATTTACCTCTAGACAGATTGAATAGAAGGTGCCACACTCCACCTGATAATTTATTTTCAAAACTAACAATCTCTTAGGCATAGAATAGAATTTATTATTTATATAGCACCATGACTTGGGCATTAAAGTCATGGGCTGAAGAATTATTAATGGATTAAATCTAGAAATATTTCAGCTATGCTTTAGAGATCTAAATGGGTCTAAGTCCCAGCTGAGGACTGAAGGAGCTCAAAGCAACTGGCAAGCCATGAGAAAAAAGAATGTGTTGTAAGAGGGGTGGACATGACTTGGTCAAGTGCACAGCTGTTCCATTGAGCCACAAAAAGCTAATGCGTTAAACAGTTAATCTTTCATTAACGCTCAATTGCTCAATGCTCTCAACTTCTGAGGGCTGCACTCTAAAGATGGCTGTTCTTCGCTCCAGTGTCTTTAGCTCTTTAAGAAAACAGTGCCTTACTTCAATATTTTAAGAGATGCAAAATGGTTAAAGTGTAATGGACATTTCAGCTCCACTCTGCTGTCTGTTTATACAAACTTATGCAGAATTATTCCTCTGTCAAATTATTGTATAGGATTGCACTGTAAATCCAGTATCAAACAATTTTTACTCTGTGGATTATACAGTTGCATCATATGAAAAGGTTAAGTGGAGAAGCACTGAGGGGAAAAAAGTCAACCTTTCCACCTAAAATTACCCTGAGAAGGATCAATATTTACTTAAGTTATGACCATGAAGCTTCACTGTGTAATATTTGGATTGCACCCCCCACAGTCAAGCAGTAACTCAATTCATAAAGAGTGATAGAGAATATACATGGCAATTAAGGATCTGAATACTATCTCAATATGATCTTTCCTTGGCAATATTACCACTGCATACTTTTATGGCATACAAATAAAGAGGTTCAAGGTGATTTCCTTTATAGCTGCTCCTTAACAGAAGATATATGCATGTAAACCACATGTACAACTTCATGCTATGGCATTTTTATTTATGCCTTTATATCCTATCTTTCTCCCATTATGGACCTCAAGGCATCACATTGGATTGCCAAGAACTGTCTCATCTAGGCAATGATCAGATTCCAGCAAGTTTGCTGGATCATGTTCCCACCAGCCATAATCTGCATTTTTCATAGGTCCACTGAATTTCTGACACACACAATGCCATGTGTGCCGTGTAGAGATAGATTTTCTTGCACAGATCTGACACTCATGGAAGATACTGTCCTATGTGAAGATGTTATGATACTGTTTATAGTTGCACCAGAAGAAGGAAGAAATGGGATGGAGTAAGAAGGGGAGGGGTTGGGAGTCTGGGAAGACACATCTTTCTTTCCACTACTTACAGCCACTGGGGTTTAATGCGATCTATAAACTCATCTGTCTGTTTACATACCGGCAAATGATACGTCTCTCTGATCCACTTACGTTTTCAAGCCTAATGTATACACAGGGCACTGATGCTGTGTATACAAGAAACAGAGATAGCTGGGGGCGGTGTGCCATCCTGCTTTCCCAGCACACTGTCACTCTTATAAATAAAGCATTGGCTCGGGTAAAGAGTCTGAGCACCGGCAAGCCACATTGCGTGCAAATCCAGCTCAGTGCCTGAGCTTCCTCGAGGTTGAAGCTAATCCTAACTGACAGGTTACAGTAAAAGTACTTTATAAAATCAATATTAAATTCACAGCCTTTGACATCCTGGGACATCAAAGATAAAGGGGGAAATAAGCCGTGGAGTAAACAGTCCTGCAGCTATGCCAGTTGCTCAAGGAGAGGCCAAGGAAGACGCAGGAGGCCATGGGGTGAATTAGTACGGCACTAGTCTTGTTTTTATACCAAGGTCTTGACATCAATGAAAACATTATAAGAAAGGCACGCAAACTCTTACACACAAGGAAAAAAAAAAAAGATCAGGAATAACTTAGGAAATTGTGGCTTCTTGAACCTGTGAAGGTTGAAGAGATGTAACTGCACTAATGCAAGCACAATATTGTTCCATGTCCTCCCTCTCTTTTTTTAAAAAAAATCTTAAAGGGCAGTTATATGAATACAGAAAAGAAACTGCACACATGTTTTTACCTTACAGGAGAAATGCTGGCTGAGGATTTGCCTGTGGAGCTCTAGTCTAATAATATCATATACACGGACATAAACCCATGTGAATTTCACTAACATCAGCACCCAAATAAAGTCAAACATTGTCTTGTTTCAGCTCTGGTGTGAACTATGAGTAGTGCGGGCGATTAAGGGAGAGGGAGGCTGATAGGGAATGAAGCATATAAGAAACTGCAGAAGAAATAGCAGAAATACTTCTTTGGCTGGTGGACAATTTTACAGTTAGTGTCAACAGGCATATGACTGAAGCAGCTGTCTGCTGTAATGGACTTCTAATCCCATGGTGGTCTAGCAGATGGAATACTGGACATGGACTGGAGAAATTTGAGTTAAAACCTCTGTTAAGTTTTGAAGCTCAATGTTCACCTCTCAGCTAAGCCTGCCTTGCAAAGCAGTTTTGAGGACAAAAGGAAATAGAAGAACATCAAGAGTACATTGCTATGTCCTTGCACAATCAAGTTGTGCAAAGCATCTTGCGCACTTCGGAGAAAGGACAGGAAACAAGTTAGGCAAACAAAATCAATTCTCTCTCTCTCTCACACACACACACACACACACACGCACACACAAAATACACTGGCAATACCTTCCCTCTCTAAGCATCCATGCAACTGGAAATCTAATGTTAAGAATATAAAACTATAGTTGTATTTAGATAAAGAAGCCATGTGGTTGTCTGTCATCCCAGTTGAGGAATCTGTCATGAGATTCCCAGACCACTCTGTAATCTCCTGTGAAGAACCCCAAAGACTCGTATAGCCAGATTGGTTTCAAAAGTCAGGAGCAAAAGGAGCAACATGTGGCTGTTTAAGATACACACAAGAAAAAAGAAACAATGCTAGACCAGATGAGCTGTATGGCTTTATTCCAATAGGCTGGGAAATCCTTGTAGTTTGCTCCATAGGTATACTGACCTATACTGGTTTGGTTCATGTCCTATTTACCAGTTGTGAGCAGGGAACTGATGTTACAGCGAATTGTTTGATAATTTATGAACATTTTGAGTCAGTTCATGAGCCAAGTTCTTTTTTTTTTTTTTACATATTCAAACAGTACAGTACAGAGCAATTGACTATATTTCATGCATGCACTTTTGGGAGTCCTGATCTGGTAGGATTGCCAGCCCTTGTGTGGAAACCACCCTAGTTGTTGGCTTGTCATTTGGCAGTCAATTGTATAAATAAACAGGGACAAATTAATCACTCATTTGGTGATAAGGAAACCTGTATTTTTTAAAAAATCTACCTTGTGTTCCATTAAGTCATTGTTAGTGAGAATATTTTATGCATATTCATTTTTGCCTAGTCTTATGGAACTTGTATTGCCCTCCTTGCAGGGGTGGAATTCTAGCAGAAGCTCCTTTGCATATTAGGCCACATCCCCTGATGTAGCCAATCCTCAAAGAGCTTACAAAGCTTTTTTTGTAAGCTCTTGGAGGATTGGCTGCATCAGGTATGTGTGGCCTAATATGCAAGGAACTCCTGCTAGAATTCCAACCCTGCCTCTTTGTGGCTGTTGCACACAGTATGATCAAAAACCAATTCTTTTGGGTTGTTTCCCCCCCTCTCTTTTTTTCTTTCTTGTGCACACGGTATGTTCAGCTGCTAAAACCATTCCCTGGCAAGTCTTTGGCATCCCAGTCTGGGAAGGATTTGAAATTGATAAGCTTTATGTGAAGGGAAAGGTGATGTTCTCACAAATATGCATTTGCAATTCTAAAGGATGAATCATGAATTGGGAGAGATTTTGAGCACGTAAGAGTCCCCTCCCCACATCTTTTCTGTTCCCTCCCACCCACCAAGCTTTTGTTACCTGTATATTTCTGTAATGTATAGTTAAACCTTAACCTATGGGTCATGTCTTAAAGTACTGCTTAAGAACTTGTCAGATGTCTTTATTTGAGACATCTGTCTATAGCAGTTTTCCTTCTCCTATTTGGACCATCATAAAAAACAGTTACAGTAGGATTGCAGATGACATCATACTGGTTTTAACTGTGAGACAAATTACTACTGGCAATTGCAACATCTGTGATCATGGCAATACAAACTAAGAGTACACTGAAGTACTGTAACATTGGAAAAACAGAGCTCTCTTTTCAGAAAAATAGAGAGAGCAAAGAAGTGGTGCTACAAGGGTGAGGTTTGGCTTTCTAAGCAGGGGGGAAGTTGCTGAGAATTTCTTTCTTTTTTAAAAAAAAATAATTTTATTGTTATATATTCCAACACCACTACACCTCTGTGAGAGTCCCAAGCCATAGATACATTATAATATTCCATATATTTATAATTATTAACATTTCATCCAAATACAACTCCATCCCTCTATTTAAACTTCTTATCCATTCATTTCCTTATTAACCAACCAATCGTCTTAAATTGTTTAAACTTTTCCAGATACCTCACCATCTTTCTAAACCAGCCCTCCTCTTGTTCCCTAACCTTTAATCCATTCATTCTTCGTATCTTCATCGTTAAATACTCCAATATTATTATATTCATTTTATCCCTCCAGTGATTAATTGTCAGTTCCTCAGCTTCTTTCCAATTCCTTGCTATCACTTGTCTTGCTGCTACTAACATCAAATTAATCCATTTACTATCCTCTTTTGATCCTAATCCCACACCATCCAAATTAATAATTGCCATTGCTTTAGATATACTTATTTTTCTTCCCATAATCTTTGTCATCTCTATGCCAACCTGAACCCAGAATTTTTTCACTAAGGTACAATCCCACCACATGTGACTGAAAGTTCCAATTTCTCCACATTTCCTCCAACAATTTTTACTCCCTGATTTAGAAATATAATACATCTTAATGGGTGTATAATACCATTTCTGTATCATCTTCAATCCCTGCTCCTGCATTAACCTAGATGTTGTAACAAAGGGAGGTAATCTAAAAATCCTCTCCCAATCTTCATCTAAAATTTTATCTTCAATATCTGTTTCCCAATATTCCTTCAAAAATTCTCTCGGGGATTTCCCTGTACCTAATAAAATCTTATACAATTTTGAAACTATTTTTGACTTATCTTCTCCATACTCTTTCACCAATTTTTCAAAGGGAGTATTAATTCTTTTACCAATATTTTTAAGTTCTTCAACAATGAGGAGATTTGACTTTTTAACAACCAATTAGTATTATTCAACATATTATACTCCTCTTTCTTCACCCCATCAGTACCCCAAACCTCTTTCAATTCTCGAATCGTAATCCTCTTCAGTTTATCTCCTACTTCCTTTGACAGCGATCCCCTTAATGGAGCAAATTTATCATAATACCACATTTTAGTAATAGATGATATCTCCAGAGCGAGTTCTTTTTTCCACTTCTCCCATACCCTACTGGGCCCCATAAAAGTTGATAATTTATCACCTATCTTCTTCCTCCTTTTCGTTCTATCAAATAAACTTTCCTTTCCTCCTACTACCTCTAAATTTTCCTTTTCTATCCCATTCAGCTCTTCTCCTAACTCTCCCTCCAACCAAGTCATTAAGTGCCTTAATTGATATGCATCATAATAGTAAATTATATTGGGAATCCTCCATCTTTAATACCATAATATCTATACCTACTAGCTTTCCTTGGTTTCTTTGATGCAAAAACAAATCTATCTATATCTCCTTGCCACCTCTTCAGTACATGTTCTGGTAAATGCCAAGGCAATACATAAAATAAATAAGTCAACCTAGGAACTAAAAACATTTTAACCATAGCATTCCTAGTACTAATTGATTCTTTCCTCTTCCTCCAGTCTCTCATTTTAACTTGAATTCCACTCCAGATTCTTTTATAATTATACTCAAATATTTTTTTAATATTCCTAGGAATATTTACCCCTAGATATTTCACCATTTTATTTGCTATGGGAATACCCAAAACTTTTGAAGCTGCTAATTGTAACCCTGGTTTTACATTAACACACATCATCGAAGATTTTGAAAAATTCACTTTTAACCCTGACACTTCCTCAAATTCCTGTAATATCTTTTTTAAAGGTGCCACTGCGGGCTCCACATCCTTAATTGTCACCATCATGTCATCTGCATACATTGTTAAGAGATTCCCATCTATTTTCCCTTTACCTGGAACGTCAAAGCCTATAATTCTTTTGTCCTTTTTTAATTTATTCACTAACGGTTCCAATGCTAAAATAAATAACATAGGAGATAAAGGGCATCCCTGCTTCGTACCACTCATTACCTGAACATATCCCTCTACTGATCCACCATCTCCTATCAATGCCTTGGATTTAGAATATATTGCCTCAATCATATTTTGAAATTTCTCCCCAAACCTATACTTTTGAAATATAATCTTCATGTACATCCAATCCACAGAATCAAAGGCCTTATAAATATCCAACGCCAAAAGCGTAAGCGGCAAATCCTGATTTTTAGCTAAATAAACCATACCCATCACCTTCCTAACTGCCTCTACTAAATACTTTTGAGGCATAAACCCAAATTGATCTTTCCCTATCAATTGTGTTATACATTTTTTAAGTCTCATTGCCATAACCTTGGCAAATATTCGATAATCCATATTGGTGATAGAAATTGGCCTATATGAATCCCTTAAAGTCTGATCTTTCCCAGGTTTTGGAATTAACACCAATCTCGACTCCAACCATGTAGGCGGTGTAGGAGATCCATCCAAAATTCCTTGAAACAATTCAGTCACATGAGGCACCAATATATCCTTAAAATGCTTATAAAATACCGCATTAAAACCATCCAGTCCAGGTGCAGATTGCATATTCATAGAATCTATAGCCATCTTAACTTCTTCTTCCGTTATATCCTTATCTAATTCTTTTCTACTATCTTCCCTTAATTCTAAAAATTCCAACCCCTCACAGAATTTTTCTATATCATCATTTTTAATCCCTTTATTTGCATACATTTTTTTTTATAAAATTCTATAAAATTCTCCAGTATCATTTTAGGTTCAGTTTCCAAAAACCCTATATCATTCCTGATAGCCTTAATATTTTTTCTTACCTGAAAATTCTTAATTTTATTTGCTAAAATTCTTCCTCCTTTCCCTTTGAACTTATAATATTTCTGTCTGTTATACCATAATTTTAACATAGTCCTATTAACATCCAAGACATTCAACTCTTCCCTTTTCCTAACTACTTGTTTTTTATCCTCCTTCTTCTTAGATTTCCTAAATTTCTCCTCGAATACTCTAACTTCTTCTTCTACATCTTTAATCTTCCTATCTTTACCTTTCTTCAATCTCACCAAATTCTGTATACACACACCTCTAATAGTGGCTTTCATTGCTTCCCATATTATTGTTAATGAAGTATCTGATTTCCTATTCTCCTCAAAATATCTTTCCATTGCATTTTTAATATTACACTTACTTACTTCATCGGCCACTAACCATGGATTACTTCCAATTATAAGATCTATTACAATGACCTATTTGCAAAAAGGCTGAAACAGGGGCATGATCAGTAATCTTAATCATTCCAATCTCCATATCTTTTACCCAATTCCTCATTTCTTGAGAGACTAAGATTCCATCCAATCTTGAATAAGTTCCATGAACGGCAGAGTAAAAAGAATACACATCATCATTAGGAAACATTTCCATCCATAATTCTAGCAGACCAAATTTCCCGCACACTCTTTTAAATTTCTCTTCCTTTCTTTTTTTAACATTGCCTTTCTCTTGCAAGTTAATATTAAAATCCCCCCCTATTATTTTAGTATAGGGTGAAAATTTTTCAAACTTCTGCAAATATCTGTACAAAACTTTTATTTTTATTTTATTTTATAATTTATATCCCGCCCTTTCCACCAGGTGGCTCAGGGCGGCTTACAACATGTAAAAACTAACATATAAAAACTAACATAGCATGTAAAATTAAACATAATAAGTTAATATTTCATGATTTACATAGTTAAAAAACTAGACATTTATCACAGTTATTTACGTAAACATTAAACCATACCGCGATCTTACAGCTACACTCAATTCAAGTTCAGTGCTGGTTAGTTGTGGGCCAGCCGGAAGAGGGCTGTCTTACAGGCCCTGCGGAATTGAGCAAGGTCCCACAGGGCCCTTACCTCTTCCGGCAGCTGGTTCCACCAGGAGGGGGCCATTACAGAGAAGGCCCTGTCTCTTGTGGTTTTCAAACAGGCTTCCTTTGGCCCGGGACAACCAGGAGATTTTGAGTTCCCGATCTCAGTGCTCTCTGGGGAACATGTGGGAAGAGACGGTCCCTCAGGTAGGCAGGTCCTAGGCCATATAGGGCTTTAAAGGTAATGACCAGCACCTTGTATCGAACTCGGTAGAGTATTGGCAGCCAGTGCAGAGCTTGGAGTCCCGGCTGGATGTGCTCCTGTCTTGGGAGTCCCAATAGCAACCGGGCAGCGGCGTTCTGCACCAGCTGCAATTTCCGAGTTCGGCACAGGGGCAGCCCCATGTAGAGGGCATTGCAGTAGTCCAACCTCGAGGTGACCGTTGCATGGATCACCGTTGCTAGATCGTCGCACTCCAGGAAGGGAGCCAGCTGCCTTGCCCACCTAAGATGGAAAAATGCGGACTTGGCAGTGGCTGCTATCTGGGTTTCCATACATTCAACTGATGCACATTAGGGAGGTACAAAGAAGCTAAAGCCACCGGCTCTCCCTCCAAATGACCCTGTACAAAAATAAACCTTCCATCCTTATCTCTCATTACTTTATCTTCAACAAAATCTATTTTAGAATTAAATACTATTCCCACCCCTCTGCTCTTCGAGGAGCCTGGAGCAATAAATTTCTTACCTTTCCCAGATCCAGGAAAATTCATCTCTCTTCCCCCCCCATTATATACCTCCTGCAAAAACACCACATCTGCTTTTAATTCTTGAATATATCTCCCAACTCTTGCCCGTTTCACTGGATTTCCTAGCCCTCTAACATTAAGAGTTGTGCATATAACATTAACATTTTTTGTCATATTATACCTAACCATAGCTCTTCCCCATATCTCTTCTGTTCTCTAACAGCCTGGAATTCTAAACCCCAACAACCCTTAACCAACCCCACCTGATGTTGCTTATCTACCCGCCACCTACACTCCATTACCGATTCTACCCATCCAAGAGAAATGCAATATGCCAATGCTCGTGGCATATCTCTTGTATAAAGAATTCTTCCCAATATGCATTCACACAACTTTTTACTCCATTCATAATCCACCCATTCACCCCTTAGATCCCAACCATCCAACCATACCCCAATCACACCATCCAAACATACCAACATCATCCCAATCAGCCACCATCTACCCCTCTTTTTCCCATTCATACCACCAAACACATCAGACATCCAGCTACCACTGACATCCATATTGGGGGGGGGGGGGGGAGAAAAAAGACATCTCTCCCACACTGTAAACTCAAAAAGAGCAACAACAACAACAAAACAAAAAAACCCCTGTTCATGTTGAGCTATTCCAGTCCTTTTATCTTCTTTCCTTCTTCCTTAGTCCATCTTTCCTTAATCATTTCTTAGTCTTAGTCCTTTCCCTGAAGTCCCAAGTCTTTTTTTCATCCTTCTTTTTTTTCCTCTTCTGTTTCTGAGTGTTCCCCATTTCCTCTTCCAAACTATTTTCCCCTTCTGACTCCCAGTCAGGGAATTGCTTGTAATCCTTAGGCAGCTGCAGTCCCACACGTTTAAATAGCTCCTCCATCTGCTTCTGATCTTCTGCAAACAACTCTACTCCTTCATGCACCATTTTCAGAGCAAAGGGTGCCATTCTCCAGCTGTATTTCATTCCTTTATCCTGCAGCACCTTGGTAAACACTCTTAACTTTTTCTTCCTGTTAATTGTTTCCTGTGGTAAATCTTCAAAAACCAACACTTTCTTATCATTATACTAACTTATCGTGCCTATCCAAGGCCTTCATGCCTTTAAGCACCTGCTCCTTTAATATATATATTTACCAAAGCACATTACTACATCTCTCGGCCACCTCCACTCAGCTGTATGCTTCCCAACTCGATGAATACGATCCTTGAAATTCCTAAGTCCGGGAGCATTTTAGCCATCCATTCAATCACATTATCCATGTCCTCCGTTTCTGGAATATTTTTCAACCGCAAATTTGACCTTCTGGCCCGATTTTCCAAGTCCATCAGTTTATCTTTAAAGTATTTATTTTGCTGTTTCAACTGTCTGGACTGTTTTTGCAACAAGTTAATTTTCTTCTAATTTAGCTGCGCCATTTCCCATGCACTATTCACAGTCTCTGCCATGGCTTAAAAGGGGTAAATACACTGAGATGAGGAGGCATGTGAAGAGGAAACTGAAAGGAAAGGTACATACGGTCAAAACCCTTGGGGAAGCTTGGACACTATTTAAAACTATAATCCTAGAAACTCAGATAAAATACATACCACAAGTTAGGAAAGGCATAAACAGGCATAAGAAAAGGCCTGCATGGTTAACAAACAAAGTAATGGAAGCTGTAAAAGGTAAGAAGGACTCCTTTAAGCGGTGGAAAACCAGTCCAAGTGAAATTAGTAAAAGGGAACACAGGCTGTGGCAAATCAAATGCAAGACTGTGATCAGGCAGGCAAAAAGGGACTTTGAGGAGCATATTGCAAAAAACATAAAGACCAACAATATTTTTTTTTTCAAATATATTAAAAGTAGGAAACCAGCCAGGGAGGCAGTGGGGCCCTTGGATGACCATGGGGTAAAAGGATTACTGAAGGAGGATAGGGAAATGGCTGAGAAGCTAAATGAATTTTTTGCCTCCGTCTTCACTGTGGAAGACGAGAACTTTTTGCCCGCCCCAGAACCACTAATTTTGGAAGGGGTGTTGAAAGACCTGAGTCAGATTGAGGTGACAAAAGAGGAAGTCCTACAACTGATTAAAAACTAATAAGTCACCGGGTCCGGATGGCATACATCCGAGAGTTCTGAAAGAACTCAAAGTTGAACTTGTGGATCTTCTAACAAAAATCTGTAATCTTTCATTGAAATCTGCCTCCGTTCCTGAGGACTGGAAGGCAGCAAATGTCACCCCCATCTTTAAAAAAGGTTCCAGAGGAGACCCGGGAAATTACAGGCCAGTCAGTCTGATTTCAATATCGGGAAAGTTGGTAGAAACCATTATCAAGGACAGAATGAGTAGGCACATTGATGAACACGGGTTATTGAGGAAGACTCAGCATGGGTTCTGTAAGGGAAGATCTTGCCTCACTAACCTGTTACATTTCTTTGAGGGGGTGAACAAACATGTGGACAAAGGAGACCCGATAGATGTTGCTTACCTTGACTTCCAGAAAGCTTTTGATAAAGTTCCTCATCAAAGGCTCCTTAGAAAGCTTGAGAGTCATGGAGTAAAAGGACAGGTCCTCTTGTGGATCAAAAACTGGCTGAGTAATAGGAAGCAGAGAGTGAGTATAAATGGGCAGTCTTCGCAGTGGAGGATGGTAAGCAGTGGGGTGCCGCAGGGCTCGGTACTGGGTCCCATGCTCTTTAACTTGTTCATAAATGATTTAGAGTTGGGAGTGAGCAGTGAAGTGGCCAAGTTTGCGGATGACACTAAATTGTTCAGGGTGGTGAGAACCAGAGAGGATTGTGAGGAACTCCAAAGGGATCTGTTGAGGCTGGGTGAGTGGGCGTCAATGTGGCAGATGCGGTTCAATGTGGCCAAGTGCAAAGTAATGCACATTGGGGCCAAGAATCCCAGCTGCAAATACAAGTTGATGGGTTGTGAACTGGCAGAGACTGACCAAGCGAGAGATCTTGGGGTCATGGTAGATAACTCACGGAAAATGTCAAGACAGTGTGCGTTTGCAATAAAAAAGGCCAACGCCATGCTGGGAATTATTAGGAAGGGAATTGAAAACAAATCAGCCAGTATCATAATGCCCCTGTATAAATTGATGGTGCGGTCTCATTTGGAGTACTGTGTGCAGTTCTGGTCGCCGCAGCTCAAAATGGATATTATAGCATTGGAGAAAGTCCAGAGAAGGGCAACTAGAATGATTAAAGGGCTGGAGCACTTTCCCTATGAAGAAAGGTTGAAACGCTTGGGACTCTTTAGCTTGGAGAAACGTCGACTGCGGGGTGACATGATAGAGGTTTACAAGATAATGCATGGGATGGAGAAAGTAGAGAAAGAAGTACTTTTCTCCCTTTCTCCCAATACAAGAACTCGTGGGCATTCGATGAAATTGCTGAGCAGACAGGTTAAAACGGATAAAAGGAAGTACTTCTTCACCCAAAGGGTGATTAACATTTGGAATTCACTGCCACAGGAGGTGGTGGCGGCCACAAGTATAGCCACCTTCAAGAAGGGTTTAGATAAAAATATGGAGCAGAGGTCCATCAGTGGCTATTAGCCACAGTGTATGTGTGTATATAAAATTTTTTGCCACTGTGTGACACAGAGTGTTGGACTTGATGGGCCGTTGGCCTGATCCAACATGGCTTCTCTTATGTTCTTATGTAAGATAAATGCAGGGAACAGAACAAGGGTCTATATGTGACTTTTGGCGACCTTACCAAAGCTTTTGATACCGTTAGCAGGAACGGCCTGTGGCAAATCTTGGAACGTTTAGGATGTCCCCCAAGGTTCCTCAGTATCTGGGCCTCCTTGACAATGGAGGCCCAGATAGCAGCCACTGTCAAATCCGCCTTTTTCCACCTTAGGCGGGCGAGGCAGTTGGCTCCCTTCCTGGAGCGCAATGACCTGGCAACAGTGATCCATGCAACGGTCACCTTGAGGCTAGACTACTGTAATGCCCTCTACATGGGGCTGCCCCTGTGCCGAACCCGGAAACTGCAGCTAGTGCAGAATGCAGCAGCCAGACTGCTATTGGGCCTACCTCGGTGGGAACATGTGCGAGCTGGGCTGCGGGAGCTGCATTGGCTGCCAGTTATTTACCGAGTTTGTTACAAGGTGCTGGTTATTACCTTTAAAGCCCTATATGGCCGAGGACCTGTTTACCTTAGGGACCGCCTCTCTCCATATGTTCCCCAGAGAGCACTGCGATCCAGCTCACAAAACCTTCTGGAAGTACCTGGGCCAAAGGAGGCCAAACTAAAAATAACCAGAGAACAGGCCTTCTCTATAAAAGCACCCCAATGGTGGAACCAGCTGCTGGAAGAGGTGCGGGTCCTACGGGACATTAGCCAATTCCGTAGGGCGTGCAAAACCGCCCTCTTCTGGCTAGCCTTCCAAGATGGAACCTGAAATAAACACCATGCCATCACTAACATCAATAATTGAGATAGCAATAAGATGAGATTATTTTAGATTGATTTTAGACTTTTTTATTATGTAAACTTAATGGTAAATTTTAAATGGTACAGAAATGTATAATTGTTTTATTGTTCAACATGGCTTTTGCCACACCCTGTAAGCCGCCCTGAGCCTGCCCCGGCGGGGAGGGCGGGGTATAAATAAAATTTTATTATTATTATTATTATTATTATTATTATTATTATTATTATTATTATTATTATTATTATTATTATTATTATTATTATTATTATTATTATTATTATTATTATTATTATTATTATTATTATTATAGTATGGTCATCCAGCTACATGAAGACCAGTGAGCCCAAGTCAGACACTGCAACGATCTCTCGGAGCCCTTCCCAATAGGCACAGGTGTAAAGCAAGGCTGTGTTCTCGCGCCAATTCTCTTTTCGATCTTCTTTAGCATGATGCTTCAAAGAGCCGTAGTAGATTTAGATGATGACGATGGTGTCTACATCCGCTATCGCACCGATGGCAGCCTGTTCAACCTGAGGCGACTAAAGGCCCACTCCAAGACAATGGAAAAACTTATCCGAGAGCTACTGTTTGCTGATGATGCTGCACTTGTCTCCCACTCGGTATCAGCTCTACAGTCTATGACGTCCTGCTTTGCAGAGGCTGCCAAGCTATTTGGCCTAGAAGTTAGTCTGAAGAAGACAGAAGTTCTCCACCAGCCTGCACCCCAGGAAGATTATCACCCTTCTTGCATCACTGTGGGTGAATCAGTTTTGAAGACAGTCCAGCAGTTCAGCTACCTGGGGTGCATCATCTCCTCAGACACCAAGATCGACAAGGAGATTGACAATAGACTGGCAAAGGCAAACTGTGCATTTGGCCGACTGCATAAAAGAGTGTGGAGCAACAAGCATCTGAAAAAAGACACAAAGATCAATGTTTACAAAGCGGTTGTGATGACAACCCTCATCTACGGCTCCGAATCGTGGGTTTTATACCGTCATCACCTGCGACTCCTTGAGCGCTTTCATCAGCGCTGCCTTCGCACCATCCTCAACATCCACTGGAGTGACTTTGTGACCAACACTGAAGTCCTCAAGCAGGCGGAGGTTACAAGCATCGAGGCATTGTTGTTGAAGATGCAGCTGCGCTGGGCAGGGCATATTTCCAGGATGGAAAACCACCACCTTCCCAAGATTGCCCTGTATGGCGAACTTTCCACCAGCCATCAAAATAGAGGGGCACCAAAGAAGAGGTACAAGGACTCCTTGAAGAAATCCCTTGGTACCTGTTGCATTAACCATCACCAGTGGTCTGACCTAGCCTCATATCGCAAAGCATGGAGGCACACCATCCACCAGGCTGTCTCTTTCTTTGAGAACGCACGCATAGCTAGTCTTGAGGACAAAAGGAGATTGAGGAAGAATCATACTGCTACAGCACCAACCCCAAATCAGACTTTTCCCTGCAGCCACTGTGGCCGGACCTGCCTGTCCCGCATTGGTCTTGTCAGCCACCAGCGAGCCTGCAGTAGTTGTGGACTACTGCACTTTTCTTAAATCTTCGTTTGCGATGTCAAGCCGAGAGACAGAGAGAGAGAGGGCAGGGGGTTGGACTAGAATACCCTGGAGGTCCTTTTCAACTATGCTCTGCCAAGGAAATTCAGTGGGTGACTTTTGGCCAATTACACAATCACAGCCAAAGCTGTCTCACAGAGTTGTTTTTGTGGACAAAATGGAGAAGAGAATGATGTGAGCTGCTTTGGATCCCTATTATAGAGAAAAGTGGAATATAAATGAAGCAAATAATAAATATGACTGAAGATGGAGGGATAAAGGGTAGGTATAAAGGAGGGATAAAGGAAAGATAAAAGGTAGGTTGGTGGGTGAGTGGGCATAAAGGAGACAAGAAAGCAGGGGAATTTGAAGGTTGAAGGTGGGAGCTGCTAGGTGGAGAGAAAGAGGAAATAGTGTGGGGAGGGGATGCAGGAGAAAGTGAGGTCCCTCCAGTGCACATAGACCTAGTTCACCTGGCACTATGCAACTGGGCCATAGTTTTTCAGGGGAGAGACTGCCAGAGATAGGGAAGGAAGGAAAACTGAAGATAGGGTGGGGTGGGGTAAAGGTAAGTTGGTTCATTGGTGAGAAGGCATGAGGGAGGAAGGAAAAGGGAAGAGGCTATGGGGGCTTTCGGGGAAGTAAAAGAGGAAATATGGCTGAATAAGAAAGGAAGTGCCCCACACAAGTCTTGCATGGCCCCCATTTGTTATATATGAATTTATAAAATAGTACTCTGCTATGAGCTCTAGAAACAGAAACTCTAGAAACAGTTCTATGAGCTCTAGATCAGCTAAATTACATGAATTATGGTGGCCCCCATATCTAAAAAAACCATTAGTTTGTTAATCTTATGAATATTAATTGCATAATTCATTCATTCATTAAACAGGAACAAAAGTGAACATGAATGAAACAACGGCTTTGAAGGAAAAATAGCTTCTTTATAAGATAGCAGGCATGGTCTATAAAGAGGGATTCCCTCCTGTGAGAGGGTCAAGCTGTATGCACAGAGGTGACGAATCTTAATTAATATTTTCTTTTCAATTTCAGCCATGCGCAGCCCAGATTTGGATCAGGACCAATTAAGGGGGTGATGGGAGGTTTAACTCTTTCATCTCAGATGGCTTCACTACTCATAACACCTTCCCCCCAGCTTTATTATTTTTCTGAAGGAACAGAAAGGGTACCTGACTTTGGCCCACAGCAATAATACCATGGGGATTCAAATATCAGTTTGCATAACCACACCATGGTGAAGACGTTACAGCCCTTTCCCCATCCTTTCATGGCCCCAGACTGAATGACTATAAATGATCTGAATTTAAAAGGACACTGTGGAAATCTGATTATAAATCTCCCCACATCTCCTGGACTTTATACCTAGGAGAGAGGGAGGATGTCTCTTTTAAGATTAGTACCTCCCTGCAGTTTTTAGAAGAACTTACATTAAAAAGATTAATTTTTAAAAGTTTATAACAGGAGAACATTTTTGGAGTCAAATCACTTCTAAAAATGTTCTTAATTTGAAGAATCAATGAAACATTATTTACCTAAACATTTTGATAGTAAATCAAGGTATTCCCTGCCATATTTAATGACTTGTTTTTTCTACTGAACAAAATTTGAGTCCAGTGGCACCTTTAAGACCAACAGATTTTATTCAAGTTATAAGCATTTGTGTACTTTCATGAACTGTGTTCTGCTGCTTCAGACCAACACAGCTACTCACCTGTTTTTTCTACTATATGACTTGGTATATTGATTTCTGCAGTCCCAAGAATGTGCTCGACCTAAATGCTGTTCAAATGATAGTACTCTCTCTCTCGGCTTGGCTTCGCGAACGAAGATTTAAGAAGGGTGCAATAGTCCACGTTTGCTGCAGGCTCGCTGGTGGCTGACAAGACCAATGTGGGACAGGCAGGTCCGGCCACAGCGGCTGCAGGGAAAGGTCTGATTTAGGGTTGGTGCTGTAGCAGTGCGATTCTTCCTCAATCTCCTTTTGTCCTCAAGACCAGCTATGCGTGCGTTCTCAAAGGAAGAGACAGCCTGGTGGATGGTGTGCCTCCATGCTTTGCGATCTGAGGCTAGGTCAGACCACTGGTGATGGTTGATGTGACAGGTGCTGAGGGATTTCTTCAAGGAGTCCTTGTACCTCTTCTTTGGTGCCCCTCTATTTCGATGGCCGGTGGAGAGTTCGCCATACAGGGCAATCTTGGGAAGGCGGTGGTTTTCCATCCTTGAAATATGCCCTGCCCAGCGCAGCTGCGTCTTCAACAGCAGTGCCTCGATGCTGGTAACCTCTGCCCGCTTGAGGACTTCAGTGTTGGTCACAAAGTCACTCCAGTGGATGTTGAGGATGGTGCGGAGGCAGCGCTGATGAAAGCGCTCAAGGAGTCGCAGGTGATGACGGTATAAAACCCACGATTCGGAGCCATAGATGAGGGTTGTCATCACAACCGCTTTGTAAACATTGATCTTTGTGTCTTTTTTCAGATGCTTGTTGCTCCACACTCTTTTGTGCAGTCGGCCAAATGCACGGTTTGCCTTTGCCAGCCTGTTGTCAATCTCCTTGTCGATCTTGGCATCTGAGGAGATGATGCACCCCAGGTAGCTGAACTGCTGGACTGTCTTCAGAACTGATTCACCCACAGTGATGCAGGGAGGGTGATAATCTTCCTGGGGTGCAGGCTGGTGGAGAACTTCTGTCTTCTTCAGACTAACTTCTAGGCTGAATAGCTTGGCAGCCTCTGCAAAGCAGGACGTCATATGCTGCAGAGCTGATACCGAGTGGGAGACGAGTGCAGCATCATCAGCAAACAGTAGCTCTCGGATGAGTTTTTCCATTGTCTTGGAGTGTGCCTTTAGTCGCCTCAGGTTGAACAGGCTGCCATCGGTGCGATAGCGGATGTAGACACCATCGTCCTCATCTAGATCTACTGCGGCTCTTTGAAGCATCATGCTAAAGAAGATCGTAAAGAGAGTTGGCGCGAGAACGCAGCCTTGCTTTACACCTGTGCCTATTGGGAAGGGCTCCGAGAGGTCGTTGCAGTGTCTGACTTGGCCTCGCTGGTCTTCGTGTAGCTGGATGATCATGCTGAGGAACCTTGGGGGACATCCTAAACGTTCCAAGATTTGCCACAGGCCTTTCCTGCTAACGGTATCGAAAGCTTTGGTAAGGTCGACAAAAGTCACATACAGACCCTTGTTCTGTTCCCTGCATTTCTCTTGGAGCTGCCTGAGAACAAATACCATGTCGGTGTTCAAATGATAGTACTAATAAGTTCAAATGATAGTACTAATAATGTTCAAATGATAGTACTAATAAGTAAAACAATGACCTTCTGATGCACACAGAAGAAGTCTGATTTGAAGAAATCAAAATGTGGATTACAGAATACTGAAAACTCAAACTGTGAATCTTCTTTGCTAGTCAGAGTTCCATCTGAAATTATGTCCTTTCCAGGGCTTTTTTGTAGAAAAAGCCCAGCAGGAGCTTATTTGCATATTAGGCCACACCCCCTGATATCACCATTGTTTTCCACAGTGCTTTTTGTGAGAAAAGCCCAGCAGGAACTCTTTTGCATATTAGGCCACACTCCTGACACCACGTCAGCCAGAACTGCGTTCCTGTGCGTTCCTGCTCAAAAAAAGCTCTGGTCCTTTCCATAGTAATTACATATGTAAATGTTAAATGTCTAGACTTTTTTTACTGTGTTCATTGTCAACTCTATATATACAATTGCTGCTCTCATCCACTATTGCCTACTTTAGTTTCATATGAAATTAAGAGATTAAATAAACCAAACATTTACACAGATGATTCCTACTGTGCTTCAAATGCATTCACAGCTTCAGATCTCAAAACCATTAAATTCAGTCCAAGTAATTTCCTCTCAGCTTCCCTGCTCCTTCCATCTCAGGTTTTCATCTTCCATTATAAATTTATAAAGAGTTTGAAGTAAATAAGTTTCAAGTAACAAAGCTGAACTAAGTCTACCAAACAGCTAAAAGCCATGTGAAGTGATCCCAAGCAATTTGGAAACATACCTTACTAAATTCAAGTGGGACTTACTTACTCTACAGTAAGTGTGTGTGGGATTGTGGCCTAATACTGCAACCCCCATTTACAAAGTAAAATATTGTTTTTTGATTGACTCTGGCCCATCCTTGTGGAAACTTACTAGGACACAACTGAGACCTTTGCCCTCACACCTCAGAATGAAAATGTGAACCACGGTATCTGACTAAGCTTGCAGCCTATTTAATATCTTAAATACCTATTTAAGAAGTTGTCTCCCCAACTCTCAATGTGGGTTGCCATTGTCTTGTGGTTTCAAATGTCTAGTTGCCCTGTCTTGCTGGATCATGTTCCCAACAGCCATAATCTGCATTTTTCATAGGTCCACTGAATTTCTGACACACACAATGCCGTGTAGAGATATACCGTTTTCGCACACAGCTTACCTCGCAGTCACAATCCTGTTCCCTCCACAGCATCCAGTCGGATTTCCCACCATCTGCGCCAGAGTTACAGGAAGTGCCGCAGCTTCTGCGTAGCAAACGTAAACTGGGTTTTAGCGGTTTACGTTTGCTATGCAAAAGCCGCGGCACTTCCTGTAACTCCGGCGCAGATGATGGGAAATCCAACCGGACGCTGTGGAGGGAACAGGATTGTGACTGTGAGGTAAGCTGTGTGCGAAAACGGTAATAGATTTTCTTTCACAGATCTGACACTCATGGAAGAAACTGTCCCATGTGAAGATGTTATGATACTGTTTATAGTTGCACCAGAAGAAGGAAGAAATGGGATGGAGTAAGAAGGGGAGGGGTTGGGAGTCTGGAAGACACATCTTTAGTGATTATGGCAGGCATAAGTTCATTCACTGTCTTGTCCCATAATACAACCATCTGGGTTGAGGTTAACTGTTGAAAACTGAGTTGTGTGTGTGTGTGTACACATACACATATGGTGGACTGAAGGGTTGTGGCTTATAAATTGCAAATTGCAAGGACTTGTGGAAGATAAGGGGATCTGTGTTCTGTTCATAGAAGTACACTATAGTGCCTTTCTGGGATTCCCTTTAGCCTGAGAACAGAGAGACAGGGCTGTAGGATATTTGACTTTCACATATTTTTTAGCACTATATTTCTTTCTCCTCTCTTTCTTGGTTAAGCACACCTTGTTCTAATACCAGGACTTTTTTTTGTAGCAAATAAGGTGCGCAGGATCATCACTAGGAAAAACATTTGTCCTTTGTTTAACCCAGACTTGTAAGCAATAGAGCAATTAACAGGCAGCTTTTATTATCTCCTATTGGCTTCCCACACAAATCCTATCCAGAGACTTCCGGGCTATGTTGCCTTGATCTTAATGGGGTCCGCATGTTCTCCTGCTTGTGGCCCCCCTAAATCAGGCGGGTGGAGGGGTGCCATGGATGTGACACCCCCAAAGAGGCCCTGAAGGGGTCTCTTTTCGACATGGGGTTTTTACAGCAAGACAGGGATGCAACGGCAGTTGTTCCTGTTCTCTCTGTATGCCCCAAAGCTCCCCCTGTCGTGATCGCCATTATAGCACCAAGAGGTGAATGCCCGATCACTTGCTTTTCTTCTCTCCAATAAGTTTTTGATCTATCACTTCTCTGCCTCAAGCATGACAATTCTACAAGCAAGTAAGTGGGCTTTCAATTGCCAATGGCTAATGGGTTGTTTTACATTTCAATAAGTGGGCAGTTCAAAGGAAGGGAAAGAGGTCGATACCTCTGATTTCCCTGTGAATGAGGCCTCAAAAAGCTAAAGAACATCTCTAAGTACTGGAAACAATTTGAATTAACCTGAATATGGATACCTAAATCGACCCGGATTATAATTGGATATTTGTTAAAGAGACTATTATTCGGCTGCAATACAGTCTGAACAAAATACGATACTTATTAGAGGGATTCCTCCTTGTTGTCTGATTGAAATTCATACTCTAACACTCAAAACTCCAGTTGTAGGAGACTGGGAAGGAACAACTATCTGGGACTCTGAGTTACTTTTCAACTTGGATTAATGGACTGAGTTTGCTGACAGAGAAAAATGGCTTTGCTAAGCAAAATCTCTCACAAAAAAGATACTTTAAGCAGTTTGAATTCTCTGAGGCAAGATCTTGGTTTATTGACAGAGTTGGTTAAGAAACAAATGGGAGCTTTTGTGCTGAAAGCTAGCGAAATCTCAAATCTACATGAGCAGAGTGCTAAAGAGAACCCGGTGATGTCTGTGGAATTGAAATGTGAGAGCGACTCATTTTATTGTTTTGATGGGCAATTTATACCCTGCACAAGATGCTGTTGTTAGGACAAACTATGGAGAATAGTTTCCAATTGGCAATGGGGTCAGATAAGGGATATTTTATCTCCCTATCTGTTTAATCTATATGCAGAAACTATCATAAGGAAAGATGGATTAGATTTAGATGAAGGTGGCGTGAAAATAGGTGAAAGGAAAATTAACAATGTGAGATTTGCTGATGACACCACATTTCTGTTAGAAAACAGTGACTTGAAATGGCTATTGGTAAAGATTAAAACAGAAAGTTTCAAAGCAGCATTACAACTGAACACCAAGAAGACAAAAGTAATGACTACTAGTGAATTACACAATTTTAAGGTTGACAATAAAGAAATTGAAATTGTTCGAGATTTTATATTTCTTGACTCCATCATCAACTAAAAGTAAGACTGCACCCAAGAAATCAGAAGGAGTTTGTGGTTCGGAAAAACAGCTGTAAAGGAGCTAGAAAAGATCCTTAAATGAAAGGATGTGTCACTGGTGATCAATGTTCCCGCTAAAGTCCACATTGTTGTGAGCAAAAATTCTACCTTGTGTGAGAAAAAAAAGAATAGAATTAAAGTTGTGAACAAGTCTACATTTGACTATTGTGTAAATTAGTTTTTAGAAGACTATTTCCATTACCTCGTAAAAAGCGCAGAGTGAATTCTTTTAAACTATATTGAAATTATATTTTAAAAATAATTTAAACATAAGAGAAAACAGAAGCAAGTCAAATGTTACAGAAAATGTTGTCCTCTACAGAGATAGACCAAGCCTTCAGAGAAGAGGTCTACCTGTCCCTTGCCAATATATTGGTACAGCAGGACATAAAAGAACATGTCTACCCTCCGCTTTCCATTATATTGGTAGACCTGGCCTCTGGAGAATAGGTTTACTCACCCCTTTCCAATATATTGGTAGACCTGATCTCAGACTATTACCCTGCACTAAGCCTTAGAAAAATTACCAGCATATGCAAGGGAATAATAATAATAATAATAATAATAATAATAATAATAATAATAATAATAATAATAATAATAATAATAATAATAATAATAATAATAATAATAATAATTTTTTATTTATATCCCGCCCTCCCCGCCGAAGCGGGCTCAGGGCGGCTAACAACATATTCATATAGTTATACAAAGGTTTAAAATCACATTAGTTTTAAAACATTCCAATTTAACCAAATACAATAAAAAAAATCAGGTGCTAATTCTATTCATAAGATAATGTTGACAAAAGTCACCCAACATCAGTCTCTCAGCCGGCAAAGGCCATCCTGAAAAGGGTGGTCTTGCAGGCCCTGCGGAACTGGTCAAGGCTCCGCAGGGCTCACACTTCTTCAGGGAGCTGGTTCCATAGGTGTGGAGCTGCGTTGGAGAAGGCCCGTGTGTGAATATTTTGTAGTTTGGCCTCCTTTGGTCCGGGGATAGTCAGCTGGTTCTTCCCTGCTGACCTCAGTGCTCTCTGGGGTTCGTATGGGGAAAGACGGTCCTTCAGGTAGGCAGGTCCTCGGCCATATAGGGCTTTAAAGGTAATAACCAGCACTTTGTAATGAATCCGGTAAGTAACTGGCAACCAGTGCAGTCCGCGTAGCCCCGGCTATATGTGCTCCCACTTCGGAAACCCCAATAACAGCCTAGTCACCGCGTTCTGCACCAGCTGCAACCTCCGGGTTCGGCACAGAGGCAGCCCCATGTAGAGGGCATTACAGTAATCCAATCTTGAGGTGACCATTGCATGGATCACTGTTGCTAGGTTCCGGCGCTCCAGGAAGAGAGCCAACTGCCTTGCCCGCCTCAGGTGGAAGAACGCCGACTTGGCAGTGGCTGCTATCTGGGCCTCCATTGATAATGAAGGCTCCAGTAGGACTCCCAAGCTCTTGACCCAGTGCGCCGCTTTCAGTGGCACACCATCAAAAACCGGGAGAGGTATTTCCCTCCCCAGAGCGCCGCGACCCACGCAAAGGACCTCTGTCTTCGTCGGGTTCAGCTTCAGCCTACTCAGCCCAAACCAAGTTGCCACGGCCTGCAATGCCAGGTCCAAATTCCCTGGAATGCAGTCAGGCCAACCATCCATTAGCAGATAGAGCTGGGTGTCATCTGCATATTGGTGACACCCAAGCCCATACCTCCGGGCAATCTGGGCAAGGGGGCGCATATAGATGTTAAATAGCATCGGGGAGAGAACTGCTCCCTGCGGCACCCCACAATCTAGCGTGTGCCTCTGGGACAGCTCACCCGATTGCCACCCTTTGTCCCCGTCCCTTGAGGAAGGAGGAAAGCCATTGTAGGGCTAGCCCCCTATCCCCTATTTCGGTGAGGCGGTGGGTCAGTAGCTGATGGTCGACTGTATCGAATGCGGCTGATAGATCTAGTAGCATCAGCACCGCCACGCTGCCTCGATCCAGATGCCGCTGAAGGTCATCTACTAAGGCGACCAGCACCATCCCATGACCTGGACGAAAGCTGGACTGGCAAGGGTCTAGGATGGAAGCATCATCCAGAAAACCCTGCAACTGCAACACCACTGCCCTCTCAATAATTTTACCAAGAAATGGTAAATTAGAGACCGGTCGGTAGTTTGCCAATTCGGCCAGGTCTGCTGTACTTTTTTTCAGGAGGGGGCGGACCATGGCCCCTTTCAAGGGTGTTGGAAAGCGCCCCTCAGAGAGGGATCTATTTATGATGTCCCGTAAAGGACATCTAAGCTCCCTTTGGCAAGATTTAATCAGCCAGGAGGGGCAAGGATCCAAATCACAAGTTGTTAGGCGTGCAGAAGAGGAGGGATCCTTGAAGTCTACTTTGTCTTTTTAAAGCAAAATATGACAACTAGCATTACAGGTCAAGTAGAACAGAGGTGGAACAACCACTGTCAGAACCCTGCCTAACCTAACAAACAGGAAATTGCTTAAATCATAGAATCATAGAAAAATAGAGTTGGAAGGTACCTCCAGGGTCATCTAGTCCAACCCCCTGCACAATACAAGAAACTCACAAATACCTCCCCCTAAATTCACAGGATCTTCATTGCTGTCAGATGGCCATCAAGCCTCTGTTTAAAAACCTCCAAGGAAAGAGAGCCCACCATCTCCTGAGGAAGCCTGTTATCAGCCTGCCCAAATTACTTATTTACTCAAAAATTTATACCCCACTTTTCACTGTGATTCATTGAAACTGAAGACACCTACGGAACACAGCTAATATAGTATATTAGTGACTCTCTGAGTCTTTGCATGGTATCTTTGTACTTAGGATAGGGAGGGGGGAAAATCCCATTTTGATCTTTGAGTTAGATCAGAATATATACAGAACTACTCTGAATGTTCTGCTTGAATGCAGGCATCTAGCCAGGACAGTTTAAAAAGCTTTTTTAAAAAGTCAGGAAACTGAAAGGTTGGCATGAAAAGTTATAACTTATCTGCCCATCAGAGTATGAGGTCACAAAGTGGCAGGTTGTAATGACATTTTAGATCTTTAATTTTCTGTCAGCACCAATGGCAAAGAGACTCACCCCCATGAGAATAACTGTATGCCATAATTTTATGAGTTGTTGGTTAAGCATTGTACTCTCTCTCTCTCTCGGCTTGGCTTCGCGAACGAAGATTTAAGAAGGGTGCAATAGTCCACGTTTGCTGCAGGCTCGCTGGTGGCTGACAAGACCAATGTGGGACAGGCAGGTCCGGCCACAGCGGCTGCAGGGAAAAGTCTGATTTAGGGTTGGTCCTGTAGCAGTGCGATTCTTCCTCAATCTCCTTTTGTCCTCAAGACCAGCTATGCGTGTGTTCTCAAAGGAAGAGACAGCCTGGTGGATGGTGTGCCTCCATGCTTTGCGATCTGAGGCTAGGTCAGACCACTGGTGATGGTTGATGTGACAGGTGCTAAGGGATTTCTTCAAGGAGTCCTTGTACCTCTTCTTTGGTGCCCCTCTATTTCGATGGCCGGTGGAGAGTTCGCCATACAGGGCAATCTTGGGAAGGCGGTGGTTTTCCATCCTGGAAATATGCCCTGCCCAGCGCAGCTGCATCTTCAACAACAATGCCTCGATGCTGGTAACCTCTGCCCGCTTGAGGACTTCAGTGTTGGTCACAAAGTCACTCCAGTGGATGTTGAGGATGGTGCGAAGGCAGCGCTGATGAAAGCACTCAAGGAGTCGCAGGTGATGACGGTATAAAACCCACGATTCGGAGCCATAGATGAGGGTTGTCATCACAACCGCTTTGTAAACATTGATCTTTGTGCCTTTTTTCAGATGCTTGTTGCTCCACACTCTTTTGTGCAGTCGGCCAAATGCACGGTTTGCCTTTGCCAGCCTGTTGTCAATCTCCTTGTCGATCTTGGCATCTGAGGAGATGATGCACCCCAGGTAGCTGAACTGCTGGACTGTCTTCAGAACTGATTCACTCACAGTGATGCAGGGAGGGTGATAATCTTCCTGGGGTGCAGGCTGGTGGAGAACTTCTGTCTTCTTCAGACTAACTTCTAGGCCGAATAGCTTGGCAGCCTCTGCAAAGCAGGACGTCATATGCTGCAGAGCTGATACCGAGTGGGAGACGAGTGCAGCATCATCAGCAAACAGTAGCTCTCGGATAAGTTTTTCCATTGTCTTGGAGTGTGCCTTTAGTCGCCTCAGGTTGAACAGGCTGCCATCGGTGCGATAGCGGATGTAGACACCATCGTCCTCATCTAGATCTACTGCGGCTCTTTGAAGCATCATGCTAAAGAAGATCGTAAAGAGAGTTGGCGCGAGAACGCAGCCTTGCTTTACACCTGTGCCTATTGGGAAGGGCTCCGAGAGGTCGTTGCAGTGTCTGACTTGGCCTCGCTGGTCTTCGTGTAGCTGGATGATCATGCTGAGGAACCTTGGGGGACATCCTAAACGTTCCAAGATTTGCCACAGGCCTTTCCTGCTAACGGTATCGAAAGCTTTGGTAAGGTCGACAAAAGTCACATACAGACCCTTGTTCTGTTCCCTGCATTTCTCTTGGAGCTGCCTGCTTCTCTTGAGTCACTGCTAACTTCTTCAGATACAGCTAGAATGTGAGTCCACCTGTTCTATGTATTGGAAAGTGGAGTGATTTTAGGTGCCAAATAACATTGGCAGGTAAATGACAATAGAAGGTGTGATTAGGCTACTTGTGATATGCAGAGAAGTAGTAGCTGTAGAGAAATCCACATTGGTAGTGAGACAGGAAACCTAGGTTGCGATTCAGTCCAGATGAATTCACTGTCTTGAGCTTCGTTATCAGTAAGCATTGTACTATATACAGGAAAAAATAAAATTAATAAGGAAGTCTAGTTTACCCCTTTCAAAAACTCCCCATTATGTTTCATGGTTTGAGATATATTTTTGGCAATACAGTGAGTTAGAATGTGGACCTGAGAAGATTGAACCATTTTAAAATCAGAAACAAACATAATGACAGGTTGAATGATTTGAGGCCCTTAATTTGACTACTGGCCCATTTAGCATTCCTTCTGTAATTTTGTTCATTTTAAACACATTGCACACTGCTATACTAGAATTTAATTTGGTGCACATGTTAAGGATGTGAATCTGTTTCAAGTCTGAAGAGTAGCTCAGCTTTTCACAATGATTTGTAAACAAAGAGAGAAAAATGAGAAATACAGTGCAATCTTCCTAGAAGACAGAAACATGAAAATGATGGGGAAAATTTACTGTTTGAAATTCTATTTCTTTATCTCAAACAGTTTGATGGATTGCTGGATCAAATAATCTTTGAGAGGCATTTAACACAAAGCAAAAATATGTTTATTACTACAGGGAGAGGGTACTGGGAGGTAAAACAACGAACACTAAGAACAACTTCCTTACACATTGAAGAACACATGCTTAATGAAGGATACTTCCTCCTTCTCCTTGAACTCTCTACCTGAACAAAGGAAGTCACCTGATTAACTGACCAAACAAACAAACAAGTTTTCCCACTTCTAGATCTTGAAGCCTGGATCTTCTTCCTAGGTCATGCAGACAATAGGGAATCAGGCACAGTGTTAACCCTATAATGACTGAAACTTTAGAACATTGCAAAGGACATACAGAACAGATACACAATTCCAACAGAAAATTGGTGTGATTCCCCCTGTCAAAGTAAGACTCCTCACCAATAAAAAGAGCATTACAGGATCCAGCCATTTGTATTTATCTGGGCATACCTCAGCTTGATTTTGCATCTCACAAGCTGCAACCTAATGTTCCAGGTTCATGCCCATCCCTATTAGTCACTTTTATCCTGCTTCATTACATTTCTTGAGCAAACAGTGATTTGTCCCTGGCATAGGAGCCAATGAACATATGAAGCTGCCTTATACTGAATCAGACCCTTGGTCCATCAAAGTCAGTCTTGTCTTGTCTTCTCAGACTGGCAGCGGCTCTCCAGGGTCTCAAGCTGAGGTTTTTCACACCTATTGGCCTGGACCCTTTTTTGGAGATGCCAGGGATTGAACCTGGGACCTTCTGCTTCCCAAGCAGAAGCTCTACCACTGAGCCACCGTCCCTCCCCAATGTCAATTCCTCCACCCTCAGATTGCATTCTTTCCATGAAGAACAAAATACAAACCAAGAGTGTGACCTGCACAATGTGCAGTGTCATGCCTGCCCCTGACTCAGCACCTGCTAGCTCAGAGCAGGCGCCTTTAACAGCCCTGGACGTAAGTCCTGAGGAGGCAAGCCGGCAGCAGGAGCCACCTGGAACTGATCAGGCCACGCCGGGCCCCAGCTCATCCCCTCCTGAATCTCCACCACCTGTTAGCCGGCTCCGTGAAAGGAGACGGCAGGAGATTAGAAACAGAAGGAGTGAAGCACGCATGCGGGGGAGAAGAGATCTAAGCCCGGCATACTAATGGGTTAACAAGCCAGCACAGTATATCTGCAATCCTGGCCCTTTGGCAAACTGTGCTGGCAACGAACGATCCTCCTGGGACATGACTACGCTCTGCACCCTCTTGACTCCTGTGAGAACCCGCATATTTCTGACCCGGCTTGGACCTTGGACCTCGGAACTCTGGACTGTGACTCTGCTCTGTGGACTTGCTTTGGTAATTTGACTTCATTCGGCTTTGCTCCCTCTGGGTACCCGACCCTCGGCATTCCTGTGTTTACGCTCTCTGTCTCATCCCTCGGCTCGGACTGATTTATGGTTTTGACTAATTGGACTGTTTAAGATAATGCCTGTGCTGCTCCCTGAAAACCTCAGCCGGCTGCAAGAGTTCTGGCTGACTGCCGGGACGCCAGCAGCCGTTGCCTACCCAAGGCTCGAGTCGTGACAGCTTGCCAGCACCCCTAACTCACCAGGCTCCCCCATGACCGACCAAGCAGCAGGAGGGGCTGACCCACTGATGGGTCTCCTAGACCAGGTGCAGCAGCTGACGCAGGCTGTAATCACACTACAGCAACAAACGGCTTCCAACGCTACTGCCCTGGCCATGGCAGCAGCTCCTCGCTCCCGCTGCCCGGTGAGTGCCCCTGACAAGTTTGGAGGGAGTCTGGAAGAATTCCCTGCCTTCCTTGCTCAATGTGAACTGTATATAGAGATAAGGCAAACTGATTTTCCCACAGAGAAGACCAAGGTCTGTTTCATTTTGAGCCTGCTAAAAGGGCAAGCAGCCAAATGGGCCACTCCCCTGCTGTTTGAACCATCGCCGCTGCTATCAGACTACCCACGTTTCAAGGCTCATTTTATGGCTACATATGCCAACCCAGTGCGGGCTGAGACAGCCAACCGCAAAATACGGACGTTGCAACAGGGCCAAAACTCTGTCTCTCACTACACCACTGAATTCCAGTTGCTTGCTCAAGACCTGGCCTGGAATGAAGCCGCCCTAATGGACCAATATACAGAGGGACTCTCTGATGCCATCCTTGATGAACTGGCCCGCAGTGACCGACCAGCCACACTACAAGACCTGATCCTGTTGTGCCTGCGTATTGATGGGCGGCTGCAGAGTCACCGCCAGAAACAGAAAGGGAGCCACGCTCCAGCAAGGGTCCCCACAGCTGCTCCCACTCCAGGTACCATAGCTCTTCCTCCAGCTGCGGAACCCATGCAGCTGGGCGTCGCCCGCCCTCGCCTGACTCCCGAGGAGAAGACCCGGCGACGCAACTACAACTTGTGCCTCTATTGTGGCGAAGCCGGACGTTTTGCAGGTACCTGTCCGGCCAAATTAAAGCATCCCACAAGCTCTGCTGCCCCAGTAAAAGGCCAGCCCCAGGTCTAGTTGGAGCTCCCGGCCTGGGGCACTTCTTGAGGTCCTCCAGCTCCGTCTATCCACCACACACCCCGTTCCTGATTCCGATTCGTCTTCAGCTCCCCGACGGTCGGTGGATTTTTGTACATGCCATGTTGGACTCAGGGGCTGCCTGCTGCTATATGGACAACCTCTTCGCCAAGGAGCATGGCATCCCCACCCGGGAAAAGAAGATCCCTACCCTGGTCGAGGCCGTAGATGGACGTCTGCTGCGCTCTGGACCCGTCATTCACGAGACTCAACCACTCGTCCTATGGGTCCAGCAACACCAAGAGAAACAAACCTTTGACCTTGCCCGCATGCCACGATTTCCCGTCATCCTAGGCCTGTCCTGGCTTCAGGCCCACAACCCTCATGTGGACTGGGTACAACGAGACCTACAATTTCCAAGTGCCCCTGCATCACGATCCACTCTGCATCCGGGTCCGGTTCCTGTGCCTCCCGATAGTCCATCCAGCTCCTCGCTCCCCACCATTCTCCTGGGGGCCGCCATCACACTACCCGCTCCCTACCAGGAGTTCGCAGATGTCTTTGACGAAAAGGAGGCAGACCAGCTTCCCCCACATCGGCCCTACGATTGTGCCATTGACCTGGTGCCCGGCGCCCCATTACCAGCAGGCCGCCTATACCCCATGGTGGACCCGGAGCTGGCTGCCCTACGGGAGTACTTGGAGAAGAACTTGGCCCGAGGGTTCATTCGACCATCCACCTCACCATTGTCCTCGCCTGTCCTGTTCGTGAAAAAGAAAACAGACTTGCGGCTCTGCAACGACTACCGGGCACTCAACAAAATCACCATCCGGAACCGTTACCCGCTTCCACTGATCCCAGAGCTCCTCGACCGTGTAAAAGGTGCTACCATCTACACCAAGCTCGATCTTCGAGGGGCCTACAACTTGGTCCGTATTAAAGCAGGGGATGAGTGGAAGACCGCTTTTGGTACCAGGTATGGCCAGTACGAACACCTGGTCATGCCATTTGGGCTCACAAATGCCCCTGCCGTGTTCCAACGGTTCATGAATGACGTGTTCCGCGACCTTCTGGACCGGTTCCTGATTATTTACCTGGATGACATCTTGATCTACTCCACCTCCGTGCAGGAACACGTCCAACACGTATGACAGGTGCTACAGCGGCTCAGAGCTCACCGCCTCTATGCTAAGCTGGAAAAATGCGCCTTCCATCTCCCGTCGGTCGAGTTCTTGGGTCACATCATCTCTCCCCAAGGGACTCAGATGGATCCAAAGAAGGTTGACGCCATCCTTCAGTGGCAAGCCCCCCAGAATCGGAAGGACGTCCAGCGCCTTCTGGGCTTCGCCAACTACTACCGGCAGTTCATCGCTGGGTACGCCAACCTAACCAAGCCCTTGACTCGGCTCCTCCGTCCCAAGGAACCTTTCCAATGGACTCTGGAAGCCGACCAGGCTTTCCGCAACCTCAAGCGCCGTTTCTCCTCCAGTCCCCTCCTGAGATACCCTGATCCCCGCCTACCCTTCATGGTGGAAGCAGACGCCTCCAGTGTGGCCATCGGGGCCGTGCTCTCCCAGCGGGACGACCCCAGCCAGCCATGGCAGCCCTGTGCGTACTACTCCCGGCAGCTCTCCACCGCCGAACGCAACTATACGATATGGGAAAGAGAACTCTTGGCCATCAAGGTGGCTTTCGAGGTTTGGCGTCACCACCTTGAAGGGGCAAGACACCCGGTCCAAGTATTCACGGACCACCGAAACTTAGAACACCTGCAGACCACCCGCCGGCTGAACCAGCGACAAATTCGGTAGTCCCTGTTCTTCTCCCGGTTCAACTTCACCATCTCATACATCCCGCACGCCCAAAACCAGAAAGCCGACGCTCTGTCCCGCCGACCCGATTATGGCACCCCAAGCGCTACAGAAGCCCCCAAGGCTAGCATCCTGCCACCTACAGTCTTTGCCGCCACCCTGACTGTACCAGCCTTAGTGGCCGAGATACAGGCCAGTCAGGCTACAGACCCCTGGGCCCAAAAGCACCTGCAGGAACCACAGCAAGATACTGAAGGAGAATTGACCACCCGGGATGGGCTGCTCTACCATCGGGAGCAGTTATACGTCCCTCCTGGGCCTCTCTGATCCCGCATCCTCCGCCTCACCCACGACGCACCCCCGGCTGGCCACTTCGGGCAACACAAAACAGCCCATCTGCTGACCAGAGACTTTTGGTGGCCACGTGTCCGAGCGGACATCAGTCGGTATGTGGCTTCATGTGAGGTCTGCCGCCGAGCTAAAAACATACCTGCCAAGCCCTCCGGTCTCCTGCAGCCCCTTCCTACTCCCTCCGGTCTCTGGGACGTTGTGTCCATGGACTTCATCGTGGATCTGCCCCGATCCCAGGGACACATGTGCATCTTCATCGTGGTGGATCTATTCACCAAGATGGCCCATTTTGTCCCCTGCGCCAAAGTACCGTCAGGACCAGAAACCGCCCAGCTATATCTGGCCCACGTTTTTCGCCTGCACGGGTTACCCAAGCAGATTGTGTTGGATCGACGCCCGCAATTTACCTCCCGCTTTTGGCAAGCTTTCCAGCAAGGTCTGGGGACGGAGCTCCATTTATCTTCCGCATACCATCCCCAGACCGATGGCCAGACTGAACGCACCAATGCAACCCTGGAACAGTACCTACGCTGTTACACCAGTTACCAACAAGATAACTGGGCCTCACTGCTACCACTGGCAGAGTTCGCCTACAACAATGCCGTACATAGCTCCACACAGACCACACCGTTTGCGGCCAACTACGGACAGCACTCCCGATTTTTCCCTCCGCTCGGCCCCTCCGCTGATGTCCCCGCAGCCGACAACCGGATAGAGGAACTTCATGCGCTCCATGACCTCCTGCGCGCCCAGCTTCAGCACGCCAAAGACGCGTATAAACTGGCCGCAGATCGGCATCGCCAGGAAGGACCATCCCTCAAGGTCGGGGACTCAGTCTGGCTCTCTACCCGGTACCTCCGGACCCCTGGCCGGTCCTCCAAGTTAACTGCTCGTTTCATCGGCCTGTTCCCGATCGAGGTGCAAATCAACCCTGTGGCGTTCCGCCTACGCCTTCCAGTCCACCTCTGGGTACACCCGGTTTTTCACCGCTCTCTCCTCCAACCAGCGGCTGCGCCGGACCCTAACCGAGATGTTTCACCACCACCTCCACCACCGGTTTTGGTGGATGATGATGAGGAATACGAGGTCCATCAGATCCTGGACTCCCGGCTGCACCGAGGGCAGCTCCAGTATCTAGTGGACTGGGAGGGCTACCCCCCCCCGAAGACCGTTCCTGGGAACCGGCTACCCACCTGCATGCCCCTGACCTACTCCGGCAATTCCATGAGGCCTACTCGGATAAGCCTGGCGGTTTGGATGAGGGGGGGCCTGAGGGGGGGATAGTGTCATGCCTGCCCCTGACTCAGCATCTGCTAGCTCAGAGCAGGCGCCTTTAACAGCCCTGGACGTAAGTCCTGAGGAGGCAAGCCGGCAGCAGGAGCCACCTGGAACTGATCAGGCCACGCCGGGCCCCAGCTCATCCCCTCCTGAATCTCCACCACCTGTTAGCCGGCTCCGTGAAAGGAGACGGCAGGAGATTAGAAACAGAAGGAGTGAAGCACACATGCGGGGGAGAAGAGATCTAAGCCCGGCATACTAATGGGTTAACAAGCCAGCACAGTATATCTGCAATCCTGGCCCTTTGGCAAACTGTGCTGGCAACGAACGATCCTCCTGGGACGTGACCATGCTCTGCACCCTCTTGACTCCTGTGAGAACCCGCATATTTCTGACCCGGCTTGGACCTTGGACCTCGGAACTCTGGACTGTGACTCTGCTCTGTGGACTTGCTTTGGTAATTTGACTTCATTCGGCTTTGCTCCCTCTGGGTACCCGACCCTCGGCATTCCTGTGTTTACGCTCTCTGTCTCATCCCTCGGCTCGGACTGATTTATGGTTTTGACTAATTGGACTGTTTAAGATAATGCCTGTGCTGCTCCCTGAAAACCTCAGCCGGCTGCAAGAGTTCTGGCTGACTGCCGGGACGCCAGCAGCCGTTGCCTACTCGAGGCTCGAGTCGTGACATGCAGGACCAGGACCATGGTTGTCATGGGGACTGTCAAGACAATGAGGTTGCCATGAAGACAATGACATCCTGAGCCACTCTTGACAACAGCCTTGGCATGAATGTTGGAGTCCCAAAGGACAATCAGCCTGGGGTCCTCACCCACCCAGACTACCTCTGCCAGTTTAGGCAGGGAGACAGTTAGGCAGTAGGATAGGCCAATCACCAACAGAATCCCAATTCTGTCTCAATCCTAAAATTAGGTACAGAGTCTCAAAAACAGAAGTGCTAAGGGGATAGAGCCCTTATAGACTATGGTGACACCACTTCACTGCATGCCAGACCTATGCTGATGTAACATTTCTGAGCACTGCAGGGAACACAGTTGGGAGTGGTTAATTCCTTCTCCTCCAGCCAAGTCTCTATAATACATAACAAGTCAAGCCCTCTGTAACTGACTTGGCATTTAGCTGCAGGATTTTATAGACAGGAATGTGGTACCGATGTTACTTTGCCTGGAAGAAGAGTCAGGAAGGGCAACAGCACACAAATGTCTGTTATCCCTTCCCTTTACATGGCCTGCTCTTTCTTACTACCCCCCCCCCCCACACACAACAGACACTCTGTGAGGTAGGTGGGGCTGAGAGAATTTTCACAGAAGCTGCCCTTTCAAGGACAGCTCTGTAATACCTATGGCTGACCCAAGGCCATTCCAGCAGCTGCGAGTGGAGGAGTGGGGAATCAAACCTGGTTCTCCCAGATAAGAGTCTCCACACTTAACCACTACACCAAGCAGCAAATCTTTGTCACCAGCTGGCAAATGAACCAGTAAACTGCAAAGCAATGACACAACAAAAGCTCACTATACAAAATTCCAAACCCACCTCTCACTTGGATCTGAGTAGAAGCAGACACAGAGATAATTCTCACAAGGTGAAAAACAAAGTGGCCCACCTTCCTTCCAGAATAACACAGAGATCCCAGTCTTCTTTTCAGAGTGGCTTTCCCTGCCTCAGTACAGCAGATTTTAAAGTGGCATCGTGTGCTTACTACTTATCATTAAATCTCAGCTACTGGATCTTCAGACAGCTGATCCACAGGCTGCAAGACAAACAATCTAAGAGCAACAGGCCAAGAGCCCTTTGGATCTTGCTCTTTGGCTTGCGCTAATGGCCTGTACTCTGGACATCAGCAGAAATGACTGATGAACAGTAGCTGCCCAGCAATAAATGGCCAGAAAAGCTCCAAAGGGCTTTTCTGTTAAGTCAGAAATATGAATGTGGCATCTTTGTGTCACTGTTACGATTATAAAGAGGCATTCAAAATGCTCAGTATATGCATATTATAATGGTCCAAGTGGAGGAGTATTTACACAACAATTCTTTTTATGAATGGTACTCTTAGCAAAAAGTTGAGCCATCTACATTCTTTGTAATCAGGTTTGACTTTTCAAAGGCATAATATGTAATTTGGAAAGAAATTGTAGATGATTTTGTTCTGATTACACTGAAGAGGCTGAGTGCAAAAGTTTTTTGCCCTTCCCCCACTTACTGCTTAAATCATGTTTTCTTACAACTTATGTGAGAATTACATTTCTGCTCTATTCCTTGTTGGGAAATTTAACATTCCACAGGTTTCAATGTCCAGGAAAGCAGAAGAAACTACATCTAAAAGTTTGTGAAGACTGTTACTGAGAGGCCCTGCCTGATAAAATGGAGAGCCGCCGGGCAAATAAAGAGAGAGGGTCTCCTACTTCTGTTAAGCAAAATGAAGTCCAACCAAAGACAGGCCAAGAAAACACTCAAGCTAAACAGGTGGAGTGGACCCAGTAGAGAGCTTGTTTTGGTTGGCACCTGCAGTCTGTCTCTCAGCGTAATCTCACCCATTCCCCCTCTAGTGCCTCCGCCCAAACAGGATGCATAATAACATGGGAACTGAGGGTAAATACTACTCTGATCTTCTGCTACTTGCCAATTGTCTCTTCCTCCAGTCTATCACCTCTACCTTGCTAAATCCAATCAAATGCATAATTTGATTGATCCTACCATTAAAAATCTTTGATCCCTTTTCCGAGTGTCAGCCAAAACACGGTAACAAATTATGCAGTCCCTCCAAGCTTATCATCCTAGCAAAATGTGCAAAGTTTCCCACATAGCGATTCAAGATAGCCATCAATGGAACATCATAACACCTTGGTAACTAACGACCCCCATCCGTCGGACCCCTATATAGTGTGGGTCAAAAACCCACCTTGGTGTGCATTCTGTAGGACGCCATTTGCAGTCTGTACCATTCTGCAGTCTGTGCATTCTGTAGGACGCCATTTGCAGTCTGTACCACCTGTTACTCCTGTAATTGGGTCTATAGTGCTATATCTTTGTTGAGGTGCAGCGACAAGAATTGTACACAGTACTCCAAATGAGGCAGCACCATTGATTTATACAGGGGCATTATGATACTGGCTGATTTGTTTTCAATTCCCTTCCTAATAATTCCCAGCATAGCATTGGCCTTTTTTCAAATTGCAATCGCACACTGTTTTGACATTTTCAGTGAGTTATCTACCATGACCCCAAGATCTCTCTTAGTCAGTCTCCTCCAGTTCACACCCCATCAACTTGTATTTATAGTTAGGATTTTTGGCCCCAATGTGCATTACCTTGCACTTGGTCACATTGAACCTCATTTGCCATGTTGATGCCCACTCACCCAGCTTCAAAAGTTCCCTTTGGAGTGGCCTCACAATCCTCTCTGGTTCTCACCACCCTGAACAATTTAGTGTCATCCGCAGACTTAGCCACTTCACTGCTTACACCCAACTTCAAATCATTAATGAACAAGTTAAAAAGCACTGGATCCATTACTGAGCCCTGTGGCACCCCTCTGCTTACCACTCTCCACTGAGAAAATTGCCCATTTATACTCACTTTGTGTTTCCTATTAATTAGCCAGCTTTTGATCCACAAGAGGACTTCTCCTTTTACCCCATGACTCCTGAGCTTACTAAGGAACTTTTGCTGAGGAACTTTATCAAAAGCTTTCTGGAAGTCAAGGTAAACAACATCTATTGGGACCCCTTCATCCACATGTTTGTTCATTCCCTCAAAGAACTCTAACAGGTTAGTGAGACAAGATCTTCCCTTACAGAACCCCTGCTGAGTCTTCCTCAATAATTTTTGTTCATCGATTTATTTATTTTATTCTATTTATTTACTTTCCATTTATATCCCACCCATTCCCAACAGACTCAGGATGGCTAACAATATGCCTACTAATTCTCTCTTTAATAATGGTCTCCACTAACTTTTCTGGCATTGAAGTCAGGCTGACTGGCCTGTAATTTCCCGGATCTCCTCTGGAACCCTTTTTAAAGATGGTGGTGACATTAGCTACTTTCCAGTCCTCAGGAATAGAGGCAGATTTCAAAAGATTACATATTTTTGTCAAGAGATCTACAAGTTCACCTTTGAGTTTTTTCAGAACTCTTGGATGTATGCCATCCGGGC
Organism: Heteronotia binoei; assembly: GCF_032191835.1. Lineage (NCBI taxonomy): Eukaryota > Metazoa > Chordata > Lepidosauria > Squamata > Gekkonidae > Heteronotia > Heteronotia binoei. Next base: position 62,499,468 of record NC_083243.1, read on the forward strand.
CTGGTGACTTATCAGTTTTTAAATTGTCTATCAATAATAATAATAATAGATTTTATTTGTATCCCGCCCTCCCCGCACAAGCGGCTCAGGGCGGCTAACAGCATTCTATACATTTACATTAATAGATAAAAACTTTAAATTTAGCAATTAAAAGAGTAAACATATAAAAACCAGTGAGTATATTTAAAATACATGATTTAAGTTAATTTAAATTTATCTTTATCTGACAGCGATAGTGATATTCTGATGCTGGTTCTGCCAGTTTAAGTAGTTCCATAGTAATGTAGATGGCGGATTCCTCATTTACAGCAATTCAGCAGTCGATGTCGGTGTATGCTTGTTTAAAAAGGACGGTCTTGCAGGCCCTGCGGAACTGGTCAAGGTTCCGCAGGGCCCGCACTTCCTCTGGAAGCTGATTCCACAGTGCAGGGGCCGCAGCTGAAAAGGCTCGCACTCTGGTGTTCTGGAGCCTGACCTCTCTTGGCCCAGGGATAGTCATTTTATTTTTTCCGACTGACCTCAGTGCCCTCTGGGGTTCATATGGGGAGAGACGGTCCCTTAGGTAGGCTGGTCCTTGGCCATATAAGGCTTTAAAGGTAATGACCAACACTTTGTACTGGACTTGGTGTGTAATTGGCAGCCAGTGCAGTCCGCGCAGCCCTGGCCGTACGTGCTCCCATTGACTTTTTGATGATAGCTTTATGCAAAGCTTTTTTTTTTGAGCAGGAACGCACAGGAATGCAGTTCCGGCTGGCTTGGTGTCAGCGGGTGTGGTCTAACATGCAAATGAGTTCCTGCTGGGCTTTCCCCATAGAATAGCCCTGTGGCAAAACAATGGTGACATCAGAGGGTGTGGTCTAATATGTAAATGAGTTCCTGCGGGATTTTTCTACAAAAAAAGCTCTGGTTTTATGCATGGTTTAAATTTCTCCTACTGAATTTAATGGGATTTAAGCATACCTGTCTTTAGCAGAACTGTTGCTGCTTTTAAAATGGCATATAGTTTTTAGCCTACAAATAGTAACGTTTATCGCAGTGAACAAAACCAAGATTATTTGGTTTATATTCTGTGACATGGCACTTCTGATTTATATCACTTTATGAAGAAAAGTCTGTGTATATGTCCATAGGTTTTATCTTTCTAGATGTTGATGGATTTGGCAAGTTTCTTTTTAGCATTTGTAAATAGGCAATCCTGAAAAAGAAAGATTTTATGGTTGTAAATATGTTGACAACTTTGTGACTGTGGATGACAATGGTAGGAAAAATAGGTTTTGAGCAGACAAATATGAGTTTGATGTACTTTGTCATTTCCTGGAAGGTAAGTCATATTTCCTTTAATAACTATTATTTTTTCTTACCATATAGCATGTGGCTGGGCTGTCAAAATATCACTAGGCCTGTTTGTCATATGTGTGTACAATGTGGCTCTATGGAACTATCTACTATTGTGGTTTAATAGACATCTGGATTTGAACTTAACTTGCAGAAACCTTCCTACACATGGTAGTCAAACTGGCAGTACTACAACAATGAGCTTTTACAGAGATTGCTTGGGACAGTGGTTACTGTTGTGTCCAATGGGAAGTGTAGCATCTCACTAAGTGCTAAATTTTAATTCTAGGTGATGCATTAGCACAAGTGAATAAAAAAAAAACACCTACTTTCATTTTCTAAATTGATACCTACAGTGAAGATGAAGCCAGTATTGTCATCACCCTCCAAGCCTCTAAGAGCAGGTTATTTGCATCTTGAATGGGAAAAATCTTTAAAAAGGTTGCTTGGTGGCATACATAGGCATCAACCACTCCATTATTTTATTTCTCAGTGTATTGGAGAGTTGTAAGAATAAGAGCACAGGGAATAGGTGTGAGAATGGAAAGGATCAAGACATGCAAAAGAAGATGGTGGTTCTGGGATTTTGTATAAATTGATTAAAACAACTAGGGGTGAATCCTATGAAGTGGAAGTGGAAGATGGCTGATGGCTGTGGTTGTCTGTCTTTACCATCTTCTCCTCCCTACAACACTTTCCAAGGACTTCTTTGACAACTGCTGATCAGAGCAGTGGAAGTCCTATAGGCAAAATGCTACTATGGGCTCATTTGGAGTACTGTGTGCAATTCTGGTCACTGCACCTCAAAAAGAAAATTATAGCATTGGAGAAAGTCCAGAAAAGGGCAACTAGAATGATTAAAGGGCTGGAACACTTTCCCTATGAAGAAAGGTTGAAACGCTTGGGGCTCTTTAGCTTGGAGAAACGTCGACTGCGGGGTGACATGATAGAGGTTTACAAGATAATGCATGGGATGGAGAAAGTAGAGAAAGAAGTACTTTTCTCCCTTTCTCACAATACAAGAACTCGTGGACATTCGATGAAATTGCTGAGCAGACAGGTTAAAATGGATAAAAGGAAGTACTTCTTCACCCAAAGGGTGATTAACATGTGGAATTCACTGCCACAGGAGGTGGTGGCGGCCACAAGCATAGCCACATTCAAGAGGGGTTTAGATAAAAATATGGAGCAGAGGTCCATCAGTGGCTATTAGCCACAGTGTGCATATGTGTGTATATATATAAATTGTTGGCCACTGTGTGACACAGTGTTGGACTGGATGGGCCATTGGCCTGATCTAACATGGCTTCTCTTATGTTCTTATGCTCATGGAGCTATTGTAAAAAGGGCAATTGGGTAACATCAACCCCACTTCCCTCATAAACTGATAGATGATACTGCATCAACAGAATGCTGGTAGTGGAAGACAGAGGAGGGGCAACGTTTCCTTAGCAGCCTCCTTAAGGTAAATTGCCCTTTGTCCCTAGGATTCCTATTACTCTGATCTGTGCTGAGTGGGTGCCAACCTTCAGGGTTTTTTTTTTTTTTAAAGAGCTGGGCTGGGGTTCTCTGCACTCAATTCACTTCACTCTGGAGTCACACAGCAGCTGCAGGGAAGGCATTTTTAAAGCCCCCAGGAGTCCAGTGCTGCTTGGAACTTTGGTTTGTGGGGGAGAAATGGCTCTTGTTCCCTGCCCCCCACCCCCAGTCTGTTACTAAGCCAAAATAGCCTTTGCAGGGAGTTATTTATGTAACTTTGAAACTCCACTTAGAGCACACCATATGCAGGAGCCCCTTTCCACACACTGCAGTGCTGATCAGAACTGGGCTCCTAGGGACTTTAAAAATGCCTTTTCCCATAGCTCCTGTGACTGCAGAGAAAGCAAGTTGAGTCCAGGGAACCCCAACATGGGTTGCCCCAAAATGTAGCATGTAATTTAGCCTCTACTGTTCACTCCTTTGTTACATGTATTTCAGCCTGTGCCTTGATTCTTAGCCAGTGGTTAACAGCCATGAGTTGCACGGCCAGTGAATCTGGGACCAGTTCAGCAATGTGTACATCTATCAGAGTGTAGGAGTACTATACTGGAATTTTTTTTTGTCTGTTTAAATTGTAATTTTGTGTCTATCTCACAAATTACTTTGAGTCTCCAATGTAGGAAAAAACACAGTAGCAATTCTGAAATAAAATAAATTAACTTCATATATGGGTAATTACTAAAAATGAAAGCAATGTAACCATCCTGTAAGAATTAACTAGTTGGCACTCTTTAGTGTGATTTTTTAACCCTTCACTTTGTAGCTGCCATTAATCACATTGTTTTGTAAACCTCCCTCGCCCCCCAATTTAGCGTTGCTTTCCATTGACATAGAATAAAGATTGTTCTAACTGGTTTCATCAGAGATATCCTGCAGTGTCAAAACATCAACCTCTGCTGTGTGGACCTGCTCCCAGTGGGGAAGAAAAAAACTTAGCTTTGTTGGCTTTATTCAACATCACTGACACAAAAAGGCCAAGTTCAGCATGAATCAGTCTATCTTCCAACCTCAAATACTTCTGTGCCTCCACCAGTCATAGCAAGATGGAGAAGATGAGTCCCAGTACTCAGCAGCACAACATGGGAAACCATGTGCCATCAGCTGAGAGCCCTCAAATATTATGTTGTTAGTGGCCTTGAGTCTTTGCAGAATGGGCAGGATATAAATCTAATGTAATAAATAATAAATCAATAATAAAGGTTTATTGAAATAGTTTGATATCCAGCCATACGCTTGGCAATGTGGAAGGCAATTATTTTGCAAATGAAATCATACTAGATGACAAAAGAAAGCATTCACATTTGGAGTGTAACAAATGTTGTAAGAGGTTTTTGCTTTGTTTTTTTCCGAGACAGTGATTATTTCGACAAACATTAAAAACTACACAACTCTGTTTATTTTTAAATATTGATGCTGTCACTATTAATACTAAACACTGAGTAAGAATTCACACATTGAGGGTGACATCTGAATGTGTCTGCTTGATATCAAAACAACACCCCTGAGGAGCATTGTTTTGACAGATTTAATACCGGCTGTGTGCCGTGTGGCGTAGTGGGCCGATCAAACAGCTTAGAACCTGGAATTGTGAATTTCACCTCTTGCAACAACACTGGGAAACCGTTTCTCTCCCTGTATCTGTTAGTACTCATTCCCAGAACTGTTTTCATTAAGTGGTTCCATGATTAAGTCAACATGCTGACTCTTTTGTAGAATTTGGTCCTGGTGAGATAATCATGAGAATGTGCTACATAGGTGGAACTCATCTTTTGGCACAGAGCAGTTGTTGAAGGTATTTATTTAAGCATCTTCACATTCCCCCCAAGGTCGGAATAAAGAGTCGGACACAATGCATTGGAATAAAATTGGGCCACTTTATTAACTAACAGCATAAACAGCAAGGGCACCCCACCAGCGGCCTGGCCAGGGCTAGGGGTCACCGCGACCGCTCCCCTGCCATTAACGGGTGAGAGACCCAGCCCCCCCAGCCGGAGCTGAGCGACTCAGCTCCCTCCAGGCAGGCCCAGCAGGGAGACCCGCACCAGAGGACCCAAACCCAGACGCATGTCTCACCGGAAAGGCACCCTCTAGCCGAGCCTCCTGGACAGTCTGCATTCTCCAAACTTGGGTCTCCAAACCCAAAGTTGATCATGCCAGATCCCAAATTCCCCAAAAGGGGGATGCTTTGCAGTCCTCCCCTAGCCGCATAGTGTCCTAAACCCCAGAAACCTGTCAACTAAAGTGACCACCTATTTAAAGGCACCTTCCCTAAGCCAATTCCACAATCCACTGTACTGCTATGCAGGATAGGCAAAAAACACACCCCAGCCACAGCCAAACAGCCGGGGCGTAAAAAATTCCTACCCGGCTCCTCAAATGAGGCAACCAGCAAAGCCTACGTAACATACAGGGTGGGTGGGAGGGCTGATCACCGATGAAGTGTCAAGAAGGAGCAGAGAGCTAGCCATTAACATGGCTAGCCCCGCCCTCAGCATCGCGTGCCCAAATGGGCAAACTCCGACTCCTCCCTCCCAGGGAGGCAAACAGAGCGACAGCAGCCTAGCAGCTACACTGCAGGCTGCCAGCTCCAGATTGCCCCCCCCAGGTCGGAATAAAGAGTCGGACACAATGCATTGGAATAAAATTGGGCCACTTTATTAACTAACAGCATAAACAGAAAGGGCACCCCACCAGCGGCCTGGCCAGGGCTAGGGGTCACCGTGACCGCTCCCCTGCCATTAACGGGTGAGAGACCCAGCCCCCCAGCCAGAGCTGAGTGACTCAGCTCCTTCCAGGCAGGCCCAGCAGGGAGACCCGCACCAGAGGGCCCAAACCCAGACGCACGTCTTGCTGGAAAGGCACCCTCTAGCTGAGCCTCATGGACAGACTGCATTCTCCAAACCCGGGTCTCCAAACCCAAGGTTGATCATGCCAGACCCCAAATTCCCCAAAAGGGGGATGCTTCACAATCCTCCCCTAGCCGCATAATGTCCTAAACCCCAGAAACCTGCCACCACTAAGGCCAAGTCTCTACTTAGGGCTTAGCGCCCACCGGGAGGCCCAAAGCCACCCGCAACCCTTGCTGCAAATCTCTCAGGAAAAGCATATTACCCTTTTCCGAGAGATGGACCCCATCCCCCCTGTAGAAGTCAGGAAATTTCACCAAAATGTCCAGATGGGGCAAAAAGTGGCCCAAACCCCTCTCCAGCACCTTTTAAATCTCCTTGTTAGCCTTATACCTGGCCCTTTCAATCGCTGTAGGGTCCAGAGCACAACGCCACACCAGGTGGGGCAGCATGGCTGACCACACTATGATGGTCCCCAGCCAACGCTCCCGAATGTGCTGAATGTGCTGAAAATCATCACGGGCCTGCCAAACTAAGGCCTTGCCCTTCAATAACCCCAGATCATTACCTCCCAGGTGAACAATTAAAACCTGAGGAGGAGGACCCGCACTATCGTTAAACAATAAAGGCAGCAAGCCCGGCCACTGAAGGCCCTGATGCCCCCGCCATTTGATAACAGCATGTTGGCTGAGTCCCAGCTGAGAGCCAACTGCAGTTCTCCGTGCCTGAAGAGCAGCCCAAAACACGTGACTATGGCCGCAGATGAGAAATCGGCTCCGGCTCCTCTGGCCAGGAACAACAGCATCTAAAGAGAAAAAACAGTTAAACACAAACAGAACCAATAACATTCCAACCACCCAAATCACTCACGGCCCAAGAAAAGGTTGCACATAAGCCTTATAGGCTGATGAATGCCACTGACCCAGCCTTTGAATAGAAGTAGAAGGATAACACATGGCTGCCGCTGTAGAGACCGCCCCAATCCTAAAGGAGTGGGTTCCAAACTGCACTCCTGACAACCCCAGCTTACCCAAAGCCCAGAATGTCACAGTCCAAAACTGGTGTCTCGTCAATGGGTTACCATCCAAATGTATTAACAGAAACCCATCCCTGGGCCCCCTGACTGCCAAATAAGCAGCCAACGTGGTAACTGGACACAGCTCAAGCTCCGAACAACTACCAAACTCGAGCACAGTACCCCGCTGCAACTGATCCATCTTAGAACAAAAAGAAACTCCATTAAAGGACTCCAAAAATTCCTTCCATACACTCAAATCATCCCTCATGCTGCAGGTAACCCTAGTTCTGTGGTGAGGCAGGCGCAACCCTGTCATAGCATCACATAACCTCCTTAGAAAAGCCCTTCCAGGAGCAACCACTTTGCAAGCAAAGTTGAGGTGCCCCACTAGCTGCTGCAATTCCAGCAAAGTAACCTTCTTCTTAAGGAGGAAATCGCAAATCCTAGCCCTCAGCTCCTCTATCTTCTGAAGAGGTACCCTAGACAACTGTGCAATAGTGTCCAGTTTTTGACGGGGCGCCATTGAAAGCGGCATGCCGAGTCAGGAGCCTGGGAGTTCTACTGGAGCCTTCATTATCAATGGAGGCCCAGATAGCAGCAACTGCCAAGTCAGCCTTTTTTCATCTGAAGCGGGCAAGGCAGCTGGCTCCCTTCCTAGAGCGTCAGGACCTGGCAACAGTGATCCATGCAACGGTCATCTCGAGATTGGATTACTGTAATGCCCTCTACATGGGGCTGCCTCTGTGCCGAACCCGGAAGCTGCAGCTGGTGCAGAACGCAGCTGCCAGACTGTTGCTGGGGCTCCCAAAGTGGGAGCACATACAGCTGGGGCTGCGCGAACTGCACTGGCTGCCATTTATATACCGGATTCGCTACAAAGTGCTGGTTATTACCTTTAAAGCCCTATATGGCTGAGGACCTGCCTACCTTAGGGACCGTCTCTCCCCGTATGAACCCCAGAGAGCACTGAGGTCAGCAGGGAAGAACCTGCTGACTATCCCCGGGCCAAAAGAGGTAAAGCTACAGAGTACCCGTACTCGGGCCTTCTCTGCTATGGCTCCACGCCTATGGAACCAGCTTCCGGAGGAAATTCGGGCCCTGCGGGACTTTGAACAGTTCCGCAGGGCCTGCAAGACCATTCTTTTCCGAATGGCCTTTATCGACCAAGAGAGAGATTGCTGAGCAAGCCCACCATCTGCATAATAGCACTAACATATTAATTAATTTTATTGTTTGAGAGTTTTAATAGAATTTTAATTAAACTGTTAGATTAGTATTGTTAAATATTGTACAGTGTATGTATTGACATGTGTTGTTAGCCGCCCTGAGCCTGCCTCGGTGGGGAGGGCGGGATACAAATAAAATTGATGATGATGATGATCTCAATCCCCAGAAAGGTCAACCTCTGGGTTGGACCCTCCGTTTTTTCAGGCGCTAAAGGGACCCCAAGCTCAGGCGCCAGCTCGGCAAAACCGGCCAGAAGCTGCCCACAATGCCCCGTCCCTTCGGGACCCACAAACAGATAGTCATCCAAATAATGAACGACATCCTGCAAACCCACTTTCTCCCACACAGCCCATTCTAAAAATGTACTGAAACACTCGAAAGCAGAACATGACACAGAGCAGCCCATCGGCAATGCTCTATCCATGTAAAACTGACCCTCAAAAGAAAACCCTAAGAGCTCATAATCATTGGGGTGGACCGGTAAGAAGCGAAACGCAGACTTAATATCGCATTTTGCCAATTCTGCCCCCACCTCGCAACGCCTCACCACAGCAATGGCCTGGTCGAAGCTGGTATACCTAACAGAGCATAGATGCTCTGGAATCCCATTGTTCACAGACCTGCCCTTAGGAAAAGACAAATGGTGAATCAGACTAAATTCACCAAGCGTCTTTTTAAGACAAAGAGTGCTCACTGGAGGATGTGAAAAGGGGCCCAAAATCCTTCCCTCAGCCAGCTCCTTGGCAATCTTATCCCTCATGACCAGTTCCAAACCCTGAACTGACTTAAGGTTTCCTGACATAAATGGAACTCGAGGACCCTGAAAAGGGATCCTAAAACCAACTTTAAAACCTTCTAACAAATACAAACTATCAACCCTTCAAGGGTACCTCTCCAGCCACTGCTCAAGAGGTCCCACCCTTATGGGGCTGGGTCCCTTTCTTAGCCAGAAAGGCTCCTCTGCTCCCTCCAGGCTTCTTTGAATTCCTACGCCTCAGGGCTTTAGGACAGTTGTCAAAAGAGTGGGATGCACATGGAGCATTCGTGCTTAAACTGGCACGCTTTCCTATTGTGTACCCCAAGGGCTCCGAATTCTCAGCAGAGCAAGTGGAGTTGAACCGCCTGCCCTGCTGTACCGTGGGGAGAGCTTGATGAAGCAGAAGCAGAGGTGGATGACCTATTTACCAAGTGACCACTATCTGAGCGATCACCCAGATTAGGCCTAGCCGGGGACATCACCTGCAGCCAAAGCTGCTGATGGATCCGATCCCACTGAAGAGACGGATACAGGGCAGCCCTCATCCAAAATTCCTGGTCATATTGTAACCAGGCTGGTCCGCTAAAGGCCGTATAGCCTTTGGAGATTATGTCCAGGTACTGGAACAAGGATGCAGCCCACCACGGCTGCGCCCTGGCAATCACCCCGGCATAAATACAGAACCCAGGAAGCCAATTTGCCCAGGTCCTGTCCACCTTTCGCTTCTTTAACTTCTCCTTCTCTTTCTCATCTAATTCTTCCTTATCCTTTTTCTCCAGCTCATGATAGAGAAGATAAAAATGTCCACATATTCCCCTTTTAAAATTTTTTCCCTGGTGGCAGGGAGCAGATGATCCCCAAGTGGCAAAGCAACCTCCCCAAAGGGCAAGGCTGCAAAAGGCACCATCCCAGAAGGAGAAGGTGCCCCCATAATGGGTCCTGCCAAGTTCATCTGCCCCGCACCTGGACCCGGCCAAGATATGCCCTGCATACCTGTCCACGCCCAATTTTGCGGTACTCCCGCCCCAGAAGAAGCAGGCACCCCCACGTTCACTCCTGAAGTACCCTGCCCGGCCGCCGAAGCAGGCCCCCATGCACCCCATGGCCAAACCTGCCCGAGCCCCACCTGCAAGTTATCACAACACCTACCTCCAAAGCCAGCAGGAACCAATGGCAAATCGACACCAGATGTCCCAGCCGCCGCCACAGCACCTGCATTAGGACCACCGAGACCGACATCCCTGCCAGGCACAACTCCACCAGACCTGCCCTCAAGAATAGACAGCCTGGTGAGAATGTTAGCCTGCCTTGCCTTCTTGGATTGCCTTGTCCCTCCCCCCCCCCACTTGGAGAAGGGACACCCGACACCTGCTCAAGCGCCCTCAGCCTGTTCAGTATATTAGATTCTACTGCTTCTCCCCCTTCATCCTCTGAAGAAGATGACAGGGATGGTGGCCTCCTAGCAGGCACTCTAGAAGGCTTGGGTGCAGGCTTCTTGCCTTTAGGCTTACCTGAGCCCTTACCCTTAGTCATATTGCCACAGAATTATCTGTGTAAACAATTATTTCAGCACCCCTAAAATGGCCACCGCACACCCCACAAGAAAGGGGACTTAAAATGGCCGCTCAACTGTCTCACTAAGGAAAATCAAAATAGCTGCTGCCCCTTCACCAGGGAAGAGACTCAAAATGGCTGCCACTAGCCTTTTGAATGCCCTCCCTCCCTCCAAGAAAGGACATAAAATGGCCACCCCACTCTTTTCCCCAGTAACAGGACTAAAATGGACCACCAAAGGTCCCCTTCACCCCGCCAAGGCAATCTATTCCACTAAAAGAGTTGGGGGGGGGGAAAGCAGACCACCCCACTCTCCCAAATCAAATCCCCAAAGCAGAGCCTCTAGCCACTACACCAGCTCCGCCACAACGCAGCCCTAAAGAAGCCCACAAGACCAGCTAGGTCAGAGCCCCCACAAAGACCACCCCAGCCCAGCAGAGACTCAGCCCAAGGAGAAATCCAGCGCTCCAATTGCCGCCAAACGCCGCGACATACACCTCCCGTTCACTCCCCCGAGCAACGCAATGCTGACGAGCCCTCCGAGCTGTCAGATCTCCACCCGATCACCGACAAAGTGTCAAGAAGGAGCGGAGAGCTAGCCGTTAACACGATTAGCCCCGCCCCCAGCATCGTGCGCCCAAACGGGCAAACTCCGACTCCTCCCTCCCAGGGAGGCAAACAGAGCGACAGCAGCCTAGGAGCTACGCTGCAGGCTGCGAGCTCCAGATTCACTATCATTCTCAACCCAATGCAATCCAAAGCTAGAATTACTGTTCTCCAGTGCAGGTTAGGTGCTTCTTAAACACAATCTGGGGCTTGTAGACTGCAGCGTAGCTGCTAGGCTGCTTCAGCCCGGTTTGCCTCCCTGGGAGGGAGGAGTCAGGGCTTGCCCATTTGGGCGTGCAATGTTGGGGGTGGGGTCTAGCTATTTTAACGGCCAGCTCCCTGCTCCCTCTGTGCAGTTCTTGAAGATTGGAACAGCGCGTGGTTGCGTTGCTCCAATCGCGTCGTGTTGAGGTTGGCGGTGGCAGTGTTGTCATCATCAGCGGTTTCGTCGAGGGATCATCTGAGCATCGGAGGAGGCTGCTAGGTTGCATTGGCCTGGGGGCTGGTGGTGTTGGGCCCGTGTGGGGAAGACTTGGGCTGGTCTGGGGTGCCTTGTGTGGGAGCCTGGGGTGGTCGGTTTGGGGAGGTTAAGTCCCTGGTTTGCGGTGGTGCTGGTGGCTGCCTTTGGGAGGTTGCTGCAGTCACCGGGGAGTTGCTTCTGAGGGGCCTTGCTTCGGGTTCCTGAAGTGGGGGCCTGGGCTATAGCATCTGGGCCTGTGCTCTCTTTGGGTGCCATTTTAGTGGAGGAGCCTGGGGTAGTCTTTTTTCTTTATTTTGTGGGGAGGCTTGAGTCCCAGGTGCAGGGGATTGCCTGGTGACTGCCTGTTTAGGTGTGGAGGAGCATCGAGCCTGCCTTGTTAAGTTCCCTGGCAGGTGGCTGCTTGTGTTTAGGCGGCTGCCTTTGCTGAGGGCATTGGTAGGGCGGCCATTTTAAAGCTCTTCTTGGGAAGAAGGGTATGGAAGAACTCTTGGTGGCCATTTTAGGTTTCTTTTCCCTGCTCTGGGGGTGGCGGCCATTTTAAGTAATTTTGAGGGGCCGTTTTGGCAGTTTTATCCTTCGACTATAATGGCAGGGGGTAAAGGGTCTGGCAAGTCTAAGAAGCCAGCACCTAGGGCACCTAGGGCGCCTGCTAAGAGGGCACCACCCCCGTCATCCTCGTCTGATGAGGAGGGTGATTTAGCAGTAGATGCTAGTATTATTAGTAGGTTGAGGGCGTTGGAGCAGGTGTCCGGTATCCCTTCACCAGGTGGTATTGAAGGGGTTAGGTCCTCTAAGAAAGTTAAGCAAGCTAATATTCTTACAAGGCTGTTTATTCTTTAGGGCAGGTCCGATGGAGTGCTGCCCGGCAGGGATCCTGGCCTCGGTGGTCCCGAGTTGGGTGCGGTGGTGATGGCTGGAGGTTCGGGATGTGGATTGCCACTGGTACTTTCTGGATTTGGAGGTAGGTCTGGGGATACTTGGTAGGCTGGATCAGGGCAAGTTTGGCCATGGGGACCTTGGGGATCAGCTGTAGGTGTCGGGTCGGGTACTTCTGCAGCAGGTGTTGGGGTGCCGGCTTCTTTGGGAGCCGGTTCACTTCCCAATTGGGGCTGGCCTAATGGACAAGGTAAAACGGGTGTTTATCCTGGTTTAGGGCTTCCTGGCAGGTTCTTTTATTGGCGGACCTTCCCCTTATGGGACAGTCCCTTTTACATACTTACCCTTTGGGGATGTTGCCTTGCCGCTGGGGGACCACTTGCTTCCTGCAACCAGGGAGAAAATCCTGAATGGGGAGTATGTGGACATTTTTTCTCTACTCTACTGGGAGTGGGAGAAAAAAGATAAGGAAGAGTTGGACGATAAGGAGAAAGAAAAATTGAAAAAATGGAAAGTTGATAGGACCTGGGCGAATTGGCTGCTGGGGTATTGTATTTATGCTGGGGTTATTGCTAGGGTGCAGCTGTGGCGGGCAGCTGCCCTTTTTCAATATTTAGACATAATCTATAAGGGATACACGGCATTTAGTGGCCCTGCCTGGTAGCAATATGACCAGGGGTTTAGGATGAGGGCTGCCTTGTATCCGTCACTGCTGTGGGACCGTATTCATCAGCAGCTGTGGCTGCAGGTTATGTCCCCGGCTAGGCCTAATTTGGGTGATCACTCTGATAGCGGTCACCTGGTGAGCAGGTCGCGCGTTGTCATCTTCGGCTTCCTCCAGCTCTTCCTGCGGTTCCGTGGGGCAGGCGGTTCAACCCCGCTTGCTCTGCTGGGAATACGGGTCTTTGGGAGTGTGTAACAGGAAGACTTGCCAGTTCAAGCACGAATGCCCCATGTGTGTGTGGGGGGGTCACACTCCTTTGACAGCTGCTCCAGAGCGAGGGGAAGAAAAAATGCAAAGAAGCCTGGTGCGGGTGGTGGATCCTATCCAGCTAAGAAAGGGGCCCAGCCTGATAAGGGTGGAGCCCCTTGAGCATTGGCTATCGAGGTATCCTCGAAGGGCTGACAGTTTGTATTTGTTAGAAGGTTTTAAAGTTGGTTTTAGGATTCCTTTTCAAGGGCCTCGGGTTCCCTTTTTGGCTGGGAACCTTAAGTTAGTTCAGGGTTTGGAACACGTAGTTAGGGATAAGATAGCCAAGGAATTGTCAGAGGGTAGGATTTTGGGTCCTTTCTGTCATCTTCTGGTGGGTAATCTTAGGGTTTCACCTTTGGGCGTGGTGCCAAAAAAGGTGCCTGGTGAATTTAGTTTGATTCACCATCTCTCCTTTCCCAGGGGAAAGTCTGTGAATGATGGGATTCCTGAGCATTTATGCTCAGTCAGGTATACTAGTTTTGACCAGGCGGTGGCCATGATCAGACGCTACGGGGTGGGGGCAGAGCTGGCAAAATGCGATATTAAATCTGCATTTCGCCTCTTACCAGTTCATCCTGAGGATTTCGAGCTTTTGGGGTTTTTCTTTGAAGGCCAGTTTTACATGGACAGAGCAGTGCCAATGGGCTGCTCTGTTTCATGTTCTGCTTTCGAGCGCTTCAGCACATTTTTGGAATGGGCTGTGAAGGTGAAAGTAGGATTACAGGATGTTGTTCATTATTTGTACGACTACCTTTTTGTGGGTCCTGAGGAGATGTGGCGTTGTGGCCAGCTCCTGTCAGGTTTTACTGAACTGGCGGCTGAGCTTGGGGTCCCTTTGGCCCCTGAGAAAACGGAAGGTCCAGTCCAGAAACTGACCTTTTTAGGGATTGAGATCGATACTGTTGCACAGCTGTCTAGGGTACCTTTTCAGAAGAAAGTGAAGATGAAGAAGATGAAGATATTGGATTTATATCCCGCCCTCCACTCCGAAGAGTCTCAGAGCGGCTCACAATCTCCTTTACCTTCCTCCCCCACAACAGACACCCTGTGAGGTGGGTGGGGCTGGAGAGGGCTCTCACAGCAGGACAACCTCTGCCAGAGCTATGGCTGACCCAAGGCCATGCTAACCGGTGCAAGTGGAGGAGTGGGGAATCAAACCCGGTTCTCCCAGATAAGAGTCCGCACACTTAACCACTTAACCACTACACCAAACTGGAGTTGAGGGTTAGGATTTTTGCTTTTCTCCTCAAGAAGAAGGTTACTCTGCTGGAGTTACAGCAGCTGGTGAGGCACCTTAACTTTGCGTGAAAAGTGGTTGCTCCTGGGAGGGCCTTTCTTAGGCGGCTGTGTGATGCTATGGCAGGGTTACGCCTGCCTCAGCATAGAACTCAGGTTACCTGAAGCATGAGGGATGATTTGAGGGTTTGGCAGGAATTTTTGGAGTCTTTCAATGGAGTCTCCTTTTGGAGAGACGACATGAGGCTCGAAGCTGAGCTTCAGGTCATGTCTGATGCTGCTGGTTCCTTGGGTTTTGGAGTCTATTTCCATGGACATTGGTGCGCGGATAGTTGGCCTGACTCCTGGGTAAAGGTTGGTGTGAACCGGGATCTTACGTTTCTCGAGTTCTTTCCTATTTTAGTCGCGGTTTGGCTGTGGGGGAAGGATATGGCCAATCACACTGTCCATTTTTGGTGTGATAATATGGCGGTAGTCCACGTCATTAATTCCCTTTCATCCAAATTGCAACAGGTGATGAGGTTGGTGAGGGCCTTCACTCTGTGCTGTTTGCGGCTTAATATTTTGTTTTTGGCCAAGCATGTTCCTGGGGTAAGTAACGGGGTGGCTGACACTCACTCTCGTAAACAGACGGAGAGGTTTCGTCAGCTGGCCCCGGATGCCAACAGAGAGGCGGTGCCAATGCCCCAGGAGCTATGGCTGATTGGAGAGCCGAGGCCTGCAGAGCCTAGCCATTGCACCAAGGCCTAACCATTGCACCCAGCACCAGGAAGTCTTATGAACGGGCTATGTGGCAGTTTGAAGACTTTAGGGCTGAGGTAGGGTATTGCATTGATTGGCCCCTCCCGGTGGAGCAGTTGCTCTACTACTGTGTTTCACTTCAAGGTAAGGGATTGGCCGTGCGATCCATCAGGGGGCGCCTGTCAGCATTGGCTTTTGCCAGTAAGGTGCAGGGTTATAGGGAGGAGACAGGTGGCAGGAGAGCGGTTGCGGTGACCCCTAGCCCTGGTCAGGCCACTGGTTGGGTTCCCTTGCCGTGGTTCATGTTGTTTAATAAAGTGGCCCAATTTTATTCCAAGGCATTGTGTCTGACTCTTTATTCCGACCTTGGGGGGCAATATGCCCCACCCCATTTCATCCTCATGGCAATACTGTGAGGGATAAGAGATGATGACTGAAACAAGATATTTGAACCCAGATCATTCTAGCTAACAGACTAACACACTAAATACCCTGCATCACACTGGGGAAATTGTGCTGATAAGTAGAGAAGGAAGGGCAAACTGCCCCAGGGTCCCATGAGGCTGAGCCCCTCTCCCCATTGTATTGGTACATTTTGTAATATACATTCCTGTTAGTTGCCACTGAGTGGCCAAGTAGCAGATTTGTTTTGTTCAGCAGTCAGTCAAGCCATGTTTCTGAGGAAGGTGGGGTTAGTTGAAGCCTGGTTCTAAGCTGGATGCCTGGCTGAGGCTTTGTGTGCTGCAGTTCAAATAAAGCAGATTTATACTCTTGACTGGGTGATGTGGGCTCCAAATGTTACACTGATGAAAAGGATAACCTGGATGCAATAGCCTTGCCTGTTTCTCTGCACTGTGTAAGTATAAGTGCAGAATGGCTGCATCTGTTGCTGGTCAGAAGGACTTGGTCCACTATGCAGAGAAACTCTCCAGTATTTCATTGCTAATGATATTAACAATATACAAACGCATGCAATTTTACTGAGTAGACATGGAGCAATGACTTTGGGCTTACTTAGATGTTTGGTAGCACCTGAAAAGCCCAGTGCCAAATCTTTTGAGGAGTTGATTGTAATTGTCATTGTCATTACAATCCCTTACCATCAGAGATTTAACAGTTTTTCACATCCATATGGAATTTCAGTAGCTGTTTTTGTAGCCTACATGGCCTCTCAGAACATTGTAATTTTAGAGACATTTTGAATTCTGTGCTGAGGAACAGGCTGGTATGTGGCATCAGTGATGAGAAGATTCAGGGATGCTTACAGGCAGAACTCAGCATAGACTTTTAAGAAGCTCTGGACATTACACAAGGAGATGGAGTCAAGCATACTTCAGACTTGCAGTGGACCTGTAAACTATCAAGGAATGCCCAGACACTCACAGCTATTGTGCTTTAAATTGTCCAAAGCTTCAATAGCTGAAGCTGCCAAGGGAACAGAGATGCTGCTCCAAAGGTGTAACTCCCTATTATCAGTGCAATGTTCAGTCATGCTTCTACAGGAATAGCAAGTCCTAGATATACCTGAAGTGAGGCCATCTAGCCAAGATGCGCCGGGGTGGGGGTTCTCCCACTCCAGAGGTCCCCAACCCGCTGGCCCAATGTGGGGGGAACCCCTCTCGATGTCGCTGGCATGATGACATCACTCACAAGTGACATCACAACAGCCTCTGGCTAGCAGCTTCCCCAGGCTGAGGAGAGGAGGAGGGAGTGACAGGAAAGAGGCAGATGCCATGGCCTCTGAGGAAATGCTTCATGGATTTCCCATCAACTTGGAATTGGCTGCCCTAATCAGGACTGGGCCCAATGAGTTCTCATTGAGTCTCTCTGTCTGTTTCCCTTCCAAA
Source organism: Heteronotia binoei (assembly GCF_032191835.1). NCBI lineage: Eukaryota > Metazoa > Chordata > Lepidosauria > Squamata > Gekkonidae > Heteronotia > Heteronotia binoei. The sequence goes on from NC_083243.1 coordinate 62,516,504, forward strand.
GGGGGAAGAGCCCTCAGCCAATTGAGAGAAGACTTTCTCTGACTCTTTCACGCCTACTCCCTCCTTCAGCCAACTGAGAGAAGGCGTTATCTATAGCTCTTTCCTTCCTCTTCCATCTCTCAGCCAGTTGAGGGAAGGCTTTCTCTCTCTCCTCTGTGAAGCAGTGTGACAGGTGGCTCAGCCAACTGGAGAACAGAGAGTGCCAGAAACTGCCAGAACTAAGATTGGTTGCCTTTTACTGACAGAATCAGCTTGGCTTGCTAGCAATAGCCACTCAGATGGGAAAGAGGAGCAGATTCAACCAATGCCATGCAAGTACTCTTGACTGATGATTTGGTGGGCCAAAGGTTGATGGAGTGCACCCCCAGCCAATGGGAGAGCTCTGTTTTGCCAAGATGAAAGGACTTTAATATCTATAGGATTATTCACTGGTATCATGTTGTATCATAGTAAAAGCAGTACCACTTTCTTGGGTGGTGGAGCTACTAGATGAAGACATTTCTGATGATATCATAGTCAAGTGCAATTGTACTGTGTGGAAGAATGCCACACAGAGGATTTGCTAGCAGAGATGAAGGTGCAATCAGCTTGGAGTGACTTGAGTTGGCAAAGTACACTAACATATTAACAGTCTTTATAGCTTTGGTTTCTACAAATGCAGAAATATATTCCGCAGAGACAATTTGAGAACCTGGAACCTCAAAGACAGCATGTGATGTCCCAGGAACATTAGCAATTACATTCCACCTTTGTAAAAGAACTAAAATAATAGAAATATTGGATTTATGGATTTGATGATTAGATTTGGGAATATAGACCTATTCTTGATAGTTCTTTCTAATCTCCCTTTTCTTTTTTTTTGTATCTAGGGAGAATTTGGGAATGGTCACATAATTTCTCTTCTTATCAGCAGGGAGAACAGTAATAATAGATAAAACTCATGGATTTTTAAAAACATCATTAAAAAAAAGAAACCTCAGATATTTAGGTGCTGCTGCTGGGCTGATTTGGTATCATCCAAATCTTTATTGTGATAGTTACTGTCTAGGGAAAAAAAATTATTTGGATTTCAGTAAAAATAATCAGGACAAGGTGAAGCAGAACTGTTAAGTACATGGAGAATTGGAGACTCCTTGAATTATGAACCATAATCAAATGCATTTTCAATGAATAAATCATTTCAGACATATATGATTGCTTCAGAAATGCAGAGTAACAATAGCAGGGGTTAAAGAGATTGTGGTAGATTTAGGATATTTAGACTTGAGTATAGTACTTGATAGTGTCTCATAAAGTCTTATCTGAAAATAATGAATTTGAAGTGAAAGCAGGAAAGGCAATTCTGCCTGTTAATAGGAAAAACTATTTTAGACTGAATTCCAGAAATTCAACTTGGACTCAGCCCCCCTCCCCCCACCTCTTAACTTTGGGATAATATGGAGGAGGGTATTTCCTAAAATTATATTTCATTTGTTAGCATTGATATCTAGATTTGCCATGATGTAACTTCAAGATTTACAGTGCAATACTTTGCAGCAGCAGTTCCCAACGTTTTTGACACCAGGGGCCAGTTTTGTGGAAGACAATTTTTCCATTGACCTGTGGGGGGGGGGGTGCTGGGGTTTTTGCTGCCCCAGGCCACCCCCACCCATGGTCTCATCCCTGCCCCCATCCCTGTCTTTAAATGGGGGGAGGAGATTGGGGCTGCTTCTGCTGCCTCCCCACTAGGCCATGAGGCAGGAGAAGCAGCCAACCAGCCTCCCCCTCCCATTTAAAGACCCCCCCGTTGATTGGGTAGGCAAAGGCTGCTGCCGTGCTGAGGGGTATGTGAAGATCGCTGCTGCACTGCCCCTTCTGCCTGCCTAGGACCCTGGTGGATGAAAGAGGCAGTGTGGCCTTGCTCTGAGGCCGCACCACCTCTTTCATCCATCCGGGTCCTGGGCCTGTGATAGGGGCAGTGGGGCTGCTCTGCCTAGCTCCGAGGCTGCCTCTCCTGCAAGGGGAGGCAGCCTCGGAGAGAGGGTTCTCTCCTTTGAGCCTGGCTGGGAAGTTGGGCTCAGAGGAGAGCACACACCAACATGTCCAGGGTTTCCCAAACTTTTTTTCCCCATGGCCATTATTTTTACATGGCCCACTAAAATTCAGGGGTGGAGCCAGGAGACTTTGGGGGTGAAGCCTGTTGTGTCACTTCCAGGTCAAGGGCCAAGTGATATCACTTCCAGGGCACACTGAACCAAAACTTCACTTTTTCCTGTGATGTCACTTTTAGAGCGCTCCCCCAAACCTGCCTCTTCTTCTGAAGAACTTTGTTTTCAGAAAAATCTCTCTGAAACTCATGCTGAGGAGGAAGCTAGGTGGAGGGAGGGAAAGAGCCCCAGGGCTTGTTTTACCAGGCTGCCTTAATTACACTGGAGAAATAGAAAGCACCTTTAAGACCAATAGTTTTATTCAAGGTATGAGCTTTTGTGTGCCTTGCTTCTCTCTCTCTCTCACTCACTCTCTCTCTCTGTGTTTTGTTGGGCTTGTTATGCCACAGCTCTCCTGGTACTACTGGGTTCACCTCCTCCTCACCCCTTCTTTTGCATTGTATTAAATAGTCAGTCTTTCTCAGTAGGAAAGCAACATGAACTAGATGAGGAATAGCAACAAGTCAATGAGTGAGAGTTGTGTCCAGACCACGTTCACTCGGCACATTTTCTTTGTAGACTTTTGTCTACATTTCCTTGTAGACTTTGAACCTAGATGTCCCAGATAGTAGGCTGATACTGATCACAATACACTGCTATCACTCTAATCTTGCACTGCCTCATAGGAGTTGCAGTTATTTTTCTGGGAAGGCTATAGTTTTGTAGACAAACAGCCCTCAGTCTCTGTTGTGTCTTGAACATAAGCTGTTATACCACATGGCGATCGCTACAGAGGCGACCCATGGGTCCCCGGATGTAGCTCGCCAGACGCCCCGCCCATCAAGATCTGTGGCAGGAAGTTTGACTGACCAGGATTGGACTGGTCAGACGAGGGGGCAGTTCCGAGTAATGTATATAAGCAGGACCCGGCCCGCGTGCTCTCTCTCTTGTGATGTGCTACTGAATAAACCATGTTGCCTTCCAAACCGTCTCGGTTTCAAGTACATTACAGTGGCGACGAAGGTGGGATCCTAGCCAGCCCACTCTAGAGGGGCTTCGCGGATCCAGTTGGAGACAAAGAAGGCAAGATAGATAGATAGATAGATGAATTTATTGTCATTGTTCTCAACAAAAAGAGAGCAACGAAATGAGGTGCTCTTCCACAAACATACCAACACATCAAACACACATATTCATAAACCATTTAAATACATCTGAAACCATTAAACCATTTAAACCATTTAAACCATTTAAATACATCTAAAACGGATAAACATTCATAAAACCATTAAAACCATTTAAACCATTAAATAAACATTCATAAAACCATTAAACATTCATAAAACCATTTGGAGACCGATACACCCGCCGCCGCAGCCACCATGGCTAACCAGAGCGGAACCACGGGCCATCTCGAAGAGTTCAACCCCGCTACTCCGGAGAGGTGGGAGACCTACACGGAGCGGGTTGAGTGCTACCTTTGAGTGAACAGGATAACGGAGGATAGTCTAAATAGAGACGTCCTCCTGAGCGTCTGCAGAGAGGCCACGTTCAAGATCACCAAGGGTCTCTCAGCCCCCGCGAGGATCACGGAGAAGACATACAAGGAGATAGTCAGACTCCTCACTGGGCACTTCTTGCCCCAACCCTCACTCATCGCACGCCGGTTCCTCTTTTACAAGAGGGACCAAGAGGCAGGAGAGATGGCAGCAGACTTCCTGGCTGCTCTCCGCCAAATCGTGGGCAACTGTAGCTTCGATAAGCTAGAGGAGACCCTGAGGGACCGTTTTGCCTGGGGCCTGAGGGGTGAAAGACTGCAACAAAAGCTCTTCACGAGGGAAGAGCTCACCCTCCAGAGTGCTTTCAACGAGGCTGTTTCGTTCGAGCGGACCACAAAAACCTTCCCCAACACGAGGGCCAAAGCCGTCCATCAGGAAGAGATGGGCCCAAGCCAACCTGACGAGGATGAGGCGCACTAGCTATGCCGCCAAACAGGATAGCCTAAGGAGAGACGTCCTCCTGAGCGTCTGCAGAGAGGCCACGTTCAAGATTGCCAAGGGTCTCTCAGCCCCCGCGAGGATCACGGAGAAGACATACAAGGAGATAGTCAGACTCCTCACTAGGCACTTCTTGCCCCAACCCTCACTCATTGCACGCCGAGCGACCGAGGGACCAGCCGCCACCAAGTGTGCCAGCTGCGGAGACCAACACGAGCGACAGGACTGCCCCTACTGCAACGTGGTCTGTAGAAGCTGTGGCAAGATGGGCCACATTGTGAGAGCTTGCCGGGCCAAGGCCACCCGCCGCCGCCAGTCTACCAACCAGGAATCGATTGGGGATTACTCGACCGCCTCGACCAGCGTGCAGGTAATTAACTTACCTGACGATACCTCCCAAAAGGTCAAGGTCTCAGTCAGGATGGAGGGCAAACCCTGCCTGATGGAACTGTACTCGGGTTTCTCCATCTCCATAATATCGGAGGAATCCTTGAGGAAGCTGTGCCCATGCGGCTGGCCCAGGCTGCGACCGGCATGCTTCGTGCTACGGGACTTTCAAAAAAACCCCGTTCAGATCCTGGGATGGGTAACGGTGGGGGTGGAGTATAAAGGGTTTAGGGAAAAACTCGACATACTAGTGGTTAAACGGCAGCTCACCACCTTGTTGGGCCTGGCCAGGTTCCGGCCGCTGGGAATAAAGATCGTGAGGGTGCAGCAGCTGGGGACACGGGGATTCGAAAACGTGTGCAGGGAGTTCCCAGAGGTGTTTGATGGGGATGGCCAGAGGGAAAACAGGGTGAAGAGTTCAGGGCATACACAACATGCAAGGAAGAACTATCCTCCCACAAGGGATGTCTTTTATGGGGGAGCAGGGTGGTGGTCCCCCCCCCCCCGCTGCGGAGACAAGTGCTGGAAGCCCTTCATGAAACACATCCAGTGATTGTATGGATGAAGGCCTTAGCACGCAGCTATGTATGGTGGCCGGGGATGGACGAAGAGATAGAGGGGTGGGTCTGGAGGTGCAAAGCATGCCAGGAATCCCGGCCCGAACTGTCCAGTGCCCCCGCTCAACGCTAGGAAGCACACAGGAAGCTGTGGTCTAGGCTACACATCGACTTTGCGAGGCCCTTTCAGGGCCAAATATTCTTCATCCTGGTGGATGCGTACACCAAGTGGCTGGAAGTTATTCCGGTAGCTTCAACCTCAACAGCGGCAGCAATCAGGGCGTTATGCAGGGTCCTGAGCACGCATGGGATTCCAGACACCATAGTCTCTGATAATGGGGCAGCTTTTACCTCCCGGGAATTCCAGGAGTTCTTGCAGAGATACCTAATACAGCACATACGGTCCACCCCCTTCCATCCGGCCACCAACGGCCAAGCAGAGCGGATGGTGCGCACCACTAAAGAAGCCCTGGGCTGTATCATGCAGAGGGACTGGGACCACCTCCTAGCTGCCTTCCTATTCGATAATAAGATAACCCCCAACCCAGTAACCGGGGTCAGCCCAGCCGAGTTGTTAATGGGACAGAAGCTAATCACAAGATTAGATTGGCTGCACCCCGATCGGGCCACTGACATCCACAGTTCCTCAGAGATCAGAGAAGTGGCCAGGGGGTTCTTCCTGGGGGATCCGATGTACGTGAGGAACTACACTAGCGGCCCCGAGTGGGTAGTGAGCCAGGTGCTACGTGTAATAGGGTCCCACTATTATGACGTATCAACAGAGGGAGGCAGTATCTTGCGGAGGCATATAGACCAAATGTGCTGCCGCACCTTACCGGAAGAGCCGGCTGCAATACGGAGCGAGGAGGAACCCACGGCCATGCCCACGCCGAGAGCGGCCCCGCCCCCGCCGACCATTCCGTCTGATCGGGCGGTAGAGCCACACCGAAGCGGGGGCGACTCCCCAAGAGTAGGGACACCTGACGAGCAGCAGGGCACAGACAATCATAGGCCGGCGTTCCTCCCATGCGGGGAAACCACCGCCCTGGCCGCAATGGCAGCCATGGCCCCGGCAGCACCTGTAACTGTTCCAACTCCACCAGTAATCCCAAGGAGGTCAACTAGGGAGTGCATGGCCTCCACTTACTTGCGGGTTTATGTGTCCTGAGCTAGGGGGAGAGGAGTGTTGTGTCTTGAACATAAGCTGTTATACCGCATGGCGATCGCTACAGAGGTGACCCGTGGGTCCCCGGATGTAGCTCGCCAGACGCCTTGCCCATCAAGATCTGTGGCGGGAAGTTTGACTGACCAGGATTGGACTGGTCAGATGAGGGGGCAGTTCCGGGTAATGTATATAAGCAGAACCCGGCCCACGTGCTCTCTCTCTTGTGATGTGCTACTGAATAAACCATATTGCCTTCCAAACCGTCTCGGTTTCAAGTACATTACAGTCTCTGTCAGGATACCTTCACATGTTCTTGACCAGCGCACAAAGCAACTTATCTACAAAAGCGTACAATGCCCAGCCATTTCATGTTTCCCCCTGGGTCGCAGGGTTGGAGCATTGACTATGAGATTTCTGCACTGTCAATAAATCAAAAGTTGGTTTGAAGCTTACAGAAATACACCTGAACAGCATACTCAAGATTGCTACAGAAGTTTTGATGTAGTAATTCAGAGCGAGATGTCAATTCACAGAGACTGTTAAATAAAATATTGTAAAAGAGCTAATGTTTTAAGCATGTTTTTATTTCATGTAAAAATTAATATATTTAATTGTGTTTGTGCCCTTTATAAAGTTTATATCTCTGCTACCTGGCATTGCATTTTATGACACACATGGCCCAGCCCAAACAGGTCTCATGTCAGATTCAGCCCTTATAACAAATGAGTTCGACACCACTGCACTAGAGCTTGGCAATAAGAAAAGGTAGCTCCACAGCTGCTCTAATCAGTTTAAAAAAATGTTTGGTCAATTTCAGAATTTTTTTTTTAAAGACTTTGCTTGTGTTCCTTTGTGTTCCCTTTCATTCAATGAACTGAACTCGGAGGAATTAAATGGAAGGCACTTACCTGATATTACTGTGCAATACGGCAATCACATTTTTTTTAAAGCCTTGGGAGCCACCCCCAATATGTCACAAGTGATGTCTCCCCCCAGCTGCAGAATAAATACACAAGATTACAGGATAAATACACTGGAGAAAAAAGAATGGTGCACAGAACAAGCATACAAATCCAAGGACAGAGAAACAGAGGAGTTTAGAGACATAGACGGAATTATGAGGTGATATTTCCCATCCAGATGTGCAGAAGTCTGCAGAAAGGAGATAATGAATGACCAGCATATCACAAATAGACCCAAATTGTGAGTTTGGGGGTGCTATTCTGCTAGGCACCCTAGAGTGACACACAAAGCCATGGCTGGGGAGCTGTTTTTGTAGACTAGAGAAAGTATTCTGAGGGGCAGGATTATTGGTCTGAACAAAGGACTGAGAGGTTTCCTAAACTCTGATCAAAAGGTGTAATCAGGCCTGGCGCTAGGGTTTTTCCCGCCCGAGGCAGAACCCTACACCAGTGCCCCCCCTCATGTCCCCTGCCCGGCAGCTCTGTCCTGCCTCCCCCCTGGCTGTGATGCACCTTGGCCCTTCTGCAGCTGCAATGGGGCGTGCATCTTCTCCTTCTTTAAAGAACATGCTGGAGGACACTTCTTCCCCCCTCCTTTCCCGAACTGGAAGGGAGGGGGAGCCAAGCCTCCTCCAGCACATTCTTAGAAGGATAAGATGCATGCCGCATCGCAGCCAGTGGGGTAGAGATGCGGTGCACTCTGATCATGCCTGGGGGAGGGAGGTGGAGTGGAAGGGACAGGATGGGATGAGAAGGGAAGGGAGGGGGTGGCGATGGGGGTTGGGGACCCCAAAAAGAACACTGGGCGCCTTCCCCTGCTCAGCATGCTCTGAGTTCGGAGCATGCTGGGCAGGGGAAGCCACGTTCTTTCTCGGCTCTGAGGGATCGGGAGAGCTCCTCCAATCTTGCTGAGAACTTTGAATACTTATCAGTGTGTGTGTGGGGGGGGGGGAGCAGATTGCACATAGAAAAGACAGATGTTCTGTTTCTGCAACCTCCAGAGTCCTTTTTCTCATGATCATATGTGTGTCCCCTTCAGGACTACCCACAGACCCAGGAGCAATGCTTTGGGGGATCCTGGAGTAGTTCAGTGGTGGGGGTGCCTGTAAATGTGGGTATAACAGGTTATTTTCAGATGCAGGGTATAACAGTGGTTTTACCAGCAAAAACCTGCAAATTTAAGAGCCTATGGTGATTTAAAGCAAAAATCCTCTAGTTATGAAGATGTAAAAGTGAGGGAGTTCTTTTAATTCCTTCCACATAATATCTTGTAAAACATCAGTGATATTTTCCATTTCTTTTCCCTCAACAGCAAAGAGTTTTTGTATTAAGAAAGCATAGCTAGTATTCCATTGTAGAACATACTGCTGACTACCTGGGGAATAACTTGACCAGTACAAGTAGCCAACAGAGAATGCAGCTTCTATTTTCTGCACATCCTACACTATGTATCTCATTGAGATGCGTGCATAGCTTCCTGCTGACTTTGAGATTGTTTAGGGATAAGGCGAACAAGGGAGGAAAACGACATGGAACATTCAGAACGCTCCAAAATGTCTGTCCCAAGCCACAGTCTGACCGCTGTTTTTCACATTTACATCCATTCACAGCTCAAGTAAAGACAGGCTGCAGCCAGAGAAGATACAAAGAGACAAAACCCTGCAAGCATCCACTCCTGTTGAGCTTATGTTGGGTTTTAGATGTCTGATGTCAGAACTGCATGGGATTCTATTATTTGTGAAACTCCTGAAATGATTCGTTTTAACAAAAATTCCCCAAACTGAATCTTGGCAGGGGTTCAATAATAACTGTTTGGAAAGTGGATCTTGAAAAGTGAAGCTGTATAACCAATTGCTTAGGTCCTGTTTGTCTAGAAGTTACCCTCCCCCCAATGTTCCAGTGTAGTGACCTGAGACTGACTGAAAGCATCCCGTATTTTAATCATGGATTGGAGAATTCCTTAAATCATTTAGTCTGGAAATAATCAGGGGCAGGCAGACTTGTTTTCCAGACATGATTTTGCTGTGACTTCTCAGGTTCTTCCTCTGCTGGATCATTTAATGGGCTCAGTATGCAGGGTGAGACCTGCATAGGTATTGGCTTGAAAGTAAAACTAAAAATTTTCTTAGGTACAGGAGAAAAATCACATAGACTTTTGCTTAAAACACTGAAAATTCCATTCAAGAAGTCAGTGAATTTCCTCAGATAATCTGCAGTGGTGACAAATGACAGCAGTAATAATGGGGGTTAAAATACAAAAATATCTGCCTTGCTGACAAGTGGAGCAAAGTGTCGGAAGATGGCAGAGCTGTGCTACATGATCCAAGGGGGTAGGGATGCTGCCACAGAGCCATGGTGAGTTAATACAAGGTCTCTTCGAAGATGAAAAATAATAATTAAACACTGCTTGTCAATTAATGCCAGCCTAAAAAAGGCCCTACACTTAGATTAAGTGAGCAGAATGGGTTGCTTGAAAACAGCAAGAAAAGAGGAAGGAAAGTCGTATGGAATAATAGAAGAGAGACAGTGAAAACAGAGAGTAATTAAACACACATGCATTTTCTCAGAGTTGGGGCACTCATATTTCTAATTAGAATTTCAGTTTAGGAGCCTAATTTAACCTTAGGGAGTCTTTATATTCATGTCACTGTTGTGCACAGCAATCAGTCTGGTGCTCACATCTGACAAGCACACTTAGTTTTCATTTTGCATATAGCAGAAATCTGCTCTGTAGTAGAATTTCTCATGTAAGGACTGTGGGAGCAGTGCACCATGCATTTTCTTCCTTGCAGTGAACGACACCCTGTGGCTATAGTCCCACGTAAGTGATCCTACTGGCAACAGCCATTAACTTAATGCACAGTACTGAAAGGACCTGGATCAATCTCCAACTAAAAAACTTTGCTGCTCTTTTGCCTCCAACCAGGATCAACCCAGCTAGCATTTCAGTGCACAGCATTTCTACATTCTGGCAATAATTGTCCCATCTCAGGCTTTGGAAAGGTTTTATGATCCATATAAGCATGGGTTCTGTTTGTGCGTGCCATTTCATTCTCTGGAGCTGTGCTGTTAGCTAGGTAATGGCTGGCAGGGAAGCATGACTGAAAGAAGCTTAACTATTTGCAGATGGAGGGACAGTGAATAGAATCATAGGGAAATCACAATCGATCCCTCCCCTCTGTGACAGGCTGAGCAGTGTTGCACTAACACATCCTCATGAAAGGTGGCTCACACATGTGATAGATGATGTAGGATTAAAGCAGGTGTTTCCTTCCCTCCTTACACAGTCCTTACACCCCCCAAAATTAGACAAAAGAGATATATGAGAAGGATCCAGCTTCTCTCTGTACATGAGAGTACTTATGAAAGTCCAAATTGCTGGGTTCCAGTCTTGACTTTCCTTTCAGGTAAAAGCATCGAAGCACACACCCACATCAATTCCCCCTACAAAGACATCTTCTCAGCTGCTTTTAGCTCCAGAAGGTAAAAAAGACAGGCAATGTTCCATTCATCTGTAAAGAGAGTAGAGAGAAGGAGCCTATTTTCAAACAAAAATAGAGCATTTGGCCCTGAAAAGTTAAAACCTGACTGATCCTGTTGTGTACTGAATTTAAGGCTTTGTGACAGCCTTGCACACCTTGGAGTGACCACAGGGAACTGCAGACTACCTTGATGGATTTGAACTCAAAGCTTAAACCAATGATGGGTGAGGGTGCAAAACTGGACCACAATGATTTGGTATGAGACTCTGGGGGGGCAGTTCATTGCATGTTTTATAAAAGGGGTCTCGGTGCACATTTGCAAAGAGTTTCCGAGAGTCTTTGACAGGGCTCTTGACTGCTACACAGGACCACCGGTATCCTTGCAACTCAACTCGGCGGTCCAGCCCATAAGACTGAAAGCCTAGCATGTTCTGTTTGCACTGAAACAAAAAATTGAGGCTGAACTAGACTGCCTCGTGGACCGGGGGCCTTGGAGCTGGTCCCTCATGCCCTCTGGGAAATCCTGATTGTTACGCCAGTTAAGCCTAAAGGGGATGTCCACATCTGCACAGACTACAAGTGGCACTCCAGGACCACACATACCTGGTTCCCATTGTCAGCCACATCTTGGCTTCCCTTGTGGGCTCAACAATTTTTGGGAAGCTGGATCTTGCCCAGGTCTACCAGCAGCTTTCGGTGGATGACTGGACTGCAGAGACTCAGACAATCGTCACCCACTGGGGGTCTTTTAAATGGCCACAGTTTGGGGTGAGCATGGCCCTGGGAATATTCCAAAACCTAATAGACTCTCTCCTCAAAGGGATCACAGGAGTTCAACTGTTCTTTGACGAAGTTCTGATTGCTGCCCCTACCACGGAGGAGTTTGGCTGCCAGCTCCGCTCCATGCTGCAATGCTTCAGGGCGGCTGGCCTTAAGGTGAAGAGGGAAAAGTGCTTGTTGGGCATCTCAAGGATCATGTTTCTGGGTTTTGTGGCGGGGTGTGGAAGTTCCACGACTACCTGTATGGGCACCCCTTCACCATTGCGATGGACCACAAGCCACTGCTCTGCTTGCTCCTGCCAGACCTCACAGATCCTGTCACCTCAGGTCCTCTGGTGGAACATCCTTCTGGGTGCCTACCTCTACAACCTAGTCTACTGTCCTGGGAAGTCGATGGGCCATGTGGATGCTCTCAGCTGATTTCCACTTCCCTCCATGGACCCGGATTCAGCCCCAGCACACCAGGTCCTCTCAACAGAGACTCTCCCCAATCGTCCACTACATATGGCTGATGTTGCCAAACATATGGCCTGGGACCCCATCCTCTCCAGTGTAGCCCACTGGGTGGGAAGGGGGTGGCCCACCAGCCGAGTGAGCCCAGAATTCACAGCATTTGCTTCATGCAGGGATGAACTGTTGGCACACAAGGGGTGTCTCTTATGGGGAAGCCATGTCGTGGTTCCCCTGCTGCGCTGTCGGATGCTTCTGAAAGAGCTGGAAAGCCAGGAGGGAAACAAAGACGATGGAGACAGCTTAGAGCCTGCGTTGCCACAGACCTTGTCTGCACCAACACCTATCCTCCTGGCAACCAAACCCCACAGAGAAATAGCTCCTCTACTCTCAGAGGGAAGAACTTTCAAAGGGCTCCCACTTGCTACGCCGCTGCCAAGCGTTCTGGTTCCTCCACCATAACCAAGAATGAGCGTGGCCAAGCCTAACTCAGCTCAGGCAGCACCTCCTCCACAGGCAGAGCTCCGGTGCTCACAGAGGAAGCAGCGCCAGCCAAAGTACCTAGAGGACTATGTTTGCTAGTACTTTGGAACCTGGGTGGGAGGGGTGCTGTGTACTGAATTTAAGGCTTCGTGATAGCCTCACATGCCTCGGAGTGACCACAGGGAACTCCAAGGTTATAGAGCATATGCTACAGCAGCACTTAAGCTATGCTCTAAAGGAAGGGGCAGTGGAGGGCTGGCTATATTAGTCAATGTTGATCTAAGGGTGGAAATTCAAACTTTAGACTCACCAAGTCCTAACTGCATACATACAGGCCTAGATATAAAATTTGTCCTGTGCATTAATGAATATCTCCCACCTAAGCGATCCAAAATCCATAATGAATGTAAGCTATGGGAACAACTATCCATAACTCTAGAAGACCTGGTGTATCAGTATCCCCAGCAAAACAAAAAATATCAGTACTGCTATATGTGGATGATATGGTTTTGTTTTCCCTAATGAGAATTGGTCTGAAGAGACTTCTAGTTAGTTTGGGAGATTACTGTAAAGAGGAGAGATTATCTATCAACTACTCCAAAACCAAGGTAGTGGTCTTTTGGAAAAGACCTAAAAAATATATCTGGAACATCCATGGCGTTCTAATAGAACTGTGTAAGATATAGGAATACCTGGATCTAACATTTAGTGAAACACTAAACTTGAACGTCCATGTAGCCTCCATTAAATCAACTGCAAATAAGCTATCGGGAATCCTGAGATTTTACTGAACTAAAGGGGGTTTCCTAATAGACCCTGCTGTTAAGTTCTTTATTATCAAAGTAGTTCCTCCTGTAATGTATGGAATAGAACTCTGGGGTGGAAGGAACAAATATTGACCAGCTTGGAGACTGTGCCAAACTATTTTTTGAGGTGGCTATTGTTTTTGCCTAAAGGATCGCCTGCAGCCTTAATGAGAGCAGAATTAGGTGCACCATCACGTAGGGCTCGAGCTCACATAGCGACCTTGAAATCAAAGTTGAAATTTCAACAGCTTCCAAAAGAAACTCTCAGTAAAATAATCGACTCTGTTTTATTAAGCAATGACAAAGCTCGTGCTGAATTTTATAATGACACCATCGCACGATACACTGTGCCCGACACTGTGCCTCCCTGAACATCCGGGATTTGTGTCAATGGGTATATAATGAGGATGCATTACCAGACAACGCACTGATAACACAGTCAAAATCTGCACCATGGTATCATAGGATAAAAAAAGACGGTTTAAGATCCTCGTACTTGACAGAACTTGCAGTTTAAAGCCTAAGAGCAGCATTTACTGCACTCCATTTTCAGACCATGCCCACGGAACTGCTGCTTGGAAGATACACCAAGAAACCACAGGAACAATGTGTATGTGGAATTGCAGTGGAAGATATCTACCACTACATAATGGTTTGTCCTTTATATTCAGATCTAGGAGGCAAATTTCTATCTGGAATTTTAAGCCACATACATAACTTACCTGACAATGAGAAGTTGGTTTACCTACCATCAGATATGAATCCTTTGAAAAGGATAGCACTCTTTGCACTTGCAGCTAGAAAAGTTAGATCCAAGGTGAACCGTAGTGATGCATCATACTGAGCTCTATAGTTCAGCATAGTTAATATTATTTAACTATTTTAAACGTTGTATTCTTGAAATTTTAGAAGCACCATACAGTTTTAACCTGAAGATTTGGTTTTTAAACTTGGTATTTTGAATGAAAATTCTATATTGTGTTTTTCGTAATGTGCTTTTATATTGTAATGGCCAATGGCCATGTACAATAAACTATTCACCCAGTAACAAGTCTCTTGTAGTATGATATCAAAAATGGGTAGAAAGGAACTGACCTCTGGAAAGAGACGTTTTGACTTCTAGTCAGCTGCATTCCAACTTACTATTTTCCTATTACTGCAAAGGTATTGTAATTCCAAGCTCTGTTCACAACTTGAGTGCGATCCTGGCAGAAGCTGGGTTCAGATAGCTGTCTCAAGGTTGACTCAGCATTCCATCCTTCTGAGGTTGGTAAAATGAGTATCCAGCTTGCTGGGGATAAAGTGTAGATGACTGGGGAAGGCAATGGCAAACCACCCCATAAAAAATCTGCCAAAAAAGTCATGATGTGACATCATGGGTCGGAAACGACTTGGTGTTTGCACAGGGGACTATCTTTGCCTTTTTTAATTGCCATTGATTGTTGGACATGGCATTTTCAATTGGGCTAGCTGAGAGGGCAAAACTGGGATTTACAGAGCATATCTGGATTTTGGGTTTAAGGGGGACTGGGGCTGAAGAGTATGGAGCATCATGAGAGAGTTTTACAAGGAAGGGAACGATCCCTCCCATGACTTTGTGGAGTGTTTTCCCCCTCCTTTTCTTGATTTCTTCATATGTTGTTAGCTTCTCTCTCTAGATTGAGAGATAAAGTTGTTAGCTTATCTCTCTAGATTGAGAGTTTTTTAATGATTGTAATGTAATGACTTTTGCATTCTTGTTATTATTCTTGTAATTATTAGCAGGTTTAGTTGTGTTCCTTTGTTGGACTTTAAGTGAGTTTGTTAGACTTTGAGTTTGTAATTGTTATAATCTCTTAATATCAGTTTGCTTTTCAAGAGGGAGAACCTCAACAGAATATAAGAAACTTCTATCAATAGTGTCCAGGTCATTTTCCTTTGGAAATATTGGGAAACAGTTCTGATTTTTTTCTTCATCCTTTGTGGTTCAAGCACTGGAGTTTTAAAAGCCTTCCTCCTGGCTATTGGGGATCGACTACTGTTGGTTTTTAATAGTTTGGATACTTTTAAAAATACTCGTATGCACTGCCTCTCAGCATGCATATGCCTGATGTCTCCCACAGATCTCTTCATGAGAGATATAACTCATGGGAATTTCATCTCATTTGGGAGGTGGATGGGGGAAACTACCTGAAAATGTGTAAACTCTGATGTTAAAGAATCTATCTCATGTTTTGAAATTATACATGACCATGCTTCAAACCTGGCTCTGCTTTGTTTTTGCAGTTCTTAGTATTAGTGCAAATGAGTTAGTGCAAATGAGTTCTATGATCAGGATTAGTGCAATTCTGGCAATCTGTCCATGTTCTAGAGTAATTCTGAATCTACTTCCTACAGTATTTAGGTTTGACTGCACTACATAGAACAGGAGTGGCCAATCTTGCTTAATGTAAGAGCCATATGGAATAAATGCCAGATGTTTGAGAGCCACAAGAGCTGAATAAATATCACACACACATCTTTATTAAAACTCTTAATTCTTTTCACGGAAAGATAAAATACATATGTATGCACTTTACAACACAACCATGCTAGGAGACCTTTGTTAAAAACCCCTCCCGCAAAAAAAAAAAATCTGGGAATAACAGTTCCCATTAGACCAGCATAGGAAAAGGTTAGGAAATTATTTTTTGGCACCTGTGGGGGAAGGACACACACATGTACCATATAAACCACTGATTACTGTTTGCATCATTATGCATCTTTCTTTGCCTTGACACCAAGGGTAGTAAATAGAGCACCTACAAGAGCTATGAAACTAAGGGGGGATTCTGCACCACCTTTTTAAATTCTGTTTCTCCTTCCAGTTGGCTACTTCAGCCCTTGTACTCTTTCCCCACTCTAGGTCTCCAAGCAACCTCTGTGGTGGTGGAGGAGAGCTTGCACGTCTATCTATTTCCCCCTCCTTCCCCACTTCACACATGGCAGAAATAGTCACCTACCTATGGATCTGTTCTCAGAGGTTGACTGAGGTCCCAATGCTAAGCATGCTTACTTGAAAGTAAGGCTGCATTAAGTTCCTCTTTGATTTCCAGGAGTCACACAATGTGTATGAAAGAGCTGCATGTATCTTCCAAGCCACAGTTTGACCACCCTTGAGATAGAAGGTTATGGGCAACTGCTATTCCCAGTTTGTTTGAGGACCTAGCATTCTAGAACCAGCCATTATTTAAGCAGTGCCCTGCATATTTAGGCATTAAAATTGCCAGACACTTCTGTACAGGAGTAATAATCCTCAAGTCACTCTCTCACTTTACAGTCTGTGAAATATTTTCTCTCTTCTTACTTCCCACCTAAACAGATGGACCCTGTGGTTGAAAGAACAGTCAATAGGGCAGAATGATAATTAGTGTTACCAAAATGTGCTGAAGAGAAGTATGCTCTGCATAACTTTCCTTGAGAAGTGAAAATGTCACTTTAGCAAACAGATCTGTCTCTTTCCATATCCAGCAAATCTATACTGACTCAAGCCCTTCTAAGGTGTTTTGAATCGGCAGGAAAAAAGCAAAAGCTAAGATGTCACCACAGATGTCACTTCTGCTGCTTATGTTACAGTGCTTATTGCCATTAACAATTGTTATCAAACACATTTGAACCACTGCATCTCATATTTTTCATCTTGTGCTTTAGCTCTAAATCTGGAAATGTGAGGGCCCCCTAAAACCAACAGAAAAATTCAGGGGAAAACACTTCACTGATATTTTCCCCAACTGCCCCCCTCCAAATTTGGCTATGAGCCAAGAAGGAAGATAGGGTGTAAATATTTTAGTAAATAAATTAAATAAACATTTTCCAACAAAAAACGGGGAAATCTGGGGGAACACTGAGAATAAATTCCAGAATAAATATTTTTCTTTAGACATGAGTGAATCCTGATATTTTAAGTGTGCACATGCAATTCAGCCGCATTCCAATCAATAGCAGTTCTTCTCCAATAAAGCACAGGTTTTTAGTGATTTTAACCATAAACTCCTCAATTTGCAGATGACTCCTAAAAAAGAGTGCACCACACCTACACTCGCCAGCCCTGTTTGCCTTCAAGTGGTTCTTCTGTAGCAAAGCTCATTCCTACACTTCATACTCCTTTCTACTTCTGCTACAAAGTGACAGGCTGTGCAGGAGAGCCACACAAGGGTTTCTTTCAGTGCATCTTAGGGGAAATCAAATGCAATAGTATGCCAAGCACAAGGCTCTCTAGCATAACCCACATGGAAATCAGAAAATACTGGAGATTTATACATCTGGTATTCTATCAGTTTCCTCAGCCCCAAACAGTCAGTGGAAATAGTGGACTGTCTGGTACAAAACTGGACATCTGGCAACCCTATTCAGTCACATCCCTGTCTCTGTTCTGCCTCCTACTCCCTGCCTCCTCTTCTAAGGCTTTCAGCAACTGAAATGAATGCAATAATAATAAAGCTGTTTGTAATACTACAGCAAAACAGGAAATTGTAAAATCATAAAAAACATAACAATCTGATCAAAATGGGCAGCTGTGTTAGCCTGTTTGTAGTAGAAAAAAAAGAGCAAGAGTCCAGTAGCATCTTTAAGTCATGAAAGTGACTCATGAAAGCGCATACCCTGGCACAAATTTTGTTAGTCTTTAAGGTACTACTAGACTCTTGCTCTTTTCTACTGGTAAAAATCAGAGATACTGTAAATTCAGTGCCAAACAAAAATTTAAAAAACCCTAATAATCATATTGAGGATAGTGTGGAATGGTTTTCTGAGACCCAGAAGGTAAGACCAGAACCAATGGGTTGAAATTAAATCAGAAGAATTTCCGGCTCAACAGTAGAACTTCCTGACAGTTAGAGCGTTTCCTAAGTGGAACAGGCTTCCTTGGGAGGTGGTGGGCTCTCCTTCTTCAGAGGTTTTTAAACAGAGGCTAGATGGCCATCTGACAGCAATATCCTGTGAAGATATTTGTGAATTTCCTGCATTGTGCAGGGGGTTGGACTAAATGACCTTGGAGGTCCCTTCCAACTTCAGGGTCATTTAGTCCAACCCCCTGCATGGAACTCAATCCGGACAAAGACACCTTCTATCAATCTCTGGAAAACTAGGAGGGATTCAAGCATACTTCTAAAACACACTCTCAAAGTTTTGTGTATGAAGCCCTATATCAGCGTAAACCACAGGATATCTTCCTCCATGATTTGAATATATGGTTATTGAAGTATTTTGTACAAGCATACCAATTTATTTGGGTGTGTTAGGTAATAGCTAAAGCAATACTAAAATGTTGACACTGTGCATTTGTTTGAATGTAAAAATATAGTATAGTAAAAAGGTGGCCAGAAAGTGAAGGAATAACAAGGCACTTGCTTTTGCACTGGCACCATATGTTAAAGAGAAAGTGTGAGATACCATGACACAGGTGCTGAGGCCTAGTCACCAAGAGGAGAGGTGATTTGATTCTTGGCAAATGCATAATCAAAGTATCAAGGCTGGGAAAGGCTATGAGGAATTTTGATTAACACACCTAACGCTTCTAGCATGCAATCTGTGTGGGGGAGTATCTACCAAAAGATTCATCTGCCAAGCAGGCTCTAGCCCACAACAACTTATGCCTCAATATATGTGTTATGTTTAAGAAGCTTCCCCCCCCCCCCCAAAAAGGTTAGTTTTCATTGTAAAGCATCCTTTAAAAAACACACACACACAAATGTGTGAGCTATCATGTTATTCCAAATGCTACTGTAGAGAAATGTGAATCTCCATTAGGCTTAAGGAAGCAGGGAGGAGCCAGAAGTCCTAAATGGAAGTGTGTGTGTGTGTGGGGGGGAGTGGAAAGCAGAAACTGCACAGGAAAGGAACCAAGTGAGAGAAAGCTGTTCTCTATGTGTGGTTCAGGGGCCTTCATGCTCCTACCCTTAGCAGCTCCCGTATCCATCATGTAGGCTTCCCCCCCCCACCCTGGCGGGGGACTCCTGGGTTCGCAGCCTCATCTCCTGCTCTTTAAAAATCGGGAAGCGGGGTGGGAGGGTGGAGGGGGGGAGAACATATGTGTAGGCTTCATATTGTTGTAGAGCTCCTGAGTTGTTTGTAAAATGTGTGCCCCTTTAAGGCTGGGCAGGAAGCAGGAAACAGGAAGGGCTTTGGAGAACAGCCCCTCCCTTTTTTTCCTTTCATTTTCACAGCAAGTAGAGTTCTCCGGAAGAAGATCTAGTAAGTATTTGTGTGTGTGAGAGGGAGGGGGCAGGGGATTCCCTGGTTTGGAGGCCCTCCCCCCTTTAGTAAGCATGGGGGGGGGAGGGAAATGTCTACTGGGCACTCTATTATTCCCTATGGAGAACGATTCCCATAGGGAATAATAGGGAATTGATCCGTGGGTATTGGGGGCTCTGGGGGGGCTATTGTTTGAGGTAGAGGCACCAGATTTTCAGTACAGCATCTAGTGCCTCTCCCCAAAATACCCCCCAAGTTTCAAAACGATTGGACCAGGGGGTCCAATTCTATGAGCCCCAAAAGATGGTGCCCCTATCCTTAATTATTTCCTATGGAATAAAGGCATTTAAAAAGGTGTGCTGTCCCTTTAAATGTGATAGCCAGAACTCCCTTGGAGTTCAATTATGCTTGTCACATCCTTGTTCCTGGCTCCACCCCCAATGTCTCCTGGCTCCACCCCCAAAGTCCCCAGATTTTTCTTTAATTGGACTTGGCAACCCTACCATCATGCCTTTTTCTGTCCTGCTTGGGCTTGCAGAGCCTCAGCACTGGAGAGAGTAAGGAGTTCTCTCCACTAGGTCACTCTTACACAACCTGAAGAGAGAGCCCAGCCACTGCCTGCTCCTAAGCCTCTTATGGAATTATTACAATAGGCTGCAGTTGTTCAGTCAATTCTACTGAAGTTCCACAAGAACTCACAGTCTCAAGAGACCTCATAGGAATCTTGGACTGCACCTGCAACGTCTCCCCTCCCCCACCTCGCCCTGGCTAAACTGCCAGTATCCATTGGCAATGATTGAAATAGGGCTTTGAAAGGCCCATACTCAGGGGTCATTTCATAGAAAAAGAGTCATTGGCACAACTCATTTGCATAACTCATTTGCATGTACCACAACCTCCCAGTGGGACCTGGTGATCTCCCAGAACTAAACTGAATTCTAGCTTTGGAGATCTGTCCCCCTGAAGACATGGAACGTAGACTATTTGCACAATATCCAGCTGAGGTCTTTCCCCTCCCCAAACCCTGCCCTCCTCAGACTCCACCACAAAATCTCCAGTTGTTTCCCTGCTTGGAGCTGGCAACCCTAGGCCTAGCCCTGATAAGTCCTCCCTCAATGGGTAAAATAGGTCTGGAAAGAGTGCTGTCTTTATCCTCAAATAAACCCAGCCTGGAATACTGTAGGTGCCTACAGCCAGTGAAGGGATCCATTGCTTAAAGCTACAGGTGCTCCTTTTAAAATCATTTTTGGCTTTTTTTTTTTTTTAAAACAATGTGGTGGTGGGTTTTTAGATTTCACTTTTTTCTGCAAACCTGGGGCCCTTTTCAGATTTATCGAAAAACCTGTATTTGCTGTTTACAGCTCCAGTCACCAGATTAAATATCCAAAGATTAGCCAACTTCACTATTATTTATTAGACCTGAGAAAGGTATAATACCATAGATGCCACCATCCAAAGAAGCCATTTCCTCCAGGTGGGGACTGGAGATTACTTGGAATCATAACTGCTGAGGTTGCTTCCCTCTCCAAGTCTCACCCTCCAAGGTTCCACCCCAAATCTCCTGGAATTGTTCAAGCTGGAGCTGGCCACCTTAGGAAAACCAATGAAAAAGCAAGAATCTGTGGGGGCCTTTAGAAAAGGGAAAGAGGAAATAGTGGTAGGTGGGAAATGAGAGGCCAACCACAAATCTTTGTACCACAGTGGTCAGATTTTTTTCTGTCCAGAAAAGGCTGTATCTGGCTAACCAT
Organism: Heteronotia binoei; assembly: GCF_032191835.1. NCBI lineage: Eukaryota > Metazoa > Chordata > Lepidosauria > Squamata > Gekkonidae > Heteronotia > Heteronotia binoei. The sequence goes on from NC_083243.1 coordinate 62,537,657, forward strand.
CTGAAGCTATAAAAGCAGGGCTTTTTCTGAGCAGGAACGCACAGGAACACAGTTCTGGCCTAATATGCAAATGAGTTCCTTCTGGGCTTTTTTTGCAAAAAAAGCCTTGTTTGGAACAATGGTGCTGTCAGGGAGTGTGAATGAGTTCCTGCTGGTCTTTTTCTACAAAAAAAAGCCTTGTGTAAAAGGCATTCTTGGCTACAGCTGCTCTCTATTTATCCAGCAGTAGTCCTGGGTCCAAGAACAGCCCCAGATAGGGTTGCCAGGTCCAACTTGGGTAATATCAGGGGATTTTGAGGGTGGAGTCAGGAGACTCTCCCGTTCCAAATAAATAAATAAAAATATAGCAGTGCAGTCACCCTAAATACAGTCTTCATTTCCTTGTCCTCTTTTTTGTTCCCCAGCAGCTGCACTTCCACTAAATTAAAATGAACACACACACACAAACACACACACACACTCACTCACAAAGCAGCCAAAATGAACAGTTTGTATCCCTACACTTTTATGATCTCCCTCGGGCAATGGTATAGTGTAAGCCGAAATGCCCTCAAAACGAGGTTGGGGAATTAGTCAGGTGGGCACCTGGCTCACTAGGGATCGTTTTCCCATTGTATATAAGATTAACCAACCAGAGAGTAATGCTTAAATAATGGGGACTCTAATTTAGTAAAACCAATTATAATTTATTAAGAAAAATATAGTCTTCCATACAAGATAAAAATACACATACAATCACACATACAGTCCTAGGAAATATAGATAGGGGAACATAAAGGGTAGACACACAGGGTAATATTTACCTATCATAGTCTTCGAGGAAGGCTCCAATTGGCGACGAGTGAGGGAGTGGGTAAGAGACCTGAAACTGATCAGGAATCGGGGATGGATCTATGCAGCGGAAGGTGGGATACTGATAGAAGCACACCTGTGGGTAGCTAGTCCACAGGTTATAAGGACTCTCTTGAGCCCTCAGGGGATGGGAGGTATGAGGGAGGAGAGAGGGGAGGCTCTGCAGTGACTATAAGGGCTGGACTACTGCAGTAGCGAATAGAAAGTTCCTTGGCGGCACCTAATTGGGTACCTGCTCTTGACCAATGAACTTGCCTGGATCCTGTATACCTGAGAGAACTTTCAGATTGAAACAGGCCTTGGGGTAGCTCCAAAGTGACAGTTGGGAAGAAGAATAGAAGTGACTACTGGATGGGGGACACTTAAGTTTAGATGGGCTTATCTAAAAAGGTGACAATAGAGAATCAGATATTGGCCTAGGTATCACCCAGATCAGACAAAGGACTTGGCTCTGGCATGAGATGGTCTTCCTCTTTTTCTATCTTCTTTGGGTATGAATCTTTGTCCAAGGTTCCGTTGGACAAACGACAGTTGAGTTGATGGTCCATTCATTGGGCAGATGGGTTGCTTGCAGGCCAAAGGTGACATCTGGTGTGTGCGTGAGCCTTCTATTACGATGAAATGGAGTCCAGCCTGGCGGGAAGATGGCTACGTGTGGTGTTAGCCTTCCATGGTGGATTCCATGTTCAACGCTTCATAACCGTTCGCCTGGATAGCTCCTTGGCGGCGCAGTCCCTTCCGCTCCATGGCTGGCATGCGCGACAACAGGAAGACGTCCGTTGTGATAGTGGGCACCCTGTACTGGTTTAGAGTGCCTGCATAACTTGTGGCTGCTTGTACACATAAGTCCCTTATGTCCCTGGATTGGTTTGCCCACACTCTCAGGCCAGACGCGTGCGAGCTCACTTCTCCAGGCGTCCTGGCAACCATACTGGTGACTACGATGTTCAGAAATGGAGCTTTTCCTCACAATTGATAGCTTTACTCAGGGCTTTTTTTCTGGAAAAAGAGGAGTTAGAACTCTCAAGAGGGAAATGAAGGGGAAACACACTTTTTTTGAGAATTTTGTTTCCACAAAGTGGTTCCAGAACTCTGTTCCACTGCATTCCCACAGAAAAAAGTCCTGGTACTCACAGGAGTTGAATGCTATAATCTATTTCAACCAACTTGAAGAGAAAGAGGTCTAGCAGGTGGAATTTTCCTCTATCCCATAAGCAGGTTCAAGTTAATTCTTTATTATTCCTTTTACTGTAAAAACAACTTCTGAAAGAAATGGAAAATGAACAGAGGGACTGGGCTCACTTCCTCTTTCACACACACGGTTCTGCCTGCTTGCCCTGCCCCATGAGCTTCAGTCTCACTGAGATTTAAAGGCACACAAACACACCTTCCAAAATACAAGGAGCTTACAAGCTTCTAACCCTGCCTGAGATCTGAAGGCACATTGTGGCTGTTGGGGCAGGGCTTCCCCCCACCTGGCTGGCTGGCGGTGGGGAGGAACCTGCAGTTCTCCTGCCCAGGCCTGGAAACTGGCAAGCCTACTACCCCCAGACTATGGACCTTATTCCTTCAAGGGGAGTACAACCCCATCCAGAACAGGTGATTTTGAGCATGCAGGTTATAGATGGTTGGGTTAGGAGACCTCAAAACCAGAAGTATCTGAAGGCTACTGTGTTCCCCTGTCAATTACCTAAAGTCCTCTTGAACTGGCATAGGTTGTCCATGGCCTTCTTCATAATTTCTTAGTGATGAAACCCTGCCATTACAATTGTAACTGCTGGGTTTCAGTTGGATGGACTCTTCTCATGCAAAAGTTGCAGGGAATGGACATTTGTGTGCCTGGTTGGAGGGAAAAGGGGTGTGTGTGTCTTCCCAGTGGGAAGAGAGAGGAACTTGCCTGGTTAGGTATTTATTTAATATTTAGATTTGTGGTCTACATTCAGTATCTTTCCTTTAACTCTTGCATTGTGCAGCCCCATTGCATAAATAATAAAGGTAAATAGTCCTTCAAGGAAGTTTGAGCTGTGCATCAGCAGCTTATATTTAACAATTTAGTGCAGGGGTCTGACTGAACAACAACAAAAAATCAAACATGCGGCCTGGGGGGCAAATCAGGCCCCTAGAGGACTCCTATCAGGCCCTCAAGCAACTGGCTCTTGTCTACATCCTTCTCCCTCTCTCTTGCTTCCTTCTGCATCTTAACTTGCTTTGCAAGGCTTGCTCAATTGCACAGCAGCTACAGAGGAAAACCTCAGTTCTCTCCATTGGTTGAGGCTCCTCTCCCTCCTGGTCCCCTGGGGAGGGAGGGAAAGAGCCAGAGCTTCCTTTGCCCAGTTTCCTGGATCCCATGGGAAAAATACAAAGAAAGCACCTTTAAGACCAACAAGTGCTAATGTTTTAAGCATGTTTTATTTTAAAGTTGGTTGTTTTTTTTTAAAAAACCCCTTTTGTTATGTTTGTCTGTGTCCTTTAAAAAGTTTATATCTCTGCTACTTAATCTTAAATAGGTACATACATGGCCCGGCCAGACAATGTCTCATTTGTGGCAGATCTGGCCCTCATAACAAATGAGTTTGACACCCCTGGTTTAGTGTATATTGTATCAAATGTTTCCAAAGGTCAACAGTCAGTTAAGGTTAAGATTATATTACAGTTATGTCTTTTAAGGAACAGAAACATTTGGCGACTGTTCATGCATCACTATCCCCTGGGGTGTGATTATCATATGATAACCACCTTATAGATGCCTTTTTAAAGATGCCTCTTTTTTTGCTCAATTAACACATACATCCTCATGAAAATCAGCTATCGAGATGAATTACCAAATAATGATACTTAACATGACAGACTTGGCAATTGTGAAAACGTCTCCACCCCAAGAACTGTAATTTTCACTATGGACAGTGAAGATTGGTTAGCAAAATGATTCAACTTGCTAACATTTATAAAGGTTTGTAATTGCATATGAATATCATAACATTTCTGGCCAATTAATATCGGAGTCCCTTGATTTCTTTTACTGTATCTTGTGAATCTTCTCACTGAATAGGATTGGAAAATTTTCTTTATTGGAGTGATATTTCTAGAAAAGTTTCAAACTTAAAAGCATCAGAATGCACTTAGATTACATTTTTAGAAAGTCAATTTTTTGTTTATGAAAAGTTTGTGTGTAGTAATGGAATATTTATACAATGTTAGATGTAAGGTTATAATTTACATAGGGGCAACAAAAGAGACCTATTTTGCAACATTTGAATAGGGGAGGCAATAGTGGGGAATATCAAAACTAGCTGCAACTTCTTGTTGAGAATGTACTTTATCCTTCCTGTTTCAAAATATTGGATACTTGAGCACAACCAGAGACATGAACCCTTGGACTGAAGCCAAAGGGCAAGAACAAAAGGGCTCTTGGTTTGCAGCCTGTGCCATTGGATGAGCCAGCCAATGAGTCCAGGACTAGTCAGAGATGTAGTTGTTGTTTGGTTTCTATTTATTAGATAATTGGGAGTTTTTCTGTTACAAGCTGTCAGGTCCCTGCATGGAGAAAAACAGGGTATGAATGCTGGTGTGTGTGTGGGAGGGGGACTTGTTTTTTATAAATCACCGGGGCCAAACTGTATTTGAAGAAGGGAACTTTGACTCTCAAAAGCTTATACCCTGAAAATCTTGTTGGTCTTTAAAGTGCTACAGGACTCCAGTCTAGCTGTTCTACTGAAGACCAATATGCCAAATGGTGAGCCATGTAGATTTGAGTTTCAACAAAAGCTTACTGCTGATGGTACAGGAGCCTGTTAATGGTCAGAAGACTATTATAAAAATTCACTTTTGCTGCTGAAGCTAAGCAACTGAGCAAGTCTGGGTGTATAACTGGACTAGAGACCACTAGAACCATAGATCTAGGGCTGCCAGACCCCCGGTTCAGCCAGGGTATCCCCTGGTCTTTGGGGCTCCAATCCACTGCCAACCAGCTGGCCAATGGGGGAAACCCCATTCCCAAACAGGGATATTGTTGCATGATATCCCTGGTGTAATGACTTCACTTGGAAGTGACATTATCATGTTGCTGACATCATATGACAACACTGTTTTTTGTAGCCAAAAAACATAGAGGAGAAGAGATTGGATTTATACCCCATCCTTCACTACCCGAAGGAGTCTCAGAGTGGCTTATCTTTACCTTCCCCTCCCCACAACAGACACTCTGTGAGGTAGGTGGGGCTGAGAGCTCTGACAGAAACTGCTCTTTTTTTTTGGCCCAAACCTAGAACATCATGCACAATGTTGGCAACATGATGACATCACTTCTTAGTGACATCATTGTGCTGTGTGCATGGAAGAAGACTCCCAGAGCAGCTCCAGGTCTCCTCTGCCAACAGCAAGGTAGAACCTTGCAACCCTACATAGATCAGCCAAGCTGTGCTTTTGGAGCAAGAACAGGTTATTAGGATCAGCAATAATTACAAATAATAAGAATATTTGTGACCTGTCTATGGGTGACAGTTTAGAAAGAGAGGTGAGGCTATGCTTAGCTGGGATTCCTCCTAGAGATATCAGCCTCCAGGTGGAGCCTAGAGTTCTCCTGGAATTACAAATGATCTGCAGATTACAGAGATCAGTTCACCTGGAAGAAATGGTTGCTTTGGAGGGTAGTCCCTATGGCATCATATCACTGCTGAGTTTCTTTCCCTCCCAACTCTGTCCACCCTAGGCTCTACTGTCCAGAAATTTACCAAGCTGCAGCTGGTAATTCTAATTTTCACCATGGCAGCCTCCCCCTGCAGCATTGACACCTGTTCCTCTCAAAGGACAAACAAAGAATGGGGAAGCTTTTCCAGTTGTGTTAGCCCTGGACCCCATCTCCAACTACTCTGAACTGTATGGATTATACTCATCTGGGTCTTATGCTAGACTCACTATGGACATTTGTTTCCTATGGACTGCACATCAGTGAATCAGGCCAGGCCCCTGCAAACTTCCTGCCTGTGTCTGCTATTGTGTGAATTGCCTATGCCTGCCATGTTACGAGGACATTGGACTGTGCTTCACTGACAAGCTGCCCAGCTCTGCAGAACAGCAACGACATCCCTGTCACCAAGAAGACAGCACCAGAAGCAGCCCTGAGAGAAGCCATGTTTCTGAGATGTCCCAAGAAGACAACACTCTCTTTCGCAAACCACCATGCAGAGAAGGTTTCTTCATCACGTACCACATTCCAGAGCCAAGCCAATGTTTTGGAAATGCTGGTGTAGAGGTACAACTGCTAACAATGAACTGCTACAACATCTCTCCTTCAAACAAAATAATTTTCCTGCCAACTATCGAAAAGACCCTCCTGAACAACAGAGCGTCGTTGAAGATTATCATCTGTCAACAGTCACATCCTGCATCACATCCCCTTTCTTTTGTTTTATCATGGTTCCCCTCCAAGGTGTTACAGTAGGGAAGATCTGGCTCTAAATTGACTGCTCCAGTTTCTTTGTGTAGAACATGGTTTGCACTCAGCAAACCATCATTACCCATAAAATTCTTTTGTCCTAGCTCCTGGGAGCCATCTCTGGGTAGGTGTTACATTTGCTTATTTGGTTTACATAACCCTACTTTGGGATATAAAATTAGCTATTAGAAGCCAGATTTTTGGCCAGTCAGGTGTGTCTCTGATGGTATCCCTACCTTGCTGTCAGAGCCACCTCCAATTCCTGATCAGTTTGGGGCCCATTATTGCAAGTGACACTGGTCATCTCTTGCTTCCACTTCCCATCCTGTCTTTGCTGGAGGATTGTCCTTTGTTCATCATCAATAGGTATAGTATCACCCTGTCTGCATTATCCTTATATGTTCCTATCAATTTCCTGCCTATTTTCTTAGAACTGTGTGATTGTTGATAATTGTGCCTTCTTGTATGTTTGAGTAATTTTTCTAATAAAAACTATTTTTAGTATAAAATCTCCTTGTTCTTTAAAGGGGCTCCTTTGGAGGACTTACAAAGGTTATCAACCCTGTATAATTTGCCATCTTTGCCCACCTAATTAATTCCCCCTATATCTCTCTTGAGGTCAGTTTGGATAACAGTTGCTATAAATTTTTCTCGGCTCACAATCGGAGTCTAGTTGTATGGCTGCAGGGTTGACTTTGTTTTCCTTTTTTACCATAGTTGATTGGTTAGTTCAAATTAGACAATGAAATGCTTCCCTTTTAACTACTGGTGGGCCTTCCTTCTTCTTTAGCCCCAGAGAGAGCCCAGTACTTGCATCAGGTTGAGCATTTCATCTGGGAATCTTTTAATTAATCACAAGTGTGGACCTCTTGCAGAAGTGACTATCCCATTCTTTCCACTTTTGCTTCCTCCCCTCTTTCCCTACTTCTCTCAAACTCTTTCTCCATTCTGCCACTCTTTTTCTTACTTTCTCCTCCATGCTAGTCACTTCCTCTCTCTTTCTGCCTCCTCTTGTTGCTGGTAAGTCTCCCCAGTAGGCAGCTGATTGGAGGCAGTAGGTGGCAGCTGGGTGGGATCCTCCACCCCTGGCAGAGTCTTGGTGGCCCCACTGCTAAGCCACCATCTTACTGTTTTTGAAAAAAAAACACTATAGAAAAAACTTTATAGCTGAACAAGAAACAAGAGATTAATATGATTTGAGAAATTATCCATCTCCTGTAATAGCTGCAAGTGTACTAGAAACACCATCTAAAACACAAAACATCCATTGTACAGGGAATAGTGCTAGAGCAAATAGTACATTGTATAGGGAACAGTGGTTTATAGTGGTTGTACACTTGGGTTGTGCTGTTGCTGTTAATTTTGTTAGAACTCAGCAACAAAATTTTGCAACTAAACTTGTGGGTTTTGGGTTGCATTTGCAAAAAATCAGTCGCTTTACTTAGAAGCTGTAATACTAATGAGTTTGCAGGAACGCTTATTTGCATGTGCAAACCTTGGCTACCGCTCAGGAAGCAGCTCTGTGTGGCAATCAAGCAGGAGCTCCTTGAAATCAATGACTGAAGACTCTGGGTATCTTGCAATAGTTAGCATTAATGACATCTTTATCAACGTTAATGTGGATTCATTTCCATCAGAGCAACCATTATACTAACATTGAAGTGGACCATTTAGTTACCTAGGCTCACTTTTTCCTTGAACCTTTATGATTAAATGGATTGAGAGGTAGGGAAAAACCAGGCCCAATTCATTGGAAGTATTTCTTCAGGAAATTCTCATCAGAAGACATAACCATAGTTAGGTCACTTTGACAAGTTAGGGCACTTTCTACAGCAGATGTTATAACTCCTTAAAAGTGACAGAGATGAGCTTGTGCCAACGAAATGGTGAAATGTGTGCATGTCTTCATAAGACATCCCTTTAACATGCCTGTAAAGAAAAGCAAAAAAGCAAATGTAGCAGCATATCTCTAAGATAGATGTGAGATGACCAGATGAGAGTACAACATGCTCAAAAGGTGCTAGGAGCTTTGCCAAAGGTGTCTCTCATGTTAACTTCTAACCAATCCTACATTACAAGCACTGAAATCTCCCATCATTTTGTGGACTGGACTCCACTCTACATCCATTTTCAGAATTTTGGAGTTGGTTTTCCAATTTGTTGTGTTACTGTGTCGCTGTGCTGGTTTATTATTTTAATCTTTTGCTATATTTTTCTAAATGTGTCAATTTTTTATTAATGTACCTATGGCTTTTTTGTAGAAAAAGCCCAGCAAGAGTTCATTTGCATATTAGACCACACTCCCTGATGTCACCATTGTTTTGCACAGGGCACTTTTGTAGAAGAAGCCCAGCATGAATCTATTTGCATATTAGGCCACACACCCTGACACCAAGTCAGTCGGAACTGCATTCCTGTGTGCTCCTGCTCAAAAAAGGTGCTGAATGTACCACTTTATTTATTGTTATAAGCCTTAGGAACCCCTCGACTTTGGTGCCCCCCCTCCCCCCAGTCTCTGAGGCCACAAACATTATGTTATGCTTTACAGAATTTTTAAGTCAGAGGCAGGTGTTAAACTGAGCTGATTCTTCTTGAAATACAAGTAATGGTCTACACAAAACAATAACTGGGGAGGTAATGCGATTCAATTTAAAAACAGTTGTGTTTTGCCTTCTGTCCTAAGAGCCTAACAGTGCCATCCTATGCGGAGTGATGCCCTTCTGACTCAGTGATCCCCTCTCCTCCTATGCTCTGCCACCACAGCTTTGCTCATCTGAATAGTGCTTTCTGCAGGTACCAACTTTCAAACAGGCAAAATCAACAACTGCCCATACAAATACTTTCTCCATTGTGGCTCCCACCTTATGGAATGGCCTGCCTGAGGAAGTCAGGAAAGCACCCAGTTGCCTGGCTTTCTGCAAACTATGCCAAACTGAATTATCCAAGAAGGCCATTCTGTACAGGTTGATAGAGTTGCACTGCACAAAGTTTGCACTGCATTTTAAGCTGCGCCTTGCCAAAGGCTGAGCACATCTCACAGAGGTCTGAGAGGAGCAGAACAGAGCACAGCAGCTCTCAAAGCTGAGACAGCTGGAGAAGTTGCTGAGAATTTGAGTTTTGAAAGATTTCATTCTGAGGTTTGTGGGACTGCCTAAAATTCTGAGTTGTGATAGCTGGGGAACTGCTCTTTGTTTGGTTGAGTGGGCTAAAGGTGAAAGAGATTGAGAGTGATTGCTGCTGATTGCTTAGGAGTGCCTCTGCTCCACCCTCTTTGCATTTTAAGCTGCACCTTGCCAAAGGCACGAGCCTTTGGCACGAGCCGAAGGGCGAGATCTAAAGGGCTCTTGGCTTGTGGCTCTCTAAGGACCAGGAATACAGATCCCTGATTTCCTTGTTCTCCCAATAAGGTAAGTTGACCCTCTAGAAGGGGAGCCACTTAAACAAACAGCATTTAAAGAGGACTGTGTGTATATATATATATATATATATATATATATATATATATATATAAGATAGAATGCCAGCAGGGGGGTGGGGGCTTTCCAGTGTTTTGCCCTGAGTGTCACATGTATGACTATCTGCCCAAAGGACAGAAGTCTTGGGTGTGTGCTTGATGCAAGGAGCTCCTAGTCCTCAGGGAATGAGTTCGTACCCTTGAGGCCGAGGTGACTGCCCTGGGGAAGCAGAGACGGTCAGTTAAGCACTTGGAGAAGACTCTCGGGGGCGTATTAGATGAGCCCCGCTCTGAATGTAGCAGCCCCGTTGCTGCCAGAGAGCGTGAGGGTCGAGAGGGAACAGGGCACTGTGCTGAGGATAAAGAGAATGCTCCCTCAGAAGGGACCTCTTCTTCGGTTGGTGAGCGGGAATCCTTTCGCGCCAAGGAACCATCTCTGGGCAGGGGCAGAGGGGGGTTTCGGTAGTTGGTGATTCGATCCTTAGGCAAGTAGACAGCTGGGTGGCAAAACTGCGTACTGACCGTATGGTGACTTGCCTGCCTGGCGTGAAGGTAGCGGACATTATGCGTGTAGTAGATAGGCTGATAGACAGTGCTGGGGAGGAGCCTGTGGTCGTGGTGCATGTTGGCACCAACGATGTGGGGAAATGCAGTCGTGAAGTCCTGAAGGAAAAATTTAGGCTGCTAGGTGGGAGACTTAAGGCCAGGACCTCCAAGGTAGCCTTCTCGGAAGTCCTACCTGTTCCACGTGCAGGGCAGGAGAGACAGGCACAAATTAGAAGTCTCAATGTGTGGATGAGACGATGGTGTAAGGAGGAAGGGTTTAAGTTTGTTAGGCACTAGGATGCTTTCTGGAACAAGCGGGAGCTGTACAAAAGAGACGGTCTCCACTTGTCCCCGGATGGAACCAGGCTGCTTGCGCTTAAAATCAAAAAGGTGGCAGAGCAGTTTTTAAACTAAATCTTGGGGGAAAGCCGACAGGAGATGAAATGTCTCTGGTTCGGGAGGACTCGTCTCAAAGAGATGAAGGGTTGGCTGCTATTTTTCTACCGGGTAACGGATCAGAGTTGTCCACTGTGATGGTGACAAGCAATATGGACTGTCTGCCAGAGTCTCGAGGCAGCAGGAGGAAGGTGGCGGGCCTAGCTTGCCTGGGAAATTATAGATGTTTGTATGCAAATGCTAGAAGTGTTCGAAGTAAAATTGGTGAATTGGAATGCTTAGTGTTGGGAGAAAACATAGACATTGTGGGCATTTCAGAAACTTGGTGGAATAAGGAGAATCAGTGGGACACGGTGATTCCTGGATATAAGTTATATCGGAAGGATAGGGAGGGAAGGGTTGGAGGTGGGGTGGCTCTGTATGTAAGAGAGGACATACAATCCAGTAAGACTGAGGTCAGAGAAATAGATTCCCTTTTAGAAATGCTTTGGATTGAAATAGAGGGCCCAAAAGGAAATTTAACTTTGGGAGTTTGTTATTGCCCACAAAATCAAAAGAAAGAGGACAATTATAATATGATGGAAGGCTTAAAGATAGCGGCTAAACGTAAAAACTATATCGTAATAGGTGATTTTAACTACCCGCAGATTGATTGGATCAATATGTGTTCTGGTCGAGAGAAAGAGATTGAGTTTCTTAATGCTCTCAATGACTGTGCTATGGAGCAGATGGTCTCAGAACCTACCAGGGGTGAGGTGATCCTGGATTTGGTCCTAAGTAATGCCCAAGACTTGGTGAGAGATGTAAAAGTGATTGCGCCGCTTGAGAGCAGTGACCATAATGTTATTGATTTCACCGTTTGTATAAATAGGGAGTTGCCCCAAAAGACCGCCACAACCATGTTTAACTTTAAAAGGGGTAAATTTTCTGAGATGAGGAGGCATGTGAGGAGGAAACTGAAAGGAAAGGTAAATACGGTCAAAACCTTTGGGGAAGCTTGGAGACTATTTAAAAGTATAATCCTAGAAGCTCAGATAAAATACATACCACAAGTTAGGAAAGGCACAAACAGGCATAAGAAAAGGCCTGCATGGTTAACAAACAAAGTAATGGAAGCTGTAAAAGGTAAGAAGGACTCCTGTAAGCAGTGGAAAACCAGTCCAAGTGAGATTAGTAAAAGGGAACACAGGCTGTGGCAAATCAAATGCAAGACTGTGATCAGGAGGCAAAAAGGGAATATGAGGAGCATATTGCAAAAAACATAAAGACCAACAATAAAAATTTCTTCAAATATATTAGAAGTAGGAAAGCAGCCAGGGAGGCAGTGGGGCCCTTGGATGACCATGGGGTCAAAGGATTACTGAAGGAGGATAGGGAAATGGCTGAGAAGCTGAATGCATTTTTTGCCTCTGTCTTCACTGTGGAAGATGAGAACTTTTTGCCCATGCCAGAACCACTAATTTTGGAAGGGGTGTTGAAAGACGTGAGTCAGATTGAGGTGACAAAAGAGGAGGTCCTACAACTGATAGACAAATTAAAAACTAATAAGTCACCGGGTCCGGATGGGATACATCTGAGAGTTCTGAAAGAACTCAAAGTTGAACTTGTGGATCTTTTGACAAAAATCTGTAATCTTTAATTGAAATCTGCCTCCGTTCCTGAGGACTGGAAGGTAGCAAATGTCACCCCCATCTTTAAAAAGGGTTCCAGGGGAGACCTGGGAAATTACAGGCCAGTCAGTCTGACTTCAATACCGGGAAAGTTGGTAGAAAGCAATATCAAGGACAGAATGAGTAGGCACATTGATGGACACGGGTTATTGAGGAAGACTCAGCATGGGTTCTGTAAGGGAAGATCTTGTCTCACTAACCTGTTACATTTCTTTGAGGGGGTGAACAAACATGTGGACAAAGGAGACCCAATAGATGTTGTTTACCTTGACTTCCAGAAAGCTTTTGATAAAGTTCCTCATCAAAGGCTCCTTAGAAAGCTTGAGATTCATGGAGTAAAAGGACAGGTCCTCTTGTGGATCAAAAACTGGCTGAGTGATAGGAAGCAGAGAGTGAGTATAAATGGGCAGTCTTCGCAATGGAGGACGGTAAGCAGTGGGGTGCCGCAGGGCTTGGTACTAGGTCCCATGCTCTTTAACTTGTTCATAAATGATTTAGAGTTGGGAGTGAGCAGTGAAGTGGCCAAGTTTGCGGATGACACTAAATTGTTCAGGGTAGTGAGAACCAGAGAGGATTGTGAGGAACTCCAAAGGGACCTGTTGAGGCTGGATGAGTGGGCGTCAACATGGCAGATGCAATTCAGGGTGGCCAAGTGCAAAGTAATGCACATTGGGGCCAAGAATCCCAGCTACAAATACAAGTTGATGGGGTGTAAACTGGCAGAGACTGACCAAGAGAAAGATCTTGGGGTCGTGGTAGATAACTCACTGAAAATGTCAAGACAGTGTGCGTTTGCAATAAAAAAGGCCAACGCCATGCTGGGAATTATTAGGAAGGGAATTGAAAACAAATCAGCCAGTATCATAATGCCCCTGTATAAATCGATGGTGCGGTCTCTTTTGCAGTACTGTGTGCAGTTCTGGTCGCTGCACCTCAAAAAGGATATTATTGCATTGGAGAAAGTCCAGAAAAGGGCAACTAGAATGATTAAAGGGCTGGAACACTTTCCCTATGAAGAAAGGTTGAAAAGCTTGGGACTCTTTTGCTTGGAGAAACGTCGACTGTGGGGTGACATGATAGAGGTTTACAAGATAATGCATGGGATGGAGAAAGTAGAGAAAGAAGTACTTTTCTCCCTTTCTCACAATACAAGAACTTGTGGGCATTCGATGAAATTGCTGAGCAGACAGGTAAAATGGATAAAAGGAAGTATTTCTTCACCCAAAGGGTGATTAACATGTGGAATTCACTGCCACAGGAGGTGGTGGCAGCCACAAGCATGGCCATCTTCAAGAGGGGTTTAGATAAAAATATGGAGCAGAGGTCCATCAGTGGCTATTAGCCACACTGTGTGACACAGAGTGTTGGACTGGATGGCCCATTGGCCTGATCCAACATGGCTTCTCTTATGTTCTTAAGTTAAAATTTATGATATTGTTTTATATGTTATTTATGATGTACTTTATATTTTTTATGTTATGGTTATTAATACTGGTTTTTATGACCTTTCAATTGGAGCCACCCTAAGCCTGCTTCGGCAGAGAGGGCAGGATATAAGTCGAATTAATAAATATATAATAAAGAGAGCCTGTTTGGTGTAGTGGTGAAGTGCGTGGACTCTTATCTGGGAAAACCAGATTTGATTCCCCACTCCTCCACTTGCACCTGCTGAGATGGCCTTGGGTCAGCCACAGCTTTCATAGAAGCTGTCCTTGAAAGGGCAGCTGCTGTAAAAGCACTCTCAGCCCCACCTACCTCACAGGGGAAGGTAGAGGAGATTGTGACCACTCTGAGACTCTGAGATTCAGAGTATACGGTGGGATATAGATCCAAAATCTTCCAAAGTGGTTTACAAAGTTACTGGGATAAATGATTAGAGACTGTTGTCTATTCAGCTGTGTATAGCTTACTCTGAGTAGGATCCTATTATATAATTTGGAAACCATTTACTATGTCATGCTAATACTTATACAATGCTTCAGATCTTTCTAACTGGTTCCAGCCTCTACTGTTTGTTGAATGTCCCATTTCATTGATTGTACTGACTCATTCTGTATAATTTGCCCTAAGTCCCTGTGAGAAAGGATTATAAATAAACAAATAAATAACTGAAGTCAGTGTTAGGCTGAAAAAGATGCAAGCCATTTCAGCGGTCCCTTTCACACCCCCACCCTGCTTCCAAGCATTTCCTCTAAATGGCTTTTGCAAGTGGGCACCACACAAGTGAAGTTCAAGTGGCTCAATTTCAGTCATTCACAACACTCACCTGCAAAAGTCATTTATATGTTCCCTTTATATGGCTTTTGCAAGCCATGTGTGACTGAAGCTAAGCTGTGGTTTAAATGGTTTTTGAAAGATCTCTCCCAGCCCTTCTATTCTACTGGCACCAGCAAAAAGGAGGGAGGGAAGATCTCCCCCAAACCTCATAAACCAAACCGGTTCAGTAAATGGGGAAGTTTGGGGAGGTTCATGTAACCTTATGAACCACAAACCAAGATGAACCTCCATTCCTCTGGTTCATGTCCATCCCTCGTAGACATGTACTGAAGCAGCAGTACCACCATATTTGTATCATTGATAGTATCACCATCCACTTTGCATCTTGCTCAATTGTCCAGTTTGCATGGGATACTATGCAATGATCAGCCTCCTCCGTAGCACTAGTGATTTGTGGTCTGAAGGGCAGGAGGGGGGAGTTGGGGGGAAAGGGAGGAGACCAAAAACAAACCCACGCACAGACAAGTTGGAGTAAAACAGGCCATAGCTTTATTGGCTACAGCCATTTGCACATTAGTGCGACATAGGGCAAGGATCCAGGCATCGGGCAACCTATCTGTCAGCTAATAGAACCCCTGCCCCAGCCCTTTTACTATGGAGAACGTAGGGTGGCAAATTCTGTGGTCAGACCTGGAAGCAAGTATCTGTGTGGTACCCCTGCAATCTGGCAATGGAGCACAGTAATAGCCCCTGAGCTAATCATTACATTGCCCATATCTCCAGAATGGGTGAGGTGGGCTTGCAGGCATGGCCTCCTCCCCAAATTAGATCCAGCCCAATGCACAAATAGTTGCCGGAGCCAAGCAGAAATTAAGGAAATACTCCTCAGTACCGTTACTGAGGAGACTGATTGTACAGCAGTACCCACCAACTGCAAGTGAGCCCATTCACAGCAACAACTTGTAAATGGGAGGGGCAGACCAGGGGGGAAGCCTATGCTTCCCTAGTACTTCAAGGCCCTGTCCCCTCTGGCAGTCTCAGGTAGCCAGGGACTGGCTGGCCAGCTGGCCAGGCAGCCAGCAACTAGCTTCCTGGTGCACAGCTGGGCTTACTGCTACGTGAGGTTCCCTGATGTTGTTATGGGAAGGAAACAAAAAAAGTCCTCTTTGAGCATGTGATACTGGGAGTGTGGAGTTAGCAAATATCTGTCCTGATATGTGAACTTCTGCTCAGATTGCCCACCAAATGATTTCTTAACAATTCAAAAAGGCACATATACCATTTATTGTGAATGAGATGGTCACTGATGCTCACTGATGATGAAAAGGTTATCCCTTTTAACTAATAAGAAGGTTGGAATTAAGAAAATACTCCTCAGTACCGTTACTGAGGAGACTGATTGTACAACAGTACCCCATGCAAACTGATCAATCATATCTTGTCAGAGTATGGTCCAGAAATGCTGATGTGAGCATGTTTGGTCAACTGAGATTTATATCTCATACACCAATGACCAGATCCCTGAATATGCTTTCACCTACTTCAAATGCCACCAGAGAACACACTCAATAGGCATTTGTAGTAATCAGACAGTCACTTATACTCCTATTCCATGTGAATTTTAAATATTGCAATAACCATGTCTACCATCTTGAAAAATGGAGGCTACAGGAAAAACATCCCAGCATTGGAATTTCTACCAAAGAAAATTTTGAAGCAGTAGTGCTCTAAAACACACACAAACAATAAAGTTCTCTATACTTGTATATTTTTGCTGGGGTATATGGCTGACCTAGAACTATGGCCTTCTCTCATTCTGCTCAGGTCTCAGCTGAGAAGAAACAGTTTCCTAATTTCTGTGTTCTCTCAGGAACTACATCATAATCAGGTGTCCCCCCTCCCCCATATTGCTATATCTCCCTCCCTCTATCAGTGTCTAGCTGTGGGTGAAGACTTTTTTTGTTTCATTTGACGTACCACCACTAATAGTTATTGCCCTCCTTCCTAGTGTCACACACTTAATGTTTTTTATTGAATTATTTTATAATTTTAAATGTTTTTCTACTAGTTAAAATGTTTTAATGTTTGCTGCACTGGGGATCTTGATTAGGTGGAAAGGCAGCTTAATTTTAAAAAATAAGTAAGTTTAGAACTTTTGCTAGAGACTGCCTGTTAGACTTGGATTGTATCTGGAAATGTTTCAATTATGTAAACAATTTTTAAAAAGGAAATGGCAATATCCAGGTGTTTTTTTAAATGTTCAAGCTTATGGTTTGTTTGTTTGTTTGTTTGTTTAAAAAATATAGGTTGCTTTTCTTTATGCTGAACTCCTGTGCTGTTTGAGGCAGTCAAAGTAATGCAAATTTCCGAGCACTGATGTCTGTGAGTGATGTTTTGGCTTAAGCGTGAGAGATTCAGCAAAATGTGGAGACCAAGTCTTTTAGTGATTAAATGAACAGATGGACAGCTTGGCTAAAGTAATCTAGACATTTGTCCTCATGTTCTGTGTTTTTAACAGAAGTGTCCCTGGCTCCTTTGCACTTGCTATGGCTACTATTTACATAACATATATTTTAAAAAATGGAATTGGTTTCTTTACTCAATTATCACCATAAGGACGGTTGACTAACTAGATGTTCCCAGTTTTAGTTTCTCCTTCTGGCACTTCCTATGTGGCCAGTATGGTGGGTGGAATGAATATGTGTCAGAGGTTTATTGTCCTATGTCGGCAAAGACAGATGGCTTAAAGGATTGGATCTAACCCTCAGGCAGATAAATTGAAGCGGCGAACATAACAATTTCTTGTGAGATGTAGGCCTCGAAAAGATTGCCAGGTCCCTACAACTGTGTAGCAAACATCAGATTTTAGAGATTTCTAAAGAGAACTCTAAAATTAAATCTAATCAAGAGTAATTTGAAGGATTGTCAATATTCATTTTAGATTTTTAGAAAACCTCAGAGAAACATGGTTTGCACTATGCTATGCTGTGGGTTTTCACACAAAATATACATGTATAAAGTAGTTAATTTTCTCATTGTATTGAGAGATTTGTTTGTTGCAAATAATTTATTTGGAGGCAACATTAAATACTAAAACAGACACAGATTAGAAGAGTATTTCTTGACTAATATTCATGCAGAGCTACCTTTGTTGGGTTGCATAGAACCCAGGCTATTTACCTTCAGGGAACACTGTTCCCCCTTGTTTATTTGATGATGATGCCCATTTTGCGTGCTACAGAACCTTGTCTGTATGAGAAAATTCTGGATTGTGTGTTGAATCTAGGGCAAACTGTTTATTCCCATCAAAAGCTAACAGATAGTTTTGCAGTTGCTTGGGAGTATTATCAAGGAATCTTATCTGACATGAGACACTCCTGATAAATTTCCAGAGAAATTCAGGATTTCTTAGAATACAGTTTACAACTGACTGCTGTAGAACCATTGGAGAACTCTTACAGATTATTTCATTTTTGTACAATACCAGCTCTGTCACTTACTGAATTTTGCTACTTTGGAGAGCACCTTTACACAGACATGCATCATTTTGTAATGGGCCTTACCTCCAGAGTCTGTGAGCAATTTTATTGCCAGCAAGTCCAAAGGGAGCATGTGCAATTTTGTGATGAATTCAGAAACATTTGGCACCACCTGTATGCTAAAGATGTTGGAATTAAATAGAGCTGCTGCTACTTGATTTGCATGTTTTTCAATAAGGACCTGATAGTTTATTTACTGTGGGTTGAGATGTTTATAAATATGCAATTTTTAGTTAGGAATTTTGTGTAGGTAGCAATTTGTGCAAAGCACTGAGGAATGATGGAAGTTGTTTTTTTTTTTTTAGTAAAAAAATTATTTAAATAAGCCTACAGCAGATAGTAGGTGATGCCTTGCTTGAAGCAGGGAACATATTCTAGAAAGAATATCACTTACCAGGGTAGTCTTTGCCAATAGGCTGCTCTGCAGGGAATCCTGCACCCTACCTTCCTGCATCTCCATCTTTCTGCAGCCCCTTCTTTTAAGTATTTCATTCTATTCTGCCTTTCTTCCATCATGAAACTCAAGGTGGTCTGTGCAGGGCCGGCCCTAGACTATCTGGCACCCTAGGCAAGGTTAACTTCTGCCCCACCCTCCGATAACCAATTTTCAAAGACAGATGAATTGTGGGGAAAATGCAAAGCACAAAACTTGAAACTGCTCCCTCACTAGATAGCCCAAGCAAACCTGAGCTTGTCAGAAGCTGAGCAGAACCATTTCCGGCAAGCACGTGGATGGGAGAAATAACAAAGCTGGGAGGGCAAGCTCTATTCAGCCCCCTTTCTGAATATCCTCCAGACCCCCAGTAGAGGTCGGTCACCAGAGGTTGACATGAGTTCCAGGTGCGTGCACACACACAGTGCCCAGGACCCTACCTGTGGAAAAATGATTCCTGTTGCCATATCTCCTTTGCAGGGGGAGAAGATGGACAAAGGATGGTCTTCTTGTGTCCACACTCATTCGCCCCTTTTGTCACAATCAGCTTCTTCTATATTTCTCTTTTTATTGTTTTGGAAGAGGAAACTCATACTGACATGTGAGGAGGAGAATGTTACTACCTTCCTGCAGCACTGCATGCCCAAAGGCTGCCAACTTTGGGTTGGGAAATTCCTGGATATTTCTGTGTGGAACCTGAGGAAGGGAGGGACCTCAGCGGGGTACATTGCTATAGATTCCCCTTCCAAAGCAAGTAAGGAAAAGTTCGGAGCAAAAAAATCTCTAGTACACATGGTGGATCATTTGTTAGCAGCAGCTCATACTTATTTGTGTATGTTTGTAAAGTGCTGTCAGGTCACTGCAAATTTATGGCACTGCATCCAGAGGTTCCTCACCAGAAAATACAAGGAAATGCCAATCTGAGCACCAGGCAGTCTTCACCAAATGTCCTTGGTTGGCAAGAGAATGAGGAAGGAGGATGAAACATATGGGGACCCAAAGACAAAATATTTATGATCCTCCCAACCTGCTGCTGTCAGTGGCTGGAGAGATCACCCTACACGGGGCTTCAGGAAGCTGCTGGGTTTCTTCTCAGGCTGAAGGGGAGGGGAGATCATTTCTAGCTTCCTGCACCTGGTCTCAGGTCATAACAGTGGCACTGGGGTCTCTGGAGCCCCAGAGAGGGAGGGGGGGAAGGAAGGACACCATGTTTGTCTCTGTCCCTGAGGCCACTGCTGCTAGAGCCCCAGGGAGAGAGAGAAAGGAGAGGAAAAGGAAGGAAGGACACTGTGCTTCTCTCTGTCCCCATTGCTGCTGCTGGAGCCCAAGGAGGGAGAGAGGGGAGGGGAAAAGGAAGGAAGGACATTGTGCTTGCCTCTGCCATGGGAGGGAGAGAGGGGAGGGGAAAAGGAAGAAAGGGCATCGCACTGTCTCTGTTGCTACTGCTAACCACCTGGAGCACCAGAAAGGGAGAGAGGGGAGGGGGGGGAAAGGAAGGAAGGACACTGTGCTCACCTCTGCCACTGCTGGAGCCCCAGGGAGGGAAAGAGGGGAAGGGGAAAAAGAAGGAAGGGCACCACGCTTGTCTTTGCTGCCACAGCTGCTGCTGGCCATCTGGAGCCCCAGAGAGGGAGAGAGGGGAGGGGGGGAAAGGAAGGGCACTGTGCTTGTCTCTGCTGCCGCTGGTCACTTGCAGCCCCAGAGAGGGAGAGAAGGGAGGGAAAAGGAAAGAAGGACACCATGCTGCTCCATGCTGCTGCAGCCTCCACTTCCGGCTTGGGGGGAGGGTGGGGTGCTCTTGGCACCCCTGGACCATTGCCACCCTAGGCAGTTGCCTAGTTTGCATAGTGGCAGGGCTGGCCCTGGGTGTGTAGGGTTATCAGGAAGGATCCCATTCAGGCATTGAACAATCCTAGATCTGTTTAGATGTAGCAAGATTTTCTGGCCATGTATCCTCCAATAATATGCAAGAACTCAGTTCCCATAGCTTGGATCCAGTGGGAAATTTCTGCTTGCTCTAGAGCTCCTGTGCAAATGGAAATACAAGAAAAAGCCCAGTTGCACTAAATCAACTTACTGGGATGAATCCTACCTCTGTCATTCCACTGCAGTGAGTAAAGTTGATTTGTTTGTTTGATTGGTTGCTTATTAAAATATTTATTCTCTACCTTTCCTTTTGGCTCAGATTTGAAGGCATCCTCCAATTTTAGTGGCTCTTCTGTTGGAGGAAGAGCCTGTTAAGATTGAGGAAGGCTTTTTGGGCTGGAGAAGGGCTATCTGAAGGATGAGTGGATCAACCCCAATGTATCCCTTCATGTTTCTGCCTTTGTGACAACTTGAGCAAACAATTTCTGGATATTACATAGGGAGGGGAAGGCTAGGTATTGCATGAGATCTTGGACAAGCAGAACTGTGTTGTCTATTTATGTTTCCACTCATGCATCAGTGGATCCAAGCCCATGTTCCTAGTAGTACATAATTCTTCTTCATTTTCTCTCAGTCCCCGTGATGTTACCCTATCCCTTTTTCAGTATCTTTAGACTTCCCTGCGCTACTCCTGCTCCACTCTTGATTGCTTTTAGTGGTGCTGTGTCAGAGCAGTGTCCTGGCTCTGTCATCGTCGTCATCATCATCACCATCATCCTAATTTATACCCTGTCCTACCCCAAAAATGGGCTCAGGGCAACAGATGGCATAAAACCATCAACAATAAAACCATCACCCAGGCTCGCCCACGGAGCCAAATGAACCCAGAGCAGTTTCAGGAGGCCCTGTGGGACCCCTGGTGGGTTGTTAGATGAGCTAGTGGAGGACTGGTATTCCCGGCTCTCCACTGCCACTGACGACATTGCCCCCCGGTGCCTTCTTCGCTGCCGTACCAACGCAGCTCCTTGGTATTCCTTGGACCTGCTAAGGATGAAACAACAGTTTCGATGGTTAGAGCAAGTGTGGTGGTGTGCCCATGATGAAGAGTCCAGAACTTCTTATAGAATGCTTATGAAAGTCTATGAGAAGGCTGTGAAGTCCTCTAAGAAAGATTTCTATGCGGCCTCCATAGAGTCTGCAAAGTTGCTCAATTGTTTAGAGTGATCCGGTCTCTGACAACCTTGCCATCGAGCAATCAAAAAGATAGGGAATTGGATATTGATTCTGAGGCCTTTGCAACAAATTTTGCCGATAAAATCTTGACTCTCCACCAGGACCTCTCAGCCGCAGTTGATGCAGTACATGAACTGGCAGCCCCTTGGCCGTCACACGGTCCAATATTGGACCAATTCAGTCGACTCACATTGGAGGATATAGACAGGGTCCTGGCTGCAGTGAAGCCTACTACCTGCCCCTTGAACCCCTGTCCATCCTGGCTTGTGAAGGCTTGCCAGGATGATGTAAGGGCTTCTCTGGGTGATATTGTCAACTTGTCTCTGACAAGCGGTACATTCCCAGAGAAATTAAAGGAGGTGAAAATTTGGCCACTTTTGAAGAAACCCTTGCTAGACCCTATGGCTCTAGCTAACTACCACCCAGTTTCAAACTTATTGTTCCTGGGAAAGGTAGTTGAGAAAGCAGTGGCCGAGCAGCTACAGGTTTTCCTAGATGAAACATCCGCCCTAAACCCATTCCAATCCGGTTTCCACCCAGGCCATGGAACAGAGACGGTACTCACAGATGACCTAAGAAGACATCTGGAGCAAGGCGGGTAAACGCTGCTGATTCTTCTCAACCTGTCAGCAGCATTTGACATGGTCCACTATGATCTATTGATCAACCACCTCGCCGTCATTGGAATACAGGGGGCAGCCTTGCAATGGTTTTTCTCCTTTCTCCAGGGACTGGGACAAAGGGTGAGACTGGGTGAGCAAACCTCCATGTGACACCCACTTATATATGGAGTGCCACAGGGAGCTATTCTCTTGCCCATATTATTTCACTATATGTGTCCCCTTGCCCAAATTGCCTAAGATTTCGGTCTGGGTTGTCACCAGTATGCTGATGACACCCAGCTCTATCGGTTTATGGAGGGCAGACTGTCCTTTGCCCCTGAACACCTGTCCGAGGCATTAGGAGTCATAACGGGATGGCTACAGCAGAGCTGACTGAAGTTAAATCCTGCTAAGATGGAGGTCCTGTGCCTGAGTCAAGAGGGGGTGGTTTGTGTACCCAGCTCCCACCCTTGGATTGCACGGTTTTAGTGCCAGCCCAATAGGTGAAGAGTTTGGGAGTGATCTTGGATGCCTCACTCTCCATGGAGGCCCAGGTTGCGGTGGCTGCCTGATCTGCCTTCCACCATCTACGGCAGATCAGGCAGCTAGCACCATATTTCTCCCCCCAAGACCTGGACACAGTGACTCATGCAATGGTCACTTCCAGATTAGATTACTGTAACTCGCTCTATGCTGGCTTGCCCTTGAAGCTGATCCCGAAACTGCAGTGGGTGCAGAACGCGGCAGCTCACCTGCTAACTGCATCACCTTTATGGGTGAGCATGCGGCTGGTGCTCCGTGGCCTGCACTGGCTGCCTATAGAGTACCGGATCCGCTTCAAGGTGTTAGTTCTGACTTTCAAAGCATTATGGGGCCTGGGACCAGCATACCTGAGGGACCATCTCTTCCCATATATGCCCCGAAGGTCGCTTCACTCGACCTCCCTTGATAGGCTGACTGTCCCCGGCCCAAGAGATGCCCGTCTTGCCTCTACCAGAGCCAGGTCTTTCTCAGTCCTGGCCTCAACCTGGAGGAATCAGCTCCCTATAGAGATTTGGGCCCTACCTGGCTTGTTAGCTTTTCGTAGGGCCTGTAAAATGGAGCTGTTCTGCCAGGTGTTCAGGTGAGGCGGCGGGCATCTGCCCATTAGATCGGTTGGCCTCCCCTACTGTATATTTTACTGTGCTGATCTGCTGCACTGTCCTGCATCATCTCATCATATTGCTCTGCCAGGCTATTTTGGTCTATTGAATAACTGTAATTTTATATAATATGTTCTATTTATGAAATTTTGTTCCATTGAATAATTGTAACATGATTTTATTGTGATGTTATTGTTTGTGTTGTGCTCTGCCCTGAGCCCCTATGGGGGAATGGGCGGAATATAAATAAACTACTACTACTACTACTACTACTACTACTACTACTACTACTACTACTACTACTACTACTACTACTAAAACAGTAAATAAAGGAATAATAGCAGAAAACCCATGCCTCATATCAGGCAAGAATAGATACCCCCAGAGAGTCCAGTGCCCAGATAATGCTCAAAAGCAGCAAGGTGCTTGAAAGGAGGGGCTATAGATAGGAGAGGCCAGAATGGTTGAATATCTGCCATATCAACTAAAGGCCTGGTAGAAGAGCTCCATTTTACAGGTCCTGCAGAACTGTAATAAGTTCCACAGGGCACTGATCTCAAGTGAGAGCATGTTCCACCAGGGCAAAGGCTGAAAAAATCCTTCTGTGATCATATAGTTCTCCTAAAGGAGGTGGAAAAGATCATCGGTATTATTTTGTGCTGATAAAATTACCAGGGATAGTCACAACCCAGAAAAATATGAAGAATCTCTGCAGTAGAAACTGAAGATAGGGTGCATTTTTGCGAGTTCAGCAGAAGTAGTGCAATGTACAGAATGATCAGAAGTACCAGTACAATCAAAGGATGCCCTGCAGAACCCAGTGCCATTGTGGCAATGCCAGCCTCAACTGGGTTGATGTGAAGCACAGAAACACATTCCAAGTGGTGGTGGTGGGTTGCAAACCCAGCATAACGGATGTATTAAAAGGAATGACAGGATTGCCCATTAGAATCAATGGGAGAGGCTTAAAGGCCCATTGAAACTAATGGAAGTCAGGAATGCCAATAGACTTGTATGGGGTCCATTGACCCCCCCCCCCGGATGGGAATGATGCCCCTTGGGAGTAGCAGAAGTCTTATGGGGCTGGAATGACAGCCTCCAAAGTGGACCGACAGCCACTGGGAATAGAAGAAACGTTCTGGTTCTGGAATGACAGCCCCCAGAGTGGAATGACAGCCATTGGGAGTAGCAGAAGTCATCTGAGACAGGAATGACTGCCCCCTGACTGAAATGACAGCCCCTTGGAGGAGCAGAAGTTTTCTAAAGCTGGAATGACATTCCGTGGGAGGAGCAGAAGAGTCTGGGAGTAGAATGACAAGCCGTCAATCCCCTTGTGAGGGGGCTGCCATTCTAGTCTCAGAATATTTTTGCTAGACCCACAGGCCATCAATCCACTCTGAGGGCTGTCATTACAGCTTGAGAACACTTTTGCTACTCCCAGGTTCACCATTCTACTCTGTGACCCATCATTTTAGTGCCAGTAGACTTCTACTCTCAGATGCCTCCATTCCACTCTTGGGCTATCATTGCAGTGCCTGAACACTTCTGCTACTCTCAGTGGCTGTCAGTCCAATGGCTGTCATCTGGAGGTTTCATTCCACTCCCAAAACACTTCAGCCACTCCCAGGGACTGTCATTCCACTTCCAGTCCCAGAGCACTTATTTTATATCTGGGTACCATTGTTCCACTCTGAGGCCAATCCCACAGTGGTTTACTTGGCCCAGAGACATTAATTGAAAATCTACTCCATATTATCATTGCAACTATTTTGTGCTGTAATGTATTTTAATAGAATGGGTCTTCAAGTCTCTCCCATTGTTTCCAATAGAAAATCCTTCTAATGGACAATATTATTTATTTTAGCACATCCCCCAGCAGAACCAGTGCAATATACAGAATGCCCAGAAGTACAAGTACAATCAAAGAGTGCCTAGCAGAACCCAATGTCATTGTAGCAATGCCAGCTCAATAGGACTGATAAGAAGCACAGAATCATGCTCCAAGCAAGCGGTGGGGGTTTCAGAGAGCCAGTTTGGTGTTGTGGTTAAGTGTGAGGACTCTTACCTTATATAAATCCAATATCTTACCTGGGAAAATCAGGTTTGATTCCCCACTTCTTCATTTCCAGCTGCTGGAATGGCCTTGGGTCAGCCATAGCTCTCATTGAAGTTGTCCTTGAAAGGGCAGCTGCTGTAAGAGCTCTCTCAGCCCCACCTACCTCACAACGAGTCTGTTGTGGCTGGGGGAGGGGAAGGTAAAGGAGATTGAGACTGGTCTGAGACTTTGAGATTCAGAGTATAGGGTGGGATATAAATCCAATATCTTCTTCTTCTAGTGCCCAGCAGAACCCAGTACCATTGTCTGTGCAAGCAGGGGGTGGGGGTTGCAAGCCCAGCAGAACCAGTGCAATGTACTAGTGCCCAGCAGAACCCAGTACCATTGTGGCAATGCCAGCTCAACAGGACTGATGTAAAGCACAGAATCACACTCCAAGCGGGATGGGTTTTTTTGCAAGCCCAACAGAACCAGTGCAATGTACTAGTGCCCAGCAGAACCCAGTGCCACTGTGGCAATGCAAGTAAAAAGAGGACTAATGTCAAACCAAAGAATCCCTGCAGTTACAATGTATAGAATGTTCAGCAGAACCCAATGCCATTAGCATTGCAGGCTTAAAAGGACTGCTCTCAAAACACAGAGTCACAACAAATTCAAGCCGGTGTGGGGTTGGCAGATTTTGCAAGTGTCTGTGCAAGAAGATTGGAATGAAACACAGGAAAGTCAGCAATAAAAAAAAGCCCTCTCAAAACTGACATGACTAGTTTGAAACTGACCAGAGAGTTTCCAAGCCTGGAGAATTCCACCCCTCTGTTGCTTTGTAGCCTGATAAACATTTTGATTGATTGGAGACAGTCTATTTGGAAATGTATCCATTCATGAACCTCCATGAACCGTTTGAAAGTTGACAGTTGACCTGTCACAAATTTCACTTCACAAGCCATGAACTGGCCAAAGTTCATCACAAACTTTAGTTTGTAAGCCAGTTCATGCCTGTTCCTAGAAATGACTATCCTTTCCCAAACACCATAGCTTGGATTCTAAGCCATCTTTCACTTGGTCCATTGTGGAGGTGGCCCTTGGCTGCTAGGCACTTTTCAATCCACTGGAAAGACATTGGGGTCTTTTTTTTTTGGGGGGGGGGGACACATCTGGTCAGGGCATTGCCCATCTGGGACACTTACTGCTTAGCTCTGTGATTATAAACCAAAGAAAGATTGCTTTATTGTCAACATTGGGGTTTTTGCATGAAAATAAGTGCCTAAAACCAGAGGGAGGTGTGTCATAGATCCTCTACACCAGCGTAATGCCAAATGAAGTAAAGAAATATATCCCCATGTTGAATTCTTAGAGCTTGAGATTCTTTGCCAGAAAAAAACCACCATGGATATAGTATTTATGAAATATATGGTGGTTACTCAGGTTGTCATCATTGACACAGAGAATGGATTTAAAGTATATTCAAGGAAGTTTTCTCAGGAGAGTTTTGATCTTGCCAAACACTTTATTGAGTGCTGAGGATATGTTTCCTAGAATAATGATCATGGTTGCTGTCAAATTTTGGTACATTTGCCATTTAACTGATTTACCATGATAGAGTAAGGATTTTACTACTCACAATCTAATGAATTTAAAACTACAGGTGGCTTTGGATTTTTGAAATTTAGGGCACTTTCAAAGGAAATTAAGATACGGGATAGGGGAAATAGTAGTGATATTTCCAATTCATATCCTCTTTGACAAAAGGGCAAAAGGGATGCTCCTACAAGGGATGCTATTAAAGTGTGCTCTATTTAAAGTAGCTCTTCTTGATCGATCATTAGACCAGCACTGGGTTGTACTGGAATTCTTTACTTTGATTCTAAAAACATATTTTATTAGAAAACCACTGTGCACAAATCACAAAATGAGTTGCTACTTATAAGGCATTCACAATAAGGAAGAAGTTGATCTACATAATATATTTGCATTGGAATTTTCAGCTTTTTCAGATGCTTATATAATGCATTTTATTATGTTAATGATGGGGGGGGGGAGTTCACAATATGTGGTATGTGAAATACTCTTCTTCATTTATTTACTTGGCAGTTTCTAGCCTATTCCGTTCCAGAGACTGCAATTATGCAGTGATAGGTTTGACAGCATATAAAATGTACCATATAGCTTGGAGAAATCTGTTCCTTTGCATGATGATCCCATTCTGTCCTTGACAAGCCCAATTTTTTTTTAAAAAAAGGTTAAAATGCTTCCAGGTCCCACAAATTAGTGCTCCAATATGACTCTAATATAAGGAAGTTTCATAACTGGCAGTCAAACACTGTATCCTGATCATCTTAACAGAACTATACCCTTCCAATTCTACTGAAGTAAGTGTTTAGGATTGCACTGCAAGTGTGCAGAAACAGGACTTAAGAAAGCCTTCTAAGCTGACAGCAGAGATCATGAAATATAAGGAGAGCCCTGCTGGGTCAGGCCAATGGTCCATCTAGTTCAGCATCCTGTCTCACACAGTGTCCAACCAGTTCCTCTGGAGGGCCAACAACAGGTCATAGAAGCTGCAGCCTTCCCCTGATGTTGCCACCTGGCTCTAGGATTCAGAGGTTTAATGCCTCTGGATGTGGAGGTTCCCCTAAGTCACCATGGCTAGTAGTCACTGATATTACCCACCACGAGTCTATCAAATGCCCCTTTAAAGCTGTTTATTCCTGTGGCCATCATAACATCCTCTGGCAGCAAATTTCACATTTTAATCTCTCTCTTGTCTGTGCTGAACTACTGCCCATCAGCTTCATTGGATGCCCTTGAATTCTAATTTTTTGAGAGAGGGAGAAAAATTTCCCTTTGTCAATGCTCTTCACCTCACATGTAATTTTATAAACCTCTATCATGTCCCACTTAGTCATCTCTTCTCTAAACTGAAAAATCCCAACATTTCCTCATAGGAAAGGTGCTCCAATCTCCTAATCACCTTGGTTGCTCTCTGTAAATTTTCCACCTCTGAAGTGCCTCCAGTGACTCAAACAACAAAAAACTATTAGAACTAGTAGTGCTGCCTAACTTTTTTAAATGGGGAGGAACAAGAACACAAATCAACTCCCAGAGTTTTGCCACCAATGGGGGCAGCAAAAAGTCTGCATTGAAAACAGGACCTGTCCTTTTTGAGATACACTGAGCAGAACTGTACGCAGTATTCCAAATGGGGCAGCATCATAGCTGTATCCAGGGGCAGTACAATATTGGCCATTTTGTTCTCAATCCCTGTCCTATAATTCCTAACAGTGTTTGCATTCCCCCACCCCTCCACTACTGAAGCACACTGGGTTGACATTTTCATTCAGCTGTTTACTATGATCCCAAGACTTTTTTCTTTCTTAGTCTCAGCAGGTTCAGACCCCATTAATCTATACTTAAAGTTGGTATTTTTTTTTGTCCCAATGTGCATTACCTTACACTTACCAACATTAAACTTCATTTGCTGCATTATCACCCAGATACTCAGTTTGTGGAGGTCCCACTGGAGCTCTTCACAGTCAGCCTTGGTTTTCACCACCCTGAATAATTTGGTGTCATCTGCAAATTTGGCCACGATACTACTCATCCAGGGAGATCCAGGGAACGTGTGTGTGGCATGTGTGTGCAAACTGTTTAATGTTGTGGTGATGGGTAGGCTAGTCTTGATGGGAACAAATATAGCTATGGTCTTCATGTTCACAACCATATTTATACATCATAAAATTGGCAACAGAAAACCCCTGTGCTTCTCTGGGACTGCACCAGTTCATGCTATGTTAGAGTGCAGTAAGAACTCTTTGTTGTGCACTTTTAGTCTGATGACTCTAACACCTATTTTTAAAAATAGCTTATGATAACTCTGCAATATGCATGAAGTGAAAGAGAATGAATCAGAATTTCAAATCAGGTCATGTTAAAAATAATGTTGTTTGTTTATATATTTGCTTTCTAAAATGACTCACAATACGAATCCCGTGCCCCCCCCCCCCAATATACCAATACTTCTCAAGCTGCCTCCAGTGGAATCAAACAACAAAGAACTGTTTGAACTAGTAATGTTGCCTAATTTTTTAAATGGGGAGGAACAAAAACACAAATCAGCTCGCAAAGTTTTGCCACCAATGGGAGCAGCAAGAAGCCTGCACTGAAAACAGAACCTGTAAGAATTTAGGAGGAGCTCACAGATTTTTATGAGTCTGCCTTGCTTCTAATTTCTCTTCCCTTACAACTTAGTAAATTTGGGAATGAGTGCAAAAAATAAATAAATTAACAGTTGAAGTCTGCAGATTGCATAGGAACTTCCTTTTGTTGTATCTTTGGATCCTAATATAACTCCTGAAATAAGTATCTCTACATTTCCTCTTCAATAAAATAGATTAACTGCTCATGTGACCTAAATTTAGGCTTTTCAGTCTCTTGTTGGGGGTGGGGTTTCCCCGGTTTCGGGTCCCCCAACGTGCCTGCACAGATCCCCGCTCCCAAAGAGCTCTGTTGTGCTTGAAGTGTCCAGCATGATAATATCACCCAGAAGTGGTGTCATTGTGCTGTGTGCACTTCACATGCATGAGAAGATTCCCCCCACCGGGAGCCAGGTAAGACCTGGCAACCCTACCTGAACTTGTTGGAGGATACGTAGGAGAGAAATATGAGAAGCTGAGGCATGGTGAGTTTTAGGTAGGAGATGATTCCATATTCTTCCCTTTTATAGAAAAGGAGCAGATCAACAAAGCCAGAATGGTACCCAGAACTTAACCTAATACAAGACTGACACAAAGAAGGCAACAACAGGACAACACTGGGTATCACCCACAACTCACAACTCGAATCACCCCAGTGCATCATCAATGACTTATGACTGCTTTTCCTAGAGAAAAAGCCCCACCCTGAATAAAACTTTGATGGTCTTAAAGGTGCCACTGGACTCAAACTTTGTTTTACTCTGAGACCAGTAAGTGAACGTTTTGATCTGCTATATATACTATTGCAGACTTTAAAGTCAAGTGGAATATACAATGTAAAGTGCTGAATTAGAACTCATTAAGAAATTAAATATTTTATGTCATTCTGGCTTAAACTGAGACTTGGTTCTATTCACTTATAATTTCTTATCAATCAAAAAGACACATTTTTTATGAATGTTAGTGGACTGGTTCTTAACACATATCATACCATAACCTTTACTGGTCAGTTAATCCTCTTGTGCTTCAGACTGCATTTCCTGAATTAATCTGTTAACCATACTTTATAACACTTCACTGCATAAGAGAGAAAACAGAACTTCTGACCTCTCTTATAATTCTTATGTGTAACAATCAAAGCAGTTCAAGTCCCTGACAAAGAATCACTCATGATTTATCATACCAGGTACCTCTTTACTCAACTCCTCCCCCTGTTTTCCTTGCTTTTATAATTTTCTGGGTTAATATGAGGGAAATGATTTTCTTTCTTTCCATTGCATCTGAAGAAGTGAGCTCTGATTCATGTGAGCTTGTACTAGAATAATTGTTGACGGTTTTTAAAGTACCACTTGATTTTTGTTTTGTTTTCTTACTTATAAGGGCAAGTACAGTGTAATTCCTAGAGTTTTAATCAGGATATTCTTCTACCATGAACTCAATAAATTGCCTTAGGGAAGGCATAACAGCATAAAATATGTTGCCATATTTTAAAATTGCTTTCATATGATATGTTATTTCATGTTAAATAGTGGCAAAATAACCTTGGCTATGCTGTCATGGTACCACAAAATTCACAATGCTGTATTTCCATAATGTTTTATTTCAGTGCAATGAAAGGTTTGTATCATGAGTTCTTGATGTTTACAGTATCTTGGTTTTTTTTCATGAGAAGTTCTATTTTCTGCCTGGAAATCTCATTGTGAACTGTATTATCCAGATACATTTGGTGCATATCTTGTAGGCAAGGTACACCATCAATATTTTCCTGCCTTTTATCAGACATTTATGTATACACAAATATGCACACCAGACACATATACACATACACAAAAGCATACAAATGTATCTGTCAATTTTACATCTGCAATCTTTCTTCAGTAAATCTTGACAGTGTCACATAGCTTTTCCAGTATATACACAATGGGAAGAAAGAGTGTTGGCTTGAAAAAATCCTGCCACTTTAATTGCTATATAAGATTTAAAGTTTATGTTCTTCATATTGATGGATGTAGCTCTGAACCTAAAGTTTAGAGATTTAATTTTCTGTCTCTTTTAATGAATATTACAACAACAGCCGCCTCCCGTGGGTTGGAATAAAACGTAGCATGTATACCTACAGCAACATTTGCAGACCTCCTCGGTTTTCTGTTTTTAATGTGATGAAAATTTGTACAAGTAACAAAGGGAGAAAAATGTCATGGTAACGAAAACATTTCCTATACATGTATTTTAGAGGGAAGCTAAATCAAAGGTCTTCAAAGAATTACTAGGGTTCTTTCTAGGAGGTTATTGACAAATATGTAGCTTGTCTCCTGAGTTTGTGCCTCTTTCGCAGATTGGTGTATTTGTGATCCCACAGGCAAGAATAAGCGTCTGTAATTCATTTCTCCTTGTTAACTAGTGTGCTTTTGTGTGGAGGATGATTGACAGCAAACTCGGCTTAGTCCCAACGGATGAGCTTGTTAGCAAAACCCTAGTATCCTATCTCTAATAAAGCATATCAGCAGTACATTTTGTCCTATCTATTAGCCTCTCTGTTTCTTTTTTGTGAAAAGCTGAGTGTCCCTTTGAAGCAATGACAAATAAACCCCTGAACTGAAGTGCTAGGCTGCCTTATGGACAGCTGGATAGTAAATGTCACACCGTGTATAGAATGCCTATTATCAGAGTGAGCCATTTGTTCCATGCCTTTCAGTATCTTAATGTAATACAAAATTGCTAAATCAAGCCCCATGTCTGTGACAGAACATAATTAATGAGAAAGCAGGAGCCAATTCAACACTCTTTATTGGGACCTAATTGGCTCAGGCAACAGAGTTGTCACTCAACAAGAGACTTCCTTTAAAGCAATTTTGTTCTTGGTTGTATTACAGAGCCTATTAAATTGTCCCCTCCTTGATCACACAAAGAAGTATCTGCATGCAATAATTAGCTTTTCCAGGGGGATTTTTTTTAACTCTTTCAGCGGCAGAATAGTTTCAAACTCTGCTAGAGGAAACAGTCTGCCTACAGCGATATATA
Source organism: Heteronotia binoei (assembly GCF_032191835.1). NCBI lineage: Eukaryota > Metazoa > Chordata > Lepidosauria > Squamata > Gekkonidae > Heteronotia > Heteronotia binoei. The sequence continues at coordinate 62,570,308 of NC_083243.1, forward strand.
CCCTCAAAGCTAGGTAATTGTAATCTTGGGATAGCCTGAAGAGGCTGCCAAAGCTGGAGCATGCTGCATTGAGCTATGAGCTTCCTATGCACTAGGCAGCGTCAAAGCAATCACCCCTGGGCTGCCCAGGCAGTCTGTTGAGCTCCAGGTGCTATTCAAGGTGTTCTGCAATACAGTGGGACAACTTGTTTAAATTGAGCCACTGGTTCCTGTGTCTCAGTGAGGCAAAGTCACATTCATTCAGGAGGAAAAACTTGTTTTACCTTTCAGAGTTTGAGATTTAGCATCTCAGGACTACTAGAGAGGCTTGTGTCATTAGTGACTCCCAGGGGTCATTTTGTAGAAAAATAGGTGGTGGAGCTCATCCAGGGATTGTTATGCAGCTGCACATACTATTCAATGGACAAGGAGGTGGAACTCTCAGAAGGAGGAGGAGGAATTCTCAGAAAGGTTCAGGAGCTGCACTCCTGAGAGCTCCCACTGAATCCAAGGCCTGGTGACTCCACCTCAAGGGATTGGACTGTTTTTGTTGATTGGGTTGTTTGAAATGTTTAAACCTTGCCTTATTTCTTAAGGCTCAATGTGACTAAAACTCAACAACAAACGATGCAAAAACTTCCCAGATTAGAAACAGAGATGGATGACTTTATTGAGATAAATTAATCAAGATAGAACTGCACCCATTTGCAGATATTTCAGGGGTAGGTGAATGGACTATAAAGTCAGTAATAACAAATAATAAAATGGATAGGAGTTGTGTTTCCCTCCCTTCCAACCAGCATGTTTGTTGTTTGATCCAGTAGATATCATGTTTGTGCTAGGGGAGTTTACAACAAAGAAGCCAATTTGTGAAGGTCTAAACCACGGCACTTGTATTTGGCATACATGGGAATTTAATCCTCAAAACAATTTTATAAAATAGGTTAAATGGAAGATGGAGCATTTCAGAAACCAGATTTAAATCTCAAGTTTATCACAGCTCAAAATGAATTAACACATTTGTTCACACACATGCGCATACACACACACGCAGTTTTATTTTATAATTTTTTAAATTGTAAAATACGTTGGGTTCGATTCAGAACAGATATGTTTCACAAAAAGAACAGTATTCTAATGTTCATTGGTCCTTCATTGGGTCTCCTGGCTTTGGTCATCAGGGCATATTAGTGTTAATGAAAAGATTAACAGAATAGACAATGGCGATGTTAAATTTTGTGCTCCCATTTTGTGGTATATAGATTAGATGGCACTAACTCCAAAATTCTGGATGCCCCTGGGCAAGGAAACTTTCATGAAGGCAGGGTTTCAAACTGAGAATTCTCTAATACAATCTCCAGCCTTCTCAGATGCTCCATGCAAAGTGAGAATGGATGTGCTATTGGAAAGGTGGTCCCTTTGCTTATTGTTGGGTCTTTTCAAATGTCTGAATTTACCAGCCTCTGAAGCCAGCCCTGGCTTAAGCCATATTGAGTTCCATGCTCCTGTATGTAAACATGATGTCCATTTTGCTTGCATCAGGTGAGCCTGAGAAAATAGCATACCAACAGAAATATCAGACAACCCTCTCATTAGGCATAACATTAAAACATCTACACACAATGTTTGTGCATTTTGAGGCATTAGATATTGTATATTATCAATAACAATAAACTCACACAGCATATTGTGATACTGGAGAATTCTTGTCCTTAACTAGATAAATTATGTTTGAGATCCAGGACACAATCTCCAGTTGTGGAAATTGTTGATCCTGCATGCATGAGGCTTGATTAAACACAACCACATACAGCACATAAGGCTGCCTAGTGTGGTCTACTCTGATCAGTAGCTCTCCGTGGTCTTGCATATCACTTACTACTTCATTCTTTTAACTGGAGATTGAACCCAGGACCTTCTGTGTGCAGAGTGTAGATGCTCAACCACTGATCCATAGCACCTCCAAACTAATTATTTGACTTATCAAGAGCACAGGAAAACATAGCATTTGAATGCCTTACCATGCTTATACCTATAAATTTTCTGATTTTTGAAGAGTCTTTTGACTGCCTCCTCTAACACACAGGATGACACCACAACCACAGTTTTGGATTAATTATCTGAAATTGGAGTAGGAGTATTGTATCATAAGCATTTAATCTTTATTCTTATAGTACCAATATATCAACTGTTAGTAAATTGAAATGTACCTAGAAGTTGGATTTCATAAAGTGAATTTGAGTACTCAAATTGATTTATTTGATTTTGTAGGTAACATTATATCAAGGTAACAAAACTGTATATATATAGTCATCTCCAGTACTCATGTATCGTGGACAACAATATACAGAAGGAAAATTCCTCTCTGTGAATGCTGTCTATTTTACTCCATCTTGTGTGTGTTTAGCTTTCATCCAAGGGAGCCCTCTGTCTTACTATGTGTTTAAATAAGTAGCTGAACGTCTGGTGCTTGCACAGGGGACCTTTCCCTTTCCGAACAGTCACTGCCATCTAGGATAGAAATGTGATTTAAGTATTGTATCAAAATCAAAATTTTAATCTGCATTTTGAAAGTTGACAATAGCAAATGCTGATGTATCATAAAAAACAATGAATCTGACCTGAGCACAGATCCTAAATTTACTTTTCACCTGAATCACCTCTTGAATTTTTGTTTTTCAGTGTTTGAATAAATCCCATCTGTGCCTTCAGTGAATACATTGCCACCCTGGTTTTTATGGAAACATTTGTTGGTAAGTTACAGAGTTGCTGGTGGTAACATACTGCCAGTCATAGGACAGACTGGTTGTACAATTATATCCTCCATTCAGTTTAAATGTTGTTGGATGGAGCCCAGGAAAAAGTCTGATACTTAGAAAAGAAGAACAAGAAGAAGGGGATGCATTTCTTTTTCTTTTTAAAATGTAAGTAATGTTTCCAAATACTCTAAGAGTATATGGATACCACATATTTTATTTTCTTCCTCATTTGCACAGCAAAACAAAACAATATATGCTAATTGACATTTGCACAAATTGATTACATTTACAACCACATCCACAGCAGATAAATTGCAAAATGGCCTTCAAAAGTGGCTTTAGTACATAAAACAAAAATAACAATATTAACAATGTTCTTTCCCTGGTGACTTTTTGGTCTTTTAAAAACAAACATTTCTTATCCAATTATGTATACACAAATGTCATAATGAGAGCAAGCACAGCTGAGCTGGCTATCTTTCATAAAAATACACACTTTCTTTTCAGGAACAGATCTAATCCAATCTCTGAGGGCCAGACTAGATGCTGGGAATTCCATGGAGTGGAGGATGCAGTTCTGGTCAGTTTAGACCTTTCCCAACACCAGGGCTTTTTTTTGTAGCAGGAACTCATTTGCATATTGGGCCACACACCCTGATGTAGCCAATCCTCCTGGAGCTTACAGTGGGCCCTGTACTAAGAGTCTTGTAAACTCTTGGATGATTGGCTACATCAGGAGTGTGTGGCCTAATATGCAAAGGGTTCCTGCAACAAAAAAAGCCCTGCCCAACACCATTTTCCTGGGCTGAAATGACAGAGGGAAGCCATCATTTGACCCACTGGGGAAACAGCCAGGTAATCATGCTTCCTCAGTGGGGTAAATAGAAGTTCCCTGGAATTGTGTTCCCACATGCCTGATAGTGGAATGTTGTAAAATATTGTGAGCTCCATCCATGGATCTTCCAGTGTTTCATCTTGTTTGGCCTTGAGAAGTACAGCCCAGTCTCACTCATATGGCAGATAGCTAGTATTAGCATGAAAAATTAAGAGAGTGTAAGAATGCAGTCCCCTAGTGCCACCAACATAGTTCTTCAACTATGCGATCTACCCATTGTGTGGTTAGAATCTAGCCCTAATGTGGAATTGATATCAGATTTGATGCATGTATTCAGAACCTCAGGCCCATCTGCTCTTCTTTGACTGAGACCTTAAACTGGAACCATTCATCTTGGAGTTCTTGTAACGCCAGAATTTGATAATTATTGTGATAATTTTTTTTTATTGTTAGGATACAGAAGAAGAAAAAGAACCGGTTTTTATACCCAGTTTTTTCTACCTTGACTCAAAGAAGCTTACAATCACCTTCCCTTCCTTTCCTTATGACAGGCATCTTGCGAGAAGGGTGAGGCTGAGAGAGGTCTGAGAGAACTGTGACTGACCCAAGATCACTTGGCAGGTTTCAAGTGGCGGAGTTTGTTTTTTTTTTACTTTTATAAACTTTTTAAAGTAAAATATGCACATATACATAGTCTCTAATCGCTTGACATCCATGCATAAAGTCTTGTATATGTATGATTATACATCATAACTTTGACTTGACAATCATTTTCAAAATCATAACTATAATACTTTACAAATCTAGAAATTAAAATAAAAGTACAGAGGTATAGGATATGCATTTCACAAAATTAAAAATACAACATTCCTCCATAAACCTTATTCTTAGGAATGATTTCTTCAGAGTTAAGATAGTTAACAATTGGGAACCATGTTGCAATAAATCTTGTTTCTTAGTTTTCTGAAATCAAATTATCAACATTCAATTAAATTTTATGCATAACAAACGATTCCCTAACTTATTTTGCCCATCTAATAACTTAGATATTGACTTATTCATCCAGCTACATGCAATAGCTGTGCGTACGGTTGATAAAAGAATATGAACTATTTCTGTTCTCTGTTTGTTGCTTGTAGCGTTTTCCAACTTCCCTAACAAAAATGTTTCAGGGTAAAAAAGGAAGTTCAAATTGTGTAATTTTAAAAATTTCTTGTGAAATTAAGAGCCAGAATTGTCTAATGTATCAACAGGTCCACCAGCAGTGTAGAAAGTTTCCTCAAAGCCCACACTGTTTATTACACACAGGAGAGATGTCCTATCTCATGTGGTGTGTCATAGTTGGAGGGATGTACCATCTCATTAATATCTTAATTGTTTGGTATTTTATGCTGTAGGTTTTAGATTTATAGCTAGGGGAGGTCCAAATATTTTCCCAGTCTTTCTCACTTAGTCTGTTCTGACATTCCAAGTTCCATTTCTCTTGGTATTTTAATTGTTTGCTAGTGTTAACAGCTTTTAGAATTTTGTATAACTTTGAGAGAAGTCCAGATAGATTGTCGTCTAATTTTATTAATAAACTTTCAAATTCTGTTTTAAGTCTATGTATGGCTTCCTTAATCAAGTTAGAATCAAATAGATGTTTCATTTGTAAGTATGCATACCATCTAATTTGGATAGCGACTTTGTTTTCCAAATGATTTTTGTCTGCAAATTTACCTTTATGTAGAAAGTCATTTAGTCTTACTAGTCCTGCTTTTGGCCAGGATCGAAAAACTGAATTTTTGTCTTTGCCCGGGGGAAACCAATTTTGATCAATAAAAGAGGATGTAAGAGAAACTTCAGGGGCTAACATCTTATATTTTAGCCAACTATTAAATAGTACTGAAAAAGTCAAGTTGTGTTGCCATTGTTGTCTTTAAAATAAAGAGGGATTCCAAAAGAAATCAAATGTTGAATAAGGAAGAATGTATGATTGCATGATTTGGACCCATCTGAGTTATGGTATAGTGATAGCACGAATTAATGAAAATAAGGCAGCATCTACATATTTTTGCAATTCTGGCATATCTAATCCATCTTGCTTAGAAGACCTATATAATGTAATTTTATGAATTCTTTGTTTCTTACATGCCCATAAGAATGCATTTAACTCTTTTTGCCATTTATTTATATCTGAAGTGGGAATTTTAACTGGAAGGGTACGGAACAAATAACAAAGATTTGGGTAAAATAAAGCTTTTAATCAAAGCTATACAATCTGGCCAAGTTAGTGGTAGTTGGTTCCATTTTTTAAGCAGTAGTTTTATGTCAAAATGAAGTTTATGGAAATTTACAGCATATAAATTTGTATAATCTATTGGAATTGTTATGTCTAAATAGTGCCAATTTTTCATCGTCCAATTGTAAGGGTAGGGTATTTTGATTCTTCCTATTTGTGACTCTGTTAAGCATACCGGATAAATTTCAGATTTTTTGGGGTTAAAATATAACCCTGAAATTGTGCTGAAGTTAGATAACACCTATTGGACTTCTTTAAGTGAATGATGAGGATCTGATAAAAATAAAACAATATCATCTACATAAAGGCCAATTTTATGTATGTTTCCATTTATGTTGACACCCTTAATTTTATTGTTCAGTCTTATATATTCCAAAAAGGTTCAATTGCCAAGGCAAATAATAAAGGGGATAGGGGGCAGCCTTGGCAAGTGTCTCTTTGAAGCTGGATTGGATCTGATTTGAGCTCACTGACACGTAGCCTTGCTGTAGGCTTGTTATAAATTGCCTTCATGACCTTACAAAATTTCACACCAAATCCCATGTTCCTGGTAATGTTTGTAATCTGGTGTCTAATTTACCATTTTTAGGTAAAATCATTGAGAGGGCAGTGGCGTTGCAACTACAGAGGTTTCTAGATGACACTTCCGTTCTTGACCCGTGCCAGTCTGGTTTCCGACCGGGCCATGGGACGGAGACGGTGCTGGTCGCCTTGGTGGATGACCTCGCCTTGGTGGATGACCTCCAGCAGCAACTGGATCATGGTGGCGTTGCGGTACTGATGTTATTAGACCTGTCGGCGGCATTTGACACAGTCGACCATCAACTGCTAATGCGCCGCCTCGCCGACATTGGGGTTGGGGGGTTGGCCTTGCAATGGCTCTCCTCCTTCCTCTCAGGTCGGGGACAAAGGGTGGCTATTGGGGGGGGAGCGATCCCAGAGACACACACTAGATTGTGGTGTGCCTCAGGGAGCAGTTCTCTCCCCAATGTTGTTTAACATCTATATGCGCCCCCTTGCCCAGATTGCCGGGAGGTTTGGGCTGGGCTGCCATCAATATGCAGATGACACCCAGCTCTATCTAACTAATGGATGGCCAGCCCAGCTCCGCCCCAGGGAATCTGGATCAGGCTTTACAGGCTGTTGTGACGTGGCTCAGGTTGAGTGGGCTGAAGTTGAACCCAGCGAAGACAGAGGTCCTTTGTGTGGGTCGCGGCACTCTAGGAGGGGAAATAGCTCTCCCAACCTTCGACGGCGTGCCATAGAAACCAGCGCGCCAGGTAAAGAGTCTGGGTGTTTTACTGGAGCCTTCATTATCAGTGGAGGCCCAGGTAGCAGCCACTGCCAAGTCAGCATTCTTCCATCTGAAGCGGGCAAGGCAGTTGGCCCCTTTCCTGGAGCATCGCGACCTTGCAACAGTGATCCATGCAACGGTCACCTCAAGATTGGACTACTGTAATGCCCTCTACTTGGGGCTACCTTTGTGCCAGACCCGGAGGTTGCAGCTGGTGCAGAACGCGGCGGCCAGGCTATTGTTGGGGCTCCCGAGATGGGAGCACATACGGCCCGGGCTGCGTGGACTGCACTGGCTGCCAATTACATACCGAGTCCAGTACAAAGTGTTGGTCATTACCTTTAAAGCCTTGTATGGTCGAGGACCAGCCTACCTGAGGGACCGTCTCTCCCCATATGAACCCCAGAGGGCACTGAGGTCAGTTGGAAAAAATAAAATGACTATCCCTGGGCCGAGAGAGGTCAAGCTCCAGAATACCAGAGCACGGGCCTTTTCAGCTGCGGCCCCTGCCCTATGGAATCAGCTGCCGGAGGAAGTACGGGCCCTGTGGAACCTTGATCAGTTCCGCAGGGCCTGCAAGACTGTCCTCTTTAAACAAGCATACATCGACCGCTGAATTGCTGTGAATTAATGACCCGCCAGCACGGTCCTGTTTAAGGACCTACATTACCATGGAATTATTTAAACTGGCAGAAATCAGCGTCAGAATGCCACCATTGCTGCCAGATTAACTTAAATTAACTTGTAATTTAAATTTTTAATTATATTTGTTTTTTATAATGTTAAAGTTTTTATTGTTAAATTTAAAGTTTTTATTTATTATTGTATATGCATAAAATGTTGTCAGCCGCCCTGAGCCGCCTGGGCAGGGAGGGCAGGATACAAATAAAATTTATTATTATTATTATTATTATTTATTATAAGATAACTGAACTCAACACTATCAAAGACTTTATGGGCATCTAATGATAAAACAATAGACTCCTGTTTCTGTTGTTTACAATGATGTAATTAAGTTAAAAATTCTAAAAGTATTGTCTGCAATGTTCCTACTTAAAATAAAGCCTGTCTGATCTGGTTTAATAAATTGGGGGAGAATCAGTTTCACTCTATTTGCTAGTACTTTTGTAAATAGCTTTGCATCTATAATAATGAAATTGGTCTATATGAAGCTGGATTGCTTGCCTCTTTATTAGGCGTAAGAAGGAGTATTATGTCTGCCTCTGACCAGGTTGGAGGCATCGTACTTGTTTTAGAATTTCATTAAAAAGATTTTGTAAAGATTCTGTTCACTCATTTTTAAAAATCATATAGTATTCTAGACAAAATCCCTCTGGACCTGATGCTTTGTTACGTTGTAATTGTTTAATTGTATCTTGCACTTCCTTAGTTGATATTTCTTTATCTGAAAAGGATACATATTCTTCTGAAAGAGAAGGTAGTAATCTATGGTTTGAGAGAAAATTATTTGAGAGGTATCAGGGTTTGTTGTTCTGGTTAGCATAGAACTCTTTCAAGATTTGGAGAATTATTTTAGAGTTGCTTTGTTTTTTACCTGTTTTATCCTGTAGTGAATAAATATGGTTTGCTGATTTTTTTTGGTTAACTCTCCATGCAAGTAATTTCAAAGATCTGTGTTTTTTGCCAGAATTTATAAAATGTTTGTTTATAAAATGTTTTAATTGTATTTTATTGTTTTATTATATATTGTACTCCGCCCTGAGCCCTATGGGGAATGGGCGGAATAGAAATTTACTAAAATAAATAAATAAATACATATTTCTAGTATTCTGCCAGTAACCTGAGGCTAGCATTTCAGACTTTTCAGGTAAGAAGTCAAACCCAACTTCCAGCTGCTCAAGGCTGTTCACTCCTAACTCCTTAAGCAAGGTTTAGTGGAGAGTAGGAATGTGAAAGAAAAAAAACCTTGCATATTTCAATTTTGGGTATATCAGTCCCCAAAACTATTGGTAAATACATAATTTCTCAAGCACCAATACTGGTATAGTATTGGGTTCTGAGAAATATTCTGCATTTCTGAATATATTCAGATCTATTGTACCCAGGGGTAGAGTGAGAAGGCATGTATAATGCCTTTGCTTCCCTCCCAGGACCCCTGCTACTTCCACTGCTCAGTTTCATTCTCTGGGTTTAGGCCGTTTAAACCTAACTGCTGACTGGCAGACAAGAGTAAAACTGACCAGTGGATGTGGTCATGTGGCTTGGGGAGGGAGGACATTTAAACATGCCTTCTTGCTCTCCCTTCTGAAGTCCCCAGCAACATGACTGGGGAAGTGAAGGGAGAAAGGGAGGCATGCTTAAAATGTCTTCCCTTTGCATCTCCACCCACCCACCAATGGGGCTGCTGTCACTTGCTTCCCCTAGGCACCTGGCCATGGTAGGGCAACTCTTGGAGGGAAGGGATAGTACAGCGGAGTGAAACTGGTCAGTTAGATTTAAATGCCTTCTCCTCCCAGCCGATTGCTGGGAGAGGGAAGGGAAGTCAGCAATACCAAAAAGCCAGGAAGAAGCTGAAGAAATTTTGGAAACTCTATTTGGTAGACTAAAACTCTCTTAATTTGTATTTGGCTTAGGAAATAACAAAATAAATACCAGTAAGGCATTTATTCAGTATTTTTTTGGCTCAGTGAAGCTGCATGCACACCCCCAGTGAAGAGTCATGCCTGTCAGTGTCACTTGGGATTTAGAGCTCTCTAGGATTCTGCAGTGTATTTATTTGTTTGTACTTCTAAAAAAATAGGTTGCCCTTCTTCTGTGTACTTGTTATGTGATGTTCTACACACTAACTGTTCCTGTGCAAACAATCCTCTGCTAAGAAAGACTTGTTCCCTATTTCTTGTATAGATATATATGCACTTGGGAACGTTGTAAGCCAAAATGCCCTCAAAAGAGGTTGTGGAATTGACAGGTAGGCAACTTTGGCTTAAAAGGACCTAGAATCTATGTATACAGGATTCCACTTCCAGAAATTATAGCTAAATTTACCAAAGACACTAATTAAGTGAAACAATTTTGATTTTATTACAGAAAAATATAGAACACACACATACAAGATAATAGACTCATATAACATACATACAGGCCTAATAAAAATAGAGAGAAATGCATAGAGGTAACATAAGGATGGACAAACAGGGTGATAATTACCGATCATAGTCTTCAAGAAAGGCTCCAATGGCGACAAACGAGGACTATGGGGAAGAGGACCCTCAACTGGCCAAGAATTGGGGATGTATCTAAACAGCAGGAATGGGGTACTGCTAGATGCACACCTGTGGTGAGTTGGGACTGTAGTTATAAGGGCTACCTTGAGTCCTTAGGGGGTAGGAGGTACAGGGGCAGATGACAGGTAGTCAGCTGGTACATGACCTCAGAAAAAGGGGAGGCTCCGCAATGACCATAAGGGCTGGACTTGTGCGGTAGCCAATAGCCAGTTTATTGGGGGCACCTGATTGGATGCCCATGCCTGGCCAATGAGCAGACCTGGCTCTGGTTACCTGATTGGACTTCCAGATAACAATGGTCCAAAAGGGGGAGGCTCCAGGATGACCATTAAGGGAAAGAATGGGTGAAATTATTGGAGTGGAAGTGATTAAAAGGCTATCAAAAAGGTTACAATAGATGGCCAAATAGCTACCTAAGGTAACACCCGATCTATACAAAGAAGCTTGGCTCTGGATGAAGATGTTCTTCCTCTTCTTCATTCCTCTACTGGCACCATCCTTTGTCTTGGGTTCCGTTGGACAAAGGATTAGGCAGTCTGACAGGATCCACGTCTAAGATAAGCTTGATTGCCTTATGCATAGGTGACATCTGTTGAGTACGTGAGCCTAAGATAAGCTTGATGGCCTTATGCATAGGCGACATCTGTTGAGTACGTGAGCCTCCCGCTTCGCTGTCATGGAGTCTGGCACTGCAGGAAGATAGTTGCTGATGATGTTAGCCTACCAATATGGATTCTATAGTCAAGGTTGGAATCTGCTTGTCCAGACAGTTCCTGGCAGTGCAACTTCTTCCGCTGCAACAGCCGAGATGGTGCACACACGGAGCAGCTGGAAACCCATGTGTCCTCCTGGTTAGCACTCTTCCAGAGATACCGAGTGCTGCTGCAACGTTGTGGCTGTTAGTACTCGCATAAGTCTTTTACATTCTGGTAGACAAAACCCACGTTCTCCTGGCAGATGTGTGTGAGTTGAATCTCCAGGTACCCTGACAACCAAACGGGTGACTATGATGTTCTGAAATTAGGGGTCTTTTTCTCACAATGTTTTCTCCCAGTTCATGTCTCCACAGAGGTGTTTTTTTGGGAGGGGCAGTTTGCATGATAGTACTCACTGATTCTAAAAACTAGCATAATTTTGGGGGGTTCTCCCATGTCCTGAGGGGGGAAATCGGAGGAAATAGGTACAACTTTATATATGTCAATGGTATTGTGCACACCAGGTATTTTCTGTTACTGAATTTTGCGAATGTGCAATGTTCATATGAATCTATTGGAATGTATGAAACTTCCTTGTACTGAATCAGACCACAGGTCTATCAAAGTCATTACTATCTACTCAGACTGGCAGTGGTTCTTCAGGATTTTGAACAAAGATCTTCCACATCACCTGCTACCAAATCCTTTAAGTCAGGGCTGACAAACTCCCAGTCTGTGGGCCACACCCAGCCCACCCAGGGCTTCAACCAGGCCCATGGCAATTTTCTCCCCCCTCCTCATCTTCCTGTCCTAACCCTTTGACGCTCTAAGACTGCCAGCAACATTCCCAGTTTCTTCTGCCTTGTCTTTGCTGGCTTCTGGGCCTGCAAAGCTGCAAGGAAAACAGAATAGATTTTCCATTAAGGTCTCTGCACGTGGAAACCTTAATGGAAAATCCATTCCATGTTTTCCTTGCAACTTTGTGCTGCAATCAATTTCAATGGAATGGAGGTAAGGCAGTTTCACTTTTTGCAGCATTTATGGCCAGTTGAAACTGCTTGCAAATAAAGGGCTGATGCTTTAAGCCAGCTCATCCATGCTGAGAACTGGTGCCTAGTGATTACTCTAACCTGGGAACCCACAGCTATATTTCACTGGACAGCTATTGTCAATCTGAGTAGACTGGGGTGGGGTGGGGGGAAGAGAAGCTTGGAATGCCCAGCCATTTCATGTTTCCGAGATTCAGAGCATTTTATATTTTTAGTTTCTGCTGTGATCCTTGTGCTTTTTCTCATTGTTTTATTTTTAAAATTGCATTGCCAAATTCCACTATTCCCCCACCTTTCCATTTTAAGCAAAATACCACAAGAATTTTAAGCATGTTTGTATTTTAAGTTAAAAATAATATGTTTAATTGTGTCTATCTGTATTCTTTACAAAATTTGTATCTCTGCTACCTGGCATTTTTTTTACATGCCTGGCTCAGCCCCACAAAGTCCCATTTGTGTCAAATCTGACCCTCATAACAAATGTGTTTGACACCCCTGCTTTAAGTGGAGATGCCAAGGGACTTTCTGCACGCCAAGCAGATGCTCTACCACTGAGCCATAGTCCATTTCTATCACAGTTTCCATTTCCGTTTCTGGCATAGTTGACACAATTATTGGATGTAGTCTGCTAAGGTGGCAGTTTCCTTTGGGTCACAAAGCCTTTTCCAGACACAGAGGCTCTTTCTGGCTATAAGAATGGATCCACAGGTTCCCTTTTTTATTTTTGACCATATTAAAAAAATTCTATAGACATTTTACTTTTAAAATTGGTGCCTGGTTCTCCATCAGTTGCACATAAATGGGGAAAGCTGGCCTCACAACGAGTACAAACATAAAAAGAAACAAAAAGGGCATATTTGTACACCCCTAGGATTTTTGCATGCTGTTTGTAGCTGCAATTGTTTTTAATGGAGAAGATAGTCAGTGTGTATTTTAAATATAAAGGAATTAATAAACCCATCTTTTTAGATGTTGTATGCCACATACAAATGGGAGTGTTGTGGAGGCAGTGAACTTTTTGCTGGACTTCTGTGCCAAGTACAACTTTGTAAAAATTTAAAGCCAGAGCTGCTTAAGTATTCTTTTGAAAGGTGTTTGCTTAGCCCAGAAGATTTGTGAGTATCTCTGCTTCTGTGTTCCTGTGGGCAGTGTGGGCACCAAGTGAGGAAAGGGGCAAAATACAGCATGAAGACACAACAAATGAGAGTTGGAGCAGACAGATCACAGCTTTATTGATTACAGCATTCAAAACATTTGACGCAGCATAAGGCAGGGTCCAAGCATCGACCAACCTGACCATTGGCTGATGAACCATATCCTGGCCAACCTGCTAGGGGAAACCAGGAGTGACAAGAAGATGGTCCCAAAAAGGCACAAGCCTTTGTGTGAAACCCTTGCCACCTGAGAGTGGAGCCAGGCAACAGCCCCAGAGTTGGGCATGCTGCTAAATTGCTCAATCCCCAAGACCCCTTGAGGGGGTCCCCACTAGGAGGTGGGCACACAGGCACAGCTTCCCCACAAAATGGATCTGACTCAATGCCTGAAACTACCATAAAGCTGTGACAAAGAAATACATGTGAAACTATAAAATACAATAACCAAAACCAGAAAAAAGGGGAAGGAGGAAGGGAGTGTCCAAAGAAGCAAGCAGGCAGAACCCCTGGGCTGCTGGGCTTCAAATAGGCAAGGTGCAGGGTGGGGCAACCCAGACTCTCAACCAAGCCTGCCCTCCAAACAGCCCAAGGGGAAGAGCCTTCAAAACATCTGGTGATAGAAAGGCAGCCAGAGAGACTGCCCAGCTGTCTGGGGAGCAAACAACCACTATGGACCAGTGCACCATGCCATGGCCAAACATTCCCATTCAGGAAGCACCAGCCCTGCAGTTCCAAAACAGCCACTAGTAAGCTGGTGTCCTTGGCTTCCATTCCCACCTTTTTATGTTCTCAGAATCCTCTCATATTTTAAGGTTGAGCAAACTCTCTAAGATTGCAATAATGAAAGAAAAATCTAGATACACAACCTGCATAGCAAGATGTATTTTACAACACTGTCCTGCAGAATGATAAATGAATGACCTCTGTTGAGACAAACTGGGAAGAAAGTGTATGTGCTTTGGAATTTTTATGTGGAAGCATGGGTGTGTATGTGTGTGCTTGTGGGTGTGAGCAAGACATGCTTGGTGTGATACATCAGCTTCTGTGCCTTTCTCCCTAAAATTAATCCACATAATCATCAAGGGGGCTGCTTTCATTGTTGGTTGACTGGATAATGACCATCCAGTTCTACAAGTGAAAAGATGGTTGTGCTAACAACCTGTGTTGTGTCTGTTGGTAGATTAAACCAGTTTACCATTTCCCCCTTGAAATAAAAGATATCATGGACATAGAATCATTGAATCACAGAGTTGGAATGGACCTCCAGGGTCATCTAGTCCAACCCCCTGCACAATACAGGAGCTTCAGAAATACCTCCCTCACAGACATACAGCCCCAGTGACCCTTGCTCCATGCCCAGAAGATACAAAAACCTCCAGGATCCCTTGCCAAACTGGCCTGGAGAAAAATTGCTGATTGACCTCAAAGTGTCATAGAGAACAAAACATAATGGAATATGACTGACTCCAAAGTGACAAAAATTAAAATTTAGCTTAAAATATATCCCCCTAGTATTTACACACATTTGTATGTCTTTCTGGGATCCATCAGGATTTTAATAGAGGTGGCAGAACCAGTACAACAATTCTGAAAAGGCTGGCAGGTTCATACAGTTCAATAGGGTTTCTAGGTCCCTCCTGGCAATTGGTGAAGGATGGTGGGGGGGGGGGACTTACCAGTAGAAAGAAGTGATGTCATCATGCTAACAACTTTTGGGTGACACTCTGGTATTTGGACAAAAACTCTATGGTAAAACTGGCTTCTATGGTAAAACTGGTTTTTGTCCTAATACCAGAATGTTGCCTAAAAATCGCTGATGTGATGTCACTACCTATGTGACATCAGCAATGTGGCCTAGGCCTTATTTCTACTGGTAAGGTCCCCCACTGACCAGCTGGGGGGCAAGGCCTGGCAGAGGAGGACCCCCGACTTCACCAGGGGGGGGGCGTCTAGCAACCCTGCAATACAGGACACAGTATTAATTTGATCCTTCCTAGAAGGACTACAGACTGGCCGTTTTCCCACTGACCTTACTCCGGAGCGACGTCCCTCTTCACTGCGCAGCGTCTGCGTGGATTTCCCACCAACTGCTGTGCACAACCAGGAAGTGCTGCGGCTTTTGCGTCGCAGATGTAAACCACTAAAAACCAGTTTACATCTGCGACACAAAAGCCGCGGCTCTTCCTGGTTGTGCGCAGCAGTTGGTGGGAGATCCGCGCAGATGCTGCGCAGTGAAGAGGGACGTCGCTCTGGAGTAAGGTCAGTGGGAAAATGGCCACAGACTGTGTTTAGATTCCTTGGAATTTTTTCCTTGTTGTTTTGTTGTAAGTACTGCTTGGAATTTTGCAAACCCACTAATCCAGTACAACACGTTTCTTATGAAATAAAAACAAATTCAAGAAGTATTTCTCAAATTACTTGACAGTTAAAATGGTACAAGTTGATATTTAGACAAGGAATAGTATTCAGCTAGCTGAAGATTGAACGGAAGGAGATTGCTGCTCTTTCAAGATTCACTACAACTATAACTGGTGGGGGGAGGCCCTGTAAAGAGATGGAAGCAGTCTAACTATCAGAAG
The DNA here is from genome assembly GCF_032191835.1 of Heteronotia binoei. Lineage (NCBI taxonomy): Eukaryota > Metazoa > Chordata > Lepidosauria > Squamata > Gekkonidae > Heteronotia > Heteronotia binoei. The sequence goes on from NC_083243.1 coordinate 62,586,178, forward strand.
ACTTTCTAATCTGATCCAAGATCCTTATGAAAATCTGGAACCAAATGAGATGATGCAATCAGATGCATGTAACATTGCCTAATATAATTTTTGAAATCAGATTTTTTTTCCAGGGACAATGAGAATCAATGGAAGCTTTTCATCTTACCACTTCTTTCCAAATTAGTACACCCTAAAACAGTCCCTCTTTTTTCCATTAAACTGTGCAGGAGAAAATCCACTTTAGAGTAGGGAATAGTATTCTCACACTATTCCTTGATCCCAGTAATCCTCCTGAAAGCAGAGTATTTGAAATCAAAGGGATGCCAGGTGGTTTATAGTCTGGAAAATGAAACAGGGTGGGTGGTCGGTGGGTTACAGCAAGTACTTTCAGGAGATTCAGCACTCAGAATATGAGTGGGAGTGTGCTACAAAAGCTGTGGAGGGTGATATTCTCTATAATATAGTGGGTTCTATGCAGTAATGAGGCGAGGTGGTAGTGAGCATAGCTCTTTTATTGAATACAGCATGGTATAGAGCTGCCTACAAAGACTGACTGCTAGGGCTTTGGGGTCCTCTATATATACACAACCAAAGTTCCCGTGCTGCCTATGACTGGACCATTCAAACCAGTCAGGGGCTCTTGACTGGAGCAGGGCAGCAGGATTTGGATCCTGCTGCCTATTGTTCCCAACTCTCCAAGCTCTGTCCTTCAGCCCCCAGTGAGGCAGGCAAGAACTCTAGCTTATAGATACAATTCTAAGCACATATACAACATCCCTCCTCCCTTAGTTCGCAAGCCTGGCTGATGTAGTCCTTGAGGTAGGCTGGCTTGCGATGCTCTCTGGTGGACCGCCTGAGCCCTGGAGGGGGTGGGGGAGCAGACGCAGTTGCAATGGTGGTGAATGGAGGGGCTACCGCTGTATCACTCTCAGCCAGTGGTTCCCAGGCCTCCGTTACTGCTGGCTCTGCCTGAAGGGCAGGGCTTAGGGCCCGTGCTTCCGCTGCATTGGTCGGGGAAGGAGTGGAGGTGGCGGTCTGGTTGTTGGGACTGTAATCATCGACTTCTACCCCGGGGCTCCTGCGGGACCTCAGCTGGTTGATGTGCCTCCTTATGGTGGACCCCCCCCTCCGTTGTAACCTCGTACATTACGGACCCCAGCACGCTGGCAACCCTGCCGGAATCCAAGCGGGCCATCCCCCAAAGTTCTTAGCCATAACCCGGTCCCCCATATCTAGCCCCCGAGGTGCCCGGATCGAATCTGGGATCTCCTGCAGGTCGAGGGCTCTGTCTGGGTGCAATCGGTCTAGTAGGGTGGCTACCTGGTGGCCCACGAGGAGTTCGATTGGGCTGCAGCCTGTGGCTGAGGAGGGAATGCTGTGCTGTGATAGTAAGAATTCTGCAAGGCAGCCCTCCCAGTCTCCCTGGATGATGTGGCGGAGCGATTCTTTAGTTGTCCGCACCATCCTTTTGGCCTAGCTGTTGGTGGTCGGGTGGAATGGGGCTGACCTGATGTGCCTAATGAGGTTGTGATCGCAGAAGTCCTGGAATTCCCCGATACAAAGCCCGTCCCATTATCTGAGACCAGCGTGTCTGGGAGGCCATGCGTGGCGCACACCTGGTGTAGACCGCTGATGGGAGGAGGTGGATGCCACCAGGATCACCTTCAGCCATTTCAAGTATGAGTCCACAATTAAGAAAAATGTTTGTCCCTGGAAGGGCCCCGCAAAGTCCAGGTGCAACCGGGACCAGGGTTTCGTGTGGATTCTCAGTGCTCCACAGGAGCCCGGGGAGGCGCTGGCCAGGTCTCCTGGCAGGGCGGGCATCGAGCAACCCAAGACTCGATTGCATCGTCCATCCTGGGCCACCATACATAACTGTGGGCGAGTACCTTCAAGCGCACGATCCTCAGGTGGGTTTCGTGCAGCACTGTGAGGACTCGATGTCTCAGAACCGGGGGCACCACTACCCTGTTTCTCCATAGCAAACACCCCTTATGGACAGAGAGCTCATCCCTGTGGGATGTGAACGCCCCAAACTCTGGTCCCCTCCATACCCAGTTCAGAACTTGGGAGAGTATTTTATCCTTGGCCGAGCAGCGTGCAATGTCTTTCGTGTGCACTGGGCAGTCCGGGAGGGACTCTAGAAGCAGGATTTGGTGTGCTGGGGCCGGATCTGGATCTTCCGACGGCAGTGGCAGGCACTGAGGGCGTCCGCATGGCCCATGGCTTTCCCCGGCCTGTACTGAAGACCATACTGGTACCCCATCAAGAAAATGGACCATTGTAGTACCCTGGGTGACAACATCTGGGGTGTTTGTCGGTCAGGGGCGAAGAGGCCGAGTAAGGGCTTGTGGTCTGTATGGATGGTGAAGGGCCGGCCATATAACTAATCATGGAATTTTTTTACTCCCACCACGATTGCCAGGCCCTCCTTGTCTATTTGCGTGTAATTGTGCTCCAGCTTCTGCAATGTTCTGGATTAATAGGCCACCGGGACCTCCCTGCCGTCTGGCAACACATGGGCCAGGACTGTGAGGGAAAGCCCCCTTACAGAACATTGTGATTACCAGCTTGGTTGTCAGAGCACCTGGAGAAGTGACTCACACACATCTGGCCAGAGAGTGTGGGTAAACCTATCCAGGGGCAAAAGGGACTTGTGCAGTACAGGCAGCCATAGCGCTACAGGGACACTCTAGACCGGTACAAGAGTGCCCACAAGGAGAACGGAACACTTCCCGTCGTTCCATGTGACGTCCATCCCAGCACTGGAACGAAGGAAACTGCGCCGCCAGGAGCTATCCAGGCGAACGGTTATGAAATTCTGACCATGGAATCCACCATGGAGGGCTAACACCATGCAGCCATCTTCCTACCAGGCTCGACTTCATTCCAGCGAAGCAGACGGCTCACGTACACATCAGATGTCACCTTTGGCCTACAAGCAACCTACCCACCCCAGGAGTGGGTAATCGTCCAACCGCCACTTTCTTTGTTTAACAGCACTCTAGACAAAGACTGCTGCCCAGGAGAAGACAGAAGAAGAGGAAGATCATCTTCAGCCAGAGCCAAGTTCCTTTGTACAAACTGGGTGCTTCCTAGGCCATGATTTGACTATCTATTGTCACCCTTTCAGATAAGTCCAATAGTCCTAAGCATCTCACCACCCAAGTAATCTCTCTATTATTCTCCCCAACTGTCACTTTGGAGCCTCCCCCTGGTCCATTTCAATCTGAAAGTTCTCTCAGGTATCCAGGATCCAGGCAAGTCCATTGGTCAAGAGCAAGCACCCAATTAGGTGCCACCAATGAACTTTCTATTGGTTGTAGCAGTAGTTCAGCCCTTATGGTCACTGTGAAACCTTCCCTTTTTGTGAGGTCACGCACCAGCTGACCACCTTCCTCCTCCCTCATACCTCCCATCCCCTAAGGGCTCAAGACAGTTCTTATAATCTGTGGACTAGCTACCCACAGGTGTGCTTCTAGCAGTATCCCAATTTCCGCTGCATAGATCCATCCTCGATTCTAAGGCCAAGTTTCAGGTCCATTCTCCCATTTCCTCGCTTGTCGCCATTGGAGCCTTCCTCAAAGACTACGATAGGTAAATATCACCCTGTTTGTCTACCCATGTGTTACCCTATCTCTCTATCTACGTTTCCTAGGACTAAATGTGTGCTTTGATGAGTATTTTATCTTGTATGGAAGCCTATATTTTTCTTAATAAATCTTAATTGGTTTACTTAATATTAGAGTCCCTAATCTGTTAAGCATTACTTTTCTGGACGTGTTAATCCTGTATACACAGGTAAAACAATCCTGAGTGAGCCAGGTGCCCACTTGACAATTCCCCAACCTCATTTTGAGGGCATTTTGGCTTACAGGATGGCGCCCACCCCGTAGGGGGAGGCGTCACAGGCCAAAATGATGGACATCCTCTCATCGAAGTGTGCCAGCAAGCTGTTAGATGTCAGGAGGTTCTTAACAGCCTGACTTTTATTCTGGTAAAACATTTCATTACTTCACAATGAAAAATAAAGGTCAATTTCTAAAGTATTCAGAAATTGTAGTGTTGGCTAGTGCTCTATTCAGTATTTAAAATACAGCCTCCTCATCTCCTTGCCTTTTATGTTAGTTTCCTTGCTCATATAATGTTTGGAATTGATAGATGATGGATGGATGGACAGACAGACAGACAGACAGACAGACAGAGTTAATATGTCTGGTTGCACTTCCTAATATGTCATCTCATTGAAAGAAGCTCTTGCACTCATTTTATGTATGATAAAATATAGATTTTTATATAGTTTTTTAAAATATAGATTTTTATATAGTTAACAATATCATGTAGGGCAAATGTCAAACATCTTCGAACTGTACCTCTCCCTATTCCAAACTAGGTTCTATAGCTACCTTGTGACCATAACAACATAGCAGGTGCCCTGTAAGATCAGATGGTCATCCACCTGGCCTAGCATCCTTTTTTGCATTTCTGGAGAGCTAACAGTCAAGACAAGGCCTTTCCCCAGTGTTGCCTCCAGTACTGTTTTTCAAAGTTTTACTGCCTCTGGATGTAAAGGTTCCCTCTTGTCATCAAGGCTAGTAGCAATTGATAGGCCTATCCACCATTAAGTCTATCAAATCCTCTTTTAAATTTCCACTGAACCAGTCAGTGTCTGAAATCACAAACCAGAGTTTGTTGTGCAGTGTGTGCCAGGCCACAAAGACAGCAGTATGGATAAGATCTTTTTCTTGCTGAAGAGAAGAGGGAAGAAGCAGACTTGAAAATGGGGGATCTGAAGAAAACCCCCCAGCAACAACTGGGATTTGTATGTTCATGTTCCTAAATTTGATGCTGAAGAGAGTTAAACTGATTTATTTGTTCTGGGTAAATAATTATGCAAGGACCTTATTTTTAAAAGGCACCATAGTTGTAGTATTTGCATTTCTGGGGGAAAAATGCCAACAGAACAGGCCATCATTATGTTCTGTGGTCTAGTTATCTGTCATCTGAAAAAAGTGGATGGACTGTTCAAATTTATTCTAGGACCACCTATAGGTTTCAACATGCTGAATGGCTCAGTATGAATAAAACCATGCAAAATCAGCCTATTTGGCATTTTAGCTGTATTTTAATATCATCTGCAGCATTCTCCATTAAAGTAACATCTCTGCAATCAGTCTACTATAAAAGGCCTGTTTATTATAAATTGGTCAGCCTGTTACATGCCTGTCTCTCCTGATGGATAAAGTGAGGGGAGATTGTTATTCAGGTAGCATGTGCTGCAGTTTGCAAAATGATTAACAAGCCACAGTGCTTTGGGCATTACACAAATAATTTATTTCATTTCATTTCTGTTTTACTAAGTTTGTTTTCTTTTTCCTCTGATCAGAAAGAAAATGCCTTGCCACTAAATTACACCTCTCTCAGATGAAATGCAGCTATAACACAGTCAGCAAATGAAAAGAAAATTGTTCTTCCTTTTGTTATCTTTTTTTTTTTTTAATTAGGAGACTTGCTTAACAGTTTGGATGAGAAATGTTGTCAGGGTAAGCAATTGCCATTGATTTTGTATGAATATGCCAGGAGAGTGTGATCACTTTGCTTTGTTAGTATATCTTAATTACCCCAAACAGTAGACCTCTACACCTCTGGAATCACTCAAAGTTTTCAGGGGGAGAAATCGGCAATCTTTCAAGCTCACTACAGTGTATCTCAGAGTTGGAAACTGCATATGCTCCTGGTAAATAAAGGCCATTTTGTTATGCCCACTCTCCGATGCACTTCCTGCTGTGACATCTTTAAAAAGGCAGGGTGTAATCTATTGAAAAGCACAATGCATTATCGGTGTGGATTCTTCCTCCTCATACATTCATCGCTGTTAGTTCAGAAGGGGGAAAAATCACTGATAAAGAAGAAGAAGGGGAAGGGGAGGGGTGATGGCTCAGTGGTAGAGCATCTGCTTGGCATGCGAAAGATCCCAGATTCACTTCCTGGCATCTCCAGTTTAAAAAGGATCAAGCAGTAGGTGATGTGAAACACATCTGCCTGAGACCCCAGAAAGCCATTGCCAGTCTGAGTAGACAATACTGACCTTGATGGGCCGGCAATCTGATTCAGTATAAGGCAGCTTTGTGTGTGTTCAGTAAGATTAGAAAACAAAACATGTTTATGCTTATATATGACTCCAAATATTACAGATCCTCAGTCTGGATAAGAACCACTAAGTATGCATAATAGGTAATCGTTATGAAATATGGTATATTTGATTTTTATAGCTTTTTTCTTTGACCTCTTAGAAACACTGGAAGCAAAGTTATTTACCAATTTCCCACATTTTCATAATAATTTAGCCACAACCATCCCTTGAGTAAATAGCTGAATAGGATGATGATACAAAGTTCACCCTGTTTATTTATTTATTTACACGTATTACCAACTTTTCTCCCTTACAGAACTCAACATCTAAATTAAACGTAAAATAGAGTACAAAAAAGCAACCCCCTCCCCCAAGTAAATTTATAGTTTAGGACTGCTTTAATCTAATGCAGTTCTAAATAAAACTATCTGCAGCTAGCTCCTAAAAATTTAAAGTGAGGGGGACCTGATGCACCTCCCATAATTGTGGGACTGTCACAGTAAAGATCTTCTCTTGTGCACTCACTAAATGAACTTCTTTGATTGATGGTACAGTCAGGAGAGCCTCTTCTTGTGATCTTAACTCCCAGGTAGGAGCATATAGGAGAATGTTCCTTCAGATACCCTGAACCCAAGCCATGTAGGACTTTAAAGGTTGAAACTAATTCCTTGAATTTGGGCATGAGAATGGAATGGTAGCCAGTGTATTTGCTAGCTGCAGCTTTTGAACACTCTTCAAGAGTAGCCACAAGTTGAGTGCACTGCAGTACTCCAGTCTAGATGTAACTAAATCATGGGTTACATGCAGAAGAAGAAGAGGAAGAGATTGTATTTATACCCTGTCCTTCACTTGGCGTCTCAGAGCAGCTTGCAATCCCTTCATCTCCCCAAAACATACACCGTGTGCGATGGGTGGGGCTGAGAGGGCTCTTTCAAGAACTGCTCTTGAGAAAGCAGCTCTGAGAGAACTTGTGACTGACCCAGTGTCAGCTGCATATGGAGGCGTGGGGCAGCAAACTTGGTTCTCCCAGATTAGAGTCTGCAATCTTAACCACTACACCAAACTGGCTATCTGCAGGGCATGGGCAAAAGCACTCTGGACCAGCATGTGGTTTTGCAGGATAACTGCTGTGTTAGCACTCTAAACTGCAAACCTGGCTTTTAACCCCATCCTAATCTGCCTTTCTACTAATCCAGAGTACCATACTATTTTTCAGTACAAAAATAATCATACTATGCTACTACCAATGTTCCCTCTAAGCTGAGTTAGAGTGAGCTAGCTCACAGATTTTTAGCCTCCAGCTCACACATTTTTGTCTTAGCTCAGGAAGAATGACCCCAGAGGATACTAATTTATGCAGTAGCTCACAACTTTAATGCCAGTAGATCACAAATTAGAATTTTTGCTCACAAAACTCTGCAGTTTAGAGGGAACATTGGCTGCTACTGAAGCAAGATTTTTGGGAAAAGGTGGAGGCAGGGCAGCAATAGTTCTACACTGCTGGCAAAAACTAATGGGAAGCTAACAGTACCACCCTAAGCAGAGCTACACTTTCATATATCCATTCAAGTCAATAAATAACTCTTCTTAAGACTTCACTGCCAATAACTTCCATTCCTCTCCAGAAAGGTACATAGGATTATACTGGTGGGGTTTTTTTAGTGCAGTTTAGGGTACCATACATGGGTTAAACCAAGGATGTCAAACATGCAGCCTGGGGGGCCAAATCAGGCCCCCGGAAGGCTCCTATCAGCTCCCTGAGCAACTGGCTCTTGTTTGCTTCCTTCTCCCTCTGTCTTGCTTCCTCAGCTTGCTTTACAAGGCTTGCTCAATCACACAGGAGCTACAGAGCAAAACCTTGATTTTCTCTATTGGTCAAGGCTCCTCCTCCTCCTGGTCTCCTGGGGAGGGAGGGAAAGAGCCAGAGCTTCCTTTGCCCAGTTCCTTTAAGACCAACAAGTGTTAATCTTTTAAGCATGCTTTATTTTAAGGTGTTTTTTTAAAAATCTTTAGTCATGTTTGTCTGTGTTCTTTGAAAAGTTACATCTCTGCTACCTAATATTAAATAGGTACACACATGGCCCAGCCTGACCTGGCCTGGCCCAGCCTGACGAGGTCTCATTTATGTCAGATCTGGCCCTCATAACAAATGAGTTCGACGTCCTGGGTTAAACTATTGAAAGACACTTTATGGAAATAGTGTACTAGAAGAGAATGGTTGGCAAGGGAAGAAGAAGAGTAGGCAGTGAGGTAAATTTTTATTATTTTATTTTATTTTGGTAAATTTATATTCTGTACTTTGCCAGATGGGTTCAGGGTGAATTACATTCAGATAAAACCAGTCAAATACAATAAAACCAATAAAATACAATTATAACAGCAACACAACACAGTGCGTATAAGAAAGGCGGGTGGCCTCATAGTGCAGGTTGGAGTATAATCAGTGGCCCAGATATAATAGTTCAGATGACAGATTACTGTGGTGGAGGATAGCCGATGGTATCTCTCTCTCTTGGCTTGACTTCGCGAACGAAGATTTAAGAAAGGTGCAGTAGTCCACGTCTGCTGCAGGCTCGCTGGTGGCTGACAACCATCTCGCCACAGCTTCTAATGCCCTGGTCAGATGGTCTGGAGCAGCATCTGAATTGCTGTCCATCAACAGATAGAGCTGGGTGTCATCTGCATATTGGTGACAATCCAGCCCAAAACCTCAGGCAATCTGGACAAGAGGATGCATATAGATGAGAAACATCATTGGTGAGAGAGTAGCTCCCTGTGGTACACTGCATTCAAGTGGGTGCCGCAGAGACGTCTGCTCACCAATCGCCACCCTTTGTCCCTGACCATGGAGAAAGGAAAAAAAAAGGCGAAAGATTTATGTGATCTGAAGAGAAACCAGGTGCCCAATCAAAATTCCTTCGGAAAATTCTGGGATTCCCAAAGTGCGTACCATATACAGTTTTGTGTTTAGAAACAGGGACGAATCTTGTTGAAACACAAGCATGGCTAATGTCACTTAAATACTGGCTTCGGCTACATTTCCACTCTGACTCAGAGAGCCTTTTATATCAACTGCTCTCAGAGTCTAATTTGTCAAATTGGCTAGTATTTATTGAGAGGAAAATAAAATCTATGGGCATTGATTTAGATTCACTTCTTATGCTATCCTTAAAAGAAGCTTTTTTGAAACTTAAGCTCAGAATTCTAGATATTGAAATGCAAACGTTATATAGCCTGGCCAACAAGTCCTGCTCCCTGCTGAATTTCAAACTTCCTCTCTCAGTAGGGAAATTAGCGTCGTATTTCTCCTCTTTGCAAGCTCCACAGCAATGGCGTGCATTCTCGTTAACGAGATGTAATGCATTACCATCTGCTATCCTATTTGGTAGATTTAACAGGATTGAGTACTCTAATAGACACTGTCTTTGTAATTCCAAGTGTATTGAAACTATTTCCCATGTACTACTGAACTGTCCTCTTTATGAAGATATTCGTTGTATATACTTGAAAGATATCTTAGCAGATATGTTGGGCTGTGCTGATTCAGGCAAAGTCCACAAACTTTTAAATGACACTTGCGCTGAGGTAACTTGGTGGTGGCTAGATTTCTCCAACAGGCCATGGAAATACGACAGAGAATGGTTCTGGAATGACCACATTTTATCTTTTAATTATTTAATTTGGCTAAACTCGACTCATATATATTTTACTTATTTTATGTATTTTAGCTCCCTATGTACTTTATAATCTAGGATTTTATATTATTTATATTGCTATTTTACTGCTAAATGTTTTATGCCAATAAAGGCTTGCTATTTATATTTGAGAAAGGAAAAAAAAAAACTACTGTAAGGCTACTCCTTGAACTCTGATATTGGCAAGGCAGTGGGTCATTAGATAGTAATCGACCATGTCAAACACTGCTGAAAGGTCTAACAACAACAGCAGTACTGACTTGCCTTGATCCAGATGCCTTCTAAGGTCATCTGTGAGGGCGACCAGAGCAGTCTCTGTCCCATGACCAGGACGGAAGCTGGACTGGAAGGGATCAAGGGTAGAAGTATCCTCCAGGAAAGCTTGGAACTGCTCTGCCACCACTTTCTCAATTACCTTACCCAGAAATGGTAAATTCGAGACTGGGTGGTAATTGGCCAGGAGCATCAGGTACAAGGATGACTTTTTCAAAAGTGGGCAGACCACTGCCTCTTTAAGTTTAGCTGGAAAAGTCCCTGTTACCAAGGATAGGTTAATAATATTGGATAAAGAGTCCTGGATACCCTCGTCACCTGCCTTAATAGTCCAGGGTGGACATGGGTCCAGCAGGCAAGTGGTCAGCTTCACTGCAGCCAAGATCCTGTCCACATCTTCCTGAGTAAGATGGCTGAAGTGGTCCAATATGGGACCCAAAGACGGGCAATGGGCTTCCAATTCCCATACTGTATCAACTGTGGCCTGGAGGTTTTGGTGTAGAGTCTAGACCTTAGCTGCGAAATAAGTCGCAAAAGCCTCACAGCCAGTATCCAATTCTCTAGCTTTTAGATTGCCTGTTAGCACTGTAGTCAATGATCAAATTGTCCTAAATAATTGGGCCGGGTACAACTTTGCTGATGCAATGGAGGCCGCATAGAATTCCTTCGTAGCGGACTTCACTGCCTTCTTATAGGCCTTCATAAACGCTCTCTAAGAAGTTCTAGACTCCTCATAAGATTTCCGCCACATTTGCTCTAGCTGTCTAAGTTGCTGTTTCATCCTCTTCAGCTCCAGGGTGTACCATGGCGCTGGGGGGGATGATGCCATTGATGGCCTCAGAGAACTGGGAATACCAATCCTCTACTAGCTCATCTAATGACCCACCAGGGGGCATTGGATCCCGTAGAGCTTCTTGAAGCCACTCTGGGTCCATTTGGCTATGTGGGTGAGCATAAGTCTGCTCGCCACCTAAAAAGGAGGAAGGCTGCAAGTCAAATTGGACTTTCAGGGCATAATGATCTGAGCATGGAACTGGAGCAACATGTCACGGGCTGGGGCCAGGCCAGGCGAAGTCCAGGGTCAGTCCAAGGTCTGTAGCTGGGTAGCAAGGAGGGTCCAAAGTGCCAAAACCAAATCACAGTCCAGGTATCGCAGGTCAGAGGTTCAGAAGCCAAAGTCAGGGGGTCCAGAAGTCAATGCCAGGGTCAGGGGGTCCAGAAGCTGAAGTCAGAAGCCGAAGTGGATGCTAGAACGTCAGGTAAGTGACTAGTTGCTTCCACAAAGCCTCCTCCCAAAGCCCACAGCTATATAGCCCTCTGCTGTCTGTTGCCCATTTGGGCTAATTGCTGACTCAGAGGGCAGCCAGGATCCTGCTGAGACTCAAGCACCCTCACTCCTAGAAGGGCCAGAATCCTTTCAAAACGCAGGGCTCAGGGAGCGTCTTGCTCGTGAGCGTGCCACCCTCCTCCGATCCCTGAGGTCCTGACGAAGGCGGTCACGCACACGAGCCACCAGAGAGGGCAAGGCAGGGGGGCTTGGATCTTCTCCAGCAGGAGGCAGGGGCACTGGTGCAGGTGGCAGGGGCACAGTTTCTTCTGCAGGCTCGGCTTCTTCTGCAGGGCCCCAGCACCCATGACACAACAGCTAGCAGATCAGGTGTTATCCCGGTCCCAAAAATCAGGTGCAGCATGTAACCAGCCTGGTGAGTGGGGGTTGATATATTCTGGCTGAGTCTCAGTGTCTCCATGGAGGACACTAGGTTATGTGCCTGCATGGACGCCATATCATCTGTGTGGACATTGAAATCCCCCAGGACCAATAACCTGGGGAAGTCTAGTACCTAGGCTGATATCACATCCAGCAGGCAGGCAAGCTTTCTGGGAGTTTGTTAGGCGGCCAGTACACCACCCAGATAGCAAAACTCTCCTCAGCCTCCCACACCAGATGGACACATTCAATGCCAGTTATGTTTGGGGCGGGGAATGCCCTGAAATAAAAAGAGTCATAAATGAGCATTGCAACCCCCCTCCTCGCCTGGTTGTCCAGGATTGGTAGATTGGTGGACCAAGAACCCGGGTGGAGCAAGTTGGTTCAAAGCTACAGTTTCACCATCATGCACCCAGGTTTCGGTCACACATGCCAGATCTATCTGTTGCTCTACAAAGTAATCCCATGGAGAATAGATCTTGTTATTGATAGATTTGTCATTGATCAACACCAATGTTGGAGCCAAGTAATTTGTCCTAGCCCCACAACCGACATGCCCTGGGATGGGACGCAGGTGGGAAGAGGTTCGAACATTTCTTCATCTCTGGCTCCATACTCATTTGCCATTTTCCTTCCTTTAACTATAATGTGCAAAACCTTATAGTATTTTTACATTAGAACTAGGGTTGCCAATTCCCAGGTGGACAACAACAACAAAAAAGAGTTGCATGGAGTGTGGAGCTGGAGAACAAGTGTAAGCACTATGTGGAGCAGACTCCTATATGAATTTGGATGTAAAAATGGTGCAGTGCAATAAACATTCCAATATTAAAGTGTCTCAGGTGTCTTCATTTATTGAAAAAGTGTGACTATTGTCACCAGGTAAATGTGGAAATGCAATCCATCATATGCATTATAAATCCATGAAGGATGACTGTAAGTGGATTTTCTTCAGCACATTACAGCCCCCACAAAGACAGAAAGCAGACAGGCAAAACCATTCTAAGTCCCTGTTTCACTGTAAGCTTTATCTAAGCATTAGCTTGTTCAATTATAACAATTTATCCTCCACTCTCTTGGATTTGATTTGATTGGATTGGATTTCTTCTCCACGGCTTCCTCTATGTGTTATTTTGTCTCCCATTGGTGGAGGCATGAGAAGGTGATTTTTGCTCCTTTCCCCCCTCTACAGCCAGCGCTGGTCCAAGGGTACATGCCACCCCCCCCACCGCCCCCTCAGTGCTGCAATGCAGCGCTGTGCTCCATCATTCCCCAGCCATTGCACGCCCTCCGTTGCATCCCCCCATGCTCCGTCACACCCTGCCACTGCTGCCACCTGCCCCTCTTTCCCTTTTTGTCACCTCCCCCACCCCCTTGGTACAATCATAGCACACCATGCCTGGTCCCTGCTGTCCGTGATTCTCATGCTTCCGAAGGATGTACTAGAGAAGGTTTGGCTCCCCCTCCCTTCAGAAGGGAGGGGGAGCCAAGTCTTCTCCAGTGCATCCTTTGGAAGCACATGCGTCACAACCAGCAGGGACCAGGCATGGTGTGCTGTGAGCGCATGGGTGTGGGGGAGGCGAAAGGATGGGAAGGGAAGAGAAAGGAGGGGTGGGCGGTGGTAGGTGGCAGTGACGGGAAGCAGAAGAGGCAGGCAAGCTAGGCCCTTGCCTGGGGCACCAGAAGTGGGAAACCTAATTTGGCGACCCCACCCTCCTGTGCCCTAGGCAACTGCCCTGCCCACAGCAAACTCCAGCTTTTCCATCCAAGCTGTTCCTGAGCAGGAACAGAATTTCAGGGAGCTTAGCGAACTGAAGCAGAAGGAAGAAAAGTGCTGCTTCACAAGTTTCACATAGCTCACATTTTGTTGGATATATAACACTTAATATAAATACAACCTATCATCCTCTGTTTTACCCCTTCCCACAGCCTCCAAGCTCATTTCCCTCAGGAAGGCTCCCACATCTATGTTTCCATCACAAACATAGAACCTTTGTGTGTTGATTAAAAAGGGGAAACAGTGAAGAACAGGAGGGTTAAGGTGAAATTCCCTCCTTCAACCTCCTTTCTCCAGAAATCATGTCCTTCTAGTCCTGCTTTGCAATTGGCTAGGATTTAAAGACAAAAACCAAAGTTCTTCAATAATATTTTGTATGTGGAAGAGGAACTGGAGAAAAATTATAGTATTTATATCCTGCCTTCCTTTTTGTAATGTACTGAGTGACGAGACGTGTTGAAGGCAACATACTTTATTAGCAAGTACATCACAAGAGAGAGAATGGCGGGCCAGGTCCCAATTATATACATGCCCCAGAACAACCCTCTGTCATGCCAGGTCCAATCCTGGTCAGTTAAACTTCCCGCCACAGATCTTGATTGGTGGTGCATATTAGTGAGCTATGTCCGGGGAAAAGAGGGGTTCCACTGGTCGCCTCTGTAGTGTGTGCTGTGCTGTACATAGAGATTTGAATGCAGGACATAACACTTTTCCAAAAGAAAAAACACAGAGCAGCTAATAAAGGAATATTCAGTGCAAACCGATGGCAGCAGGTCAATGGAAGGGGCCATGCAATATCTCGGCTGCAGGCAGGAGCCCTGGAAAAGAGCACTGTCCCCTCACACCCCAGGCCAGTGGGGCAAAGCTGGATGCCACTGTAATCTTCCTTGCCAGCCCCCCTGCAACACCAGGGTGGTGTTGGTTCTGTGACAAGCAGTCCTCCATTTGTCCACCAGGATTTTTTCAGTAAAGTAAATAGCTGCAGGAAAGCTAATTGCAGGGGGAAAGATGGATAATAGTTGAGCCAGGCAAGCCAGTGGAAAGAGCCTTGCAGGTCAATACAGAATGGATGGCCACATATCGAGTCCAAGAAGGGATGTAATTATTTAATTGTTATATTGTGTCATATACAAATTTTAAACATGAGTTACAGAAGTATCTAAAGAAGTCTAAATTCCAGTTAATAACTCATGGTCCTGTTGAATTTTAGTAACTTAAACCCCACTGTTGTGATGCAATAATGAGAAAGAAAATGGCATAAGGTAAATGAGTAATTGAGCTGATATAAAAACCCCCCCTCATAATAGAAATAGTACAAGGAAAATTGAAAAAATAACGCTGCTATTTAAATAACGCCTTTCTCTGTGTAGGCTGCCCTCACCATACGGATATATTTACAGTTTAGATTGCTAATATAGTACTAAAAACACAAGGAATGTTTGTACCTCATCATTTTGAATGAGTGATCATTGAAATTCACTGTGGCAGAGCAATTTTTTTTTAAAAAAATGCCCTTAATTTGTTATTATAAAGTATGCTTCTTCAGCACAAGTTAATTAACTCGCTTGTGTTTTTGCAAATCAAACGTATTTAACAACTAACAGCCCAGACTGGATTGCCATTTTTTACAACTTAGTGTTAAAAGAGAAATTCTAATCTGAAAGGGATAGCATTAGAGACACTTGTGCCAAGTGGGGGAGGGGACGGTTTTGTCAGAGTTATATTGGTTATATTGCTTTCCATTATGTTAAGATATTCTTATCTTTTGACTTCTGGGAAACAGAAAATGCTGACTGCTTTGCAAATTTCTAAAACATAAAGCACTACCTTTCTCCTGGTTCTGGAAATGTAAATGACTATCCATTCTTTCAATTTTGAATGTTTCTTTAAATGTGCTTTTAAGTAAAGAGGAACAGTAGCTGAAGGAATGGTAAAAGTCTTCTGTGTGAATGAGATCCATTAGATTCTTTCTGGTCAGTCCTGTACAGAATTCTTGGAACATCAAGAATCACAAACAATACATTTCAAAAGATATTTTTTCCCCAGTGCTGATAGCATTTGATAATTGACCCAGCTGTTTGGGGAGGAGGCCTCAAAGAACAACTGTGTAAAATGAGTATTAAAAAAAGCACTGAAGAAAGCCATGTATAGCTATACCAGCCTGTGATCTTTGACTACTGTAAAACATTCTGTGTGGAACTGCCCCTTGTCAGAAAATAGTCTGAGCCACACGGACTTTCTTTAGAAGGCTTGTAGATTTACTGAAATGGTTTGAAAAACTGTTTGCCTAACCTTTTTACACACACGTGTGCGTGCGTGCACACCCACACACATTTCTGCCTTTAATAGATTGCTATAGGCCAGACAATAATTCTCTCCTTAACTGGCATCTCAGTACATTTGTGAGATAAGGAAAGGATTCCACCCCCCACTTTTCTCCTCTCTTACCTTGGCAGAGTTAGCATGAAATAGGCAGCAACTTGAGGGAAGAAATGCAGAAAATATCTCAGAAAGCCAGAGACTGAATTATAATATGCTACAGACAGACAAATAAACTAATAAGTATTTCTAAGAGAATATAGAAAGCAAAAGTACAGTTTCTCACTTTCTACACTTGCAAGAATACAGACAACTGTCCTTAGAGACGGATCACCCTTCCTATGGTAGACATTCGCTTAGAAAAAAGTGACAAACACTTTCTCATCTCTACCTCATGGTTCCAGGAGTTATCAGGATTATTTGGAATCTGATCAGAAAGTGGGTCCAATCAAGACTGGGATGCTTGCATCCTTTGCTCTTCTCATCACCTTCCTCTGAGCACTTACACTGGATGTAGGCTGTTCTTTATCTAAAACACATGGGTCTTCCATGACAAGATGGAGCGTTCTGGGCCACTGAGTGAATCTGTGGTATTAACAAAATTTATGCCAGAGATTTCTGGGATTGCAGTTCTGTCACATAATGATTACATTGCACTAACTCTTGTGAGAAAGTAAGCAGGGAGACTGAACAAGAGGGGAAGCATTATTTTAGGGCAAAAAAATGCATCAGAAGAGCATGTTCTACATGGCAAGATCCAGTTGATGATCTATTAAAGTAAGAATAGAGAAGGAGCACTACAATAGCAGTGAGATTTATGGCAAAACAAGATTTGTTCTGCAATTCTACAATCAGTATGGTAGATACTTCTCAATGTTTGTATAAATTATTAGCATGTAGGTAAAATTTCTTCCCTGGGAATGTATAGTCTATGCGTGTAAAGAGTATGAGAAGTTTCCCTGTGATTTTTAAATCAAGGTAACTTCAAGATGGGACAATTCAACCTTAGGTTGTTAGGTGTTCTAAGAACCTGTACATGAAGATGGTCACCAGGCCTTCCTCGCTTATATATGAGGCGAGCACCTGCTGGATTGCTTCAGCATTTCCTGTAGATATTTTCTTGGCCACAGCATGGTGCAGAGCACTGTGTGCCTTTTAAAAACACTGATGGTGACAGCAGATGGGTGGGGTGTGGCAGCTGATAGCAAACAATGCAGTGGTACAAACAGACCTACCCAAATTTGTGCGGAAGCTCCTGAACTGCACTATCAACTGTTTACTACTAGGGTCTTTGCTTGTGCCTCCCTTCCTGTCCATTTAACTGCATGCTCCCCTGCCTGTTCGCAAATCTACTCACCCTTTCACTGATAGTGCCAGGCAGTATGTGCAGCTGAGAGGGCTGTCTCCATGGCCACCAGAAGTGCTGTCACACTGTGCACCAACTCAGTGCCTTTCTGTGGTTGCTTTGGACAGTTTATTCATCCAGAAGCACAGGGGGCACTGGAGAAGCAGTTGTGAGGGGAGGGGGGAAGGGCATGAGTGGCAGAGGAAGAATGTAGGGAAGGGGGCAGTGGCTATGAGCTCTAGCAGCTGCCCCACCTCAGTGGTACTAGCTGTGATGTACAGAGAGAAGCTGTGAGGCAAAGCACCCTAGCTTCACCAAGGGTTAATGCAAATAATAGTGGGTCTATTTCAGCTTGGATGTGTTCATGGCTTTTTTGTAGCAGGAACTCTTTTGCATATTAGGCCACATATCCATGATGTAGCCAATCCTCCTGGAGCTTACAATAGACTCTGTACCAAGAGCCCTGTAAGCTCTTGGAGGACTGGCTACATTAGGGTATGTGTGGCCTAATATGCAAAGGAGTTCCTGCTACCAAAAAAGCTCTGGAGGTGTTTGTAATTAACCCATCTGCATCTTTTTCTGATATAGGGTGCAGTAATTGGTTGAGAGAGAAGGTCTGCACTCAGTTCAAAAACTAGATGGGAGGGGGAGTCAGGAGTAAATCGCATCATATAATGGACAGCTCCAGTGAACGAGCACTTTTGATTGGACTCTGAAGACCTCCTGATGTCAGAGAGCAGAAAACTATAACTGGGCCTTAGATACGAGTGACGCTGTGCTAAGTTTTAATCCTATGGGACAGATGTACAAGTTTCTAGCCTGGACTCCACTATTTGAATGGTGCACCAGTTATTGCCAGGAACTAAAGTAATATGTTTTTTGCAAATTGATTTTAGAAACTCTGATGCTTAATAGTATTCTCAATTTTGTCTAATAAACCTGTGTGTTTTTTTAAACAATAATTAAAAAACAGTTGGCTTTGTGATCATGGCAAGTGAGCAGGATGCTAGTGGGTGATGGAGCATAGCTAGTGGTAGTGGAAACAGGAATGAATTTTTGGCATTTTGAAGCCACTGCACTTTAATAATGCAATGGAGTCTGGAACCAGTCAAGCAGCAGTTGCACAACTGACTTTTGTGATTGGTAATCATATCAGCATTTCAATCTTTTGACTATAAGTTTATTCCAATCTTCTGGCCTTGGACTTTCACTATCTGCCTGCCTCCACTTCTAATGAAACAAAATTATCAGAATTTTTCTCAGTCATGAAATATTTAAGGGAGACTAAAAATAACTGGTAAACCTTACTACTATGGTATTCTGAGATGCAGACAATTGGGATCCAATATTTGAAGTTTAAGAGTATTTTTAAAAAAGTTGTCTGTCTTTTGTCCACAGTTCCCATTCCTTGATCATAATTATGTGTGTGTTTGCTGGGGAAAAAATCTACATATTAATCAGCTATTAGTCTTTTTAAAAAAGAAAACATACATACAATTTATAGCAACAAGACTATAGAGAATTCCTAAGAATGTTTGTGAACATTATATTTTCCTGTTCAAAATGAGCAAAATATTCAGGATCTGCTCCCTTCTTGCTGGATTCCAGAATTTACAGTCCTGTTCTTCGCTTTTAAGTTTTGCCTTGGAAAATGAGAAATGATAAAGGATCTTCATGAGTAATCTGTTTGTAGAGTAACACATGCATAGATGTTGCTCCTTTGTTGTGAGGTATCAACACATTTCCTTTAATAAGGTGCATCGGTGTGAGGAGGATAACACATTTTCCCACCTCAGGACACAAACACCAGCCTGCCTTCCAGTCTGACAACTGGGAATGTAAGGGCAATGTAACCTGCACAAATAAACAACATAGGGAGATCAATACAGAGCCTCAAATTTTGACTGCTACAGATGACTCTTCCCTTTCAGATAAAGTAGCTACTCTGTGTTGGCTGAACAACCTTTCCTTTCTCAACAGCTGCTAGCAGTGTTTTTTACACTGTGGACACAGGTAAGTATGTACTGTGTAGAAAGAGGGCCCCTTGGAGGCATGCTGGCAGAATGTTACCATGATTTCAGTACAACATTCATGCTGCTGTGATCCCCTAGCTGCAAGTCAGGAAACAAGGAGTGCAAACCACATTTCTGTGTAACTACCAGACACTCCAATCATTGGTACTGTTGGCAAAGTCATGACCCCTTTTGCCTTGCAGGATGTGAATCCTGTGGAACATTCCAATCAGAAGTGGCAGACAGGGTCCAGTACAATTCGGTACAAGGGATGAGTAAGTAGCAGTACAGTGACCACATCAAGTGCCCTCTAATAGATGAACACCAACATGCAGGAAACACCAATGGAAAAGGGGAGGTACAGGAATTAGAAGGATGCCTAAGTGATACCATTCTATCAGATCCATAGGTCACTACCATGTGCAGAATGTTTGAGTTTACATTGTTTGTTGCTTGTGCTGAATATTACTCATTACTGTCCTAGTTTCTCTTTGGATCTTTCAAAGTAGCTCTCCAACACCGGTAGAGTATGAAATGGATCCCAGTCACAGTGCAATGTCAATCATTTGCTCAGACAACAACACAATCAGTAGCCACACTAATCAGTACAGTGTGTTTGCTGCCTCTCTTGTTCTGTCTTGGCCGTTACACCATTACAGTCATTAGGTTTGACTGACACATGTGTAGATATCATAGACATGCAGTGATAGAGATAGGTTTATATGGGATTTTATTGACGCATGATCATGGTCTGTTGTAGAAAACTCCTTAGCATAACTCCTTAGCATATGCTGTCTCCTCCCAGCTAAAAGCAACCTGATGCAGAAAGGAGAACCCTGGGTGACGGAGGCCTGCTTGGGTTGGCTAGAGGTCCAACCAGCCCAAGCAGGTCTTGCTCACCTGGGGCTCTCCTGGGCCGCCGCCCCCCAGTCAAAAGGCCAGCAAGTCACCCACTGCCCCAAATCACATAAGAAGTGGAGAAACTTGGAGAGCCAGTTTGGTATAGTGGTTAAGTGTGCGGACTCTTATCTGGGAGAACCGGGTTTGATTCCCCACTCCTCCACTTGTACCTGCTAGCATGGCCTTGGGTGAGCCATAGCTCTGGCAGAGGTTGTCCTTGAAAGGGCAGCTGCTGTGAGAGCCCTCTCCAGCCCCACCCACCTCTCAGGGTGTCTGTTGTAGGGGAGGAAGGTAAAGGAGATTGTGAGCCGCTCTGAGACTCTTCGGAGTGGAAGGCGGGATATAAATCCATTATCTTCTTATCTTCATCTTCTTCAGAAAGGGTGACACAGGCTTCTCCAGGGGTTAATGAGGGGTGCTGGGGGCATGGCAAAGCTCCTGGTGGCTGGCTGGCTGCCCATTCTCCTAATCCAGGGATTGTTATGCAGCTGCACCTATTATTGAATGGAGAAGGTAGGTGGGGAGGAAGAGGGGGGACCCTCAGAAAGGTTCAGGAGCTGTGCTCCTGTGAGGTCCTGCAGAATCTGAGGCCTGCACATGATCAATTATGTAAAAATAGTGATGAGGCCAGCCTGTACCTGGGTGGGACTGTGGTCTCTTTATGGAGGAGGTTCACAGGTTTCAAATGCTTCTAGAGATAGCTATGAATGCTTAATTAGCATCCATGGGACAAAATGCCTTTCACCAATTTTGGATAATATGAAGTCACTACTTCGCTATAAAAAGTATGACCTTGCCACTGTGATCTGTATGTTTGTTACATCAAGTCCACAACTATAAGAATATTATACATGGAGGTGAAATTGAAATTACAACAATGAGATTGGTAACAGGGACCTGCCACAGTAATAATTGTTTAAAGCATTCATACTAGTTACCAGTATTTTTAAAAAATATACAGCACCTGAACAGCTTGGGACAAAGAGCTCCAACTGCCTGTACACCCCCATACAAACCTCTCCATTATGGCTGTGCTCTGGTTACCCATACATGATGTGTGTGTAGTATGTGCTGTGAAGTGATTTCTAGCTTAAGGTAACCCTGTGAATTAATTACCTCCAGAACGTCCTGTTGTTGTTTATAGCCCTTCTCATGTCTTGAAAACTGAAGGTCATGGCTCATCTATTTTATGCTCTTCCTCTTTTCTTACTGCCTTCAACTTTTCCTAGCATTATTGTCTTTTCTATTGAGACTTTGTGATCAGAGCATGATAGCCTCAGTTTAGTCATTTTAGTCGTTTTAACTTCTGGGGGAAGTTCAGGGTTGATTTGATCTAGAACCGACTTATTTGTCTCTCTGGCCATCCATGGTATCTGTAAAACTCTCCTCTAATACATATTTCAAATGACTCAACTTTCTTCCTTCCAATTTCTTTATTGTCCAACTTTCACAACTACACATAGAAATGGGAAATACGATAGTATGCATTATCTTGATCTTGGTTGCCAATAACACACACTTCACTACGTTCTACCCAGGGCCAGTCCTAGGACAAGTGGAGCCCCAGGCAGACTTACTGCTTGTGCTCCCCCCCCCCCCGCAGCAGTACCCCTGTGCCCCCTTCCCTTCTTCTCTGTGGCACCGTGCTCCACCTCCCTGGCGTGCTCAGAGGAGCAACACCAGACTCATGCTCACCTGCTTCAGCAGGCATTGCAGTAGAGCATTCTTTCTTAACAGAGAGCTGAACAATGCTTTGCACCTCCTCCCTTCCTGTTCTGGAAGGGAGGGATGAGCGAAGCCTCTTCCTGCTCTCTATTAAGAGACTGCGATGCCTGCCAAAGCAGGTAAGGATGAGACTAGCATCACTCCTCTGAGCACACCGGGGGGGGGGGCAGGGGGGCGGAAGGTGGCCTGATTGATTATGTGACTCTGCAGCAGGTTTAATAGAGACATTAGACAATCTTATATTATGTTGCCATCAGTAGATCACTCTTAGATCCTTAGGGATTACCCCTGTTCTCCAAAGGTATCAACTTCCAATGGAACCTTGGGTGATAACCCGATTATTGGCAGATATGAACCCTGAAATAACCCGCTTGGTGGCAAAATACCTGTCGATAGTGCTTTCCTTAAAACATTCCTGAAACTGTCCTCATCAATGTTATGCACTATAAATTTATAATAAATTTTTGAATTCTAAGGGGTTTTATGAATTTAATAACAATGCTATGTAATTTTTATTTTAACTTGATTTTTAAACTGTTGTGGAATTTTGTTTCTGTAAATTTACCTTTGTTTGAAGTTTTATTCAATGTCCTGTTTGATATGCTGAGCTTAAGACCATTGGTCAAAGAAGCTAACAAATAAAGGAATTAATAGAGAGCAGGACAAGACTTCACTCCCCCCTGGCGCGCTAGAGGAGCAATGCTAGCCTCATGCTTACCCGCTTTGGCAGGCATCACAGTAGAGCATTCTCTCTTAATAGAGAGCAGAACAATACTTCACACCCTCTCTTCCTGTTCTGGAAGGGAGGTGGGAGTGAAGCCTCTTCCTGCTCTCTATTAAGAGAATGCTCTACTGTGATGCCCATCGAAGAGGGTAAGGACGAGACTAGCATCGCTCCTCTGAATGTGCCGGGGGGGGGGGGGGCAGAAGGTGACCTGCCTGCCATGCCCCTGATGTGCTCAGAGAAGTGGTGCTAGTCTTGTCCTTACCTGTTTCCACACAGGCATCATAGTAGAGTGTTCTCTTAATAGAGAGCAGGACGAGGCTTCAGGAAGCCTCGTTTTGCTCTCTATCAAGAGAGAACACTCTACTGTGATGCCTGCCAAAGCAGGTAAGCACAAGGCTGCTGTCGCTCCTCTGAGCGCATGGGGGGAGGTGGCCTGCCCGTCACCGGTGTCTAATTGCCGCCACAAGCCAGTGAGTCAGTAACCGTGGCAATTAGGCATTTGTCTTCTGGTGCCTGGAGAGGGGAAGAGCCCATTTCAGTGTCCCGCCTCCTGGCCTAGTGGGCAGGCTGGCCCTGGTTCTACCAGAAATGTGGTGTCAGCTGTATATATCAAACTGTAAATGTTCCTTCTTCCAATATTCACTCCACTAGTTCACCTTATGTTGTTCCCATCTTTTCTTTATTTAGTCCTGTTTAGGTAATGTATTTCTGTGTTGAACTTTCATCATCCCTAGCCATGGTTTAAATTTTGTTTTGATTTCTTGGCTCTCCTGAAACAGATCACTTGCTCATCCTCTCTTTTCTCTTTCTTTACACTGGTTATTATAATAGTTCGCTTTGTCTCTATGTGCAAGTTGCTGGAATGCTGCATTTAGACTTCTGGTTCTATTTCTGGCTTTTTTTTTCTTTTCTTTTTTGCTTCTCATCTATCTTTAGCAATTTAAAGAGTTTTATCATTGTTCATTACTTTTGGCTACAGGAATAGTCTTTGTGCATTCTTCCTCAATATATCTGGTTCATGTTCACTTGAACTTAGTAATGCAAATCTGTAATTTTAAGGTTTTTAAATTCTTTGGAAATGCTGTTTAGATTGCATTTTGGCAATGTGAATGTTTTGGGGTCTTTTGGAACTTTATTCATTCCTAAATCCTTGGTAAACTTCAAAACAGCAAAATTCATGATAATTTTCTACCTTTTCAGAAAGCAGAGTCCTCATTGTCCTATAGCAATAATGTATGTAATATAGATGGCAGGCTGCATCCTACCATTCTGTTCAGCTAAATGTGAAGTCTTCTACTGCTGGCAAAAAACTACCTGTGGAACAAAGTGGAAAGGCCCCACACTTGCTGTACCTGCTGAGCAAAGTGGTAGGATCCAACCTAGAATGGCCTTTATTTCAGATACTGTAACAATATCCACTTCTGAAGTCCAAATCAAAAGAAAAAGAGAGAAAAGCCCCCTACCCTTCTGTGAGTTGCTCTCATGTTTCATTTCATACTTCTAGGCCAAATTTTCCAACAATATTTGATTCTACCTTCTTTCCTACTTTAGCATTCTAGTCACCGATTATTATCGGCACATTTTCAAAGACACAAGTCATAGTATAGCTTTGCCATTGTTATTTTGTCACACACACACACACACACACCCCCTGCTGTCTTCTCAAGGGATTCCATGCCATCAATAAGACAGTATTGGTCCAGTATAAGGCATTGCATTGGAATGCTCTCTTTCTATTTGTTCTGCTTTTTACCTCTTAGCGTTGATCTGGCAAGGAAGAATGAATCACAGGAATGAGTTCAACAGCCTGTTTGACTTGTGGCCAATGCAGGAACATTGTGCATGAGTGAGGGGCAGCAGATCAGAGCCCAGATGAACGAGGGGAAAATCCCTGCATCGTTGGTGTTGTTGGCATGTTGGGTCGGGGGGATGTCTGGCTGCTTGCTCATTCCTTTCCTTTTTTCCTTGAGCTTGCCGCTGCCTCTCTAGGATTGCCAAAAAAACTCATAACACTAGACTGAACCCTATTGTAACCCCCCCTTCCAAAAAAAAAACCCCATGAAAAACCTAAGCAATAGTGGAGCTTGTAGACCAATGAAGGGAAGAGAAACACTAACCATCAGCCAAGATGTTGTGTCTGGTGTTTGTCCCAGAAAGTACAGCACAGCGCACCTGTGGGCGGTGCCTGGAAGGGATGAACACAGCCCACCTAGGACGATCAGTGGTGGGAAGTTTAACTGGCCAGGATTTGACCTGACCAGGAAGAAGGTTGTTCTGGGAAATGTATATAACAGGGGACCTGGCCCTGCCATGTTGTCTTTGTGATGTACTCACTAATAAAGCATGTTGCCATCTGAATGTCTCCAATTTCAGTACATTACACTGGCGATGAAGGTGGGATTCCGGTGAGCAGAGAGCAGCCTCCAGCCACCCACAAGCCCTGAGATCCGAGCTCTAGTGCTTCCGCGGCCAAGGTCATGGCTACTGTTCCCGGACAGACCCTACTGGCATTCGATGTCACCCGGCCCGACTTATGGGAATCATGGGTGGACCAGATCAACTACTACATAGAGCTGCACAAAATGGAGGCAGAAAATGGATACAACAACAGTGTGCAACAGGACACCTCCGACAAGGTCAAAGTGCAGGTCTTGATCGAGGGGGGTTCCTGCCTGATGGAATATTCTTTATCTTGGAGGATGCTTACATGAAGTGGCTGGAGGTCATCCCAGTTACTTCCACCATAGTCCAATGGGATTGGGACCACCAACTGTCCACCTTCCTGTTTGGGAACAGGATCAACCCCAACCCGGCTATGGGTGTAAGCCCTGCCGAGTTACTCATGGGCAGGCGGTTAACCACCCAGCTATAGAGGTTGCACCCCAACTGGGCCCCGGACCTCCACAGCTCCCCTGAGACCAGGGAGGCAACTAGGGTGTTCTTTCTGGGGAAGCCAGTCTATGCCAAGAACTTTGCGAGTGGACCGGAGTGGATACTAGCTTGGGTGCTGCGGCTCACTGGGTCTTGCTCATATGAGGTCTCGTCAGAAGGGGGGCAGCTCCTCCGCAGACACATAGACCAACTCCGGCGCCGCACCCTGCCGGAGGAACCGGCAGGGCCAGGGGGAGCGGGGAACGGGGAGAGCACAGGGCCACTGCAAGAAGCAACCCTGACGAGATTGCCGGGATCGCTGGTGGAGGAGCCTTACAGGGTGGGGGAGATACCTCCGCAGGATCGAGACAAAGCTCTGCTGACCGTGGCCCAAAGCGAGGAACCAGAGGTTACAGAACCCCAGGCAGCAGCCCAAGCTCTCCAGATTGAACATATGAACATATGAAGCTGCCTTATACTGAATCAGACCTTTGGTCCATCAAAGTCAGTATTGTCTTCTCAGACTGGCAGCGGCTCTCCAGGGTCTCAAGCTGAGGTTTTTCATGCCTATTTGCCTGGACCCTTTTTTGGAGATGCCGGGGATTGAACCTGGGACCTTTTGCTTCCCAAGCAGATGCTCTACCACTGAGCCACCGTCCCTCCCCTATCCTTTTGAACCTCAGTGGTTGCTCAGAGAGCAGTGGCCACCCACTCATTTGAAAGGCTATGTCTCTCGAACTGGGGGGGGGGGTAGTGTTGTATCTGGCATTCGTCCCAGAAAGTACAGCACAGCACACCTGTGGGTGGTGCCTGGAAGGGACGAACACAGCCCGCCTATGATGATTAGTGGCAGGAAGTTTAACTGGCCAGGATTGGACCTGACCAGGAAGAAGGTTGTTCCGGGAAATGTATATAACAGGGGACCCGGCCCCGCCATGTTGTCTTTGTGATGTACTCGCTAATAAAGCATGTTGCCATCTGAACGTCTCTGACGTCAGAACATTACACAGGATAACAACCCAAGCATAACTATAAATTAAAGAATCCCCTATTTCAAAAAACACCATGAATGAAACTGACCAATAAGGAGAGAGCAACCATATTGCACAAAAAAAAACCACCCAGGAAATGTTAGCATGGCCATACTATCCAGGTTTTCACATTCATATGCAGAATATATACCCCACTATTCCTAATAGAAAAATGAAGGGAAAAAAGTGCAGAGTGCAGGCACAGCATTCAAAATGAAGCCCTACTGACTCAGCAAAAATTGGCAGTAAGCTGTGAGTGCATAATAGGCCTATGTCAAGGTAAGGGCCCACCATCCAGGATAGGCTGGATCCAGTATAACCTCTAGAGTCTTAACTAGGGATGAGCATGAACTGGGACAATGGAGAAACATTATAAAATTAGAGTTAATTTCTCTCTGAAGGCATTTTTAAAAACTTTGGAGCTCACTCGGGTTGGGCCAGGGGGCCAATGGTGGGCTCCGATGGCATTTAAATGCTTTTGGAGAGTGCACAAGCCCTTCCAGAACCTTACAAACCTCCTGAGGTTTGTGAGGTTCATGGAGGGCTTATGGGAGGCACGTTCTCCCAAATCCCTGGTTTGGAAACCATGAACTGGCCCAGTTCGTGCTCAAACCATAGTCCATGGTTTGATTCATGTCCATCTCTAGTCTTAACTGAATCAGCAGGGATCAGCTGAACCCCTTTGAAAGTGCCCATTAAAGATATCCAGTGCTTTTTACTATGCTGTGAGTACAAATTACTGGAGTTGTTATTCTTTGGGAAACAATTTCTTTCTGACTGTCTCCAGTATGTTTTAAATTGCTGAGAGTGTCCTGTTGAACCCAAACAACCCTCATCCTCTTGGCTTTTAAAGCTGCACAGAGGTGTAAATGAATACATATTACAGTAGGTGGCAATGAAATACCTTCAGCCTTGTGTGGTGGTGATATGGGAGGTGGGTCTTGCAATAATTTGGATTTTACAAAGCCCTGTTACCAGCTGTGAAATGTTGGAGGGTAAGATTTGTACCAGCAGCAAATGATAGTACAAACTGTGCTTTTTCATACTGAGTGAATCTTCTCTTTATGTGATACCTGAAATAGCATTCTTAATCTACTTTTGGAAGAGATTAGTCAACCTGGTTATCAACTCAGAAATGCTTAAAGGACAGTAATTTATTATGCTCAGTGTTTAAACAAAGAGACTAAATATGGTTACAAGGAGAAATGTGCATGAAGGTTTTTGTTCTGTAAACATTCGGAACATGTTCCTCTAGTGATAGAGATGGAGAAGCTGTAGTAATTTAGAGCAATATTACTGAATGTCATATGGAAAATTCTAAGAGTGAAAAGGGATTGTGTGACAAAGTGTTGCCTTCATTATATATTACAATAGATAATATTTCCCTCTTCAACTGTGATAACTTTAAAATGTCCATAGAGTTATTGGTACAATCAATTGCTTGGACTCATACTCCCATTTAAACTGTTTAAATAGTTTGCCCCTTCTGGTGACCACAGAGCAATCAGAGAACAAGTGAAGTACAGTGTTATTATCTGGAGCAACGAGCACTTGAAATACTAGATGCAAGATTTTTAACTACATGGGACTCTTCTTTAGGCAGAATGTAGTGTCTCAGCATCACAGTACATGCCAATTTTGGAGGATGTACCTTCCCTTCCCTACCTTCAGATATAACAGGACTAAGATAGAGAACATTAGTTGAAGTAGATAATCAGGCTCTGCTGATTATGAATAGGCTATTCTAGTAAAGTCCAATAAATTGTATCATTGTCTCTTAAAAGCAGTTACAACTTCACTGTAGATGTGATGCTACATTTTTGGTATGATCATTTGTAATGCAAATGCAGCCATTCACCAAGAACTATCATTTCAATGAATGTCCCTCTATTGTCTCCTTAATACATTTATACTGCATGATTGTTTCAATATTAAAGTTGCACTGTTGTTCTTGGATTCATGTTTTTAGGGAAGATACTGGCTTTTGGGAACATTCTTAAATCTATATAACTGTATTCAACCAAGCACAAAACTATCTGGAACATTTTGCTATTTAAATATATTGTCAAAGACAGCAGGCTTGTGGATGCTGAAGGGTTCAATAAAACACTTTGGTCAGGAAATTGTGTACAATGGCTTGGATCCAGCTATGGGCAAGTGGAAACAAAAGTGGTGTAGTGTAAAATCTTATGTAAAATCTTGCACAACACCAGTTTGGTGTAGTGGTTAAGTGTGTAGACTCTTATCAAAGATTTCAGGTTTTCACGGCTGGTAACATCATTAGGGTTTGTAGAATCTTTCAGGATCAAGTGCCATGTTCTACTGGAGAAAGTTTTCCTTCCAGACGTTTCATTCTCAGCTGCGGAGAACATCCTCAGTGGCGTTGCAGCCGGAGCAGGCGCTCAGACCTTCTTGGCTGCTGTGCATTGAGTGGGGCCAGGGCTGCTGGAGAGCTGCTATTTGTAGGCTGGAGGGGGTGTGATGAAAGGGCAATTCGTTTGTGGATGTGCCCCTTTCATCACACCCCCTCCAGCCTACAAATAGCAGCTCTCCAGCAGCCCTGGCCCCACTCAATGCACAGCAGCCAAGAAGGTCTGAGCGCCTGCTCCGGCTGCAACGCCACTGAGGATGTTCTCCGCAGCTGAGAACAAAACGTCTGGAAGGAAAACTTTCTCCAGTAGAACAAGGCACTTGATCCCGAAAGATTCTACAAATCCTAATGTGTAGACTCTTATTTGGGAGAATCGGGTTTGATTCCGCATTCCTCCACTTGCAGCTGCTGGAATGGCCTTGTGTCAGCCATAGCTCTCACAGAGTTTGTCCTTGAAAAGGCAAAATCTTCCACAAGTGTAAATGCTGGTGGAGATGCAATATGTTTGACACAGTGCAAGTGGATACCTTTTCTTCTGTTTCTGCATGCTTAGGAGCTCTAGCACAATGGAAAACCATGGGCGTTTTCGCACTCACCTTCAGCCGGCGCGACCCCCCTCTTCACTGCGCAGGATCTGCGTGGATTTCGCACTAAATGCTGCGGAGCAGCCAGAAGAGCCGGAAACTCCCGTCGCAAAAGCCGCGCAAACGGAAACTGCTTTTTGGCGGTTTACGTTTGAGTGGCTTTTGCGCCGGGAGTTTCCGGCTCTTCTGGCTGCTCTGCGGCATTTAGTGCGAAATCCGCGCAGATCCTGCGCGGTGAAGAGGGGGGTTGCGCCGGCTGAAGGTGAGTGCAAAAACGCCCCATGAAAAAACTACAGTAGCCACTTGTGCTAAAAGTTAAACTTACTGTGGTGGGTCAAATTTCTGTGCTAGATTAAACCCAGTATATCCATTTATAATTTGCAAGTGAAAAGTGCCAATGTAGCCTACTGTCAGGATTGTGCTTCTGACAGGTTCTATAAAAAGAACTGGAAATGTAATTCCATCAGCGAAAATGTAACAGGGGAGGCCTGGATTCAAATATCTATGCTACCATGATGTTTACTGGGTCACTGGGTCAGTCTCTCAATCAAACTCAGTGGGTTGTTATGAGATTAACATGGGAGGAGGGGCTATGTACGCTGCTCCAAGATCCTTGGGAAAGGGTTAGGATAAAAATTAATAAAACCAAGCTTATTATTATATACAAAGAAGGTGAGCCAATACTCTCCAGTACTGGCAACCAACATACACATGTGTTCAGTCAGAAGCTGGGCAGGTAAACAATGACTATCCTAGAACAATCCAAGCGGGCAGCCGTGTTGGTCTGAAGCAGTTGAACAAAGCAGGAGTCAAGTTGCACCTTTAAGACCAACCAATTTTTATTTAGAACGTAAGCTTTTGTGTGCTCTTAAGCACACTTCATCAGACGAGGAATCCAGCACCTAGAACAAAGCATGATGCAAGATTAGTAATCTCAAAAGCTGTCTGTGTGTAACATCCTGGTTCCAGTGAAGCCAAGGCAATTTAAGCAGTGGAATTTGTGAGAACAGCAGAGTGCACATATATCTTACAGACAAGAGAAAAATTGTCCTAGTTCACCCCACTACATAGTGAACTACCTGGCTGGGATCTTGAAAGTAGTCTTTGGTTTGTTTTTGAGGATCTGGATCCTTTCTTCTGTACTCAACAATTATTTTAAATTCTGCATTGTTACTTCTGGTGACTTCAATATTAGACCAAGGGCTGAATGAGTGTGACACAAATTCATGTCCTAAGTGATTTTGAGCTTTCCCCATAAATTAAAAGATATATGGTTCACTAGATGTGCTTAGGCCATGAAGCTGGTAATCTACATTCGGTGATCTTTGTTTCATTATTGTCTCATTGGCAGATTTTTACCTAATTTCAGAACCCCAATTTCAGCCCGTCACCTGAGACTTATATTTGCATGTGGGACCTATTGAGATTAACTTTTCTCAGAGACATTTATTCCTCAGAGACTCATAGATCCTTTGGGATTACTGAATTCTCTGTGGGAATTTTCCAGCATTCTTTACAAGGATGGTGGAAGACAGGAGGGCCTGGCGTGACTTTGCCTATGGGGGTCGCAAAGAGTCGGATTCAAC
This sequence comes from Heteronotia binoei, assembly GCF_032191835.1. Classification (NCBI taxonomy): domain Eukaryota; kingdom Metazoa; phylum Chordata; class Lepidosauria; order Squamata; family Gekkonidae; genus Heteronotia; species Heteronotia binoei. The sequence continues at coordinate 62,617,217 of NC_083243.1, forward strand.
TGTGTGACTGAACAACAAAAAAGTATGCTGCATTTACTTAAGTTGCAAATTGTGGGGCTGCCACTTAAGATAGTTTGGAAACTACAGCTGTCTTTGAAGCCACATAGGGTGTACATCACAGTTATTCTTGGTTATTGAACTGCTTGTCAGTTAGCTTCTGGATTCTTTTCACAATATCACCTTTAAACCTTTTCTGGGCTTAGAGAGGGCTGAGCAGGGCATGATGAGGTGTCTTTTCTCAGATCCAAAGCATTTGGAGATGCTCTGAATGCCTCAGAGGCCAGAAAAGGTGCCGCAGTCCTCACCGAGCCCCTTCTGGATCCAAAGGGGGCTGAGCAGGGCACCCAATGCGGCATCTTTTCTTGGCTCTACAGAGCACCTCTGAATGCCTCAGAGCTGAGAAAAGATGCCCCCTGCCCCACCCCCTCCAGTCTGGAGGGGGCAGGGTGTGTGCGCACCATTTACCTGGGACTCCAGAAGCCCCAGCACCAGTGCTGCTCATGTTTTCTTCAACCACTAGTTCTTCTTTCCCTTTTCTGAAACCCCCATAGTCTCTCAGTCTTTCTTGCTTCTTTCTTTCCTGTTACCTCTGACAGCTTTATTCAAATATTGCCTTTGATCCGATATTGGGGAAACTAGCACAAAGACAGAGCTTAGCAAGAGGTGGGGTAAGGAAATGGGATCTGCTACCAATGTTTACAGAGATTGTACCCAAGAGAACTTTTTTGGAACCAAGGACCAGGCCAATTATAAAAAGAAATGAGTTTTTAGAAAAAATAATAAAACATACACGCAGATAAAGAGAGCATACACACAAGATAAAGAAATAAAAGGGAGTAGTGGATATGATAGGAAGGAATGGAGGTTTGAGGGTGATACATTCCCAATCTTGGATGAGCCTGAAGTTCAGGAGATGGAGATATGTGAATCTGATCAGTGTGTTCTTGTACAAAGGCTTGATATAGATCAGGCATGTTGCTTTCCTCTGCACACCAAAGAATGACACACTGGGCATCAACCAAGTGCTAAACCAGGTATAGTTATATCCCACAATGTATTCTGAGGGTATGATAACATGGGTGAGCTATATGACAATGGTGTGATGGGTTTAAGATGTCTTGACAAAAGAACTCTTTGAGTTTCCCAGGTGTTAAACAAAAAAGGGGATGTTTCTCAATAGCTGTGGGGATGTAACTATATGCTGGTACTTTAGTACAACTGGAAGGTTAATGATCTTCTCAATAGCCTGGCATAAAGGGATGAAATGTAGACAACTACAAGAATCACTTCAGGGATAGATTGATTACCAGGAATGAAGACATACCATAAATTCCATGGTATGTCAGGAAAGGAAGCAAGAAACAGATCATCAGACAAAATCCATTCAAGCTGGTGAAAAGGGGCTACGCTTGCTCTTTTTTTTAATGCTTGTGCTTGACAATAGGCAGCATCTCAGCTTCTAGATGCTGAGACCTTGGGCTATAGAGTAATTCAGAGAATGAGGAAGAGACAGAGAGGAGGGGGCTGCTTGGAGGAGTCTGGCAACAGTGTGTTCATTGAGCCTGTATCTCTCTCTCAGACCAATGTCTGGATTCTTCTCACAGGGCACCTCTCTTTGCTAAACCTTGCCTTCTGGGGTGCAGTGATGCTAGGAGGTTTCTGTTTCAAACAATTTTATTAGTAACATATGGTAATACATTTCAATTTCTTACATCATTAATAATTACTTTTTTATCTATCCCATATATTACTTTCTACCCACCCCTCCCCTCCATTACTTGACCCCCGCCAATGTTATATACTTAAAATCTTAATATTAAAGGTACCCTTAATTAATAAGGACCAAACTTAATATCCTCCTCCCTCTTGTACTTAGTCATTATCAAATATTGTCCAATGTCCTTTTATTTTCCACTCTTTTTCTACGTATCTTCTGAACTTTTTCCACTCCATCTTAAATACTTCTAAATCATAGTCTCTTAAGGTGCTTGTTAACTTGTCCATTTCACTCCATGTCATAACTTTTACAATCCAATCCCATTTCTCTGGTATTTTTTCTTGCTTCCACAACTGCGCATACAATGTCCTAGCAGCTGAGAGCAAGTACTACATTAAAGTTCTATCTTCTTTTGGAATTTTTTCCATTTGTAATCCCAACAGAAAAGTCTCTGCAACTTTGTTAAATTCGTATCCCAAGATCTCAGAAATCTCTTGTTGAATCATCTTCCAATACTTTTTCGCTCTTTCACAAGTCCACCACATATGATAGAAAGAACCTTCATGATTTTTACATTTCCAACATCTATCTGGCATCTTATTGTTCATCTTTGCCAACTTTTTAGGAGTCATATACAATCTGTACATCATCTTAAAACAATTTTCTTTAATACTCTGACATGTTGAGAGTTTCATAGAGTTCTTCCACAAATATTCCCATGTGTCCATCTGTATTTCTTTATTTACATTAATTGCCCACTTAATCATTTGAGATTTTACTACTTCATCTTCCGTAGACCATTTTAAAAGTAATTTATAGATTTTCGAGATTAATTTTTCATTATCTCCAAGCAGAACTTTTTCCATTTCTGTTTGTTCTCGTCTTATTCCTTCAGTTTTAATATCACTTTCCACACTCATCTTATTCCTTCAGTTTTAATATCACTTTCCACACTCATCTTATTCCTTCAGTTTTAATATCACTCTTTATTTGTTGCATTTGAAACCAATCATATTTATGATTCAGCTCCTCAGCAGTTTTCAACTCTATTTGACCACTTTGTATTTTTAATAGTTGGTTGTATGACATCCATTTTCCTTCTCCTGACTCAGCTGTTATTTTTATTACTTCTGCTGGCACTATCCATAGTGGTTTTCTCTCATCGCCATATTTCTTATACTTCATCCAAATATTTAGCAGATTATTTCTATGTAATGGCGAGAGAAAAAACCATCCACCCATAGTACATATAAGCGGGCCAGCCGAATTTATTTCTATGACCTTCCAACGTTAAAAGTTTTTTATTCAATAACATCACCCAGTCTTTTATCCACACTAAACAAACTGCTTCATGATATAATCTTAAATCTGGTAATTGGAATCCTCCTCTTTCTTTAGCGTCTATTAAAACTTTCATTTTAATCCTTGGTTTCTTTCCTGCCCATTTAAATTCTGAAATCTTTCTTTGCCATTTATTAAATTGTTTACTGTCTTTCACAATCGGAATAGTTTGGAATAAATACATTATTCTCGGCAAAATGTTCATTTTAATTGCAGCTATTCTACCAAGCAATGACAAATTAAGCTTGCTCCACTTTATCATATCTTCATCCATTTTACGCCATAACTTTTCATAATTATTTTTAAACAGATCAATGTTCTTCATTGTTATTTCCACACCCAAATATTTTGCTTTAGAGGTAACTTCACATCCCGTTAACCTCTGCAATTCCTTTTGTTTATTTACTTGCATATTTTTACATAAAATTTTTGATTTTTCTTTATTAACATAAAGTCCCGCCAATTCTCCAAAATCTTGTATTTTAGCTAACAACAAAGGTGTAACTTGTGTAGGATTTTCATTTATAAACATTATATCATCTGCAAATGCTCTATATTTATAGGTAAATCCTTTAATTCTCATTCCTTCTATTTCTTCATCGTCTTGTATTTGCATCAATAAGATTTCAAGAGTCATTATAAACAACAATGGTGAAAGTGGACAACCTTGTCTTGTACCTTTGCTGATTATCATTTCATCTGTAAGATCTGCATTTATACATAGCCTTGCACATTGTTCAGTATATATTGCCTTTATCATTCTTATAAAGTTTTCTCCCAACTTTATTTTTTCCATTACTGCAAACATAAAGTCCAAGTTCAAATTGTCAAAAGCTTTCTCTGCATCCGCAAAAAATAATGCAACTTCCTTCTCCGGATGTCTTTCATAATATTCTACAATATTTACAACAGTTCTAATATTATCTCTTATTTGCTTTTTAAGGAGAAAACCCGCTTGATCTTCCTTTATAAAATTTATTAAATACTGTTTAAGCCGTTCTGCCAAGATTCTTGTGTATATCTTATAATCTTTATTTAATAATGAAATTGGTCTATAATTCTTTACATTCGTGACATCTCTTTCTTCCTTTGGAATCAATGAAATTACAGCTTCTTTCCATGTATTTGGTATTTTCCCATTTAATCTTATCGTATTCATCAATTTTTGAAGTTTCGGTACTAATTCTTCTTTAATTAGCCTCCAATGTTTCTCTATGATTACTGACTCTTGCAAATGTCTGGATGCTCCTATTCACTCCACCCTTACTTCCTTACTCTCTGGGATTGAAGTGTCTCAATGGTTACAGAAAACGTCACTTCCTGCTTTAAGGAGAGAGTCAGCAGCTTGTTATGGCTGGGGGTTTTTCCAAAGCCACAGGAATCAATAACAAAAGGTATTTTTCTGCATATTTCTGCTTTCTTTTAAGTCCAAAAAAATAACTTCTACCCCATTCCACTTCTCCTTGATTTTCCACTTTGAAAGATAGTTCTGGGTCCCAGATCTTCCCTTTTAACAAGCTTGAATTACTCCCGGAATAAAAGATAAGAATCTGTACCTCGTTAGCGACGTCTAATTTTCTATTACCGTCCCCTTTATCTCAGATGTTGTTGTAGTCCATAGGAAGTTGAAGCTTTAGTGAGTTTATGTCAATTTAATGACACCAAGGCTTCTTTGTAGGCGGTGGAATGCAATTCTTCATCGGGGAGTCTTCAAAGCCGAAAAAAAACCTCTTCAGGGGTCGTTCGTCAGCCAAAGTGAACTCCTCTCTAAATAAACATGCATGCCATAGACAAGTTCCTTTACTGGAAAAAGTAGACAGTAGGCTTTAAAAAACCTTTTCTGTCCCAAAAACAAAGAACCTGGTCTGTCCCACACAAGGAAACAGGGCAGCTCACTAAGCTTCAACTCCGGAAGTCCGGTACTAATTCTTCTTTAAGCTTTTTTAAAAAATTTGCCGTATATCCATCTGGTCCAGGTGCCTTTCCAATTTTCATTGCATTAATCGCTACTTCAATTTCTATTTTTTCAATTGGATCATTCAAAATTTTTTCCATATATTCAGTTAAGGGTGCTATTTTGATCTTTTGCAAATATGCTTCAATCCTTTCTTTCTTTACTTTAACACCTTTAAATAATTTAGCATAATACTTAAAAATTCTCTCTTTATTCCTTCTTGATCTACCATTTCTTTTCCATCAGCCACAATTTTATTAATAATTTTACTTTCTCTCTTTTTCTTCAGTTGCCAGGCCAAGAACTTTCCAGGTTTGTTTGCTCCCTCAAAAGATTTCCATTGTAATTTTTTCAAATTCCATTCCATTTCCTTATTTAACAAATGTCTAATTTGTGTTTGTAATATTGTAATCTCCCTTATAATTTTCTTTTTTCCTGGCCTTTTTCTTAACTCACCTTCTTTTTTCTTAATTTCATTTTGAATGTCCAACATCTGTTTATTTTTTGCTCTCTTATCTTTATTATTCAATGTTATTAATATTCCTCTCATTACTGCCTTGTAGGCATCCCACACCGTCTGAAATTCTATATCTTCTCTATCATTGACTTGGAAGTAAGCTTTAGTTTCCTTTTCTAAAGATGTCACTATTTCTTTATTTTGTAGTAAATCTTCATTTAATCTCCATCTTCTCAACTTTTTAGACAATTTTGTAATCTACATTATTGGGTTATGGTCAGTTCATATTTTGGGTAAAATCTCTATCTTCTTTGTTATAAGTCCCAAATCTTTGGTACCCCACAACATGTCAATTCTAGAAAAAGAATTATCTCTGGCTGAAAAAAAGGTATAGTCCCGTACTTCAGGATTGAACTTCCTTCATATATCCTCCAAATTCTCTTGTTTAACCAGCTCAAAAAAAGACTTTGGCAATTTCCCTCCTTTATCAATTTTTTTCTTCCCAGATCTATCTATTGTGTTCTGAATTGTTCCATTAAAGTCCCCCATCAACAAAATTTGCCCATAGGTCACTTCATCAAGATGTTGCGTAATATATTTTTAAAAAATGTCCTTTGCACCATTTGGAGCATAAAGTCCCAACAATAAAGTTTTTTTTAGCATTCAATGTAATTTCCACTGCTATATACCTTCCATCTTTATCTTTAAAAACTAATTTCAGATCTAATTCTTTTTTAATATAAAAAATTACTCCTCTCTTTTTTTGTTCAGCCAATGTATGAAATTCTAGTTTAGTTGCTTATTCCATAAAAATTTATAATCCTTTTGTCTAATGTGCACTTCTTGTAAACAAACTATGTTACAATTTTGTTTTTTTATCCAATGAAATGTTGCTTTTCTTTTTTGTGGTGAATTTAGTCCATTTACCTTCCAAGATATCAATTTGTAATCCATCATGGTGCAAATTCTTTATTTTCTTCATAGAATCTACGCAGTTCTTGTGTGTCTGTAATTGTAATCCTTTCCCCTTGAAGTTCAAAGCTCATACCTTCAGGTATTATCCATCTGTATCTCATTCCATTGTTGCGCAATTTTTCTGTTAGTTTTTTATATATATTCCTGTCAGTTAACACTTGTCTTGGCAACTCTTTCATAATTCTTATTCTACTACCTCCCACTGTCAATGTCTTTTCAAAATTTTTGTTTATGATTTTTCCCACCATTTCTTTTGTCATAAATCTTACGACCACATCTCTTGGCATATTGTTCTTTTTTGCATAGAGTGAATTCACTCTATACATATAGTCATACATATTTCTATTCCCTTCAGGATCTTCCTCCAAAAATTCTGCATTTTTATTATGTATTCTTTCAGATCAGATTCTTCATCTTCTGGTACACCTCTCAGACGAATCTGTGTCTCCATCAACTTGCAGTCACCTTTTGTAATTTTAACAAGGTAAAATCATGTGTTTTCACTCTCTCTTCCACCTCTTGTACTTTTTTTGTTATTACTACAGTCTCATTTCTGAGATTCTCTATTTCTTTTTTTAATTCTTTTTTTGAGTCCTCAATATCCTTTCTTATTTCTTTTTTAGAGGCAGTTATCATTTCTTTCACCCCCTTCATTATCCACTGAAGCAGACATAGCATGAGTTTGCTTCGGGTCTGACATGTAAAAAAGATCAAAAATTTTATCTCACCAAATTAAATTTAAACATTAGGTTTAATAGAGTGAAGCTTGCCATTTCCAATGAACCCAATTTCACCATCCTCTGAGCCTCCCAGGCTCAGATATTGATGTTTAAAGTTTTTATTTTTCCCAAAATGGCGGTCGCGACTTTTGCTTCACTTTAAAAAAAAATTCTTCTTTTCCCTTTAACCAATTCAAATCTTCTTCACCACTATCCAATAGTCCTTATTTTATAATTGCCAACTCAGTTGACTCCAATTTTTATTGTCCCAGTCACTTTAAAAACGTTAAAACTTTGTCCTCCCAGCAATGGCCGCCGATGTTTCTCTCTGATATTATAATCCTAGAGTAGGCTGTTTACTTCTCTGACTTCCTTCTTTTTTCTCTGGTACTTCCTGCTTTTCCTGCCACCAAGTCTCGTTTCGCTGGTAGAGAAATCTCACAATATCTGACGTACTTCCTGTGTTGACTATGAGTGCTGCAGATCTATGACGATGGGGCTACCTCCTCAACCGCAGATAGACTAAACAATAAATTCCTTTCTCCTTTTAGCACTGTCTTTTAGATTTACAAAGTTCAAATTTAGCCCCTTTTCTTCTCCTCCTTTCAGGCTTCCATTATTTCCAACTCCCACCTTTTCATTTCATTTTGTTTAGCTTTAGTTAGTCCCGGAGTGAAAAGATAGCAATCAGTACCTTTTTTGTTGTAGTTTATCCAGATCAACACCAGTCTTTTGTAAATTAGATGTTTAAAGTTGTAAAAGAAGATTCAGATCCTGTCGAGCTTATGTCAAATAAATGACTCTGGAAACTTCTGCAGATGATGAATATGCAACTTCTCTCCAGAGATCCCTCAAAGGAGCCCCCCCCCCCAGGACTCCCTTTCAGTCAAGGTAAGTCTTCTCAAAGTATCTGTGCATATCTTGGACAATTCTCTAGCTGAGAAAAGTAGGCAGTAGGCATTAATTTGCCTTTTACTAACCCGAACAGAAGTGCCAGCCTGCCCCCGTTAAGGAAAGCAGCTCAGCTCACCATTTTCCGATCCCGGAAGTCCCCGTGATGCTAGGAGGTTTCAATGTTCTCCAGGGTGCTGGGGGTGTCTCTGCTTACCACTCCAGCTGCAGGTGCTTATGCCAGTATTATATTCCTTCCTACCCACCAGCTAATCTATTTTTATCTGCCCCCTTTCTTCAGTTTTCCTTCCTTCCCTTTCCCTGGCATCTTTCCAGAAAAAATATGGCTGAGTTGTGCAGTGCTGATGACCATGCCAAGCTGCATGGTGTGGAACCTGCAATGATTGGATAGGGGCACCTCACTTCCCATGTATCACTTCCTCTTTCCTTTTTCCTGACAACCCTGTATCCTCACATTTCCCTTTTTCCTTCATTCCTTCCCATGTATAAACCAGCCTTTTATCTTTGATTATATTCATATTACCCCACCTTTCCCTACAATGTGGATCCAAACCAGTTTACATCATCCTTTTCCATTTTATCTTCATAACAAGCCTGTGAAGTAGATTAGGCAGAGAGTGTGTGATTGGTACAAAGTCACCCAGCAAGATTCCATGGCAGAGCGGGGGACTAAGGGTCTGAACCTTACTCTTTCTGATCTTAGTCTGAAACTCTAACTGGTACACTATGCTGGCTTTCATGGTGGCCTGTTGTTGAAGAATAGTGAGCAGCCAAGCTTGAGTGAGTCAGAAAACTTGAGTGGTACCAAGTCTCCCAGCAATTGCTGCAGGGCCTGTTTCCGATTCTCTCTCAAAGGCAAAAACAGTCATTGAAAGGGCCTTCCCCAACCCCAACCTTTAACTGATTGGAACCAACAGGAAATATTGGTGTGATTGCTTAGTAACAGCCACCAAGGGCATTCGTTTTTTAAAACTACAAGTGCTGCTTCTATTATTTTGGGATTTTTTTTAAAAAATGTAATTTTTTGTTTAAGATTTCAGATATTTTTATATAACTGAGACTTTTCTCAAGTTCAAAAGATCTGTCTTGCCTGTTCATGGCTCTTTCCCACAGATCTGACCATGCTGAGAATTAGATATATTGATGATAAATAAATAATCTCTATTTCCCACAGAATCTCAGTAAATCAATGCAGGAAGTACTATAACAAAGTATAGAATCACCTGAAGAAATTTAGATGCTCTGTGACATTTCTCAATCTACACTGACTGGTGATGGTAGGCTCTAGTTCTGTAAATACTTGCCAGGTTAATTAGTATCTGTGTATGATGTTAGCGTATCATTACGCATGTATGTTTTAGCAAAAGTGACTTGATGTTTTCTGATTTTGCACGTCTTAATGTTTCATAGAATGGAGACATACATGCATAAAAGGAACAGGTTTCTATTCATTTGGAATCTTGGATCCCCTTCAAACTCCCAGTAATTCCTAGAGAGCTACAGTTTCGATTATAGTGTTATAGTATTGTATTGGCAATACTCTAGACACACTGTGAGCTCCTTACACTTCCTCCATAGCCTCCACATCTCCCAGTTTAATCCTGCAATTTCCATGTGTTTACATAAATCTAAATATATACAAACATCACCAAAACATTATGACTGAATAAGAGTATTCACTGTATATGTGTGTGTGTGTGTGTTCACCTGCAAAGGCCAAAATATTATTACATTCTTCCTCCAATGGTCATTATAAATTATGATGACAAAAAGTGTAATTTATTTGCAAGGTATATTTTCCCTTTAGGTTGTAAACATGCTGTGCTGAATTATTTTGATTGATTGAAAGTGATTTTATATACCTTTTAATTTATCCCAAGCTGGCTTAAAATCATAAAGGGTTTTTATATTTAACAGTTGTGAATAGATTTTATGAAAAGAACCTGAATTTATGATGTTTAGTGTTACACATTATACAGTTTATTTTTCATCTGCTTGATCGTGCTGTGAAAATTCATGAATATTTAACTATTAACTGAAATGCAAAATTTTCATCACCATTTTATTGAAAGCTTGACATCTTAAAATACCATACATACCATTAGTATTCTGGTGCATTGTCACCTTATTGAAAAATGCTGCTAAAAAACAATACAGCCATTCCAAGGGAAAAAATATTGTCCGCCCAAGGCTATTAACTATAGTTCTACACATACATTAGTGACAAATAAGTGAAGCAGCCAATGCTCACAAAAGATGTCACTAAACTGCTAGGAAACAACTGTAACCATAGAAACCATCTCACACTGCAATCTGCACATCTTTTGTCAGTGTTTGACTAGAAATGAGATGCTGAAAATCATTAGGCTTTATATATAAAAAAAACCCACCCTGAAATCTCTTCATTGGAATTTACATATTTAAATATTTTGAAACCTGCAGAAACTTCAACATGATACTTTCATAAAATATTGTTTCAGCTCCTAGCCCTCAACTATCAGTCTATAGATGACAATAAAAATTATACATGGAGAACGGTGATGTTTCCCTCTTCTGTATGCTGCATGCACTGGAGAAAGAAAACGGAGAACTGTAGAAACAACTTCTTGTAAGCAAAACTTTTCCTTCAACAAAAATCATAGCTACATGACACTATGCAACATGAATACAACAAAATGCTATATAATACTTATCTATATTAAAATGCTAAAATCCTGAAATTATTGGTATTTGGTCGTATAGAAGCAGGCACTGAACTGGAGATGTATAAATATTCCCTATTTTCTTCTTTTTTATATTTATTTATACTAAAAAATATTCCCCATTTTGCCTCTTTTTGTATTAATTTATATTTTTGACAACAGTTTAGGTTCTCTGCTTTTCTGTTAGTTTTGTACATTTGTTTATGTAGCATTTATTATATAGTTTTTATATGCAATGTATATATTTCTAAGTAAAATGTACATAATTTATAATATGGTTACTATATATATATATATATATATATATATATATATATATATATATAAAATACATAATGCTGCTTGACATATGACTTACATGGGAAAATAGTTTTTTTGTGTGTGTGTGTGGGGGGGGGAATCAGCCTTGGCCATCACAAAATGTCCTGCGTCATTAAGAGCTACTCTGATTAATTTCATTTACCTGCTCAGGATCTGCATCATACAAACACGATATGCAGGAAAGTCTTTTGAAGTAGCTACTGCACATCTGCAAAACTGATCAACATGCCATTCAATTCAAACTTTAGCCCAAACATCACGGTAAGCATCTGGTGAGATGTGCTACTCTCAGGTAAACAAACATCGTGAGCACAATAAATTCTTATGTTGATCATGTTTATTGTAAGGTTTTTGGCATCTCTGGTTGTCACCCTTCCTGACTATTCCTACAAAGACCATCCTGAATATTTCTTCACGTATCCCATCCTGAATATTTCTTCATGTATCCCATCCTGAATATTTCTTCATGTATCCCTCAGCAAGAGGGGTAACACCTTTATTTTTATTGACTGGCAGGTGGGTCAGTCAATGAATAGGATCCAGTATGCCTCGCTGTGCCAAAGCTTATTACAGTTGTAACCAATAAACCAATTGTGGCCAATTTTATTCAAAAACTGTGCATGTGTTATTTTAACCTGGGCTGCAAGCAGGGGTATTGGTAGGGGTATAAAGGAACCCCTTGCCTTTGGCGCCCTCCTTGCCCCTCCCCTTGGGGCTGGGGCTGTAAGCTGATCCTGGAACTTTTGAATTGCTCAGGCATTCCAGTGAATGACATACACTCCTCATAAAGACACTAGAAAATTAAACATTTAAAGTATACTTGATTATATGCAAGGGGTTTAAAGGCATATGCAAATTATATGCAAGGGATTAAAGGCAAGGGGTTCCTTCATACCCCTACCAATACCCCTGCTTGCAGCCCAGGTTAAAATAACACAAGCACAGTTTTTTAATAAAATTGGCCACAATTGGTTTATTGGTTACAACTGTATCGCCACTTCTTTTCTTGGCATTTTAAGTGTTCCTCATGTGGCAAACAACTGGATCCCTTCTGCTGATGTGAAGTGTCCATTTAAAGGCCAAAGGAAAGGGAAGCTACTGGGCTTTATGCAGTTTCTAATATGGTCTCTTTTGTAATGTACTGACCTTTAGTACTGGAATGTTTAGCAGATAAATTGGTTAGATGAATTAATTAAAAATCTTCTGATTAATTACAAATGTGTCCCTGATTAATTTGGCAGTACGTTTTTGAACTACTTTGATTTTTATTAAAGAAAACTCATCTGGTAGTTGCCATCTTAGAGACGCATACATTACCTTTTCTTCTCATAGGATACTTGCTCTGGCAATATCACATATCGTATGAAAACAATGGAAATAGATTTTTCTTCAAAACTATGGCTTTCACTCACATGCAAATGTATTGTACTTTGGTCAATTAACAGGTTGTTTCCTAGATTTTATTAACTGAAATTGATCTGACTGATATAAGATTTCTTTAAGAAGGTGTCAGCTCTCTGGCCTTTATCCTCCTCCTCCCCCTGCCCTGCAGTTCTCGCCTTGGTGTGTGCGCTTCTCTTGTAAGTGAAGGCAGGCTCAGAGTTGAGTGTGCACCATCCCACCACTCTTGCTTTAAAGGCAAGAGTGACTGTGTGTGCTCCTTGGAGCCCACAGGCCACCATCCTACCCTCACCTTCCTGGGTCTGCTGGGGCAGGGTCTAGGGTGCCAGGAACTCTGGTGCCAGGCCTATGTATTATTACAGGAATTGTCTACAGTAATATCTACTATAGATATGGCAAGAAGGATCTATGTTCAAAATGGTGCACAGCAGACATACTGCAGCACCAAAATGGTGCACAGCACACCCAGACCTGATAAAGTGCACATTGTGGTTCTGAATTCTATCTTTTCTGCCACATCTATTGTCATACTGTATGAAGAGATGTTAACATTCTACCATAGTTTGTCAAGCAGATGCCGGAACTGCCTGGTGTTTACTTCTTCCTTGGGACCAGGCGAGGAAGGAAGATGAAAGTTCCTGATGTGTCATCTTGCTCAGTAGTTTTCCTTTACTTGCTGAGGTTCCATGTTTTGTGGACTCTGCAATATGGAATTTTTGACAATTAATCTTTTTGTTTGGTTCTGTTCCCCTAGTTTTCCATTCAGGTGATTTCAGTAATGCTTACAGAGTTGTTGCCTGCTTTGACCTGCAAGGACCTTGTGTCAGAGGACATCCCCATCTTTTTAATGTAGACCACAATCTACCTTGATAGTATTAGTGTGTGTGTATTATATAATTCTAATTACCATACTAATAAGTAATTCAAGTTCTCCTCTCACACTAACCAATGGTTACTCCTAATGTTTTCCATATAAAATATATTGACATTTGCCTTGGCTCCCCTCTTTCTCTTTTTCTAACCCCTGGAATATGTAGCATGCCTATTAAAGAATTAGTTCTGTGTGATTTCAGGACTTCAACCATGTAATGTTCAGTCTGAAGAACCTCAGAAGAAAGATGTGTATAATTAATGTCAAAGAATTACTGTACAAAAACAATGGTTCCCAGTTTTTTATGAGTTTTAGTTATTATGCAGTGCATTGTGTTAGGTTAGATAGATAACAATAGGAGAGTCCATTATTTCTAAAATCAGCCAGGAAAAATAATTCATGTTACTGCTTCTGTTCATACACACAATCACTGTGTCAATAATGCACATTCTCATGCAGAACAACAATATTCTTACTGGCAAGTCAGTTCCAGAGATGAGGTAAATCCCCTGATTGAATCTATAAATATGGAATGCAATCCCTAACTGAAAAGCTGTCATTAAAATTTGCTCTGAGCATTGTCTATGCTACAGCAACAAATGATCTTTTGCTGATCACAAGCAAATGATTTTTTGCTGATCACACTTGTTGTGCGACTGTATATTCTGAACTTTAATAACACATGATGAGGGAATACCACTAACATACCTTTCTGACTCATTCATGTAGCTGAAAATGCTGCCAAGTGAATGTAACACAGATTATATTAAGTATCAACAAACAAACTGCATGCCACCCATACAGTAAACAAACTGCCATTTTTACCACATAGTTCTTGTGGAATGGCATTTGACTGAACACTGCGCACCAGTTAAATGTGTCACAGCACTTTCACCAGGAGGTCTAATGTTTAACCATGAAGTGCCTGAAATGAGTAGCTGTCACATGATCTAGTCTTCTAACTATACAGAAATTAAAGACAGTGGTATAGTAAAGTTCACTTCACTGAACTCCCAAAATACAATAAGTGTTAATGAAAGATTATGAGATGGTTGCAAAAAGGTAGTCTGGTTTTTACCTACATCCCTTGTTACTTTGGTTAGAGGTTAGATGGTCATCTGTAGATTTGTTTTCTCTTCAATTCTGAAGTTTTACAAAACAATGAAAGCCAAGGTTGTTTGGATTTGGGGCAAAGTGGTCAGCAAAAATGGCCCTTAAAAATGCTTTTGAGTGCCTCCTTGCATACTCCTGGTCAGGTTTAAGGCTGGACTCTAGTCGGGCACAGATGTATAAGGTGCCCAGTATGGGGAGTATGGTTGAATCTTCTCCTGTGCAGAAACTAAGATTGGGTTTTTATCACGCTCATTCTCCAATAAGTTCAAGGCAGCCTACATAGTTCTCTTATTTTATCCTCCCTCATTTTATTCTCACCATAATTTTGTAAGATAGGTTAGGCTAATGGTGACAGAAAGAGACATCAGCTGGCTCAAGGTCATGAAACAAACCTCATGGCCCGAAAGAGATCTGCCTCACATCCAGTGGTGCACCCAGCCTATTTGGTGCCTGGGCTAGATAATGTTTTTAGCACCCTCTCTTCTCTACTTTTTGCCGCTAAGTCACAGCTAACTTATGGCAACCCATAGAATTTTCAAGGCAAGAGACATTCAGAGGTGGTTTTCAATTGCCTGGCTCCATGTAGGCCCTGCTTTGCTTCTGAGATCTGATGAGACCAGGCTAGGCTGGGACTATTCAGGTCTGGGTGCCTCTATATGACAACATTATCTTCCATAGTAATCAGAAAGTAAACCAAATAATAATAATGGCCAGAAACTAGATTCATTTGGACATCTGTGTTGATCTAAAGCAGGAGAACAAAGTTTAGTCTTCATGGTGCCAATGGACCCAAACTTTGTTTCAATGGCCAGAAAAAAATGCAGAGAGTGAAAGAATTATGTTATTTAACATCATATGTATAATCATGCCTCTAAAAATATATTAAATTCCAACATGCTATTCCATCATGAGAGCCAGAGTGGTGCAGGGGTTAAAGTGTTGGTCTAGGATCTGGGAAATCCAGGTTTGAATCCCTACTCATGCCATGGAAACTTGCTGGGTAATCTTGGGCAAGTGACATTACTCTCAGCCTAGTCCTGACCTGGATAGCCCCAGGAAAGTCTGATCTCATCAGATCTCAGAAGCTAAGCAGTGCTAACATCTCTTGCCTTGAAAACCCTAGAGGATCACCATTATTCAGCTGTGACTTGATAGGCGGGGGGGAATTCCATCATACCACATATTCAGAGCAGGCACTTGTAAGAGCTTCTGTTCTCTGTTTTGAAGCCCAAGAGTTGACCATCTCAAACATCTACAAGGCATTTTTGAAAGCTATGAGTCTACCTTTGTGCTAACTTTTACTAACCAACACTAGTCAAAGCATCACAAAATACTGATCACAAGCTTCACTAAACTGGATTTTAAGAAACACGCTATCTCCCAAAGAAGATGCCCACCATCATCCATTGTTTCCAAGGACTAAACTCAAACAGAGAATCTCTGCAGTAGAAACTGAAGGTGGAAGGGCATCTTTTCAAGCCCAGCAGAACCAGTGAAAAGTACAGAATACCCAGCAGTGTCAGTGCAATCACAGAGTGCTCAGCAGAACCCTGTGCCATTGTGGCAATGCCAGCTGATGTCAAGCACAGAATCACAGTCCAAGCAAAGGGGTGGGGTTGGAAACCCAGCAGAACCAGCACAATGTACAGTGCCCAGAAAACCCAGTGCCATTGTGGCAATGCCAACTGATGTCAAGCACAGAGTCACAGTCCAAGTCAGGGAGGAGGGTTGGAAGCCCAGCAGAACCAGTGCAATGTACAATGCCCAGCAAACTCAGGGTCTTCTGTTTATGATATTAACAAAGATTTGCTGCTATACTACTCTTAAATACATTGGGTGATAATAGATGGGTGTTTTAAGCCACCCTGGGGATGGGAGGCAGGTGGATCGAAAAAGTGTGTCCACACACGCACATCTGCTTGCTGTCCCGTCCCGACCACAGCCCACCCAAGGCCAGATTGAAGCTGCCGCAGAAAGGCACCACTTACAAAGTGGTGCCTAATTTCTGAGGTGGCTTTGAGGTGCTTCCCTGGCCATCTGGAAGGCTGAGAAGCACCCGGGGAGTGACCGAGAGGCCCATGCCATGAGTGCTCCTGAAGCACCTCCAGGGCACACACAGCCTGTCCCTGTTTCAGGGGCGGGCCATGTGCCATCTGGAGGTTTCCAGTCTACTCCTTTTCTGGCCAGCTCTCTCTGTCACCAAGCAGGATAGAGATGAGGCCTAAAAGTGAAAATAAAGGGAAAGGGACACTGAAAAATTAGGTGAAGAGAGACAGAAATGAATGAGGAATGTGTGGAACAGAGGGAGAGGAATTAAGAGGGGAAGGTTGTTTTATTAGTAGTTGTAGATTTTCCGGGCTCTATGGCCATGGTCCTGGCATTGTGAGACCTGACGTTTTGCCAGCAGCTGTGGCAGGCATCTTCAGAGGTATAACCCAGAAAAATGGAGTTCTCTCTGGGTCAAAGTGAGAAGAAGATGGTAGGCAGGTAATTTATATCTACTCAGGAAGGTAGAATAGGGCTGAGTCATTATCTTGTAGGAGCTTCCCAGGCTGTGACATGCTAATGGAGGAATCTCTAGCTGCATGAATTTCTGTCTGAAATTTGCAACCACTTTAGAATAGACAGCACTGAGAAAATTGGCCAATAGTAATAGGCAATCATTAGGGTTTGTAGAATCTTTCGGGATCAAGTGCCGTGTTCTACTGGAGAAAGTTTTCCTTCCAGACATTTCGTTCTCAGCTGCGGAGAACATCCTCAGTGGCGTTGCAGCCGGAGCAGGCGCTCTGATCTTTTTGGCTGCTGTGCATTGAGTGGGGCCAGGGCTTCTGGAGAGCTGCTATTTCTTGGCTGGAGGGGGTGTGATGAAAGGGCAATTGGTTTGTGGATGTGCCCATTGTTTGGTGGGGCTTCCTGGAAGGGTAGTGATAAGGAAACTGGCTGTTGAATGTGACCATTGTTCTGTGTTTATTGCTGGGAGTAATAGGCAACTTCATTTAAAGGTTATGATTTGGATCCAATGAGTTCCATGAATGTGCTGAAAGCATTTTTACTTCTGGAATCCTCCCTCCTGTGATTTTTGTGGATTGTCCACTGGAGCTGCAGCCCCTGTTTCCACTGGTGGGAACACTGTTTCCAAAGGTGAAGTTTTTCAGGTGGTTCTAAGAAGCTACAGAAAAGAGGGGCGAGGGAGTAGAAAAATTCCATTCCATTACTGAAATGGAGATAATGGTTCTTCATACCCAGAATTATCTATATATATTTTTATCTTTCAATATGAACATAAGAGAAGCTGTGTTGGATCAGGTTGATGGCCCATCCAGTCCAGCACTCTGTGGCACACAGTGGCCAAAACCCAGGTGTCATCAGGAAGTCCACCAGTGGGGCCAGAACTCCAGAAACACTCGCACTGTGGCCCTCCAAGCACCAAGAATACAGAGCATTACTGCCCCAAACATAGTGTTTCATCTATACCTTGTTCCATATGGTTATCAAGTCCCTTCTTGAAGCTCTCTATGCTTGTAGCTGCTACCTCTTCCTGTGGCAGTGAATTCCACATGTTAATTACTCTTTGGGTGAAGAAGTACTTCCTTTTATCCGTTCTAAATCTACTACTTATCCATTTCATTGAGTGCCCACACAATACAATAACTCAAATTATTGTATTATGAGAAAAAGCAGGAAAGTACTTTATTGTCAACCTTCTCTATTCCATATATAATTTTGTAAACTTTCTGTCATGGTGTCTGAAAAAATGTTTGTGCACACAAAGGCTCACACCTTGAATAAAACTTTGTTGGTCTTAAAGGTGCCACAGGACTCAAAATATGTCACCTTCCAGTCCTTGTTTCTCCAAGCTAAAGAGTCCTAACCTCTTTAACCTTTCTTCATAGGGGAAGTGTTTCACTCCTTTAATCATTTTAGTTGCTCTTTTTGCACCTTTCCTCATGCTTTATCTTTTTGAGGCACTGTGACCAGAACTGAACACAATATTCTAAATGAGGCTGCACCATAAATTTATACAAGAGCATTATGATACTGGCAGATTTTATTTCAGTTCCCTTCCTAATGATCCCCACAAGCATAGCATCTGTGTTTTTTTTATAGCAGTCACACCTGAGTTGACATTTTCAGTAAGCTATCAACAATAACTACAAGATCTCTCTCCTGGTCAGTTACTGCCAGTGTAGACCCTATCAACGTGTATTTATAGTTTTTGGCTCCGATGTGTATTACTTTGCACTTGCCCACATTGAACCTAATTTGCCACATTGATGCCCACTTGTCCAGCCTTGACAGTTCCCTCTGAAGAGCCCCCAACCTTCCCTGGTTTTCACCACCATGAACAACTTTGTGTCATCTGCAACATAGCCACTTCACTGCTTCCTCTCAACTCCAAATTAATAATGTATTAATAAACAAATTAAAAAGCACCAGATCTAATACCAAGCTCTGCACTACCCTACTGCTCACCACCTTCCACTGTGAAAACTGTCCATTTACACCATCTATTTCCTATTAATCAACCAGTTTTTAATACATGAGAGGATTTGTCCTCTTATCCTATGACTTCTAAGTTTACTTTGATGAGGAACTTTATTCAAAGCTTTCTGTAAGTCTAGGTAAACAACATCTATTGGGTCACCCTTGTCCACATGCTTGTTCTCCCCCTCAAAGAACTCTAAAAGGTCAGTGAGATAAGATCTCCCTTTACAGAATCCATGCTGATTCTTCCTCAATAGGTTTTGTTCATCAATGTACCTACTAATTCTATCTTTAATAAAAGATTCAACCATCTTATCCAGTATCAATGTTAGACTGACCAACTTGTACTTTCCCAGATCTCCTCTGGAATGTTTTTTTTTTTTTTTAAAGATGGGAGTTACATTAGCTAACTTCCAGTTCTTGGGAATGGAGGCAGATTTTGGTGATAGATTGCATATTGTTCTTGGGAGATCCACAAGTTCACATTTTAGTTCTTCCAGAGCTCTTGGATGCATCTGGGAAAATAACCAAAGCATATCAAGCAGCAGATGGAAATCATCATCATGCCACTGTGGCCACATAGGAGAAAATCATTTAAAAAGTATGATGAGAGTAAGGTTTTATTATGACAATTATAATTCAAGAATCATTTTAAATTAGATGCTGAGCTGATATAATTTAGTACGCCTTCCTTAAATGTCAGGGGTGTGTCTGTGGCATATGCAAATGAGTTATGCAAATAAGTTGTGCTAATGAGCTCTGGCACCTCTTTTTCTACAAAATGATCCCTGGTTGTATTAGTCTTTTGGGGCAACTCCCTGTTTACATAAATATTAAACTTAATTGCATTACTGAAGAATCAAGTCCAGGATTGCCTCCCCTCTGGTAGGTTCTGTGATCATCTCCATGGCACAGTCACTGAGAGTATTTAGAAACCTAATCTCTTTTTCCTGACTTGAACACATATTGACTCAATCAATGTGTGGGTAGTTAAAATTACAGCATAATTACAACATACTTATTTTATTACAACATATTTTATTATATAATTATTACAACATAATTATTTTGTCTAGCTGTTTTCCTTAATTATTTTGCTATTTTTAAACGATCCCCAAACCTTTGATCTGGTGGACAATAACAAACTCCCAGAGCTAAGCTTCCTTTTTTAATTTATTAAAAAAAATAAAGCCAGTTCAAGAGCCAGTTTGGTGTAGTGGTTAAGTACACAGACTCCTTATCTGGGATAACCACATGCAACTGCTGGAGTGACTTTGGGTCAGTCATAACTCTCTTGGAGCTATTCTGCTCAAGAGCAGTTATGGGAAAGCTCTCTCAGCCCACCTACATCATATGGTGTTTGTTGTGGGGAGAGGAAGGAAAAGGAGATTGTAAGCTGCTCTGAGACTCCTTCAGGTAGTGAAGGGTGGGGTATAAATCCCATCTCCTCTTCCTCATTCTCATAGTGTGTCTGTAAGTGAATCTATTTCTCTTACATTCTCAGTCTTACTGGGCTGTATGCCCTCTCTGCCATTCCACCTCTGACTCTTCCCTCCCTATCCTTCTGATATACTTTATATCCAGGAATCACTGTATCCCACTGACTATCCTCATGCCATAAAGTTTCTGAAATGCCCACAGTGTCTACATTCTTCTCTGACACTAAGCATTCAACTCACCCATTTTACCTCAGATACTTCTAACATTTGCATATAAAAATCTATAATTTCTCAGACACGTTAGGCCTGCAACCTTCCTCCTGTGGCCTCCAGACTTTGCCAGGCAGTCAATATTGTTTGTCACTCTCTCAGTGGCCTCTAGAACAGTAACAGCTACCCCTTCAGCTCTTAGAAATCCATCCTGAACCAGATGTATTTTATTTCCTGTTGGCTTTCCCCCAAGATTTAGTTTAAAAACTGCTCTGCCACATTTTTATTTCAAGTGCCAGCAGCCTGGTTCCTTTTTGGGACAAGTTGAGGCCATCTATTTTATACAAGCCCTGCTTGTTCTAAAAAACATCCCAGTGCCTAACCTACTTAAACACTTCCCCCTGACACCATCATTTTATCCATGCATTGAGACTTCTAATTTGTGCCTGCCTAGCATGCCCTGCATGTGGAATGGGTTACACTTTTGAGAAGGCTACCTTGGAGGTCCTGGCCTTGAGACTCCTGTCTAGCACCCTAGGAACACACAACAACATTTTCCCACATCACTGGTGCCAACATGTACCACAACTGGCTCCTCCCCAGCATTGTCTACCAACTTATCTAGACCATGCACAATGTCCATTACCATTGCACCAGGCAAGCAAGTCACTGTGCGGTCAGTATGCAGGTTCGCAACCTATCTATCTACATGCCTAAGGATTGAACCAGGGCCGGCTCGCCCACTAGACAAACTAGGCGGTTGCCTAGGGTGCCGGGAGGAGGGGGTACTGAATTGGGCTCCCCCTCCCAGAGCCCACAACAACCGCCTAGTTTGCCTGCCTGCCTCCCCCTGCTGCAGCCTGCCCTTCCCTTGCGCTTTGCTCCCCCCCCCCAGTGCGATCAGAGGAGTATGCTGAGACTGGGCCCTACTGACCCAGGAGGAGGGGAGGAGAAGCCTTCTCCCACATGCACTTCAAAGGATTAGATGGTGTGCCACCTGCATTGAAGCCGGTTTGGCTCAGCTGCAGCACAGCGAGCTCTGATGGGGGGGGGGCAACAGAGCGCAGCGCTGTGTTGCGTGCTGTGGAGGAAGGGAGGGAGGGGACGGAGGTGGGAGGGCAGCAGCAGGGGGTGGCAGGGGGCAGCAGGCAGGGAGCTTGCCTGGGGCCCCACATGCCCTAGAGCTGGCACTGGATTGAACCACCAACTACCAAGAGCCCCCCTCTTTCCCTTTCAAGGGATGCTTCCTTGGTGCAAAAGGATACCTGTTCCCCTGCTGTAGAAGGGGTCTTTTTTGAGGAAATTTCCCCTTTGCATTAGCACAGTGTCCTGTTTCCTCATAATACTCATGCTCCCTGACATTGGCAGAGCTGCATGGATCACTGTAGCCAAAGCTGCATGGATCACTGTAGCCAGAGCTGCCATTCTTGTAGTGGGACGCATCTAACAAGAGTCTTATCTGTGTGCCTGTGTGCCTCTTCTACTGCTCAGCCACCTTGGCCTTGAGGAAGTGAACTTGTTCCCTGAGAACCAGGAACTCCTTACACCAAGCAGACACTCAGGATTTCTGTCCAGGTGGCAGATAGTCATGCATGTTACAGTCAGTGCAATATACTGGATAGCCCCCAACCCCCTGCTGGCATTCTACCTTCATAATTGCCTTTTTATTCCCTTTTAAAATAAAACATCCCATTTATATAGATTTGTTTGTTGAAAGTGTGCTTACCCTTTTAGGGACGTGGAGAGACTAGTGCCCTGGCTTCCTAACCTTGTTACTGAACTTGTGTGTCTGCTAAACTCACTTGTTTATTCCCTCATTTCAGACACTTCATCACTGGAGCAGAACCTGCTGCCTCGGAATCAGGCCTGTTTGTGGAAACCCTAAGTAAATAGCTTGGGCCAGAAACTCCAGCCCCCACTGAAGCCAATCACACTTATGGGGAGCTAACTAATAAAGGAAGATGAGTGAGTTAGCCCCTGGCTGATTAACAAAAGGTCTTGCTGAAAGGGAGCTGCTCAGACCTCCTCTCCTTCTCAGATTGCCTATTACTTCAAATGATGATTTAATATCAAATGTTAATTTAGCTCTTCTAGGTTTAGATTAAAGCAGAATAACTTCAGCAGTTACAGAGGTACTTAACTGCTTGTTTTCTTTTAGGAACCCCTCTTTTAAAGATTTAGTTTAAAATCTGACCCCCGTTTTGTTTTTAAGCACTAGCTGTATTTAAACCATAGCTGCAGTTTTATTTGCTTTCCTTTTTCTGTTACAAAAACCCGCCTAAGGTTTAGCCTTAACTATGAACTCACCATCCCTAGTTTCTGGTATCAGTACTTTAATCTAAAGGTGTAATAAAGTTCCAAGATGATATTAGACTTTAAGATACCCTGTGCCCTCACAGTTTAAATCCTTGTACTTTGTTTGACCCTTTGTTAACCCTTCCTGTACTCCTTGAACCTGAAACACCTGCTATTATTCTTCAGGTAACTCAGTATCACTTTCTGCAAGACAAAGCTATCAGGAGCAGGAGACAGATGTAAGAGCAAAGGACATCTACTATCTCATTTGATTGGCTTTTTTGAGCAATCTAACACTGATCATCTGTACAGCTAACTCAATATGACACCACAAAATGTATCCTTTGTGATGAAATGTGTTTGGCTCTCTTGGAAGTGGGTATGGGCACAATCCTTAGCTTCTGTGCCAGAGAAGCACATTTTGGATTGCACCCTTTGGGACTACTCAGTTCCATTGGCACAGAATTTCATTGCTCCAAGGCCAGTTCTGCTGCCAATGGCTTAAAAAGCAATATCTCAAATTGAAAGTTAATTAGAGGACAGATTGTTCCACTGAGTCTTGAGTAGA
The DNA here is from genome assembly GCF_032191835.1 of Heteronotia binoei. Lineage (NCBI taxonomy): Eukaryota > Metazoa > Chordata > Lepidosauria > Squamata > Gekkonidae > Heteronotia > Heteronotia binoei. Next base: position 62,640,697 of record NC_083243.1, read on the forward strand.
AGAGCATCAGCATGCTCTTTTTCAATTTCAAAAAAACGTGCCGGGAGCTATAAATATATTGTGCAATATTTTGCAATATCTCCAGTGTTTTGGTCTAATGTTGAACATGCTCCATTGTTCAAACCAGCTGTGTTCTTTCCCGTTTTCATTTCTATAAAGAGATTATAAAGGCTGTCAAAGCAAACCCTGCCGCTCCAGCCTGCCTTGATGGAAAGTTCTGCATACACAGAGCACAGCAATCTCAAGAAGGAACTTTGTTTCAAGCCAGAACAAATCTTCAGCTAATTATAAAAGAACTATATTAAGCACAAAAGCCAAGCTCCATTTATACAGAACAAAGTTACATTTTACTCTTTGCTTTGCAAGAGCATTTATTACAATTTCGACGAGTAATTGGAAATTCATTTTCCTTCATTTTCTTAGGTTATTTCTTTTATTGTTTTTAAGTACTCTGCACATAGTTGCATTGAATAAGCTCCAAAAAAAAGACAGGAGAAGATTAGTGAGGCTTTTTTGGGTTAATTTGCAGCTAGTCATAGAATAAAAATTATTCATTCTTTGGATTCCTGACTTTCATCTAAGTTACTAGCAGTGCAATCCTAAAAAAAATCAATGGACTTAGAAAGATCTAACTCTGTTTAGGATATTATCTGCTATTTAATACACACACAGGGAATCTGGAAATGACCACCCTAACATAAAAAGACACATGTAACATATTAATACAAAACAAAATTTGGAAATTGTTGATTTCATGCATGATGGTAAATGGCAAATGTACTTTTCAGTCTCTCATGTGGATTGCAAGTATAGTTAAACTGGATTATGGAGATGGTAGGTTTTAAATTCAAAATGTTTTTAGATATTGTATCCAAATTATACAAGAAAATTTCCTTCCTAATTCTAAATGAATTATATTTTACACAATAGGGAAACCAAAGAATGAAGAATCATTTGGTATGCCAGTTTTACACATCCAGAAGAGGCCTGTTCATTTTGTGAACAGTTGTGATACTCTCTCTCTGTCTCTCTCTCTCAGTACCCACAAGTTGCTTCTGACTTATGGTGATTCTATGAATTAATGACCTCGAAAAATGCTGTTTTGTTAAAAACTTTGCTCAGGTCTTGCAAACTAAGAGCAGTGGCTTCCTTGATTAAGTCAATCCATCTCATTTTGTGTCTTCGTCTTTTCCTGCTGCCTTCAACTCTTCCTAGCATTATTGCCTTTTTCAGTGACTCTTGTCTTGTGGCCAAGGTATGATAGCCTTAGTTTAGTCATTTTAGATTGTAGGGAGAGTTCAGGCTTGATTTAATCCAGAAAACACTTGTCTTTTTGGTGGTTCATAATATTCACAAAATTCTCTTCCAGCACCACATTTTGAACAAATCAACTTTCTTCCTGTCAGTTTTCTTCATTGCCCAACTTTCACACCCATACATAGTAATGCAGAATACTATGGTATGAACTACCTTGGTTGCCAGCAATGCATCCTTACATTTAAGGATCTTTTTTAGCTGCTTCACAGCTGTCATTCCCAGTATCAGTCTCCTTTTGTCCTGAAAAGCCAGTGCCCTGAGAAGTTGGGGGCAGGCAATGAAAATGGGATTTTGAGGACATGACCACTGCATCAGGAAATGAGGGGATTTGTCTAGGGAGCAAGCCTGTTTCCTGTAGGGAAGTTGTACTAGTAAGATTTCTGAATAAAAGAAAGTACACCTCTGGGTCTGAGTCTCTTTGTGAGAATCTGGGTGAGGCCACAGAGAAGTGATCACTATAAACTTCCCAGGCTCCAGGTCCCAGTGGAGGATCTCCCAGTTTTGTAGGCCCCTCTCCACTGCCAGCCAGTGGACTGGGTCTTTTTTGTAGAAAAAGCCCAGCAGAAACTCATTTGCATATTAAGCCACACCCCCTTTCTTTTCACATATTGACACAGAACAGCACAGTGCCCTCAGTTGCATTTCATGGATGTGTGTTCTCACACAGTCCAATGAGAAACCTTCCTCCCCCCCACCCCAAAAAAACACTGCCAGAAAGAGAGAAATATGTGCAGTGAAGCAGGCAGCAGCAGATCCAGCTTCTCCTAGGAAGGGGCACTCATGGGTGGCTTCACATCTCTTGCTCTTTTCACAATCCCATTGAAGACTGGAAGTGGCAGAGAGGATGGAGCACAGTCTGGGAGCTCATGGTTGCCTAGTGCCCTCCCTCTGCCAGAGGCCATTTTTTGAGCTGGAGCTCTGGCCAAGACAGCCAGAACTGCGTTCCTGTGCATTCCTGCTCAAAAAAAGCCCTGGTTATCAGCAATCATTTTTAGGGAAGAGTCTTGCTCCAAAAAGGCACTTGTTGACAAAGAAAGGAGGACAATTTAGGATCACGTTTCCCCTCTCTTCTTTTGGAAAATGGTATTTATTATTCAATTTCTAATTTAAAAGTTAGGTAAAATCTTAAAATGAGTACTGACCTAAATACTTTCAATCACTACAAGCTATAGGAACAATGTGGCCTTTATTGGATTACCTTAGAGACCAACAGGGTTTTCAGAGTATGACGCTTTGGAAGTCCAAGCTCCTTTCATCAGATATCTCTTTATGTCTGATGAAGGGAGCTTTGACTTTCAAAAGTTCATACCCTGAAAATAATTTTGGTCTCTAAGGTGCTACTGGACTCAAATCTAGCTATTTTGTTGGATTAGGGATTTCTGCAATTGATACCATACTGTGAAGAGGACTTGCTTCTAAATTTTGAGGAATTATTTCCAGCACAACAATCAGTTAAGGCATTTTAGCAAAAATCAAACTGTTTCATATCAAGCTTTCACATCCAAAAGTTTGGTCGAAATTATTTGCTGTTGAGTCCTAAATGAGATTTGTGGACCTAAAACAGTTTGCATGCAGACGTTAGTGAGCCTCTTCCATGTGGCACATATTTTCTTTCAAAACCATTCCTTCTGAAGCAATTGAAATATATCTCTGACTAGTATCTTACCCCATCTAAGTTACATTGTATGAATGACATGCACTCATCACACTGCACAAGAAGCTGCAAAATAAGAAGCACTTATTGTCATATGGGGTGGTCATGTGTGTCAAGATCCAGGGATACAGGTGTTGCAGATAGTGATATAATTGCTAAAATCACTAAAACACCCAACCTCAGTTCTTCCAGTGCAAGCCTGTTCCCAGTTTGTTCATTATGACAGCTGAATAAAAGCATAGAAATGGAACTACATTTGAAGCTATGCAGTGCATACTCTTCAACATTTAATTCTATGCACACTCATTCACCTGAGATCAAGGGATGCTTTCAGATCAAAGGAGACTTTCTCATGAGATTATATTCACTTGTCACATCTCCTATCTCATGATATAATGGGATCCTTGTTAACAAACTACTATAAGATAAATGGTTCTTTATGAATGATGTATCTTGGTCTAAATGTAGCACTATGTCATGGTACGACACAATGGGTATGAATCATGAGCACTCCCTTGTCTACTTTCATTCCTGTTGTACACTGTATTTTCATCCTTCCTTCCTTTTCTGTTTGGAAGCAAACCCTGGTTTAACATTACAGAAGAATTTACAAACTAGGCTCACCTCCGTACAAGAATAGAAGAAATGAAGGAGTTGCAATATATCTCCAGATTTGGGCAAGTATTTGTTTTATTGCATTCGTACTACTAGGATTGGCATGAATCAGAAAAATGCAGTTTGGTTCAGTTCATGGTTCATGACATACCCCATTCATAAACCACAAACTGTCATAAACTTTTAGCCACAAACTGTCATAAACTTTTAGCCACAAACTGGTTTGGTTTGTGAGGTTTGTGAGATGGTAGAATGCCCCCCAGCATGCTAGAGACACCAAACTCACAGGGATTTCTCTGCCTTACTCTCCTGTACCTGTCCTCCAGGTTTTTTTGGAGGGGGGGGGGTTGGATTTATGGTGCCTGAGTTATGCCCCTCCCCCCTCCAATGCAGGTGCCCTCAGGAAAGTGCTTAGTGGGGAGATGACAAATGGTCATTTCCCCATAAAGAACTTTTCTGGAGGCACTTTCTTTGGGGGGCCATAACTCACTCCTTGTAAATCTAATTTTCCCAAAACTTGGAGGGCAGGTAGAGGAGATTCTGCCAGAGAACCCTAGTGAGCCTGATGTCTCTAGCTATACAGTCCTGAACCTGTGCCTGTCAAGATGGGGTATGAGCCTGATGGGATGCTTAACTGTTTACTTGCCTACTATGCTCCACCTATTGTATTTTGTTTATTTTGTCCAATTCAGCAAAATAATATTTCCCAAATTAAATGCAGCACAAAAAAGTATATAAAAGAATGCAGATACACATTTATTCAGCAAAGAACCTAGGACATATTGAACTAAGTGTAGTCCTTGATCCCTGGAATTTATAATGCAGGTGGTAAGTAGACCTTCCATCACACTATTATTTTTATTATTAGTTTATTTCTATTCCACCCCTTCCCCCTTTTGGGGGGCTCAGAGCAGAGTACAACAATTTAATTAAAATCACAATAAAAGCATAGTAAAAAACCAAATTCAACATTTAGTAAGTGCAGTAAGTTAGTTCAGCAAGGTGATATGAGCAAAATAGCTCCAAAATACAGTGATGCAGCGGGCCGTAAGGGCATAGGGGGAGGCCAACCAATCTAATAGATGGATGCCCGCTGCCTCATCCAAAGACAGCTCCATTTTCAGGCCCTACAAAAGGTCAGTAGGCCAGGTAGGGCCTGGATCTCCATTGGGAACTGATTCCACCAGGTCGGGGCCAGGACCAAGAAAGTCCTGGCCCTGGTAGAGGCAAGATGGGCATCTCTTGGGCCGGTGACTGTCAGAAGATCCTGGGAGGCCAAATGAAGCGACCTCCGGGGCGTATATGGAAGGAGACGGTCCCGTAGATATGTTGGTCCCAGACCGTGTAAGGCTTTAAAAGTCAAAACTAACACCTTGAAACGAATCCAGTACTCTATAGGCAGCCAGTGCAGGTTGCGGAGCGCAAGCCTTATGCTCACCCGTAAAGGTGATGGAGTTAGTAGGCGAGCTGTCGCATTCTGCACCCGCTGCAGTTTCCAGATCAGTTTCAGGGACAAGCCAGCGTAGAGCGAGTTATAGTAATCCAGCCTGGAAGTGACCATTGCATGGATCACTGTAGCCAAATCTTGGGAGGATAGGTATGGTGCTAGCTGCCTGATCTGCTGTAGGTGGAAAAAAGCAGACTGCGCAGCTGTTGTGACCTGAACCTCCATAGAAAGGGAGGCATCCAGAATCACTCCCAGACTCTTCACCTGCTGGGCTGGAACCAAAGTGCCCCGCCCAGGGTTGGGAGCTGGATGCATGAATCCACCCTCCTCGATTCAGGAACAGGACCTCCGTCTTAGTTGGATTTAACTTCAGTCGACTCTGCTGTAACCATCCACCCATGGCCCCTAATGCCTCCGACAGCTGTTCAGGGGTGGAAGACAGTCTGCTGTCCATCAACAAATAGAGCTGGGTATCATCAGCATACTGGTGACAACCCAGTCCAAAACCTCGGGCAATCTGGGCAAGGGGGCGCATATAGATGTTAAATAATGTAGGCGAGAGAATAGCTCCCTGTGGCACTCCAGATATAAGTGGGTGCCGCAGGGAAGTCTGCTCGCCAAGCATCACCCTTTGTCCCCATCCCCGGAGGAAGGAGGAAAACCATTGTAAGGCCACCCCCCGCACCCTGGCAACGGCAAGGCAGTGGGTCAATAGGTCATAGTTGACCATGTCAAATGTTTCTGATAAGTCAAGAAGAATCAGCAATGCTGACCCGCCTTGGTCCAGATGCCTTCTTAGGTCGTCTGTGAGGGCAACTAGTACCATCTCCGTCCCATGGCCCAGGCGGAAGCACTCATGCATACTCTATAATATGCAATGATTTGTTACAAATAAAAAAGCACTTACAGCATATTTCAAATACACAAGATGTAATAAGCTTACAATGCAAGACCAACACAGTATTTTGTTTTTCAATTAAAATATTTGCACTCCACTTTCCCCCAAAGTAGCTTAACTACCTTGTTAAGTGTTGTCAGGTTGCAGTTGATTTATGATGACCCCAGCAAGGGGCTTTCAAGGCAAGTGAGATGCAGAAGTGGTTTATCATTCCCTTCCTCTGTAGAGTCTGTTTTGGTGCTCTCCCATACAAGTACTGACCCTACTTGTTTTCTGAGATCTGATGAGACCAGGCTATACTGTGCTGCCTTCCCTCTAAGGTGGCTTTCCCATTAACAAATAAGAAATTTATAGGACTCTTAGTTTAGTTTATTATAGTCTCAAGACCAGGAAAAAGTGGAAACATGATCTAGAAAAGTAAAAGCAAACACAACACACAAAACCAGCAATCTAAATTTAAGAACTTCCAAAATGCAACTCCCACAGTCTAAGAATCAATGCACAAAACTCAGCAACTGAATGTGTAATCTCTGAATTTTTATCTGATAAGAGCCAATAAAGTCTTGCTTTGTTTGTATTAATTTAACCAGGTGTCCTATCAATTAATGGAGTTATAATTCTAAAATGAGCCTCCTTATAATATGGGCAACTGAAAAACATATGTTCTACAGATTTGACCTCGTTTAAAGGGCATGAGCATAGGCTTTCAGAGTAGATAATTTTATTATACCTGCCTTGCATAACTGCAGATGGAAAGGCAGAACATCTAGCTAAAGCAAATGACCTTCTAAGATTTCTTCTTTCCACTGAGGACAGATATGATGCCGGCTCAGTAGTGCTTTTGATATTTAACAACACCCCTAGTTTTGATGCTCTAGAGATATCAGACTGTCTCTCTATGTCCTCAATTCTAAGTTTAATTAGCCCTTTAGCTTGCTCAAATCTGTAAGGGTGTTTTCGCACTTACCTTTTACTGGCGCGACCATCCTCCTGACGCCGGCGAATCTGCAGGGATTTCGCACCAGAAGCGCCGGCGCACCCAGAAGCGCCGGCTACTTCCGTCGCTAAGCCAGCGCAAACGGAAATCGCAAAGATGCAGGAAAACGTTTGCGCTGGCTTAGCGACGGAAGTAGCCGGTGCAATGGGCTGCGCCGGCGCTTCTAGTGCGAAATCACTGCAGATCCGCCGGCGTGAGGAGGGTCGTGGCGCCAGTAAAACGTGAGTGCGAAAACACCCTAAGATTAAAAGTAGCTGAGATGAAAAGCCAATTCTATGAATATGGCTATACACTGCCTTGAGCCAACTGAATTGGAAATCATCCTGGAAAATCAGAGGAAACAGACCTTGTGGATTAAAAATGACCTTTCAGCCACATATAGATGGATAAAATACAGACCCTAGCTTCAGACCTGAGATTACCAGACTCCAATTGTATTCAGGCTTTGGGTACATAGTTTCGAACTTGCAGAACAGCTCTTCGAAATTTGGACTGAACTTTTTCTTGTGGGGCAAAACATGAGGAGGGTGATCCTAGAAACATTCCATTGAGCAGTTGTGCCTTATATTGGCCTTATATAACTTCAGGGCTGCAGGAACAAAGTATCTGCCATGAGTTCGAAAAAATTTCAGTATGGCATTTGCTGATCTTTTCCCTAGCTCGGCGACATATTTGCTGTGCTTAACCCTAGAGCCAGAGGCCTGTAAAACTACACCCAAGTATTCTTAAGCACTCAAGGACTCTTAAATGCTCCAGAAACATTTCTTTCATGGCAACTGTTCCTTTCCCTGTTGAGAGAAGATTTTTACAATAGCAGGCTGGTAAGCTCTGTACTATCAACCATGCTGCATGTCTTAACGTCATGAGCTAGTTCCAAGGCTGCCACAAAAGTGACTTTTACCACCTTCCCCTTCTGCTACCTGCCTCCTCTGCTCGCTGCATCATTGTTGCTCATGGATTCTCCAGGCCAATATGCCTTATAATGCAAAGGGCTGCAACAAATGGACAGATGTTGTCTCCTCTCACTTTTGTGCAAGCTTCTGTCCAAGTTTTTTTTGTGTGTGTGTGTGCTCTGCTCCTTGAGTTTGCACAAAGGAAAGAGGGCAGTTTGGATTGATACTTTTTTTCTTAATGTAGCTTCCAATGTTACTATTTAATGAATGTTCAGCAACAGTTAGAGGGGGAGTTTTCAAAGACTTCTGGGGAAAGGTGAATGAAGCATACTTGTTCAGTTTACAGAAGCTTGTATGCAGCTTTACTTTTTAAATTATCTTTATGTGCTAAATTTTGAACACTGTGGTTTTGTTTATAACCAAGGAAAGGTTGACTGAAGCAGAAGTTGTCTAACACAGAACAGACTTGCGAAGCTAAATATGAAACAATATTCTATCTGCACAAAGGAAATATTAAAGACACAGCAAACCCTAGAGAGAACAGGCAATCAGTGGATCATTTTTCTTTTCTAGATCAGGATCTCTTCTAAAATGAAAAGTTAGAAACACTTTAGAGCACTGAATAAACAAACCATCTTAAAATGCATTAGCTAACAAGCTGCAAACAAGCTAGGACCCCCCCCCCCTCCCTACAGCAATTCTTACTCTATGTATTTAGGTAAGCATACAGTTTTGTAACAGAAGAGTGAAGAGATCATGTCTTGTTACTGCACACAGGCAGGATGATCTGTTGTTTTCATTACACAGGTAGTCTAGGGATGGGCATGAACTGAAGAACTGTGATGAACTACCACAAACTTTGGCACAATCTGTAGTGGTTTTCCAACCTCCTGGAAGCCTCCTCCTTATGTGATGTTAGTGGCCACATGTAATGATGTCAGGTATCACCTGACAGCGCCTGAGGATACAAATTTGCAGGGCCGGCATGTGGGAATAGGCCAAGTAGGTGGCTGCTTAGGGTGCCACTTGGCCTAAGGGTGCCACGAGGTGCCCCCTCTGCCCGCACCCTAACTTTCCCGAGGTCTTTGCCGAGCACGCCTGCTGCCCTTCTGGACTTCGCTGAGATCTCCCGAGGTTCAGGAGGCCTTGGCAAAGTTGGGGGGTACAGTAATGTAATTGTGATGTCATCGGCGTGCACACGCTTCACGCATGCGAAAAAAGGGAAAGGGGTGGAGGAGTGGGGTTCAGCCTCAGGGTGCAGGCACCCCTAGCCCCGGGCCTGCAAATTTGACTATAATAAGGCTGGTTTTGGCCATTCAGGTGCAACTCTTGTGGTGCCCCTAGCTTGCTGTTTGAGTCAACCCCAAATATCTGATCAATATTGGGCCCTTTTTATTGGCGAGTTATGCGGTCATTTCTCGTCCTCCCTCTCCTTTATTGTCATTGCTATTGGTCATGCTCCTGGATTCTTCAAGACTGGTAAGTATTTACCCTGTCTGTGATTTAACCCTATGTGTTTCTCTATCCAGTTTTCCTGTTGTTATTCCTAGGACTGTATGCTTGCTAGTGTGATTTATTTCCTGTATGCTTGATCTATTTTTCTAATAAAAATCCTTTTAGTTTACCATTCATTTCCTTGTTATTTCAGTGTTTCCTGGATAAACTACCTCTTGTATGCATAGATTATTGACCCCGCACATTTTGCCAACTTTGCCCACTTTAAAAATTTCCCATTCCTCATCAGAGGGCAATTTGGCTAACAAAGGCTCTGGCCCTGGTTGAGGATAGCTGGATATCTATCAGGCTGGGGACCACCAGCAGATGTTGATCACCAGAGCACAAGACTCTCTTGGAGGTATACCAGGAAAGGCAGCTCTGAAGATATGGGGTCCCTGGCTGTTAAAGGCCTTAAAGGTTAAGACCAGGACCTTGAACCTGGTCCGGTACTCCACTGGGAGTCAATTTAGTTCCCATAGCACAGGGGACATGTGAGTTGTGTGAGGGTCCCCATCATGACCTGGTCTGTTGCATTCTGCACCAGCTGGAATTTTTGGGTCAGTCTCAAGGCAGACCCATGTAGAGTGAGTCAAGCCTGAAGGTGAACATTGCATGGATTATTGTAGCTCAGTCAGGGCAAGACAGATAGGGGGAAGCTGCCTGACTTGGTGAAGTTGACAAATGCCAGCCTGGCAACATTGGAAACCTGGGCCCCCATTGTCAAGGAGGCATCCAGAATCACTTTCAGACTCCAAGTGGAAAGTGCTTGTTTCAGTGGCACACTGTCCAGAGTTGGGAGTTGAGGCTCCATATCGGCATCCCCTTGACTTAGCAACAGAACAGTCTCAACCGGTTCTACTTAGCCATCCCACCGCAGCCTCCAATCCCTCAGGCAAATTAGCTGTGATGGTGTCTGGCTGCCTGCATAACAATAGATAAAACTCAGTGTAATCAGCATATTGATGGCAACCCAGCCTAAAACTATGCCAGCTGGGCAAGGGGGTGCATGTAGATGTTAAATAACATTGGGGAGACAATGCTTCCCATATATCAGGGGACATCCACTCTCCCAGTACCACCCTCTGTCCCTGACCTGGGAGAATTGAGGAGAGCCACTTTAGGACAGTCCCATGAATGCCTACATCGGTGAGGCAGCGGGCCAGAAGGTCAAGCAACAACAACAGTGCTGACCTTCCCCAGTCCAGCTGTCTGCAATGCTCATCTGTGAGGGTGACCAGAGCATTGTCTGTCCAATGGCCAGAATGGAAGCCAGATTGGAATGGATCTAGCACTGATGTGTATGAACAAGATCTCTACAATCCACTCCAATCAACACTCTGGCCACAGCATTCTTTACTATCTGTAGCTTCCAGTCTTTAAGGACAGTCCTACATAGAGTGCATTGCAGTAAACTAATCTAGATGTTACCAAGGCATGCATCATGGTTGTAAGATCTTTTCTGTCCAGGAAAGGATATAACTGGCTCACCAGCCAAAACTGGTGAAAGGCACCCCTGACCATTGCTGCCACCGGTTTATCCAACAGGAGGCCTGTGTCCAAGAGCACCCCCAAGCTATAAATCTGCTCTTTTAGGGGAAGTGCAACCCCATCCCAAACAAGAGATAATTCATTTCCTATATCAGACCCTTCCCCTACCAATAGCACCTCAGGTTTGTTAGGATTAAGTTTCAATTTATTAGTCCTTATCCTTTCTGAAATCACATCTAGGGAGATTAGAAAGAGAGACTGTTGAATTGGAACTGATAATGAAGCTCAAGATAGTGCATCCTCCTGGACTGAAAAAAATCTAGATTTCCTGTCTCATTTTCAATGCTGCTTTCTCCACACCTACTCTGCATATTACCTAATCCAATCATACCTGCTATTGGCATTCGGCATCTGAAATCACTCTGCTCTTTAATGATAAGGACAAATGGACTCTAGCTGTATGGATTCTATGGATGCTAACGGATTCTAGCTGTATTTTAAGAAGTTAGCAGTGGCTCATGAAAACTGCCACAAATTTTGTTAGTCTTTAAGATGCTACTGGACTCTTGCTCTTTTCTACTGCCTCTAGACACTATTTGCACAGCCTCTTTTGAGATCTGTCAGTAGTGCTAGATAGAGTTGAGTGTCATCTGTATATTGATAGCAGCTCAGCCCAAATCTCTGGATGACCTCTCTCAGGAGCTTTACATATATGCTGGAAACCATGGGGAACAAAATAGTACTTTGGAACCCTGTAGGCCAAAGGCCAAGGGGCAGAGCAGAAGTTTCTAGCCCTGCCTTCTGAAACTTACCCTCTAGGCAGAACTGGAACAACTGTAGAAAAATGCCTCCCAGTCTCAATCCTGAAAGGCAATTATGATGGATCCCTTCCACTCCCCCCCCCACCCCCGGAAAGGCTAGATTTTCCCTCCGTTTTTCAGTCCCCTCACTAACTGAGCAGCTTTGGTAACATGTTTTCTTCTCCCCCAAAGAAACTTTGGCTGTCCCACCCTGTCAGTATGTTTTGGCTGTTTGCTCAGCCCAGGAACCTGAGGGAAGGGATAGGTTTGCCATTTAACGTCAACCCTTGAAAATGGCACTTGAGATGCTTTAAAATTCAAAAATAATAAAAGGCTTTATTTAATATTGATGGGAAAGATCAGGTGAAATTACTGAAGTAAAATTAGTACAAGCACAGATTTTTGATTGTATATATCATAGAGGTTCTTAATGTAGTCAGTTATTTAGATCTTTATATTGAGAGGATTTTGTTCCAGTGTTTCCCTAAACATTCTAGTTCACTTTATTTGAGTAATTGCTGACTCTTTTGGTGCTCAGAAGGTTGGTACCCTCTTTCCAGTACCCAACCCCCTTCACTTGGAACACCAGTACATCAACTTTTAAGGTCTCTATAGGCAGTTTCTAATCACACCAGACCAGGGAATTCTGAACACCTCAGTGATAACTCTCCCTGTTTGGCTGGGGAGTCTTCTTATCTTTCTAGAAGATCTATCCCTTTTCCTTTAGCTTGAATGGGAATCTTCACTACAACCCAACTTCCTTGATAAACTCCTCCAGTTTTCTGTCTGTTCAAACTGCTCTCAGCTAATGCTAAATTCAGATTGCATTCTGTCAAGGCTGAAATCTGACTCTGTCAGCACTAAGCTGTTTTTTTGTCAGGGCTATTCTCAGATGATCTTAAGACACATCTCTTCTCAGTTAAGGCAGGAATCTGACTGAATCTCCTAAGCATCCAGCTCTCTTAAGACATTTTAAAAAATATTATTGGATCATATGTAAGAAAAAGCACCTACTTTTCATACACATGGACATTGTGATCACCAGTATGGTTGCCAGGGTGCCTGGAGTTTTGACTTGCACACATCTGCTCTAAGAAGTGGACTTTGCCCACAGTTTCTAAGGCTTATGTGGATGCTATAAGCCTCAGCTTTGCAGCAGCATTCTACATCTCTGGGTGGGTGTTAGCCAGAACTACAGATGAGCTTCCAGCTGCTCCTTGCATGCCCAGTCTTGGCCGCTGCAGTGGAAGAAGCCACGCCACCATGAACTGTACAGGCAAACAGTTTCTAGCCGGTTTCCATGAACCAAAGGCTAATACCACCAGAATCCATCTAGTTTTCCTGACTCCATTACAGCAAAGCAAGAAACTCACGTATCTAACAGCTGCTTCAACTTCTGCATAAGGCAATCAAACTTTTCTTAGGTATGGATCCTGCCAGACCGCCTACGCCTTTGTCCAACGGAACTAAGGACAAAGACTGGTGTCAAGAAGAACTCTGAAGAAGAGGAAGACCATCTTCAGCCAGAGCCAAGTTCCTTTGTGTAAACCGGGTGTTACCTTAGGTAGCAATTTGGCCATCTATTGTCACCTTTTTAGATAAGTCTAATAGTCTTAAGCACACCTCCACCCAGTAATTTCCCCCATTCTTTCCCCCAACAGTCATCCTGGAGCCTTCCCCTTGGCCCATTGTTACCTGGACAGCCAATCAGGTAACTAAGGCCAAGTCCGCTAATTGGCTAGCTATGAGCGTCCAATCAGGGGTTGCCAACTAACTGGCTATTGGCTACTGCACTAGTCCAGCCCTTATGGTCACTGCAGAGCCTCCCCTTTTCTGAGGTCATGTACCAGCTGACCACCTGTCATCCACCCCTGTACCTCCCATTCCCTGAGGGTCTAAGGTAGTCTATTTAACCTCTGACCCAACTCCACTCATGTGTGCATCTAGCAGTACCCCAGTTCCACTGTCTAGATCCATCCCCGATTCTGGCCACAGTTGAGGGTCCCATTTTCCCCGTCTTCTATCGTCACCATTGGAGCCTTCTTGAAGACTACGATCGGTAATTATCACCTTGTTTGTCTATCCATGTGTTGTCTCTATATCTCTCTCTATTTTTCTTAGGACTGTATGTGTGTTTTGTCTTGTATGTAAGCCTATATTTTTCTGGAATAAATTTTAATTGTTTTTACTTAGAGTCCTTGATAAATTTAAGCATTAATTTCTGGACGTGGAATCCTGTATACACAGGTAAAAGATCCTGATTAAGCCAGGTGCCCACCTGACAATTTCCCAACTTCGTTTTGAGGGCATTTTGGCTTACAGATAGAAATACCATCAATGTTGTTTGCCTGGATTTCAGTAAAGCTTTTGATAGGGTTCCCCATAATGTTCTGATGGGTAAACTGAAGGACTATTGACTGAACTCTAAAATAATTAGGTGGATAGGGAACTGGTTGGAGAACCACATCCAAAGAGTGGTGGTCAATGGCATTTCATCTGATAGAAGGGAGGCACTCAGTGGGGTTCTGGCCTAGTGCTTCTCAATATTTTTTTATAAATGATCTGGGTGAGGGGGTGGAAAGCTGTAGGAATGATCACTCAACACGTGTCTTGGGAGAGAAAAAACACTTGCTTTCTTGTGCAAGCCCCCTTTATTTATACTTGTTCAAGTTATACCAAAAATACTTCAGCTTACAGCAAAGCATAACAGGAAGCATCTGTTCAACACAAGGCAACAGTGTCTACAAGATTTTATGCAAGCTAGCATTCGACTGGGATATATTTGACCAGGGAGCTAGGATGTGGGTACACACGGGTGTGAGAAGCCTATACTCTTTTGTGTCATCAGAATTATATGGAAGCAGGTTGGTGTGCTGATTGCATGATCCTCCAACATCTCACTCTTTTTTTATTTATTTATTGAAAGCTTATTTTATTAAGGCAATTTTGTGTGACCATAATTCTGTGTGACCACTCAGGAAGGGTAGTTAAGTGACAATTTGCTTTTTGACATTCCCAGGAAAGACTGAAATGACACTACAATAGGGTAAGGAATGGACAGAGACAGGGTAAAGATGAACCACAGGAGGAAAACAGACAGTGATGGGATTATTCACTTACACTGGCACAGTTTGGGATTGTTCCATTTAGAGAAGATGTGTGTGTGTGTGTGGAGGAGAAAAAGTCATGCAGAGGCATGCCTTGGCTGTGCAGCCCAGCCTTCCAGCATGGAGTTTTTTCTGGTCTCCATCATGGGGCCTTTCTGGGTGCACAGACTAGTTTGAGAGGGCCCACCATGCCATTCAGGGCTACCCTCTTCATTTGGCAGCAGTCTGGTATCAATTGCCCCCCCCTTTTTTGCCTAATCCTTGGATGATGTGTGCCACATTTTATGATGTGCTGCCATTCAGACTTCATACCATCAGGGTTGAGACACAGTTGGGACAAAGGGAAATGGCTTAGGAATGTCAACCACCAAAAAGTAAGCTCTACATGCATGAGGGAAAGCTATGTGTCTTGGTATTGACAATTCTTTATCAATAAACATTACTAATTATGATGCAAGAATACAAGAACTCATCTCAATTTCTAAAACACATAAGAGACATATGCAAGTGACATGCTATAAACTGAATCAATTCATGTGCCTTTATGGCAAGCAACTTATTGTGGTAGGGGTGATCAGGATGACACATTCAAACATAGCTGAGAGCATTGCCAGAGATGGGCAGTCCATACTGGCTACATTAACATAGGTGAAAGCATTGCCAGAGATGGGCAGTCCATACTAGCTATATTATTACAATACAAAACCATTTCCTAACTAATTCCTTGTTCCCCTCCTCCCTTAGTCTAACAAAAGGTTTTCTTTCTTGAGTTCACGGAGAGTTTGCGTGCTCTATGCATGGCAATCTTTTCACAGGGAAATCTGTTTCTATTGCAGCCAAAAGGAATTCCTTTTCCTGGAAGCACAATTTGGAAATTGCAGTGGGGCTGCTGTTGTGATCAGCTGGGGCAACCAGCCTTTTGCTAGGCAGAGGAATTTCCCTGGAAATAAGTTTTCTCCATAACTCAGTTTGGATGGGGTTTTGGGGGAGGCCTTCCTTCCAACATCAATGAGGCATGACCAGGCAAATTTCAGGGCCTCTGGGTAGATATGGAAGAGCTCGGAAAACATACTTGGAGAAACAAACAAACAAAACAAGAATAATAGGTGCTTTTTTTTCTTTTCAAGGAAGGAAAAGAACAACAATACTAGCTAGCTTTATATGAGAGGGATCAGACCCAAGATGATAGGTGAGCTAGATCAGAGAAATTAAAAACATGGACATAAGTGAGGTGATCAAGTCCCACTGAATCCAGTATTTCTCTGTGCCAGTTCAGCCAAAACCTCCTGTATAGATTTCAACAAAACTTAAAACAAGAATTCTGAAAAGCAACATAATGGTTACACATACATAAAACAACTCTCAACAGACCTACCAATAATTCTGAAAACTATCATAATGAACATGCAGTTAAACTTGACTTGCAGGTCCAGATTTCCTGCACAACGATATTGAAAGAAAAGATGAGCAAAATTACCAAAACAATGAGAAAATCCTAGCTGCGCTGCCAGAAAATCTTGAGATGTTGCAAAACAAGTCAAAAGAAAGATTGATGTATAAAAATTAGGGTGCGGGGCATACCCCTTCCTTTGAGGAAGAAACCTTTTATAGAGTAAAAGGCAGAACTGCCTGGTGGCACAATGCTCCAGACTTAAGTTGCGCCAGAGAACAATTTTCCTCTGCGCATGTGCAGATGTTAAAACAAAGTATTAGTTTTTCAAGACTTAAGAGAGAAGATGCACAGTGAGAGGGTAGTTTTATCCAAGGAAGGGTACAGATGTTCTTTTATAACACATGCTATAACTTCAAATGAAAAGAGGTCTTGTAGAAACCAAAATTTGTGAGGTAGAATTTTAAAACACTGTTCTTTTCAGAAAATAAAAATTCAGTACCAACAACAAAAGGAATTTTCAGATTTAAATGAATGAAAAATTGGGAAAGTTCAAAGCAAGATAGAAAACTGTGTTAAATGTAAAACTAATAGCCTTGACAGGAGACAAAATACATAAACACAAACAACAAAAAATCATTGTGAGCTGCAAAAACAGCAGCCAGCAAATTCTCTGGAGAAGGCTCTTGCCCAGCCTCTTCCAGCGTTTGTTGAGCTTGATTGGTTAGACGCTTCCCTTCCCCCCCCCATGTGATATCACAAGCTGTCTGGGTGTGTGGGCATCGCACAATCTCTTGTTTGAAGTTGAGATTGAAATTGGGAATCAGATTTGGGAGACCCTAATGCCATGCCATCTTTAGCCAGGCGAACACAACGTGCCAGAACCCACAAAAGACCTGCAAGAGAAAACACAGCAGCATGCCTGCACCCCCCAGGTAATAAGGGGAGCTGGATCATGCCAAGTTAAAAAGCCCAAAGACCAAATTCAATTGTTCCTGAACCTGCATTTGGGTAGGAACCCTCATTTTCTCCTTTTAAGTGTTTTTGAAGAGTGGTTTTTAATGTCTGATTAGCATGTTCTGCAATAGCTTGACCTGTGGAATTATAAAGTATGCCATGACGAAGATTGATGTCCCATTGTGTGCAAAAATCTGCAAAAGCAGAAGAGCAATAGGCAGGGTCATTATCTGTCCTGAGTTTTTGAGGTTTGCTCAGAACAGTGATGGCAGCAATTAAGTGAGCAATGACATGAGTAGCAGACTCCCCTCTTTGAGGAGTGGCCCACTACCGCAAAGGCAGAAATAAGGTGAGCCATGACATGTTTTGTGGCTTCACCATAGTGAGCAGTAGCCTAAAGATATCCAGAGTACATGTCTATGCAAACATGGACATGGTATCAGGGTTTCAGGGAAACTATATGGTTAATATCCATTTGTCAAAGTTTGTTAGGGAGCACTTTTCCCTATGAGGAAAGGTTAAAACACTTGAGGCTCTTTGGCTTGGAGAAACATTGATTGCAGGGTGACATGATAAAGGTTTACAAGATTATGCATGGGATGGAGAAAGCAGAGAAAGAAGTATTTTTCTCCCTTTCTCACAATACAAAAACTTGTGGGCATGCAATAAAATTGTTGAGCAGTCAGGCTAAAACAGATAAAAGGAAGTACTTCCTCACCCAAAGGGTGATTTAACATGTGGAATTCACTGCCACAGGAGGTGGTGGCAGCTACAAGCATAGCCAGTCCCAAGAGGGGACTGGATAAAAATATAGAGCAGAGTTCCATCAGTTGCTATCAGTCACAGTATATATGTGCATGTGTGTATGCATAGAAGACATTGGATTTGTGTTCTGCTCTCCACTCAGGAGTCTCAGAGTGGCTCACAATCTCCTTTATCTCCCTCCCTCACAACAGACACCTTGTGAGATGGGTGGGGCTGAGAGGATTCTCACAGCAGCTGCACTTTCAAGGACAACCTTCGCCAGAGCTATGGCTAATCCAAGGCTGTTCCAGCAGATGCAAGTGGAGGAGTGGGGAATCAAACCTGGCTCTTTCAGATAAGAGTCCACACACTTAATCACTACACCAAACTGACACATCTATTGATCACGGGATGACACAGAGTGCTGGACTGGATGAGCCACTGGCCTGATCCAACACAGCTTCTCTTATATTCTTATGTTAGTTTGCAAACCACACAGGTTAACAGCATGATCAGCAATATAATTAGTAGAGTCACAATGTGCTGAGCCTGATCAAAAGCAACAAGAACTGTTTGTTTAGTGCTTTGGCATTTTGGTAAAAATTGCTATGGCTGAGAAAAGAAAAATAAATAGAGAAGTAAAGTCTTATCAGCAAATGCATTGCCCTGAGCAATCACACCAGGAAGATTAGTAATAGCAAGAAATTAAAACCTGCAAGATTAAAAATATAGCCCATCAAGTCAAGGTCAATTTGGAGAGATACATGCACCAGGAAGTTGATGAATCAAATTAAATGCATATAAGGTGTCAACTATCAAGTTGAAAGGCCGTTGTGAATAGAGCTGAAAAAGCCATTGCTCTAGCAGCAATCTAAGCCTGCTGCACTGAGCACTGCTGCAAAGTACAGTGTGTCTTTTACACTTTCTCCCCAGCAAATTGGGTACTCATTTGACCAACCTCAGAAGAATGGAAGGCTGAGTAACCCTGAGGCAGCTACCTGAATCTAACTTCCGCCAGGATCAAACTCAGGCCATAAGCAGAGCTCAAGACTACAGTACTGCAGCTTTAACACTCTGCACCACGGAGCTCTTTTTGAATCCAAATTAGCGTTTTCCTTGGTCAATTTCATCATCAATTTTCCTGCTGCATCAGGATTATCAACCTGTCTTCTGATTGCTGCCTGAAGACAATTGATAAAGATTAAACAGGGCTCTTGTGGCTTTTGACAGACAGTTGCAACAGGGAGCACACAGCTTGTGCTTCAATAGTACTGAACTGTCCAGATCCATAAAGTTGTTCAGCAGTATAAACGCCATTGGAGCCACACCCTTGAACATCAGCTAAATTACAATATTCACTGTCCCATACCACATACTGTTCAGGAGTTAACATCCTTATCATAATTTTCCAATCTTGAGGAATCACAGTGTATCCATTAGAGATTCCTTCTAAAAGACCTTGCACATTGGTTCTCCCTATGCCCATATCTCTGATAGCCTTTTGGGTTTCACTCAAGACAAAGTGGGGCAACACAGTATAGTTAACAACTGCTGCCTATTCTCATTCTGTGCATATATTGGATTTATATGTTACATATGAATTCACATCCAATATGCACATTTTGTGCATATATTGGATTTATATGCCCATATGTTACTGAGCATACCAATAAAAGGTCAGGCAACTCTTCCCCTGTCAAATGTACAGGGCAAATAGACAACATTTCTGCCAATTCTGGGACATTTTCCAATTTAGCCTGATCAAGTTCCTTCTCCAAAACTTCATAGACCATGCGTCCCAGGACGTTAGATGGTGGGCCCACGGGTGGATCTGTTGGTGGAGGAGGGGGAAAAGGAGGAGGAAGAAGAGGAGGGGCAGGGGGCACAAGTTGGACACCAGTGCCTTTTAGGGGACAATCTTTGGAGAGCTGGCTTGAGTTAGAAATGGGCATAAATTTCTCTACTGCATACCTGCATTGATGCCAGACTTGCAGCAGTTCAACAGAAGCTCGGGGCTCTGTGTGAAAGGTCTTCCCTATCTTCTTCCAGTTGCGAAGTTTAAGAGAACCTCCCTCCAGGTACCAGGGGCATTGCTTACTGATCTCTTGTAACAGAGTCTTAAGTTGGCCAGAAGTCACAGACCCACCAGACATTTGGATCAAAAACTTTAACTCATCTAAATGTTTCTGCTCAGCCTGTGATACCTGTCCACCCATACCTACCAGATGAATGGGGTCATTGAGAACGACGGAGTGAGCACTTGGGGCCTGTGCCAGGCAGTTAATAAGTAGGAGCTGAGCTGTCTGAGCTGCTAGGCGCTGATACCTGAAAGCAGGAGCTGTCCCTTGTTCCAAGAGCTGAGCGGTCCCTGCTCCGGGAGCCACTTGTAGAAATGGCCACTCGACACGTGTCTTGGGAGAGGAAAAACACTTGCTTTCTTGTGCAAGCCCCCTTTATTTATACTTGTTCAAGCTATACCAAAAATACTTCAGCTTACAGCAAAGCATAACAGGAAGCATCTGTCCAACACAAGGCAGGGGCGTCTACAAGATTTTATGCAAGCTAGCATTCGTCTGGGATATATTTGACCAGGGAGCGAGGATGTGGGTACACACGGGTGTGAGAAGCTTGTGTTCTTTTGTGTCATCAGAATTATATGGAAGCAGGTTGGTGTGCTGATTGCATGATCCTCCTACAGAAAGACTATCATTAAATTTGCAGATGACTCCAAATTGGGAGGAGCAGTGAACATCCTGGAATACAGAAATAGAAGTCAATGAGAACTGAACACACTGGAAATGTGGGCAGATGTGAATAAGATACAATTCAACAAGGATAAGTACAGAGTTCTACATCTGAGTAACAAAAAAGAGAAGCATGCATACTGGACTATGGACAACAGACTGGGTAGTTCTGTGTGTGTGTGTGTATGAACAAGATTTTGAGGTACGGGTGGTTTGTAAGGAAACAAGGTTGGTCTGGCAAGATCTATTGGTATCAAATCCATGCAGATTTCCCTAGATCACCAAGTTGTTCTTCAGACACTCACAGACTGACCCCTTTAAAATCTTCTCCAGTATCTTCCCTGGATCAGAGGTCAGACTGACTGGCCTGACATTTCCTGGATCATCCTTCCTTCCTTTTTTGAAGATTGGGATAATATTCACCCTCCTCCAATCTTGTGGCACAAGTCCTGTCCTCCAAGAGGTCTTGAAGATGTTGTAAGCTCTCTAGAAAGTTCTTTGAGCACTCTCAGGTATACACCATGTGGCTCGGGGACTTGTACTCATCCAATGCAACCAGGTGTCTCTCAATAATCTCTCTGTCCATGTCAACCAGCAGCCTTGCTCTTTAATGAATAGGCTTTTAAATACTTAAAGTGAGCAATCATGTCTTCCCTAAGCCATCTCTTCTCCAGACTGAACATTCTCAAGTCCCTCAGTCTTTCCTTGTAGGGACTCCAGGCCCCTGATAATCTTTGTCACTCTCTTCTTCATCTGCTCCATTCTGTCCACATCATTTTTGAAGTGAGGCCTCCAGAACAGTGCACAGTACTGCAGGTGCTGCCTGATCAATGTGGCGTACAGCAGGACTAGGACATCTTGCAATTTGGATGTTATGCCTCTGTTGATACATCCCAATGGTTCAATCTGGCTGCTAATTTTTAGCTTACAGTCCCTGAGGCTGGATCAGTATGTATACATATATCCACATTTAAACAACTGGGTGAGACAGACCTGCTTGGCTATCTGGACCAAAGCTGCCCTGGCAATATTTGCCTATGTAAATGTGGGGCTCAGATGGCACTGCTGGCAAAAATAAAGGGTGCCATGGTTGAAATGTTCATCACTCTACCTGATGGCTTCCCTGCCTGACAGCTACCATGACAGTTAATGCCATCACTGTATATGCCAAGTCAGGTCCCAACCATCTGAAACCATCCTATGGCCACATGCCCACAAAGCTAGGAGTATTCACCTGCCTTTTGGTCAGTGTCAGAGGCCTGCACAGTTGAAAGATTGGCCATCCACGAGGAAGTGTGATCCCTTCCATGAACCCCCTCCCTGGTCCATAGTGCCGGCAGAAATTACCCTTTGGCCTCTGGCCTAGGGTGAACTTGTGCATGGCATGGCCATCTTACCTGGAGAAAATTCCTACTTCTGTAGTCACTGTAATCCTTTCTTCTGTTCAGGGGACCAAAACATTCTGAGAAACAGACTGGATAACAAGAGGAGGACTTCCCATTGGCTGAGGCTCACAATACAGTGTGGAAATGTCCCTGTGCCATCAACACTCCATTCAGACCCCAGAGGCTCCAAGGGCTGCTGCAGATAGGCCATGGGAATGCATAGTTCTGGGTGAGCCCTGAATGTGGCCATCTGTCACAGGGAATGCAGTTGTTGGTGCCATGGACTCTAGCCACTTGCCAGGTCTTCATCCGTGGAGCCCAGATCTGGCACAGCCTATCCCACCCATTCTTTCCTTCATGTGAGCTGCAATCAAGTGGGAGCAGTTGGAGAGCCATTGTGAGTGGCAGGAAGCTTTTGGCAGGCGCCAGAAATGAATGGAGGAGCTGGTAGCATAAGAACAAAAGGAAACTTAAGAGTTAAAGTTCCCTTGTTATCTGACAAAGGGAGCTTTGACTCTCAAAAGCTTCCATCCTGAAAAACTTGTAGATCTTTTAGGTGCTACCGGAGCAACATCTTGCTCTTCTACTGCAGACCAATGCAGCTACCCACTTGAAATGATAATCATGTGGGGGCATTAATTTGCTTTAATAGGGTCATTTTGACATGGTATCACCTTTCACTATCCTATTCATCCCAAACAGGGACCTTTCCAGTAACACAATTCTGCTTGTTCAAATGAAGATTCCCCCCTAAAAATAAATAATTTTCTACAGTACATTTACATAAATTAATAAAGGGAGCAGTTTAATGGGCATTTTGCCTTAGCCAATCATCCTTTTGAGCCAGTCGTATAGAGTGATGTTTCACACATGGTCAAAACTTGGCACCTTTGGTTTGCCTTTCAGCAGGCCATGTGGTAGAGCTGTTCTCTGATTGCTCCGATGCATGAACAGATTGAGAATCAGCCTGTGAGTCAACCCCTCCCCAAACTCACTGGGAGCTACAAATCAATCTGGCGGAGTGGCAGAGGTAATCAATGATAGCTTCACTATGAAACCAGCTGCAATATGCACTAAATTGACAGAATACTCAGGGTAATTTTGGGGGTTTGTCTCCATTTGCTTAGCCTCTGTTTGGTTAGCTCCTGATCACAAAGCAGGGAAATTTGATTTGACTCCTGTGTTTATCTCTGTACGAGCAGAAAGTGTAAAATGGACAGACTTTTCAGCACACCACACCACAGGTTTTTTTTTAAAAAAGGTTCTAACAGCACAATAAGCATACTATTAGTAGAGAGGAGATCTTTGCTGCCTAATTCTTCTCTTCCATCTTCTTATTCCTCCATTGGTGGTAGGCATTTTCTAAGCATAAACTGCCTTTTGTATGACTATGTGGTTAAACCTGGCATGGTAGAATAATGCACAACAAACTGAAGGGAGCATGAAGACATGTTTCTTCCTTTCAATTTAACAGAGGAAAATGTCTTCATGTCAGGTTCTGTAATTGCTTGCAAAGAGAGAAATGCAGGGAATATTTTGTCTAACTGCCCATAAAATGTGTGCTACAAATGAAGTATACAACTTCAACTCATATTCTAATACATCCTTCAGAAGCACAGTAATGCTGCTAGGACATTCCCCCTGCAAAGATACTGGGTGTCATCTGGATGATGGCATGCCAGTGGGATGGGCCTGCAGTAGTCATCTGCTTCTTTGTAATAGCAGCATTCTAACACGGCATCAAAATTGAGGAGAGATTTGAAATGCAACTTGCAGCACAGTGAAGGGCCTAACCCACATTTGAATCAAAATGTTGGGTCCTTTACTATTTATTATGCCCATTTCCAACAAGACATGAAAAAACTGTTTGTGCCCTGCCCTTGGTATCCCACAGCTCTCAGTCTGAGAAATGCTGCCCAGTTTTCATATTCCATACTAGGATATTCATTTTAGTCTATGTTCCCTCTGCTAGCTACCTGAATGCAGTGCAAAATTGTGGAGTAATGCATTGCATCATTATTAGAACCTACTATTTATCTCCATTCATTATTATCTACCTTCTCATGTATAATGGATGTTTTAAAAATGAGAGTGTTTAAATAGCTAGCCCATACTGTTTTAAGTCTTAAAGAAGGTAACATTATTGGATTAAACTACTTAACACAGTTGACTTCTGCATTATCTGGGAACAAAGCATTGGAATTTTACAGATGTAGAAAGTTTTGTTAAAAGGAGGCATTTACTGTGTGTTGGTGTTTCCTTAAATATGTGGCGACTGATAAAATCCAGGTACTCGCATATTTAATATCTTTAACATAGGTAAAACCATATCTTTAATTTAAAAAAAAAATCATTATGAAAACGTGTGTCCTTCATCAAGAGAGTGAAAATGCATTGACACATGTTATAAATTGAATTCACTGTCCTGATAGATGATCAGTGAATGAAAATTGTCCTGGACCTCTCAGTGGCTTTCATTTCCACTGATCATGGTAGCCTTCTGGACAAGTTGAGCATTAGGGCAAGCGCTGGAGTGGTTCTGCTCATACTTATTTGTTATGTTAAAAAAGGTGGAACTAGGGGGTTGCTGGTGTATCCTATGGGAACTGTTCTGCAGAGAGCCCTTGCAATGCTTAACCTAAGGAACTGCTTTTACCCATGTGAACCTGCCCAAGATCTACTGGTTACTAGACATGTTGTGATTTTCACTATAAATGTATTCAATAGACAAATGTACCATGATTGAAGGTGTTGGTCAGATGCAAGTCAATCACCTGTTCAGTACATGCTGCATAACTATGAGTGCCTGCTGAATTGGTTTGTAATGAGGTTTTACAAAACTGTGCATGTGCAAAGATGCTGTCAGTTCAAACTGATGGGTGGCCAACACTTCACTAAGGAGTACTTGGATGACGACCAAAGGGTAGGATCTTGTTGAAACACAACATTTGACGGATGCATATTATTTGAGAGTGACCTAATTGTCTGTTTACACAATTGCTGGCTGAATGGAGCAGGATGGGAGGCAGTGCTGGCCCAAGGGTATGTGGTGCCCCAGGCAGGTGGCCCCCCACCCCCCGTGCCCCCCACAGTGCTGCAAGTGCCACAATGCAGCACTGTGCTCCATTGCACCCCACCCCCCATGTCGTGCAGCGAGGTGAGGCAGCAGCACACCTTTCCCTTTGCCCCCCCACACGCATTCACACCCCATTGCACCTGGGCTCTGCCAGGCCTGACATGAATATTATCTTTAGAATGATGTAGCTGAAGTGAAGGCTTGGCTCCCCCCTCCATGGGGGGGGGGTGAGCGAAGGGAAGGGGGTGCTGCCAACCTCGCCACATGGTGTGCTGTGATGACGGCAGTGGTGAAGGGAAGGGGTGGGAAAGGAGGGGTGGGCAGCAGCAGCAGTGGTGATGGGCTGTGGTAGTGGCTGGTGGGCGGAGGAGGCAGGCAAACTAGGCGCTTGCCTGGGGCACCGGGAGGGAGAGAGCCCAATTTGGTGCCCCCACCCTCCTGGCGCCCTAGGCAACCGCCTAGGCAACCGCCTGATGACCCTCAGCCACAGATCCTTCTTCTTACATGTATAGGGCTTTGGGTTTTCTGGTGCAATCTGAAGACTTGCCTTTCCAGAAGCTACTTGGTTGATTAGTTTTGTCTGTCCACCCCTTGAATGAAACACGACACAAGTTATGGGTTAAACTGGGAGTTTTATTTAAACATAAACTGATCTGCATAATCTCATTGACACATTAAAGCACATGTTGTATTGTGCTTGCAAAACAAGCGTCCCACCCCGGCTCAGCCAGGTCTGGAATCCTTCTGAACCTCACTTGTCATGGTCCACATGTGAGTGCATAGAGGGGAGGGAGTGCACATTCCAGTCCATGACTGCCAAGCCTTAAGGCTTGTCATATGCTCCCCCGACCCTGAAGAAGCCCACAGCTGAGACACCCTGACTGCAAAGCACATAGGTACCCAATTTGACGACCTCCCATCACTGATATCTCAGGGTGCTTGCCAACTCAAATCCCTTCAACCTATGCTTGTCCTGCCTTCCCAGTTAGGGCCTAACCAGCTTTATCAGGCCCAGGCCTTGAATTCAGCAGGAGCTCACAAAAGCTCAGCTCTTGAACCTTTCTGACACCCCACCCCCTCCTTCTCCCCACTTACCTACCTTGTCTATTGTATAGTAGCTGAAGCTGCATAATAATCCCTGGATGAGCTCCACCACCTATTTTTCTACAAAATGACCCTTGCCAGACTTATTTATCCCTCACCGTCTCTGACCATGCAGAGTGGGTAAAAAAAGGCCTTCCTTTCCACCAATCTTAGTGAGGCCCCAAAAATTCCTGCTCAGCCATGAAAACTGATAACTAGCTGATTCCACATAGCCTAAAAAGAGGGTGGGTGGGTGCGGAACTCACCCTGGCCAAACAGCTGCCACAAGACCTGGCCAGTGAGGCATTCTTTGATTGGCCAGTGCTACCATGCTGGGTCCCAATTGGTTCCCCCCATCCTTGTGCTTCTTTCAAGGAGGTGGGGAGCCAGGCAAATGCTGTTGCCTGCTCCAGGACAGGCATCGGTCTTGCATCAAGATCCTATATTTCTGCTGTGATTGGCTGTTTTACTTTTTCTTGCTCTCTCAGAGTTCTGTTGTCTTTTATTGGATATTTAAACTGATTTTAGTTTTAGTTTAGTTTTAGTGAAGGATTTCCTCACTATTTTATGTTTATGTTTGGAAGTTTTATTTTTATTATTGTAAGGCCTCCTCAGATATTTTTAAATGAAAAGGTGGGATATAGATCCTATAAACAGACATTTTTCTGAAGCTACTGGGAGCTTTATTTTAGGGATCCAGGCAGGGTACTGTTTCATCAATTTGCTTCAAACATACTGTTTTATCACTGGATTTTCTGCTGTGATTTAGATATGTATTGTCGTTTTCTCTACAAAAAAAAGGTTTGGGTGCTTAGTATGGGCATTGCATAGCATGAATTTTAAACTCAGTGGGTTGGGGCAGGGTGTCAAGTTGCAGCTGATTTATGGTGATTCAAGGCAAGAAATGCTCAGAGATGGTTTGCTATTGCCTGCCTCCATTTCACAGCCCTAGTGTCCCTTAGAAGTCTCATCCAATTATTAGCTAGGGCAGACCCTACCTTGCTTCTGGGATCTGATGAGGGTAGCCTGAGATATCCAGGTCTTACATGTAGTAAAATCTTTGGTATGATATTTTCCCCATCAACACAGTTAATCAACTGGTTTACAATGAGGTGTTTACAGTGGACAGATGAAATATGTCCTTTCAGTTCTGTGTACGGGTTGAATTATACATATAATTATACATATTGGAAATTACATAGCAAAAGCAATCAGATAAGCAGAAACAGAGAACATATTAATGTTATAAACAACCAGCACTGCAATCCTGTGGGACATTTACTTGCTGAGCAGAACTGGTTTTCTCCTAAACCTCTTTGTACTGATGGAACACATGCTGTTAGTGGTGATGGGAAAACTGTAGTTTAGGTCATAAGTACAGAATACCATCTATGGAGTTGCTCCTTGCTGATTCCACCTTTCTGCTGCGGCCTCTGAAAAGCCTCCTTGGAGGACTGGGATCCCTTCAGGAACAGTGTGGGGTACAAGCACAAGAAGCTGCAAGGAGAAGGGGTAATTTGTGAAAATCCAAGGATAGTTCTCACAGAAGAGGGGTAGGGGATTTTTGATAATTCCTTCTACCAGTGTAACACTCCCTTCCCTGCCAGTGCTGCTTTGAATACTATTCCTAGCATGGCAATATCCTACTCTAATGTAACTTATACATTTGTGAGACTCTGGCAGCACTAGGATAAAAGCAAAGCCAATCTAGAGTGTGTGAAAAAAGGAGGAACAGAAGTTAGTGGGAATCCTCTGTGAAAAGCTGGTATACTGTAGTCTGGCATGAAACTCTGAACAGCACTGGCACTAGGGTGCCAGACAAGGCATGCCCCCCACTCCTACTTCCTGCCTGCCATGCACCTTTCCTACCCTCCACCCAAGCATGGTGGCAGTGGGCCCCTCTTGGCATGGTGGAACACACCCACCACTGTGCCACCCCATGCTGCCCCACTGCCCCTTTCAGGAATGGCTCCTCTCTTGCCACCAGCCTGCCTCCCTTCCTCGATGGTGGAAGTGGCAGTGGCAAGAAGAGGCTCCTCTGGCTGCTGATTCAGCCAAGGTAGACAGGAAGAGGTGGAGTGGTGGCGGGGAGGAGCTGAGAGTGGCAAGGCCAGGTGGGCATGATGCTTCCTTCCCACTGCGCTGCCTCTTGCTGTCAGCTGATTTTGTGCACTTCCCCAGCACAGCTGGGGGAGCCATGCTGGTGGCTTGGCCTCTCCCGAAGGCTGCTTGGGCCACCTGCAGAGAGAGGGTGGGGTGGAAGGGGGCTCTTGGCACCCCTGTAGGGCAGGTGGTCATCCTTGGTGGCCGCCTACCTGGCCTACTTGGATGCACTGGGCCTGACTCTGAATTTAAACCTGCTTCTCTGAGACTTGGGGAAGACTCTGCCTTTCCAACCATACAGAAGAAGGTTAGTGAAAATTATCCACAGGGTAGAGAGACTGGACAGAGGGAAAATACTAGAATTTGGAGAACTGGAAATACTACAACTTACTAAATGAGTGATTAAAATATGGAATTCACTATCAGAGGATATAGTGATGGCCACAGCCACAAATGGCTTTGAAAGGGAATTAGTTTCATAGTCTATCAGCAGCTACTAGCCATAGTGGCTAAAAGAAACTTCCACATTCAAAGGCAATAAACATGAAAAAGCATTACCAGGAGGAACTATCATGGGAGGCCTTGGCTTCTTTGCTGTTCCTGGCCCTCCAGAGCAACTGGTTGGCTACTGTGTAAGGCAGGATGCTGTCTTGTCTTGCTGGATGCTGTGAGACTGATAGACTACTAGTCTCTAGCAGAGTTCTTCTTGGGTTCTTATGTTCTAGTTTATAAATTAGTGGAAGGATTATAAGACCATATATGTCCACAATACTGAACACTGTAAAAAATGCTGGCGTTATCCAGAAGTTGGGCCATTACCAATGCAGCATGGTATGCCTGTTCAAGAAACACCATGACAGAACCACAGGAAGTCAATGGAAACCCTCAGATGATTGTCCCTGTGGGCATTTCCTGGTAGCATGTTTGAGGGATTTGAAATGGCTTCTATGTACATCATTATCTTAGTTTTCTTGCCATCACTGTATATTGATTAGTGCCTGCCATACATGGGGAATGTGAGGGTCACTGTTAGCAAACAATGCCATTGCAGGTGTTGGTGAATGATGAAACTGTTAGTGAAACTGTTGGAGAGACTGTCATTGTCACATTGCCTCATTTACTGCCTTTGACATATAGTGGCCTGGGAAACATTGCTAATGATGTAAGTTCTGGTCAACCTGTGGCCATCCTCACTGGATCAATAGAATTCATCTCCCTAATAATTTGTATACAAGTCAAGAGAAGTGTATGATCTGTTCCCCAAATAAAAATATTCTGCATCTGATTTTATTATTGCTTTATTGATAGAAAAAATCTCTAAAAGACTGATGGTCAGAGTACTATTATCTTGCAGATGGCATTTTGAAAGTTCTCAGTAGCACAAAATGCTAAGAGTATGTTCACTATAAAAAGTCCCTGAAGGCAATGCTCAAGAACGTCCAAATTGTTTATGACTTACATGCATGTCTATGACTGTGAGGTACCACTAGATGTCAGCAGAGGACGCAAATTAACTTGGTTTAGCTTTATTCTCCGGGAATCCTGAAAGCTGCAAATATTGCTACCTGTGGTTTTGTGTATACTGATATAACTGTTTGCCGCAATAAATTAAACATGACATTGATAATAAATACAGTGTCCACACTGCCTTTTTATACCAGGTTGAAAGATTTAGACATGTATCAGTTTGGCATCTAGGAAGGATTTTGACAAGCTGTCAAAAAGCTACGTGTTCTGCATAGAATTGATTTTCTGGCAGCTTTAAATTATGGGGAGAGGGAAATTTTAATTTCTAATAAAACTACTTCTAAGCTATAAGTAGAACAAGGCAGATTGTATCTAATACCAGTACAACTGAACATAAGAAAGTGAAAGGTGCTGTCCTGCATGAAGCCTTCCCATCATTTCCCATCCGTCAGTGAATATCTGTAATAATAATTCCCCTATGATGGTGGCCAAATGGAGCTCTTCCATTGGCTTATGGGTACATTCCATGCACTTGACAAATAATTGGCCCATCATGACTCACTCAGTGTCTCTGGCCTCCCATTGGCTGACTCCCATCTACTGCAGGCCCAGGAATATTGAACAAACCGCCAAAATAGTTTTACCTCACAGACAGCCATACCTCCAACTCTTTTCTGTGTCCTCTCTGTTAACTGGCCTCACAAAAAACATCACCAGCAACAAGGGTTGCCAATCCCCAGGTGGGGACAGGGGATCCCCCAGTTTGGAGGCCTTCTCCCTGCTTCAGAATCATCAGAAAGCAGGGGAGGGGAGGGAAATGTCTGCTGGGTACTGCATTATTCCTTATGGAGACCAATTCCCATAGGATAAAATGGAGAATTGATCTGTGGGTATATGGGAATTTAGATGGGCTGTATTTTGAGATAGAAGCACCATATTTTCAGCGTAGCATCCAGTGCCCCTCCCCTAAATACCCTTTAAGTTTCAAAAAGATTGGACTAGGGGGTCCAATTCTGTAAGCCCCAAAAGAAGGTGTCCCTATTCATTATTTCCAATGGAGGGAAGGCATTTAAAAGGTGTGCAGTCCCTTTAAATATGATGTCCAGAACTCCCTTTGGAGTTCAATTATGCTTGTCACACCTTGCTCCTGTCTCCACCCCCAAAGTCCCCAGATATTTCTTGAATTGGACCTGGCAACCCTACCAGAAACAGACCTCTGCCACTCTATCAATGGCCCACACAGACAGCCTCCCAGCACATGCAGCTTTCAGAGGCCACAGAAATAGCCAGGGAGCCACCACTGCCATAATCCAACTAGGTGGAAAGGCCTGGCACCACTGGAAGCCTTTCCTCCAGGCCATAGCTCTTTCCTGTCACTCTCTCTCTCTCTCTCCTCCCCTCAGCCTCACCCCTATCCAGAGGTTGTTGCTAGGCAACTAACTTCTGTCAGTAAAAGGAGAGGCCTCAGGTAAATGAAATGGCATACAGTCCACCCTCCAAAGCAGTAATTTCTCCAGGCTGGGGAGAGAGATCTGTTGCCTGGAGTTCAGTTGTGATCCCAAGGAGATCTTCAGGCGCTGCCTGGAGGTTGGCTACCCTAGTTCTGGCAGCATCCTCTGGGTGACTTGATGCCACCTGACTGGCATGGCTTAACTAGGCCTGGCTACTTGCTCCTGTTCAGTAGTAGCCCCCCAATGACAGCCAGTGTGACTTAGCAATTGCCAGCTCCGAGTTGTGAAATTCCTGGAGATTTGAGGGGTAGAACCTGGAGAGGGTGGGTGGGTTTGAGGAGGGGTGGGACCTCAAACAGGTACAATGCCAAAGACTCCACTCTCCAAGCCAGCCATTTCCTCCTGGTAAACAACTGTTGCCAATCTCCAGGTGAGGGCTGGAGATCACTCAGAATTACAACTGCTCTCCAGATGGCAGAGATCAGCTCCCCTGAAGGTTGGGGGAGCATGAATGCCTTCACTTGGGTGGGTGGGAAGACAGCAGTGGTGGTGGAGCACTTGCCCAGAGCCTTTTTCTAGAGCCCATTGTATTTCGCCCCACTATGGGCCTTATTCCTAGTTGTTTATAATTTATGGGCTTTGCTCCAGCTACTTGTCACTCCTGGAATTCCAGACCTTTCTAGTTTTGACTTGCCTTACTTAATCTTCCACACAAACCTGTTTTGCTACTTAATTTACAGAGATTGGATGCACTTGGCCCCCCATCTCCAGTGACCCTATGAACTAATCAAATCAAACCTTCTAAAATTCACACAAAGTGGCCTTTCATTGTGAAAGCCTAAAAAAATTGACACAAGATGGGAAACTTTCCCTTTGATGAGTCGTGCACAAAAGTTGTCACCCCTTGATACAGTAGGCTGAGGGCATTTGCACGAATCTTGCCATGTTGATCCAGTCTGATTTTCTGAAGCACTTGCCCACATGAGTGGTTGAAAGTCTTTGGCTGAAGGACAGCTGGCTTGGATACTCTAGGTAGGGTGAGACTTTGTAAAACCTGTGTCAGTAAGCACTCACCAGAATAACTCAAATCACAGCACTGAATTTTTTTCTCTGTACATTGTTGTGATATGTTACTCTTTGGAAATGTATGTTACTTACGGCTAAATGAGAGGAGACATCAGAGACCCAAGATCAAATCTCTCATCTTACCTATTTTCTTTTAAAAGCAGCAATATCTGTGTGGAGAATTGACTCTGGCACTAAGAGAGAAGGCTTTAACTATTTTACTTCATAGCATTTTCCTGCTTTAAACTGATCCCTCACAGCTGCTACATGACCTGAGGTGTGTGTGTGTGGGTGGGTGGGGAATGTAGGGGTCTGTGTGATTTCCCTACCGGAGTAAACAACAGCATAGTGGCATTTGAATAGGGAAAATTATGAATGGGGAAAGGTTAAATTGCCCCCTCTCACAGTACCACAGTCTCAATTTATCTCCTGCTCCCACAGGACTTTCTTTTGAAGAAAATGGAATTATATGAGGAACTGAATTTCCCCAAATTAATCTAAAGTTACATAGAACAGTTATACTGAGGAAGCTAAGCAAGACTGACCTCAGCTCTGTAGGATGAGACATTGTATGGGGATGAAAATTTGGAAGCTTCCAATATATTTGGTATCTCTTTATTTCAGTAAGACCTAAACATTGGCTGCCAGATGCCAGACTGCTTGTTATCCACCAAATTATGAAATATATTCAATACTACTGTGTGTCAGCTATGATATACTGTCAGATATCAAGCATTATTGCATGGCAGCCATCAAACACAGTCAAATGTATGATTTGTTTATTTAATTTAATTTATTTAATTCAATTTTTACCCTGCCCCGCCTTGCAAGCAGGGGTCATATGTAATATGCCAAGTGCCCCCCCCCCCCAGGGAATTCTAGATTGCTTGAATTTTATCAAACATTTATCCAAAGTTCTTCAGTAAAGAGAACACTTTCTGCTGTAACTGTAGCTTCAAAAAAATCTAGGACTCCTTAGAAAATACTTCAAAACAGATCACCAACACCATTCTTAACAATGCACAACCACAGTGGAATTATGGATCAGTTCTAGTGCACACTCACAGTTTACAATAGGACACAACAAAGTCCAAAATCATCCCACACCAATTGAGTTTGCAACTTAGAACTTCTGTGGTTGCCATGTTGACATAGAACATTCAAGAGCAATGATGGGATACTGTCAGAATCCACATGTCTTCTGTCATAATGTATTTTTATGCCATGCTGTCCATCATGTTATATTTAATGTCTCCTTTGTTTGAGTTTTGTAGAGCATCACTTGAAGTATTCTATCCCCCGCCATGTCTATCTGTACTCACTCTGTGTGTATTCACTTTGTCTTGCAAACTGTTATGTCTCTGCATTAGGAATGTGCAGGCATCTCTGGCACCATCTGGCTGAGGCTAGCTTTCGCTTCTCTGGCTGATAGCTCTGTGACCTGGGATGTAAACAGTTGTAAATAGTTAGACCTTTGAAGGTCTGGGGGGAAAGAAGGGAAGGAAAAATGCGAGCTTTTTGGAATTACTTAATGACACTGATGCTTGTAACTTTCATTTCAGGCAATGCCTCCCAAGGGAGAAGTATGCTCGTGTAACAAATCAATAAAACTTCCCTGTGCATTCATAGCTGAAGTCTACCTGAGTGTTACTGGGCAAAACCTTACAGATACCATTTCATTTCTGCTGTCACATTGTGAAACTTTTCAAATTCTGCATTACAATGCCAGAAAATTGCTATAATAGCTGTATAAATAAATAAAGAAAAATGCAATAAATATATTTGGTCAAAGGCAGACTCGACATAGTGTAATAAATGATAAATAAATTACAACTAACTAAATTGCATTAAACTCAATGAAACATTGCAGGATAACTGGATTAAACAAAAAAGAAAAACACTTTCTTCATGTAGTCATGGCTGGCCCTGCCACTAGGCAAACTAGGCAATTGCCTAGGGTGCTGGGCAGGTAGGGGCGCTGATTGGGCACTCTCCCACCCTCCCAGTGCCCTAGGCAAATGATGAGCTTGCTATCCAACATGATGGCTTTGCTCCACCTCCCATCTGAATCAGAAGGGAGGCAAAGCAAAGCCAGCCAGCCAGGGCTAAGCCAGTTGTCGGGGTGCCCTTCCTGCCCTACCTCACTGCCACGGGAGGGAGGGTACCTGCCTGCCACAGAGCACAGTTTTCCTCCTGTGTTTCCAGCTCAGGCTGGAAACGCAGGGAGATCTCCCCACCCCCTGCCACCTGGGACTGCCCCCGAGGTGCAGGGCAGCTTCCTTTTCTTCTGTATTTCCAGCCTTGGCTGGAAACACAGAAGGGAGATCTACCCCCCGCCTCCCAGGACTGCCCCAGAGGTACAGGTTAGCTGACTTTCCTTCTGTGTTTCCAGCCTCAACTGGAAATACAGAAGGGAGATCTACCCCCTTCTCGACTCCTGGGACTGCCCCAGAGGCACAGGATGGCTTCCTTTCCTTGGCTGGAAACACAGAAGGAAGATCTACCACCCCCTCTGCCTCCTGAGATTACCCCAGGGGTGCAGGGCATCCATTATTTTTACAATTAGGTCATCAATTGTTGGCAATTCTTTTATTTTCCAATATTGTGCCAACAAAATCCTTGCGGCAGTATTGACATGAATTATCAAATGTTTCTCAGTTTTTCCCATTTTACCCTCCATCCTTTCCTATGGATCCATAGGAAAGAATGGAGTGCGTTCTTACTTATGGGCTCATAGGATAGAATGGGGGGGGGGGGAGTAGCTATTTTTGCCTGGGGCGCCAAAGGTTCTAGGGTGGCCCTGCATGTAGTAGGTCTACACGTGGAATCCACTGCATGACAAGGAGACACTGATTCTTACAGAAATCCCTCTCTTTGCCCAAGCTTAAGGCCTGCTCTGCCAATTCCCAGCCAATTCACCTCAGCTCTTGTAGCAGAGATAAGGCTGAAGGCAGTAAACAGCCTGGCTGTGGGAAACCATCCCACAGACAGGTGCTGGTGTGTGCTTTAAGTTAGGTCACAACCATATTTAAAAAGCCAGACAAGCCTCAAGGTCTTTGAAACTCGCTGTCTGATGGAGAACAGTGCAGACATATGACCGGCAATTCACCTCATGGAATGACATCTCAAGAAGACTGTCTGGAATCACCAGTCTTCAGAGAGCCTGTAGTAAGCTTAATTGTTGCTTGTTTCCATAGTCATGTAACCACTACCAAGCTTGTTAACCTTGTCAAACCTTAATAAAAACCAACTTTGTCTCAAGTGATTTGTCCTCTTTTGGATTATCCAACAAACCTAAAAGCAGTGTCTAGAAGGCTGTAAGTCTAAAGTAAGACACTTCAGTATTCACATTATCCAGTACTTATATTTTCTGTCTTCAGTTGCTTAAAACACTAAGCACATACTCACTTCCTTGCTTTATTTGATTTATATCCCACCCTCCCTGCCGAAGCAGGCTCAGGGCGGCTCACAGCAATGAAATCACAACAATCAATTAAAATTTCATAGCATTAACACATCAATTTAAAATTCAATAATTAAAACAATCTGGTGCTAACATCATATGTAGTTGTTTCATTTCTGATGGCTTCAGTGTTCTTACATTTTCTCCTACCATAATGGTAACTCTAAATCAGTTAAAGGCCAACTGGAAGAGTGTGGTTTTACAGGCCTTGCAGAACTGGGTGAGGTCTCGCAAGGCCCTCACGTCCTCTGGCAGCTGGTTCCACCAGTAGGGGGCTGCTACCAAGAAGGCCCTCTCTCTGGTGGATTTTAGTTTTGCCTCCCTTGGCCCAGGGATCACTAATAGGTTTTGGGATCCAGATCTAAGTACTCTCTGGGGAACGTGTGGAGAGAGACAGTCCCTAAGGTAAGCAGGTCCTCGGCCATTTAAGGCTTTAAAGGTAATGACCAGCACCTTGTAGCTAATCCGGTATACTACAGGCAGCCAGTGCAGTTCCCTCAGTCCCAGCTGTATGTGCTTCCACCTGGGAAGCCCCAATAGCAGCCTGGCCACCGTGTTCTGCACTGGCTGGAGTTTCCGGGTTCGAGACAAGAGCAGCCCCAAGTAGAGGGCATTACAGTAGTCCAATCTCGAGGTGACCGTTGCATGGATCACAGTTGCCATGCAACTGTGCCATGCCACAGTTGCCTAAGATGAAAAAAATTCAGAATTAGCAGTGGCTGCTATCTGAGCCTCCATAGTAGGTGTTTGGAAGAATTAAGTAATTGTCAGAAATGGAGACTAAAATTAAGAAATTTGGTCAAGGTACTCTACCAGGGGGGAGCAAATCAGTATCATCAACTCTGAATCAGGAGGCTTTAGAAAAATTGCAAAATATAATGATAGCAGGGTTCAAACAAAACCAAGCCTTGGAGGAAATTAAGACAGAACTGATGGGAGAAATAAAGAAAACAAATGAGCAAGTTGAAGAATTCCAAAAACAATTGCTAGCTAATATGCAGCAAGTACATAAATTGTCAGCAAAGGTAGAAAATTTAGATGATCAAGGGAAAGCAACATCAGCTAGTACTTGGGAAAATAAAGCTAACTTGTTAGAGTTAGAAGATAGAATTGCAAGGTTGGAGATGGATAATGCGGCTTATGTTTTTTAAGATTTCAAAATATCCCAGAGGACAAGGGAGAGAACATAGAAAGTAAGATTATAAAATTATTGACCATAGAAGAAGAAGAATTGTTAGAAAATGGGAAGAGAGAGATTGATTGGTCCAAAAGAGTTGCTTCGGCCCATACTAAAAGATTTAACTTGCCAAGAGAGATACAAGTTAAGTTTACAGGAATTGCAATATGTGAGAAGATCCTGAAAGTGGCAAGAGAAAATGGATTAAAATGGGAAGACAACAATATCAAAGTTTTAAAGAATATACCTTGGTCAATAAGACAGAGATGATTTGGATACAGAAAACTAACAACTTGGTTAATGAAGCACTCCATACAATTTAGATGGCTGGTACCAGAAGGATTTTTTTTTATTTACCAAACTAAGAGATATAATATAACTTCACTAGAAAAGATGGAAAATTTTTGGGAAAAATTTGCTGTGTTAAGTAGTCAGGGGTTTGAGACAGGGGAAGACCAAGAAGAGGAGACTGACCTAAATAGAATGAAAAAAGATGATTCTCAGAAAAAGAAAAAGAAAAGAGTAAAGACAAGATTGCAAACACAAAAAGAACAAAGAAAGATATTGAATAGTAATACTGTATTAGGATGATGACCAAGGACTACAGATTATATCGGTTAATGTAAATGGACTAAATGAACTGAAAAAAAGAAAGAGGACCTTCCTTCAACTTCAAAAAACAAGATCTCAAGTAATATGCTTACAAGAAACGCATATCAAGAAAGATGATATAAAATATTTACAAAATAAAAAATTAGGACAGCTTTACCATTCATGTGATTCGGGGGGAAAAAGGGGAGTGCAGGAGCAGATAAAATCTAATTTGTTATACAGTGATGATGCTGGTAGAATTGTATTAATAGAAATAGAAATCAATGAAAAAAAGTGACTGTGGGTAACATATATGCTCCAAATAATAGCCAGGAAAAATTTTATACTGCACTGCATGAAAAATTACTT
This sequence comes from Heteronotia binoei, assembly GCF_032191835.1. Taxonomy (NCBI): domain Eukaryota; kingdom Metazoa; phylum Chordata; class Lepidosauria; order Squamata; family Gekkonidae; genus Heteronotia; species Heteronotia binoei. The sequence continues at coordinate 62,678,475 of NC_083243.1, forward strand.
GAATGTGGTTTGGAAAATTACTGTATTTTTGGAGATTATAATGCTGTGTTTGATGTGGAAAAAGATAAAAAAAAATTGAGAAAGTGAAAGCTAAAAAATCTCAAAGTTCATTACCTAAGACCTTTTTTAAAATGGCTGATGAGCTTAACTTGATAGATGTTTGGAGAATGAAAAATCCGCAAACTAAAGATTTCACTCATTATTCTCAAGTACATAACTGCTATTCTAGAATAGATATGTGTTGGATGTCTGTTTCCTTAACTTTATCTGTCAACCAAGCAAGTATATTGCCGAAGACGTATGCAGAACACAAGTTAATTTGCAAGACTCCCCAAGTAATAATCGTTGGACTTTGAATTTACAGATTCTAAAAGAAGACGCATTTGTAGAAAAAGCTAAAAAAGATATAAGGATGTTCTTTGAATGCAACTTGAGAAAAGATACATCCATGTAAGTAATCTGGGATGCCTTTAAAGCTTTCTTTAGAGGAATTGCAATCAGTTATGCAGCAAAAAGGAAGAAAGAACGGATGAAATCATATAATGAGTTAATAACAGAATTAAGAGAGCAAGAGAAACAACAAAAAGTTAAAAATACAAAAGAAATAAAATTAAAGATTTATGCTATACAACATGAAATAAATTTATTGCTTACTGAAGAATTAGAGAAGAAGCTGAAGTGGGTGAAGCAAAATTATTTTGAAAGTGCCAATAAGACTAGTAGGTGGTTAGCGTATAAATTAAGAAAGAAAAGGGAGAAAAAAATTATAAGATCACTTAAAAATGAAGAAAAAGAAGAAGTTACACAAAAATCCCAAATGAAAGTAATTGTTCAAAATTTTTTATCGGAATCTCTATAAAAAACAGGAGATTACAGAACAATCTCAAGAAGAATACATAGAGAATGTTAAGATTAAACAACTAACGGGCAAGCAGCAGGAAATATTAAAGAATCCTATTATGATGCATGAGATAATAGAAGCACTTAAAAGGCAGAAAAGTAACAAAACACCAGGCCCTGACGGAATGCCAATCAAATTCTTTAAATGTTTTTAGGAGATCCTATTGATTCCATATAAAAATGTGATAGAGGAAATACAAGAATCTACTGTAATGCCAATATCTTGGAGCGAGGCTTTGATCTCATTGATTCATAAGGAAGGGACGGACCCATCAGATATTAGAAACTATAGACCAATCTTGCTTCTAAATGTTGACTATAAAATTTTCGTGGCAATCTTGTCAAATAGGCTAAAAAAAGTTATCTCCACTATAGTTCATGAAGATCAAACAGGTTTTATTCCGGGGAGATTGATGAGACAGAACGTAAGATTTATTTTGAATATACTAGAATATTATCGCAAGAAGCAATTTGTGGGCATCATGCTAGATGCAGAAAAGGCATTTGATAATGTCAATTGGAATTTCATTCTAAAATCATTAGCAGCTATTGGATGTGGAGAAACTTTTAGAAAGTTAGTGACAGCTATTTATACTAAACAAAATGCGAAAATAAACCTTAATGGTCACTTTACTGAGTTGATAGATATAGAACAGGGTACCAGACAAGAATGCCCGATGTCTCCTTTACTTTTTGTACTAACATTAGAATTTTTGATTAAGAAGATAAGAGATGATGAAGAAATTAGGGGTGTTAAAATCCAAGATGAAAAGTTTAAACTTCAAGCCTTCGCAGATGATTTATTATTCATACTAGAAGATCCTATTTCTTCAAAGTCTCCAAAAACACCAGACAGAGATGAATTTCTGCAAAAATTATTTGAAGCTGCAGAGATGGATACATTAACTATAAGATTAAAAGATGGAAATGTGCAAGAATGCAGAAAGACTTGGGAACCATTATATGTTTGGGCAAGAAGTATGGGAATTATTATGAGAAAATAGGATTTGTGTTATGGTAGTGACCTTTAAGCTCCTTGGTTGGATGGGTGGTTGGTCGTTGGTATGGATGATTGTTTGTATTGATTGTTAGTAGGTTGGTTATAATGGTATGTGATGTATGGAACTAATAAATGGTTTTTTAAAAAATAAAAGATATTGGAAAGAGCCCTTCGAAGAGAGATCTATTTACGATATCCCATATAGGGATTTATACAAGATCTATTTACAATATGTATGAAACATTAGGGGTATGTAACCTCCCCCCCCCCCAAAAAAAAAACCCAGTATTGTTTTTTTTTTAGTTTGGGTATATTGAACCTGAAAAATATTGGTATTTTCTGATAGTTCTGAATCCCAATACTGGAATGGTATTTGAATTCAGGAAATATTCAAGAAACCTGATTTTTTTTGTCCATTATACCCATTATAGTCAGTAGTCCCCATAAGTAGTCCCACATTTTAAGCTGCGCCTTGCCAAAGGCTGAGCACATCTCACAGAGGACTGAGAGGAGCAGAACAGAGCAGAGCAGCTATGATAGCTTAGACAGCTGGAGAAGTTGCTGAGAATTTCTGAGTTTTGAAAGACTTCATTCTGAGGTTTGTGGGGCTGCCTAAAATTCTGAGTTGTGATAGCTGGGGAATTGCTCTTTGTTTGGCCTTTGTTTGCTCTTTGTTTGCTTGAGTGGGCTAAAGGTGAAAGAGATTGAGAGTGATTGCTGCTGATTGCTTAGGAGTGCCTCTGCTCAACCCTCTTTGCATTTTCAGCTGCGCCTTGCTAAAGGGCGAGAGCTAAAGGGCTCTTGGCCTGTGGCTCTTCACCTAGGGGCTCCCTAAGGACCAGGAACCCAGATCCCTGATTTCCTTGTTCTCCCAATAAGGTAAGTTGACCTTCCAGAAGAGGAACAAACAGCATTTAAAGAGGACAGTATATTTTAAAATATATACATCTATCATGAAGATAGAATGCCAGCTGGGGGGTGGGGGCTTTCCAGTGTTTTGCACTGAGTGTCACATGTACGACTATCTGCCCAAAGGACAGAAGTCTTGGGTGTGTGCTCGATGCAAGGAGCTCCTGGTCCTCAGGGAATGAGTCAGTACCCTTGAGGCCGAGGTGACTGCCCTGGAGAAGCAGAGACGGTCAGTTAGGCACTCAGGGAAGACTCTTGGGAGCATATTAGATGAGCCCCACTCTAAACGTAGCAGCCCCGTTGCTGCCAGAGAGCGTGAGGATCGAGAGGGAACAGGGCACCGTGCTGAGGATAAAAGAAATGCGCCCTCAGAAGGGACCTCTTCTTCGGTTGGTGAGCGGGAATCCTTTCACGCCAAGGAACCATCCCTGGGCGGGGGGGGGGGTTGGTAGTTGGTGATTCGATCCTTAGGCAAGTAGACAGCTGGGTGGCAAAACCGTGTACTGACCATATGGTGACTTGCCTGCCTGGTGCGAAGGTAGCGGACATTACCCATGTAGTAGATAGGCTGATAGACAGTGCTGGGGAGGAGCCTGTGGTCTTGGTGCATGTTGGCACCAACGATGTGGGGAAATGCAGTCGTGAGGTCCTGGAGGAAAACTTTAGGCTGCTAGGCGGGAGACTTAAGGCCAGGACCTCCAAGGTAGCCTTCTCAGAAGTGCTACCTGTTCCACGTGCAGGGCAGGAGAGACAGGCACAAATTAGAAGTCTCAATGTGTGGATGAGACGATGGTGTAAGGAGGAAGGGTTTAAGTTTGTTAGGAACTGGGATGCTTTCTGGAACAAGCGGGAGCTGTACAAAAGAGTCGGTCTCCACTTGTCCCCAGATGGAACCAGGCTGCTGGCACTTAAAATCAAAAAGGTGGCAGAACAGTTTTTAAACTAAATCTTGGGGGAAAGCCAACAGGAGATGAAATGTCTCTGGTTCGGGAGGACTCGTCTCAAAGAGATGAAGGGTTGGCTGCTATTTTTCTACCGGGTAATGGACCAGAGTTGTCTACTGTGATGGTGACAAACAGTATGGACTGTCTGCCAGAGTTTCGAGGCGGCAGGAGGAAGGTGGCGGGCCTAGCTTGCCTGGAAAATTATAGATGTTTGTATGTAAATGCTAGAAGTGTTCGAAGTAAAATTGGTGAATTGGAATGTTTAGTGTTGGGAGAAAACATAGACATTGTGGGAATTTCAGAAACTTGGTGGAATGAGGAGAATCAGTGGGACACGGTGATTCCTGGATATAAGTTATATCAGAAGGATAGGGAGGGAAGGGTTGGAGGTGGGGTGGCTCTGTATGTCAGACAGGATATACAGTCCAGTAAGACTGAGGTTAGAGAATTAGATTCACTTTTAGAAATGCTTTGGGCTGAAATAGAGGGCCCAAAAGGAAATTTAACTATGGGAGTTTGTTATCGCCCACCAAATCAAAAGAGAGAGGATGATTATAATATGATGGAAGGCTTAAAGATAGCGGCTAAACGTGATTTTAACTACCCGCAGATTGATTGTGGTCAATATGTGTTCTGGTCAAGAGAAAGAGATTGTGTTTCTTGATGCTGTCAATGACTGTGCTATGGAGCAGATGGTCTCAGAACCTACCAGGGGTGGGGCGATCCTGGATTTGGTCCTAAGTAATGCCCAAGACTTGGTGAGAGATGTAAAAGTGATTGCGCCGCTTGGGAGCAATGACCATAATGTTATTGATTTCACCGTTTGTATAAATAGGGAGTTGCCCAAAAAGACCGCCAAAACCACGTTTAACTTTAAAAGGGGTAAATTCACTGAGATGAGGAAGCATGTGAGGAGGAAACTGAAAGAAAAGGTAAATACAGTCAAAACCCTTGGGGAAGCTTGGAGACTATTTAAAACTATAATCCTAGAAGCTCAGATAAAATACATACCACAAGTTAGGAAAGGCACAAACAGGCATAAGAAAAGGCCTGCATGGTTAACAAAGTAATGGAAGCTGTAAAAGGTAAGAAGGACTCCTTTAAGCGGTGGAAAACCAGTCCAAGTGAGATTAGTAAAAGAGAACACAGGCAGTGGCAAATCTAATGCAAGACTATGATCAGGCAGGCAAAAAGGGACTATGAGGAACATATTGCAAAAAACATAAAGACCAACAATAAAAATTTCTTCAAATATATTGGAAGTAGGAAACCACCAGGGAGGCAGTGGGGCCCTTGGATGACCATGGGGTAAAAGGATTACTGAAGGAGAATAGGGAAATGACTGAGAAGCTGAATGCATTTTTTGGCTCCGTCTTCACTGTGGAAGATGAGAACTTTTTGCCCGCCCCAGAACCACTAATTTTGGAAGGGGTGTTGAAAGACCTGAGTCAGATTAAGGTGACAAAAGAGGAGGTCCTTCAACTGATAGACAAATTAAAAGCTAATAAGTCACCGGGTCCGGATGGCATACATCCGAGAGTTCTGAAAGAACTCAAAGTTGAACTTCTGGATCTTCTAACAAAAATCTGTAATGTTTCATTGAAATCTGTTTCCATTCTTGAGGACTGGAAGGTAGCAAATGTCACCCCCATCTTTAAAAAGGGTTCCAGAGGATATCTGGGAAATTACAGGCCAGTCAGTCTGACTTCAATACCGGGAAAGTTGGTAGAAACCATTATCAAGGACAGAATGAGTAGGCACATTGATGGACATGGGTTATTGAGGAAGACTCAGCATGGGTTCTGTAAGGGAAGATCTTGCCTCACTAACCTGTTACATTTCTTTGAGAGGGTGAACAAACATGTGGACAAAGGAAACCCGATAGATGTTGTTTACCTTGACTTCCAGAAAGCTTTTGATAAAGTTCCTCATCAAAGACTCCTTAGAAAGCTTGAGAGCTATGGAGTAAAAGGACAGGTCCTCTTGTGGATCAAAAACTGGCTGAGTAATAGGAAGCAGAGAGTGAGTATAAATGGGCAATCTTTGCAGTGGAGGACGGTAAGCAGTGCGGTGCCGCAGGGCTCGATACTGGGTCCCATGCTCTTTAACTTGTTCATAAATGATTTAGAGTTGGGAGTGAGCAGTGAAGTGGCCAAGTTTGCAGATGACACTAAATTGTTCAGGTTGGTGAGAACCAGAGAGGATTGTGAGGAACTCCAAAGGAATCTGTTGAGGCTGGGTGAGTGGGCGTCAACGTGGCAGATGCGGTTTAATGTGGCCAAGTGCAAAGTAATGCACATTGGGGCCAAGAATCCCAGCTACAAATACAAGTTGATGGGGTGTGAACTGGCAGAGACTGACCAAGAGAGAGATCTTGGGGTCATGGTAGATAACTCACTGAAAATGTGCGTTTGCAATAAAAGACAGTGTGCGTTTGCAATAAAAAAGGCCAACGCCATGCTGGGAATTATTAGGAAGGGAATTGAAAACAAATCAGCCAGTATCATAATGCCCCAGTATAAATCGATGGTGCGGTCTCATATGGAGTACTGTGTGCAGTTCTGGTCACCGCACCTCAAAAAGGATATTATAGCATTGGAGAAAGTCCAGAAAAGGGCAACTAGAATGCTTAAAGGGCTGGAACACTTTCCCTATGAAGAAAGGTTGAAAAGCTTGGGACTCTTTAGCTTGGAGAAACGTCGACTGCGGGGTGACATGATAGAGGTTTACAAGATAATGCATGGGATGGAGAAAGTAGAGAAAGAAGTACTTTTCTCCCTTTCTCACAATACAAGAATTCGTGAGCATTCGATGAAATTGCTGAGCAGACAGGTTAAAACGGATAAAAGGAAGTACTTCTTCACCCAAAGGGTGATTAACATGTGGAATTCACTGCCACAGGAGGTGGTGGCGGCCACAAGCATAGCCACCTTCAAGAGGGGTTTAGATAAAAATATGGAGCAGAGGTCCATCAGTGGCTTTTAGCCACAGTGCGTGTGTGTGTGTGTGTATAAAAATTTTTTGCCACTGTGTGACACAGAGTGTTGGACTGGATGGACCATTGGCCTGATCTAACATGGCTTCTCTTATGTTCTTAAGGTATAATGGAGAATCAATCTGGGGCTATCTGGAGCTCTGAGGGATGTTTTTTGAGGCAGAGACACCAAATTTGCTGCTAGTGCTCTCCTCAACAAAAATCCCCCAGGTTTCAAAAGCATTGGGCCAGCGGGCCCTATTCTTAGCCCGCCCCCAGAAGGTACCCCATTCTCCATTGTTTTCAATGGCAAAAAAAGGCATTTAAAGGGATTGCAGTCCTTTTAAATACCTTCTCCAAGCTGGGTGACTCCATGGTGAATGAACTCTGAAGGCATTTAAAGGGCTTTAAACACCTTCTCCAAGCAGTGAGTTTACTCAGAAAGCATTTAAAGGTACAACTAAACTTTACTGTATCTATTGAACCATAAGTGCAAATGCATCATAATAACCCTCTACTGGTCCCATTGTAGAATTGTGGTACATGGCATTCTGAATGATTATCTGCAAATGCCAATGGATTCCAAGTCTGAATGCACCTAGAAAAGCATCTCTGTTGTAAGCCAAAATGCCCTCAAAACGAGGTTGGGGAATTGACAGGTAGGCACCTGGCTTAAAAAGGATCTTTTAATCTATGTATATAGGATACATGTCCAGAAATTATTGCTTAAAATTACCAGGGACACTAATTAAGTAAAAACAATTAAAATTTATTCCAGAAAAATATAGACACACATACAAGATAATAAACTCATAAAACATACATACAGTCCTAAGAAAAATAGAGAGAGATTCAGAGACAACACAAGGATGGACAAACAGGGTGATAATTACCGATCGTAGTCTTCAAGGAAGGCTCCAATGGTGACAAACGAGGACTAGGGGGAGGGGACCCTCAACTGGCCAAGAATCGGGGATGTATCTAGACAGCGGAACTGGGGTACTGCTAGATGCACACCTGTGGGGAGCTGGGTCACAGGTTATAAGGACTACCTTGAGCCCTTAGGGAATGGGAGGTACGGGGCGGATGACAGGTGGTCAGCTGGTACATGACCTCAGAAAAGGGGAGGCTCTGCAATGACCATAAGGGCTGGACTTATGCAGTAACCAACAGCCAGTTAATTGGCGGTCCCTGATTGGATGCTCATAGCTAGCCAATGAGCAGACTTGGCCTTAGTTACCTAATTGGACTTCCAGGTAACAATGGGCCAAGGGGGAGGCTCCAGGATACCATTAAGGGAAAGAATGGGAAAAATTATTAAGGTGCAGGGTACTTAAGTCTATCAAACTTATCTAAAAAGGTGACAATAGATGGCCAAATTGCTACCTAGGTAACACCCGGTCTATACAAAGAAACATGGCTCTGGGTGAAGATGTTCTTCCTCCTCTTCAATCTTCTATTGGCACCAGCCTTTGTCTTGATTTCTGTTAGTCAAAGGCTTAGGTGGTCTGACAGGATCCACGCCTAAGATAAGCTTGATTGCCTTATGTAGAAGTTGAAGCAGCTGTTGGATACGTGAGTCTCTTGCTTTGCTGTAATAGAGTCAGGAAAACAAGATGGATTCTGGTGGAGTTAGCCTTTGGTTCATGGAAACACACTGGAAACTGTTTGCCTATACAGTTTGTGGCGGCATGGCTTCTTCCACTGCAATGGCTGAGATTGTGCACGCAAGGAGCAGTTGGAGGCTTGTCTGTAGTTCTGGCTAACACCCATCCAGAGATGTAGAATGCTGCTGCAAAGGTGAGGCTTATAGTATCCACATAAGCCTTAGAAACCGTGGGCAAAGTCCACTTCTTAGAGCAGATGTGTGCGAGTTAAAACTCCAGGCACCCTGGCAACCATACGGGTGATCACGATGTCCATGTGTATGAAAAGTAGGGGGCTTTTTCTTACACTGTCACACACCATACATAGCTGAGATATCAGAATATACACATACCCATTAATGTACATTTACAGAACAGACAGATGAAACATAATGTAGGCAGGCAGATGCTGCATAGCACTCCTGCCACATTGCTGACGTGCAGAAAAAAACTGGTCCATTCCCAAATGGTTTGTCATATTAACCACTGTAAGAAACATAAGAAGAGGGGGGAGGTGTTTGTGAGTTTCCTGCATTGTGCAGGGGGTTGGACTAGATGACCCTAGACATCCCTTCCAATTCTATGATTCTAAGAGCCCTAGTACATGAGACCAGCATTGTGTTACCCTCAGTAGCCAACTAAATGCCACTAACGAGCCCAGATTATGGTGGAACACAAGGAGCTGTGTTGAGGAGAGGAAAGTTTCACCATCAGCAAAAATGTTTGAATGAGGCATGGGCACAAAATGAACTGTGAATCACAATTCATGCTTAAAATGGCAGATTCATGGTTCTTCCAAACCGTTTTCTTATATCATGTCATGCACAAACTGGAAAGCAAACCAGCTGTTTTCCTAGGTAGTTTGTTTGCTTCATTATTGGTTCATTTTTCCTGACAGCCTGGCACTGATACAATCAATTCCTAGGCAATGCTGGAGTTAGAGCTCTGGGAGCCCTAGAAACACCCATAACAGTTGTCAATAGTTTGACTGGCTGCTCTGAGATACCATTGTGGAGCTTCTGCTCCATAGAAACAGACGGTATTTATTGCCATCCCTTGGTAAGCTGCTTTCACTTTGCAAGCAGCTTCTGCATGAGTTAGTCACGTAGTGTACTTGTTGATTTCGCTGTTACTGCATGCTAGAGTTTAGGGACTTCTTTTCTCCTCCTGCCCTATATTGTGGGACAATTTTAAACACTACTGCCAGCTGGGAAGGTGTTGCCAATTGCTCATCTACTGTTTAAGCAACCTTAGCCCAAAGAGGAAACTGTTGGGGTTGGGGGGGAGGGGTTGTTTTCCCCAAACTTATTTGTTATTGCTGGGGTTTGTTTATTCACAAAACCCATTTGTTTGTGCTTTATTGATTTTAGGGACAAACCCCCTCCCCCCATTTCTTGCCTTACTTCTACAATTTTATTTTAAATACTAATTTGTTATTTTCTTGGGTTTTGATTTCTTTTAATAACAGAAAACGAACCAACTTCCTTGTGCCTCTGTGGTTTTCTGGGACATGTATGTTGCCTTCCTTTCTCATCACCCCCCCCCCCCCCAAAAAAAAAATTAGTGATTCTGCTGGAGGTTATTATTCTGTTTTTGCCACTGTGGCTGTTTTATTTTTTGGCTTTCAAAATCAACTTGCTGAGCCATTCTAGGAAACACTCAGGGGGCATTCTACTCCTTTCCGAACCAAATGAACTAGTGAACCAAGAATCAGTTCAGGAAATTTTAAAAAAGAATCCACATGAACCAATGAATCAGGCAACCAAATGAGCAATGAACTGAAATGAACAATCCTTTCCCCAGTTTGTGCCCATCTCTAGTTTGCATCATTGGAAACACCACTAGCAAAATGGGGAGGGGGGCAATTTTGCTTACATTCCTCTCCTCGGTGCAGCTGCCTATGTTGCATGCTTTTGTTTATGCTCTCCCAATTTGTGAGCCTTTTATGAAGATTTTTATGGGAGAAAGGGGAACTTGGAAAGGGTGGGAGGGAATCTGCTTCCACCTGTGACTTATGGTGATGGTGCATAGGATCCAAACCCCTGTACTTTTTATCTTATTATGGATGAACCAAAAAGAAGCAGAAGGATATGTGTGTGTGTGAACCAATAAATTGGGCAACCAAATGAACCAATGAACACACACACATCCACACAAAAAGGGTATATATAGAAATATACAAAGAAACATATGTAGGATGTTGCTAACTTGTAGAACTTTTTGAGATGTAGAAGGGGCCTTTGTCTCCATGGAGATTAAGCTTCAGAGAGGGCTTGAAAAAAATGAAGGTACTTAAAAATCACACACAAAACAGTCATGACAGGAAAACAGAAACACAACCTTGCATTATTACTCAACATCTATTTATGCTGTGATACCCTGGAGCCAGACATACAAAGTATTCCTGTCAGGGGCATTAAACTCAACATCTCTACTTCCAAATTGCATTCTGTATACAAAATGTGTTGTATGTGAAATGAGTTTATGTTGTGCTTATCTTGACAAAGGTATTCATAAGACTTAACATTATCTCCTGTTCCCCGCCAGGTTTTGGCAGAGTGAAGAGGGAAAATATCTGCTTACTTAATATTCAGTTGACTGCTTGTAAGAATTGTATATGTGGGGGAGCAGTCTAACAGTTTCACAACATAAAAATAAATGTGTCTATTCTGCACTCAATGAATGTGTGTAATGCTCATTAAAGTTAATGGAATTTACCTATACATATTGATAGGAGGCTAGACCTTTAAGCATTTGGGTAACTAAAGCATTATACTTTGCTTCTGGAGGAATCTTCTGAATTGGGGAAAATGGGGTGCCTTATGTACGTGTGTTCAGTGCCTTCAAATCACAGACAAGTGAGAAGCAGAAGTCTTCCTTGGTGGTCCCCCATCCAGGTACCAATCCTGCTTAGCTTCCAAGATCTGATGAGATCAGGCTATCCTATACCATTCCACGTGCCTGGGGTTCCTTATACAGGACCAAAAAGCTGTGTCACAGGGATATAGTTCATTGGGAAGTTCCTTTAAGCAAATCCATTGAAATTAAAGGGATCTCTGTCAGCCACATTCTTGGATAGTTTACCTTTGTTGCCCCCAGAATAACCTCCCAACTTGATTCTGCCCATAGTCAGTATCACACTATTAATCTGTACAGGCTTGCACTATACAGAGAGTTTCAGCCTCCCTTGTGTAAAGACTTAGTGCCCCTAAAGTGAATGTACAAAGTCTAAGGCAACTTCCTTTCATAGGATCACCCCCGCCCAGCCCCTTTGAGGTCTGTGCAGAAGCACAGATCCAGAAGGGGCTAGGCGGGGCAGCGCACAGTGTGTTTGCTCACCTTGGAGGCATTTGGAGCTGCTCTGAACATCTCCTAGGTGAGCAAGCATGCTGCACGCTGTCCCCGCCCAGCTGCTACAAGCATAGCCAGCTTCAAGAGGGGGTTAGATAAAAATATGGAGCAGAGGTCCATCAGTGGCTATTAGCCACAGTATGGATGTATGTATGTGTGTATATATATATAATTTTTTTGGCCACTGTGTGACACAGAGTGTTGGACTGGATGGGCCAATTGGCCTGATCCAACATGGTTTCTCTTATGTTCACAGATCTGGAAGGAGTGGGTAGGGCACGGCATAATTGCTTGTCTTGGAGGCATTTGGAGCTGCTCTGAAAGCCTCTGAGGCAATCAAACATTCCACAGGCCCCAATCAGCCCCTTCTGGGTCAGAAGTTTGGGTGAAGGGGGCAGGGTGGTGAATTCCCCACCCATTTGCCTGGGGTGCTGGCTCTGGTTTATGCTGCAATATATTAATATGTCTTTAATGGGCCACAAAGTCATCGAATCATAGAGTTGGAAGGAACCTTCAAGGTCATCTAGTCTAACCCCCTGAACAATACAGAAAATTCACAAATACATCCCCCAAATTCACAGAAACTGTCAAACTGCCATCTATCCTCTGTTTAAAAATCTCCAAAGAAGGAGAGCCACAAACTTCCCAAGGAAGCCTGTTCCACTGAGGAACCGCTCTCCCTGTTAGGAAGTTCTTCCTAATCTCTTGGAGTTGTTCACTCAAAAGCAGTTCTCAAAGAGCTTTCTAGGCCCCACTTAACTAACAGGGTGTCTGTTGTGGGGAGAGGAGAAAAAGAAGATGGTAAGCCACTCTGAAACACCAAGTGAAGGCCAGAGTATAAATACAATCCAATCCTTCTCCTCCTGAATGTTAAGAAATCAGTTAAGGAAATAAAATAAATATTTAATAAAATAAAATGAATATGAATAAATATTCCAAGGGAACAATCTTAAGAACATAAGAGAAGCCATGCTGAATCAGGCCAATGGCCCATCCAGTCCAACACTCTGTGTCACACAGTAGCCAAAAAATTTATATATATATATATATATACACACACACACACACACACACACACACACACACACACACACACATATATACACACTGTGGCTAATAGCCACTGATGGACCTCTGCTCCATATTTTTATCTAACCCCCTCTTGAAGTTGGCTATGCTTGTAGCTGCTACCACCTCCTGTGGCAGTGAATTCCACATGTTAATCACCCTTTGGGTGAAGAAGTACCTCCTTTTATTCGTTCTAACCCGACTGCCCAGCAATTTCATCGAATGCCCACAAGTTCTTGTATTGTGAGAAAGGGAGAAAAGTACTTCTTTCTCTACCTTCTCCATCCCATGCATAATCTTGGAAACCTCTATCATGTCACCCCGCAGTCGACGTTTCTTCAAGCTAAAGAGCCCCAAGCGTTTTAACCTTTCTTCATAGAAAAAGTGTTCCAAACCTTTAATCATTCTAGTTGCCCTTTTCTGCACTTTTTCCAATGCTATAATATCCTTTTTGAGCTGCGGTGACCAGAATTGCACAGAGTATTCCAAATGAGACCGCACCATCGATTTATACAGGGGCATTATGATACTGGCTGATTTGTTTTCAATTCCCTTTCTAATAATTCCCAGCATGGTGTTGGCCTTTTTTATTGCAATCGCACACTGTCTAGACATTTTCAGTGAGTTATCTACCATGACCCCAAGATCTCTCTCTTGGCCCACAAGAGGACCTGTCCTTTTACTCCATGACTCTCGAGCTTACTAAGGAGCCTTTGATGAGGAACTTTATCAAAAGCTCTCTGGAAGTCAAGGTAAACAATATCTATTGGGTCTCCTTTGTCCACATGTTTGTTTACCCCCTCAAAGAAATGTAACAGGTTAGCGAGGCAAGATCTTCCCTTACAGAACCCATGCTTAGTCTTCCTCAATAACTCGTGTTCCTCAATGTGCCTACTCATTCTGTCCTTGATAATGGTTTCTACCAACCTTTCCTGGTATTGAAGTCAGACTGACTGGCCTGTAGTTTCCCAGATCTCCTCTGGAACCCTTTTTAAAGATGGGGGTGACATTTGCTATCTTTCAGTCCTCAGGAACAGAGGCAGATTTCAACGAAAGATTACATATTTTTGTCAGAAGATCCACAAGTTCAACTTTGAGTTCTTTTAGAACTCTTGGATGTATGCCATCTGGACCTGGTGACTTATTAGTTTTTAATTTGCCAATCAGTTGTAGGACCTCCTCTCTTGTCACCTCAATTTGACTCAGGTCTTTCAACACCCCTTCCAATATAAGTGATTCTGAAGCAGGCAAACACTTATCTTCCACAGTGAAGACGTAGACAAAAAATGCATTCAGCTTCTCAGCCATTTCCCTATCCTCCTTCATTAATCCTTTGACCCCTTGGTCATCCAAGGGCCCCACTGCCTCCCTGGCTGGTTTCCTGCTTCTAATATATTTGAACAAATTTTTATTGTTGGTCTTTATGTTTTTTGCAATATGCTCCTTATAGTCCCTTTTTGCCTGCCTGATCACAGTCTTGCATTTGATTTGCCACAGCCTGTGTTCCCTTTTATTAATCTCACTTGGACTAGCTTTCCACCGCTTAAAGGAGTCCTTCTTACCTTTTACAGCTTCCATTACTTTGTTTGTTAACCATGCAGGCCTTCTCTTATACCTGTTTGTGCCTTTCCTAACTTGTGGTATATGTTTTATCTGGGCTTCTAGGATTGTAGTTTTAAATAGCCTCCAAGCTTCCCCAAGGTTTTTGACTGTATTTACCTTCAGTTTCCTCTTCACATGCCTCTTCATCTCATAGAATTTAACCCTTTTAAAGTTAAACGTTGTTGTGCTGGTCTTTTGGGGCAACTATTTATACAAATGGTGAAATCAATAACGTTATGGTCACTGCTCCCAAGTGGTGTGATCACTTTTACATCTCTCATCAAGTCTTGGGCATTACTTTGGACCAAATCCAGGATCACCCCACCCCTGGTAGGTTCAGAGACCATCTGCTCCATAGCACAGTCATTGAGAGCATCTAGAAACTCAATCTCTTTCTCTTGACCAGAACACATATTGACCCAATCAATCTGTGGGTTGTTAAAATCACCTATGACGACACAGTTTTTACGTCTAGCCACTATCTTTAAGCCTTCCATCATATTATAGTCGTCCTCTATCTTTTGATTTGGTGGGTGATAACAAACTCCCATAGTTAAATTTTCTTTGGGGCCCTCTATTTCAACCCAAAGCATTTCTAGAAGGGAATCTAATTCTCTGACAGTCTTACTGGACCGTATGCCCTCTCTGACATATAGAGCCACCCCACCTCCAACCCTTCCCTCCCTATCCTTCCGATATAGCTTATATCCAAGAATCACCGTGTCCCACTGATTCTCCTCATTCCACCAAGTTTCTGAAATTCCCACAGTGTTTATGTTTTCTCCCAACACTAAACATTCCAACTCACCAATTTTACTTTGAACACTTCTAGCATTTGAGTACAAACATCTATAATTTCCCAGGCAAGGTAGGCCCGCTACCTTCCTCCTGAAGCCTCGAGACTCTGACACGCAGTCCATCTCAGTGGTCAACTCTGATCCATTACCCAGTAGAAAAGTAACAGCTAACCCTTTATCTCTTTGAGACGAGTCCTCCCGAACCAGAGACATTTAATCTCCTGTTGGCTTTCCCCCAAGATTTAGTTTAAAAACTGCTCTGCTACCTTTTTGATTTTAAGTGCCAGCAGCCTGGTTCCATCTGGGGACAAGTGGATACCATCTCTTTTGTACAGCTCCCGCTTGTTCCAGAAAGCATCACAGTGCCTAACAAACTTAAACCCTTCCTCCTTACACCATCGTCTCAGCCACACATTGAGACTTCTAATTTGTGCCTGTCTCTCCAGCCCTGCACGTGGAACAGGTAGCACTTCTGAGAAGGCTACCTTGGAGGTCCTGGCCTTAAGTCTCCCGCCTAGCAGCCTAAAGTTTTCCTCCAGGACCTCATGAATGCATTTCCCCACATCGTTGGTGCCAACATGCACCACGACCACTGGCTCCTCCCCAGCACTATCAGCCTATCTACTACATGCGTAATGTCCGCTACCTTTGCACTAGGCAGGCAAGTCACCATATGGCCAGTACGTGGTTTTGTCACCAGCTGTCTACTTGCCTAAAGATTGAATCACCAACTACCAAGACCCCCCCTCTCTCCCTGCTCAGGGATGGTTCTTTAGCGTGAAAGGATTCCCACTCACCAACTGAAGAAGAGGTCCCTTCTGAGGGCGCATTCCCCTTATCCTCAGCCCGGTGCCCTGTTCCCTCTCGACCCTCATGCTCCCTGACAGCAATGGGGCTCATCTAACATGTCCCCGAGAGACTTCCCCGAGTGCCTAACTGACCTTCTCTGCTTCTCCAGGTCAGTCACCTCAGCCTCAAGGGTACGAACTCATTCCCTGAGGACCAGGAGCTCCTTGCATCGAGCACACACCCAAGACTTCTGTCCTGTGGGCAGATAGTCATACATGTGACACTCAGTGCAAAACACTGGAAAGCCCCCACCCCCCTGCTGGCATTCTACCTTCATTATAGCTTTTTAAAAATATACAGTCCCCTTTTAAACCCTGTTTGTTTATGTGGCTCCCTGCCTGGAGAGTCTACTTACCTTATTGGGAACACAAGGAATCTGGGTTTCTGGTCCTTACACAGCCCCCAGGCCATGAGCCCTTTAGCTCTCGCCCTTCAGGTCGTGCCTCTGGCAAGGCGCAGCTAATAATGCAAAGAGGGTGGGGAACACAGCCACTCCTAATCAATCAGCAACAATCACCTTCACCTTCAGCCCTTCACACGGACTCAGAAGTTTTCAGCAACTCCCCCAGCTGCTGAGCCACAAACCTCACGCTTGTAGCACTTCTCTGCTCTATCCCAGAGCTCTCTGCAATGTGCTCAGGCTCTGGCAAGGCATAGCTTAATAATGCAAAGAGGGTGGGGAACACAGCCACTTCTAATCAATCAGCAACAATCACCTTCACCTTCAGCCCTTCACACGAATTCAGAAGTTTTCAGCAACTCCCCCAGCTGCTGAGCCACAAACTTCACGCTTGTTGCACTTCTCTGCTCTATCCTAGAGCTCTCTGCAATCTTAAGCAGGTATAATCAGACATCAGTGCCATTTGCTTCCATTGGTGCTTACTCCCAGAAAAATTGTTCTTAGGATTGCGGTGCAAACAATTAGCTAAATAAATGACAAAAGCCAACTAGGATGCCTACTCACTAGAAATTGATGTAGCAAAGTTCTTCTTCTTCCTTTGATGACAAAAGGCAACATGCACATATGACTGAGATATCACTAAGCCTCAAACTCAGGTCCAGAAACTGCCTGGAAGTTGCTCATGCTGTGCGCTCTAGTCTTCTAATTGCAGGAATAGTTTCTCCAGTGAGGAAAAAAGACTTGCTCCCAAAGGATCCATTATGTTAGTAGTGGCACTCTTCCCCAGTGCAAGGAGCTTTATTTTCATGCTATTTTCTGTTTCCTTGTGTTGATTTTTACTGCAAAAATCTTACAATTCAGTGTACAAATGATGCATGACATTTACATGGCTTATCCATAATTGATTGATAGTATCTATATGCTGTTTCTCTGTAACACAGATTGCTTGCAGTAATTGACTACCAGGATAACAAATGCAGGGGCGAGATCAATGGAAATCTGTAATCATGATTTTAAAAATGAAACATCAATTATTCTAAATGCCAGCTAAAAGCAACCAATAAAAGCTAAAAGCGACATCTCAGCCAAAGAACCAGCATACAACAATAGAAATCAAAACAAAAAGTCCAGATACCAGCAGTGTCAACAAATGACAGACACTATGGTGATAGAATTGTGCATAATCAACCCACAAATTAAAATGCTTGACCAAATAGGTCTCCAAGGTCTGAAGACACTGCTTAAGCTAAGATTTTAGGAACAATGCAATTATACTCTGCTATGGAGGTATGGCACTTCCAGTAGTGGAAAGTACTGGGGATGCCTGACCACAGGGCTTTTTAAAAAGAAACGGCCCAGCAGGAACTCATTTGCATATTAGGACACACACCCTGAGATCACCATTGTTTCACACAGCGTTTTTGTATAAAAAGCCCAGCTGTGACTCATTTGCATATTAGGTCACACCCCCTGACGTCAAGCCAGCCGGAACTGCGTTCCTGTGTGTTCCTGCTAAAAAAAAAAAAGCCTTGCCTGACCCTATTGACACCAATGGCATTAGCCACACTGAACTCTACATAGACTTAAGGTCAAGGCTTTTTTGGTTAAAAAAGCCCAGCAGGAACTCATTTGCATATTTGGCCACACACCCTGATGCCACCATTGTTTCACAGCAGAATTCATTTGCATATTAGGCCATACCCCCTGACACCAAGTCAGCCAGAACGGCATTCCTGTGTGTTCCTGCTCAAAAAAAGCCCTGCTTAAGGTTTTTAGAAAAGTGAAAACCTTTTTCAAAGACACATGAACTGTACACCAAGGAGACCTCTTGCTTTGGGGACATTTCACCGTTGCATTTTAGAATTGTTCTTTTCTTTAACAAGTAATCAAGGATAGCAATTGTGGAGGCTTTTCTGTTTCATGTATTCTGTGGTTTATTATGCACATTTAAAGGATCTGGCAATCCATTGTTGCTTTTTTCCTAGGGCAAACAATGCTTCCTGCAGCCACCGAAGCTAATTGAGAAAGCTGCTTCTATTTTCTCAGCTTGTCATCTTGCATTCAAAGAGGTGGTTGTAATGTCTCCAATTGTTATTGCTGGTTTTTTTCTTTCTTTTTTTAAAAAATAAAAAAAACCCTTAAAATCATCTTATTTCCCTCTGTGGAGGAGGAGGAGATAACCATCTTCTCTTCCCATTTGAAATGAAAAATACTCTCATGCTCTTTCCAGAAACACTGAGATGGGGATATGGAAACATTCTGTGACCATTTGGTTCAAGTTGGGAAACATTTTGAAGTAACTGTGCAGTTCTATCTGTCTTATTTGTGCCAGATATTGAAAACAGGCTGTGCTAAATATTACTTTTCTATTAAAAATTGATCCTCCTCACTAAACCTAAACCATGCTCTGCTTTGTCCATAATGGATGCTGAAGGTCTTGATTCTAGTTTTGGTTTCTGTTCTGGACAAAATATAACTCTGACCGATTTCTCACTCACCCTATGCCACTCTGATGTGCCTCTTTTCAGCGCGGCATCCTTATGATTTCCCACTATCTGCCCCGGGGCTTCAGCCAGCATCACTGTTTTTGCACGGAAAAAAAGAAACTGGTTTTTAGCAGTTTCTCTTTGCTGTGCAAAAATGGTGACGCAGACTGAAGCCCCGGGACAGATAGTGGGAAATCAGAAGAATGCCACGCTGAAAAGAGGAACGTCAGAGCGTTGTAGGGTGAGTGTGAAATTGGTCTCTGTGTGTGCACCAGAACATTCCTTTGGTGTTTGTTTGTATTTCTTTCTCATTTTGTCTCATGTGGTCTTCTGTTATTTATGCATTTGCAACAACTATGAATAAAAAGGGGCAGAGCAGTGACAGTGGAGACAAATCAGCTTACAAGACCAATTGGTAAAATTTATTTACAAGCAAACGTGGGAGTATAACACTTTAAAAGACTAACTGGAGTAAGTTGTAAGTACATATGCACTTTAACTTACCGTTTGTACTGGAAATAGGAAGTATTTATTCACAGATAAATCTACTCATGGGTGTCCTACTTGAAGTAACAAGCTTGATGGAGATATTATTCTTCTTTACACAGAAGTCTTCCATCAGGAGCCCTCTCTAATGAGTGCATACAAATGTCCTGAGACAAAGCCCAGAATACAGCCCCTATTAGGACACCATCTTCCTATCAATGGTTCTTGATGCATTTGGGGACTCATCATGGGAAAAACAACCAGGACAGATAGTTTATGCCCACTAATGTCAGTGGCAATGGAGTCCATTCATGTCAATGTAGTCCTTTCCTTACTGTATAAACCATGTACTATATAAATGAATTTATTATTAAGATTGAAGGTTCAAGAAAGGACCCAGAGCTGTGAAGTTCTTCAGAATACTAAATAAGCCTGCAGCCAATTACAGCTCTCTGAAGCAGAACATAAACCTCAATCAGGTTTTCCATATCCAGCATCTCTATGGCATCAGGTGGTGCACACTGAGAATAGGCATATGGGGGGAGGAAAGATTTGGTAATGGGAATTCTGGCGGGGGGGAAGCTATTTGTACAAAGAGAAATACATTTCATGAATAGGCATGCATGAGAACAGTTGTTGCTATAACATTATTGCTAATATATCTGACATGTTGGTGCAATCAGCCCCCTTGCAAGTGGAAGAAACAGTGAATATCATCATATTACTGGGTAGCAACTGACCAGTCTACTCATGGCTACTGTTAGCCATCCATTCATGACATCTTTTGTCTCACAGGATCACAACTCCATGGAGAAGCCTAAGAAGAAGAAATTGCAGAAAGCGTACCAGTGTACCTCCACACAAGGGTTGCATTAGAATTTGTTCAAGTACTACAATAGTGGTGCAGTCCTAATCAGAATTACACCATTTCAAGTTAATGGAAGTAACTCTGCTTAGGTTGTTCTGCAAGACCTCCAACAGTAGGGTTGCCAAATCTGAGTTGAGAAATTCCTGTATATTTGGGGGTAGAAATTGGGAAGGGTAGAGTTTGGGGAGGAAATGTTCATACAGGGATTGCCCTCCAAAGCAATCCAAACGAAAGAGACAGCTGTATAAACAATTGCAACCAACATAACCCCAAAAGGGTACACAGCCGTGAATGGTGCAAATAACTTATGCACTCACACACTTATACAAAATACTTAGTGTATTCATAAATACATAAACTCACATGTGCTGATGTTTGAAAACAGTTGGCACATTACATATATAACTCTCATTTCATTTCACACAAACCCTTAAAGATGCAGGAACCATGAGTTCTGGAAATAATTATCACTGGATCCATAGAGTTAATAGTGACTGATTCAAAGTCCAAGAAGGATCCAGAGTCCCATATGGTGGAGGTCTGGCGCTACAGGACACCGGAATACAGCTGTATTCTGCCCTTAATTTCTATTTTTAAAGTACCCCATTTTTATGATACAAAATATACACAAACAACTTTATTCAAACAGCTTGTTGTTAAAAACCTTAAGTGGATTCTCTATAGAATTGAATTTAAGTTTAAATTTTAATGAATTCACTTAGAAATAAAAAAATACTATTATTACTGTGTTCTTTATCTAAAATTCATTTGAATTAAAATGTGATTTAATGCCCGCAAATCATGTGTTTTTGAAAAAAACTTCAGCCATATCTGTCTTATTCATAAAAGACCTTAGACACTGAAATTTAAATGTGATATCTATAAAAAACACAATTCCAGACCTGAATTGAGATCTTCTGGAGCCAAAGCCCTAATTTAAAGGTCCAGAAAGATTCCTCTCTAAGTAATTTGACTTGCAGCTCGACCCTCCAGATGATTAGGTATTTTATATATTGCTGCAAATTTAAAATCCCTGGAGCCATGATGGACCTGTGAAAAGTGATTGACAAGAGGTGCATCTGGGACAGATAGACGAATTCTAGATTTATGTTCCTGGACTCAGGTTCTTAAAGATCTGGTGGTGCTCCCTACATAAATCTTGGGGCACTTGCAGACCAGGCAGTATATAACTCCCCTGGTTTGACATGTTGTAAATTGCTTTAATCTAACTCTGACCCCATTAGGACTCACAAAACCTTTAATCTGGAGTGATTGTGAGCAAACTGAGCACCTGATGCATTTAAAATGACCACTAGGGGTCTCCATCTCCTGCAAATGGTCACTCTGTTGGCCCAAAGATCTTGAAAGTTGAGCCTTCACTACAAAATCTTTTATACTAAGTATTTTCCTAAAGCCTGCCACTGGAACATTACCACAGCCCGAAATTTCAGCGACCAGATGCCAATGTCTCAACACCAATTTGTGAATGGATTCAGCCATGGGGGTGTAATCAACTGCCCAAGTTAACCTCCTTGTTTGATCTGCCGCTCTCGGACCTCTGTGAATCAAGAACTTCCTGCTCACAGAGTCAGCTCTTTCCAATGCTCGTTTTACCACAGCCTGAGGGTACCCCCTCTTCAGAAAATCATTTGTCATTTTGTTTCTTTCTTCTACATAGTCATAGTGATTGGTCGCATTATGCTTAATGCAGAGAAATTGCCCATAGGGCAAATTTCTTCTAAGATGTTGTGGGTGAAACAACTGAAATTTCAAATAAGAGATCCTATCCGTGCTTTTTCTAAAGGGTCTAACTGCTAAACACTCTTTTGTGTCTATATAAACCGACACATCCGGGAAATTAACCCCCATTGTACTTGCTGTGTATACTGTATACTCGCATGGATACCATTCAACCATTCCAGGAATGGTTCCATTCTAGGTGTCACAAGGACTGCAGATATATCGTCAATGAACCGGAAATAAAGAAATAGATTGTCAAAAAAAGGGTTTAATGCCAGGCTATATATCGACGCTTCTTCGAGCCTCGCCATGAACAGATTGGCCACGCTCGGGGCGAAAGTGGAGCCCATTGCGACCCCCCCCCCCATATTTGCCAGTAAAACACATCCTGGAACTTTAAAAAGATTTTTTCTAATAATATCAGTGAGTTCCATTAAAACTAAAGTGGGGGTCTTTTATGAATAAGACAGACATGACTGCAGTTTTTTTCGAAAACGCATGATTTGTGGGCATTAAATCACATTTTGATTCAAATGAATTTTAGATAAAGAATACAGTAATAATAGTATTTTTATTTCTAAGTGAATTCATTAAAATTTAAATTCAACTCTATAGAGAATTCACTTAAGGTTTTTAACAACAAGCTGTTTGAATAAAGTTGTTTGTGTATATTTTGTATCATAAAAATAGGGTACTTTAAAAATAGGAATTAAGGGCAGAATACAGCTGCAAGCAATTAACGCTATAAGATTGTGAGCATCAGAACGCTCTACCTGAGTGTTAGGTACACCAGTGGTCCGTGCTGAGCTCAAATTGAGCGATGTGCTAAAATTATTGGCAACATTAGGTAAGAATATCATGAACAGGATAAAATTCCACTTAACATTGTTAATGTACTGGAATGGATTTTGAAATTATGTTTATGATTTTAGTCCCTTGGAACAGATATTTTGGAGCGCGAATGCGCCCGAGGAAGCAATTCCAGGAAACGGGGTCTTTCCGGTGTCCTGTAGCACCAGACCTCCACCATACGGAACTCTGGATCCTTCTTGGACTTTGAATCAGTCACTGTTAACTCTATGGATCCAGTGATAATTATTTCCAGAACTCATGGTTCCTGCATCTTTAAGGGTTTGTGTGAAATGAAATGAGAGTTATATATGTAATGTGCCAACTGTTTTCAAACATCAGCACATGTGAGTTTATGTATTTATGAATACACTAAGTATTTTGTATAAGTGTGTGAGTGCATAAGTTATTTGCAGCATTCACGGCTGTGTACCCTTTTGGGATTGTGTTGGTTGCCCTCCAAAGCAGCCATTTTCTCCAGTGGAAATGATCTCTGTAGAGATCAATTGTAATTCTGGGAGATTTCCAGGCCCCACTTGCAGAGTGGCACCCCTCCCCAACAGATAAATCCCAATAGGTACACACATGGCCTGACCCAACACGGTCTGGTCTGGCTTGACAAGGTCTTATTTATGTCAAATCCAGCCGTCATTACAAATGAGTTCTACACTCCTGCTCTAGATGGAGAAATGAGAGAAGGTATAGACACCCTGAGGTGATGCTGTTGTTCAGACCATATGTAGAGGGCTTGACCAAACATGCTGTTTGTTGCCACTCACTTTCCTTGTACCTTTTTTGTCTGCTGACATTCCCTTCCAACAGGAATAGAAGAAAAAAAATAGACCTCTTCCATTGCATTGAAATTCAGTTTGGTGAGAACCAGTTTGATGAGAGCCAGGTTGGTGTAATGGGACTCTAATCTGAGAGAACCAGGTTTGATTCCCCAGTCCTCTGCATGAAGCTATGGTGTGACCTTGGGTCAGTCGCATTTTCACTGTTCTCTCAAGAGCAGTTGTCTCAAGAGCTCTTTCAGCTACACATACCTCACAAGCTGTCTGTTGTAGGGAGGGAAAGGGAAAGGAGGTTGTAAGATGCTCTGAGACACCATTTGAAGGGGTGGGTATAAAGCCAATATCTTCTTCTGTCTTCTCTTCTTCTTCTACTGTGCCAACATGACCATCAACTGCAGTGGCCAGTGTACACTTAGCTGCTGTGAGGCTGATAACTCCTTTCATTGAGCCTGGCACCTGCACCAATGCACTGCACAACTAAGAGACAGCTATTTGACTAGCATGAGGCTTCTTCAAGCTCACCACAGACCTCCACATAGAAGAGGGTGCTGTGTTTTTTGTGTTTCTCATTTTAGAATGGTTCTTTTCTACAACAAGTAATCAAGGATAGCAATTGTGGAGACTACTGGTCACAGACCCCATGACCTCATCCCCTAAAAGTACAAATCAGGTTATATCAAGGTTAGCACATGGCAGTTCAGTGTGTCTTGTCTTACCCTGCCACAGACTTGCACCCCCAACTCTGTTGGGCCACTCTCCACTATCATGTCTTCTGCTTCAAGGATCCATGGATCAGGTTGTATCACATCCCTCCCCCCTGCAATGTTCCTAAATGTCTCTATACGTTTCATCTCTATATTCCTAGTCCTTGTGTGTATGAATATTTGATTGTTTATGTGTGATTGTATTTTTATATATTTTCTAAGTAAACATTTTTATTTAAAAATATATTTAGTCTGGAGTCTCCTTCATGAAAACTGCACCTCCGTATCATAGGTAAACGATCCTACCTATGCTCTGCCAGGAATCTCCTATGCTAATTCCCATCAAAAGAGGAGATCCATGGTAATTCCCCTAACAAATCCTCTTAAAAGCACATGGTTTTGTACTGCATGCTTGCTGCTAACACTGCTAGCAACTTCACCAGTAGCTGTAAGGTAACTTGTGTGGAGTTGAGGCATAACTGCAAGTTGATAATCTCCAAATAGGTTAATCTCTTTTTAGTGGGTAGGGTTGCCTCTGTCCTTAGATTCTTGAGGAGGGCACTCTATCATTTGGGGAAAAACTTTATGGTCAAATGATAATGTCCACGGTATAACTTACCTGGTGTGATGATGTCACATCTGGGTGTCATCATCATGCTGGGCACATTGGGTGCAACAGAGCTCTTTGAGGGTGGGGCTCCCCCTGCAGGCCAGCTCCATGCTGGCAGATTTGAGGCCCTGAAAGCAAGGGAAACCCCACCCCTCTCAGGGAAATGGGAACCCTATCCGTGTGTAAGTGAACCACATGTGGGTAACCTGTTACTAACCACAGATTACTTTTGCAGATTAGAACTGAATATACTCATGGATATGCCAGCAGGAATTGTGAGGTTTAGCTTGAATTGCACATACATGGAGCATGCTAAGGTGTATTCAACTAGTTACAGATTTAACTTTAAAAGTACATTTAACTTTATTTTATCATTATTATTAAACCTAGCAAGTCACTAAACCGTTCTTGTTAATTCAAATAGTACCATAAGCCTGAAGACCATTTCTCCTCATTGCACAGATATAGCTGTGCAGTTTATTTATTTTCATTTTCACTTAAAACACAGCCTTGGAAGTACAGCTCCAGTATTGGTTTAGTAAATCTTAGGACAGCTGTAAAAAGAAAGGATGTGGGGGGGGGAACCTACTTTGAATTTCAATCAGACTACCTCCAGTACAGACATAACACTAACAAAGATGCTTAACCAGCACTCTATAAAGATGTTAAGAAAATATTTGCAGTGATTCACACACACCTATAGACAAAAACAGTTCTTGTTGCTGTTGAAGCAACAACACAGCACAGCCTTAATTAAAGCATCATCTGACCTGTTTTTTTTATGCTACAGTTGCAGAATCCTGTTAAGAGAAAAAAAGGATTAATTACAGATGGGCTGTATGTCATGATAATTAACAATTGCCGCTTCTCCTATTTGTCACATTCTGGGACTTCCCCCCTGCTTTACTAGGTACAAGGAATGAGAATTTTTATCACATTCCTTGCTTACAATCCCTGATGGAATTGTCACCCATAAATTTGCACGGCATACACAAAATATTGCACCATCAGCATTTTTGTACAACATACCTCAGAGTGATTCTCATAAGGGAATGTGCTGTAGATGGGCCTATGTGAAGTTGTAAACACAATGATTGGGCTATGTAGAGATGAATTATTTGGAAGAGGAGAATTAATACATGGCACAATATGTACTATTATTGCCTGTGTTGCAGAACTGCAGTATAAATAGTGGTTAATAGAATTAAATTAAGGCAAAACATTGCCTCCTTTATTTAACCATTGGTAGAATAGCAGCTTAGATTTTTCTCCTGTTCCAAATGAAGCGGTACAAGAACAAACAGTGGATCATCTAATATTTGTGTTTATATAACAGCACTAAAAACAGTCACAGAAGTCATTCTCAAACACTGGGAAGAAAAGATTAAGCACTTTCCCCATTAATTCCTGGGGCTAGCGCAGGCATTTCATTAATCACTGCAAATGGTTTCACTGGGGCAAATTTTCTATCTCCACCTTCTCCTCCTCCCCCTCCTCCTTCACCACCACTCCTCCTCCTCTTCTGTATCAAAGTACATCTCCCATTTAGTTTTGCCAGCACAGTGAAAGGCCCCACACCAACAGTGGCTTGCCAGGAGTTCAGCAGAAAGAAGTCATTAAATCTGCTGGGACTGAGTAGCAACCTAGACTGAGTGTCTCCATGTCCTCATTGGTGGACAGTGTAGAGAAATATCGGGATCAGCACTGTACTGGTCTGCATTGTCTGAATGGTCAAGTAACTAGGTAAGGCATATCAATTGTTAGTCCTCACACCTGTGCCTACGGCGATCAGCAGCTGGGCAATTACATGGTGCTCAGCTCACCTAGATGCCTCTCTGCCTTAGGACTTGCTTCTCACTAAGTCATTGCTGTGGCCTATTCTTGCATTTTGTACTGCTTTGGGAGCTACCATCACTGGACATTCTTGGCAGCAGCTTGAAAGGGCATGGAGAGCCACAACAGAGTGGAGTGACCCATGCTCTTTAACTTGTTCATAAATGATTTGGAGTTGGGAGTAAGCAGTGAAGTGGCCAAGTTTGCAGATGACACTAAATTGTTCAGGGTGTTGAGAACCAGAGAGGATTGTGAGGCACTCCAAAGAGATCTGTTGAGGCTGGGTGAGTGGGCGTCAATGTGGCAGATCAGGTTCAATGTAGCCAAGTGCAAAGTAATGCACATTAGGGCCAAAAATCCCAGCTACAAATACAAGTTGATGGGGTGTGAACTGGCAGAGACTGACCAAGAGAGAGATCTTGGGGTGGTGGTAGATAACTCACTGAAAATGTCAAGACAGTGTACGATTGCAATAAAAAAGGCTGGGAATTATTAGGAAGGAAATTGAAAACAAATCAGCCAGTATCATAATGCCCCTGTATAAATCGATGGTGTGGTCTCATTTGAAATACTGTGTACAATTCTGGTCACCGCACCTCAAAAAGGATATTATAGCATTGGAAAAAGTCCAGAAAAGGGCAACTAGAGTGATTAAAGGGTTGGAACACTTTCCCTAAGAAGAAAGGTTGAAACGCTTGGGGCTCTTTAGCTTGGAGAAATGTCGACAGCGGGGTGACATGATAGAGGTTTACAAGATTATGCATGGGATGGAGAAAGTAGAGAAAGAAGTACTTTTCTCCCTTTCTCACAATACAAGAACTCGTGGGCATTCGATGAAATTGCTGAGCAGTCGGGTTAATACAGATAAAAAGAAGTACTTCTTCACCCAAAAGGGTGATTAACATGTGGAATTCACTGCCACAGGAGGTGGTGGCGGCTACAAGCATAGCCAGCTTCAAGAGAGGGTTAGATAAAAATATGGAGCAGAGGTCCATCAGTGGCTATTAGCCACAGTGTGTGTGTGTGTGTATATATGTATGTATGTATGTATGTATGTATGTGTATATATATATATATATATATATATATATATATATATATATATATATATACATACATACATACCGTATTTTTCGCACCATAAGACGCACTCCCCCCCCCAAATGGGGGGAATAGTGTGTGCGTCTTATGGAGTGAAGGTACCTACCTTCCTAGGAGGGGGGGCAATCCGCTGCCTCCACCTCTGATCCTGGCACTTCCCCCGCGCCTGCCTGCCTGGCTCCAGCTCCGATGTTTACAGCAAGCGCCGGGATCGCTCCCTCTGCCCTCCGATCCCGGCGCTTGCTGTAAGCATCAGAGCTGAAGCCAGGCAGACAGGCACGGAGGAAGCACCCGCCCCCTCCGCAAACCCAGAGCTTTGTGAGGGCCGGCTGTGGAGAGGGCAGCGTGCTTCCTCCGTGCCTGTCTGCCTGGCTTCAGCTCTGATGCTTACAGCAAGCTCCGGGATCGGAGGGCAGAGGGAGAAGAGAAGAGAGAGAGAAAGATAAAGCTCCACAACAATACTCTATTCTGTTTGCTATGTGGCTTTCCCTATGGAAATGGAGACTTGAAGAAGCTCCATACTGGGAACTTCAGAATTATTTTGCTTCCCTCAGAGAATATATATTAAAAAAGGGGGGGGGGGATCATTCGAGTTCAACATTTCAAGTAGAGATAGTAGGGAAGGTGGAAGAGGGGGTTGTTTATCCTAATAATTGACCAAAGAAAGAAGTGACAGCCTGGTTGGTTTCTTACCATCCAAACATCCCTGCAAGCAAAAAGGCAAGAACCGTTGGGAGGGGTGGGGAGGATGAGAAGCCGAAAGACGCTTTTTTAAAAAACATGCTTCAAGAGACAAAAAGGGAGGGAAGTGGCATTTCTTCCTCTTACTACTGAAGCCTAAAACAGAGAGAGATGCCTAAGGAGGTTCCTGCCTTGATGAGGGTGGGGGAATGTATTTAAGGCTGGGAGTGGCAGAGGGGTGAAAGTTCCAAGTCCTCTGCCAGCTTTAAGACAAAACAAAACTTCCGACTCTCTTGCCTTTTTCCCCTCACACACAGCCAGCCCTGAATCTGGCTGCTCCTTTCACCACCACTTCCTGCACTGGGGGAAAGAAGCCACTGCCGATCTTTATCCCCCTCTCTTTTCCCTAGACAGAAAGAGGCAGTTCTAAAACAAAAAATATCACTCTAGCGGTGTGACCTCCTCAGCACCACCTCCACCTGCCTTGCTCCCTGCTCCAATAACCCACCCTCCAGGAGACCCATCTGCCCCCCGAAGGTAGCAGCGAAGCCCTTCCTCCTCCTTCTCCCCCCTCCCCTGCCTGCCGTGCTCGGCTGGCTCCCACCCGGCATGGACTGCTGCTGGGGGCGAGGGGAGTGCCACACCCAGCCTACTCTTGCTCCTGCCCCTCGCCTCCTAGACAACAGGAGCCTCCACCGGCACAAGTTAGTAACAATGATGGGGGGGGTCACCCTCCTCTTCTTGTGGGGCTGAAGGGAGCAAAAGAAGAGCCCATTCTGTCCATTGAACTAGACCCTGGCCCAGCCCAAACAGCCAACCAACTCTCCTTTCTCCACTGCCACTCCTGCAAGCAGATATCTCTCCCCCCGCTCCCCATTCATGGCAGTGCTTACCGGGAAGGGGCATTAAGGGGTGGGGGCTCCCTACAGGCCGAGGCGGGCAGAGAGGGGACAGAGGACTGGTCAATTCCTGACCCGGCGCAGTCATGGTCAGTGGCAACAGCGACAGCAGCAGCGCACGTGCTCTCACAGTCGCTGCAGTGCTGCTGTTTGCATGGGCAAAGAAAAGGACGACTGGCGTGGGGGCAGCGCATGCGAGCACAGGGCAGCGGGCCAGCCAGCAACTTCAATCCTTGTGAGCAGTCATGTAGAATTGCCCCCAAGTCAAAGACAGAGAGGGGGAAAGAATCAGGAGGCAATACAACAGGGAAGACGGCTCAGCTGGGCTGCAGTCTGCCTAAGCGTGGAGGTTTGTCTGGTGGGGAAATGTGTGTCACGTGCCTTGCTGCCGCCGCCACCGCCCTCCCTCTTTGGCTCCTGGAGCAAGCTAACCCCTCTGCTCTCCCCCTCGATTTGGCCCTGGTCCCAAACCTTAAAAATTTACCTTTTTGTCAGCAGACAAAATGCTCCATTTTTCATTCTGTCCTTTCCTGTTTCTGCTATGTTTCTCTTTCCCAACAAGTCTCTCTTGGTTTTCCAGTCCTGCTAGTCTTGCTCTCATTTCTATATATGCTCAACTGTCTGTACCATTCTGACCAATGGTTCAGATGGCCTTTAGCCAAAAGGCAATAGGGGCAATTGCTCTGAGTCGCATGCTTGGGGGGAAGAGACTTCCTATAACTCTGCCCCCTTAATGGAGGGTGGCAAAAGAGAACAGCAGTCTTTTCCCATGGATTGTACCTGCCTATTGGGGGCTTGGGTAGCAGGCTTTCAGAGACATTGGTGGTTCCTATCCAACGTACATGAGTACAGTCCACTCCTGGACCTGACAGGGTGGAGGCAGCAGGGGCTTTCAGTGATTCTGGGGGCCCATCGTAGCCTTTTATTCAAGGTCCTAGAATCACTAAGATCCCTCCTGGGTTCTGTCTCCACCTTTGGTTTGATAGCTTTGCGTGGTCTTGCAGAGAAGACACAGAACTTCTCCCTATTGCAATGTCTAGCAGGGATGGTAGTATTCCTCTGGTGAATATGTGCTCCAGACCTTATTAGTGGATGAAGGTTCCAAATGGCATCATGAGGCTTTGACACAGATTCTTGAAGGTATCCTGAGTCTAGTGACAGTTGTAATAAGATCATCAACAGAAAAAGGAGATTTGTTCCTATTTAATGTGAATTCTTTGAGAAAGTAAACAAGCATGTAGATTATGGCAACCTGGGAGACATTTTATACTCGGACTCTCAAAAGGCTTTTGACAAGGTGCCTCACTAAAGACTCCCATGTGCTTAGCAATCATGGGATCAGAGCATGGATCCTCTTATGAATTAAAAACTAGTTAAATCAGGAAAAAATAGTAGGGGAAAATGGAAAATTATTGCAAGGAAGGGAAGTAAGCAGTAGGGTACTATTTAATTTGTTCATAACAACTAAAAATCTGGTTCAACAGTGTAGTGGGCAAGTTTAGAGATGACACAACATTATTCAGGATGGTGAAAACCAAAGCTGACTGTGAAGAGTTCCCAGAGGATATCTGCAAATTGTGAGTGGGCAATGATGTGGAAGATGATGTTCAGTGTAGGTAAGCGTAAGGTGATATACACTGGAGAAAAAAAAACCCTCCTGATTTCAAGTATATGCTATATGGGTCTGAACTTGCTGAGATTGAGGGAAAGAGTTCTTGGGATTGTAGTGAATGAAGCAGAATTAGCAAGCCAGTGTGCTGCAGCTGTAAAATAGGCAAATTCTATGTTGGGGATCATCAGGAAAGAGACCGAATATAAAATGGTCAATGTTATAATAATGCTGCATAAAATGATATAGCTATCTCATTGCAATACTGTGGGCAATTCTGGTCACTGTATCTCAAAAAGTTCATTGCAGAACTGGAAAAAATACAGGGGAGGGCAACCAAGATGATTAGGGGATCAGAGCACCTTCCTTCTGAGGGAAGACTCATAGAAAGAAAAGAGATGACTAAGCATGGGCATGATAGAAGTTTATAGAATTGCTAGCAATAATGTCCATTGCAGAGAGAAATACAACGGGCACTGGAAATTTGCTGTGGTTGAGTGGCATGGTCTTGGAGGGGGGGCTGGGGAGGGAAGGGAAAGATAAAGGTAGGCAAAGTATGTCAAGTAGGCAGCTGTAACCATCAACCTACCTTTATCTCCCCTCTGACTTCGACTTTTCATCTCCTCACACTTCCCTGCAGCCTCCACCTAGGAAAAGGACTGTAATTCTCTGCAGTAGGGACCAAAGCAGCTTACATCATTTTCCTCTCCACCTTTTGATCTGCAGAACAACCCTGTGAGGTAGATTAGGCTGAAAGTATATGGGTGGTTCAAAATCACCCAGTCAGCTTCCACAGTAGGAATCTGGGTCTGGCAAACTCTGCTCTGGAGCATGGACTGTCACATCACATTGGCTGTCATACGGGGGGCTGCTGTCATAGGGGGGCAAGTGGTCAGGCCTAGTTAAGTCATGCCAGCCAGATGGCATGAAGTCACCCCAAGGATGCTGCCAGACTTAGGGTAGGTCCAGCTGGAGGCTGAAGATCTCCTGGCATAAAAACTGAACTCCAGGCAACAGCTCTCTTCCCATCCTGAAGAAAATAACTGCTTTGTAGGGTGTGCCCCTAGCTGGGGCTTCTCCCCTCCCTAAAGCTTCTGTAGTCTCCACCACAAAATCTCTAGGAATTTTCCAACCTGGAGCTGGCAATCATAGTCAAAGAATAGTCAGGAGTGGCCACAATGAGGTCTCCCTCAAATGCTAAAATAGGCCTTGGAAGGGACTCCCTCCCCACCTTTTATTGACAATCAAGTTGGTTGGCTAGGAACAGGCACTGAGGAGAAAGTGAAGGCAGCTCCCCCCCTCAAATATTAGAACTCAGGGGCATTCAATAAAGTTAATGGGCAGTAAAATCAGGACTGGCAAAAAGAACAGGGCTGGCCTAGACTATCCAGCACTCTAGGCAAGGCTAATTTCTGGCATCCCCCCCCCCCCCCCCAAAGTCAGTGACTCCCTATCAGCTGAAATGCCCACCCCTTGCCAAAAATATACAACACCCACATTTCTCTTTTCCAGGACTTAAAAGAGTAACCTGATTTACTCATGAGTAAAGTTTCCCCAGGAGCCGGCTGCAAGGCTTTTTCCCTCCCATTGCAAATCTGAAGCCCTCCCTGTTCTCTTTGACCATTCAACAGCAGAGCCTCCCCCCTCCCCTGGAAAAGACCTTTTCCTCTTTTCTGTGGCTCTTGCTGGGCCTCTCTAGGATGCAACTGACTCATGTTAACCCTTTCAGTGCTTCAGGGGAATAAGAAAAGTTTCATCCTCTGTTCTCCACCAGGCACTCACACCCTGACTCCTGCTTGCTTGTTTGAGCGGACTGCAAAAGAAATTCCACAAGCTTCAGCTTGCTGGGCAATTTCTGGTTTGGGATTGGAGGGAGATGCAGGGCTTGCCTTGCTGGGTTGGGAACTGGAGGGATGAAGGTGGCTGGCTAGCTTTGCCCAAGGAACAAGAGAGGCAAGCGACAACTGCTGAGGACACAGAGAGGGACTTCAGAGGCGAGGCATGGACGTAATGAATGACTAATATATGGAATTCATGGCCAGGTGATATAGTGATGACCACAAACATGCATGGGTTTAAAAGGGATTTGACAGTTTTGTGGAGAATACATTTATTGGTGGCTACTAGCCATGGTGATTAAGGGGAACCTCTACTTTTAGCCCCACAAATGTGTCAGAATTCAGAGTCCCATAAACCCAAACTGCCTTTCAGGCAATTACAACTACATCTGTCACCAGACTCAGGACACCTTTAAGGATCTGTGTCAAAGCCTCATGATGCCATTTGGAACCTTTATCCACTAGTAAGGTCTGGAGCACACATTTGCCTTTCAGGCAATTTTTATTTAGCTCCAGTTATTACACCTTGCATTCTTTAATGCTTGTGGGAGCAACCCTCTTTCCCAACTAGACAGAGAAAAAGGGTAGCAAACATAGAGCTGAGTGGATGAAGGCTCCCCAGTGCTCTATACCAGCTGGCTCCTTTGATCTTTCATTAAGTGGCAATCCTGCCTGAGCCAGGGGGCAATCATCTCCTGGCAGCCCAAACACCTCTCCTGTTCCCCCTGAGATATTTTGATGGGACAACATAACCAGGTCTCCCAATCCAATTAATTCCTTGCACCATGCTAGATTGTGTTACCAAAACAACCAGCAGAGCCTCACTCGCCCGCTCATTTGTGGGTGTGTGGAGATGTGGGCAACACTTAGTGGACTGGTTTTCAGCCTGGGGACTCTGCTTGTGGGGTTCAGGTATCTTGTACTCTATGCAAGGGGTGGAACTAATGTCATGGGAGAATAGGGCTGCCAACCTCCAGGTGGTAGTTGCAGATCTCCTGAGATTGCAACTGATCTCTAGGCAACAGAGATCAGTTCACCAGGAGAAAATGGCTGCTTTGGAAGGTGGACTCTATGGCTGCATTCAGATCAGCAGCTTGGGGCAGCAGCTTCCTGGCAAAAAAGAAAAAAGCTGGCATAGTTTGAGGTTCCCTGGGGTGCCTAAAGGCTCCAGAGACATGGTGATATCAGTTCTGGGGCTCAAAAGAACTGAACCATATCCCCAGTAAGTCTCCTGCTTGTTGCCATGGCAAGCTTGGCTAACTTTGTCCTAAGTTGTTAGCATGAGTTGCTCACAAATGGCTCTGCCAACTTGACAGAACTCATATCTGCCCATTTTATTGGATGAGTGGCTATATTCTATGCAGATTTATGCTCATACATGCCTCTGGAAATCTTCCTAACCCAATTCAAAGTTGATTCAAATGTAAATAAGCAGGCACTTTGATATCCTGCCAGTCTATCACAAGGCATAACTAGCTTTCTCTGTGATATAACTTTACACTACATTGGACAGTTTAATATGCCTTTTTTGAGTTG
The DNA here is from genome assembly GCF_032191835.1 of Heteronotia binoei. Taxonomy (NCBI): domain Eukaryota; kingdom Metazoa; phylum Chordata; class Lepidosauria; order Squamata; family Gekkonidae; genus Heteronotia; species Heteronotia binoei. The sequence continues at coordinate 62,712,946 of NC_083243.1, forward strand.
ACTAGAAAAGAGAGTTCTCAACCTATCTGGTGGCTAAATTTCAACATGGGTGTTTAAATAAACCCCAGACATCTTTATATATTCTACTAAAGCAGGTTCCATTCTGCAAGCACAGACAGGGAATTAGACCTGTCTGGCATAGCTGCCCCTCTCCTCCCCCAATTGCTGAGTTGTGTAGGAAAGTGTTCCCAGAAAGACCAGGCATCTCATTTCATGCTGCATTCTATCAAGATCTGTAGCCAGTTTTTAAAAAAAAAATAATTGGGGGGACTTTTAAATAAGTTGGTGGGCACCAAGGGAGAGGGCATCTGAAAAGGCTGCAAATCCAGCTGCTCCATTCTATCAGTTTCCTGTTTAAGCTCCTTGCCCATCTCCAGGGATGGGAGAGACTCAGGGGGTAATTGGGCATCACCAGCAATTCAGGTGCAGAAGACTGCCTGGCTTGGACAGACAACCCCCCTGGGCTTTCCCACCCTCCCAAGCTCAAGTTCTGTTTGGGCACCTTGATCTCTTTTCTCAGCATCACTTCCCCCCATCCATGTGTCCCTGCAAACAGATGTTTCCTGCCTGAAGAAAAGAGCTCCAGCTGGCTCCCAACAGCACCAGGAAGCTGCCATTGCTGCACAACCCAGAGCCCAGCTGCCAAGTCCTGAGCTGTTGTGGTGGGCTCCAGAAAAAAAGGCTCCAGCCAGGCAGCAGGTGGTGAGGAGGAGCACAGAAGGGGTTCCATCACCATTGGGCTCTCCTGTCCTGTCTGCAACCCCTGCCTGGCTCCCTGGTGACTGAGCCAGAGCCCTGTTGGCAGCAGTGCACCAGAGGAAGGGCAGGGAGCATGGTCATGGTGATCTCTTGAACAGGAATGGAGTCAGGGGCATTTCCAAGGCAGTGGCAGGCTCCAGGCAGCTCCAGGCAGGTTTGGTGATGGTAGTGGCAGCCATGGGTGTGTGCGACTCACATGCTGCGAGCCTCGGTTGGGGTGGTAGAGGGCTCAGTGAGGGTGGGAGACTGTGGCCATCGGCCATGTGACTGCATAGGCAAGTGTGAGGGGTGCCAGGGTGGGGGTGGAGAGGGTGGCTGAACACCTGGCTCAGGGTGGAAAAACTAAGAGAGTGGTGGCTGCCAGCAGTGTGAGGCAAGGTAGTGGCAAAAAAAGTCAGCGGCAAGTTGGGGGTCAGGTATGGTTTGGAAGTCGGGGGGGGGCTTACACATAAGTTAGGGGGCAGGGCCCTGGGAGGCCCCTCTGTGGCTGCAGACCTGATTCTGTCATTCAGGCATAAGATTTCCTCATTTTCAAAAAGTTTTATTAGTTTCAGAAAAAAAGACAGGGATAGGGGATTGGAAAATAGAAAACACTACATTCCGGTATTATTTTTCATAAGAATACTTTCAAAGATCGTAATTCTACAATAATTTCTTAATATAAATTGTCCCCTACTATTTTTGTCTCAACTACACCAAATCCATTTCACATTTTATAGTATACTTTTGTTAAAATTATCCAGTAATTTTGACAGTTCCAACAGGGACAGGTTTTGTAAGATAGAATACAGGGAAAAAAGAAAAAATAAGTTCACATCAGAGAATCTTAAGAGTCTTGGTTATCTAACCAGGCATAAAATTTAATCCAATATTTTCTTGCTTCTTCTTTAGATGTCCCAGTCAACAACTGGGATAAGAAATCCAATTCTGCTATTTCCAAAACTTTTCCCACTAAATCCATTTTCGTGGGAATTTCCTGAGACTTCCATCTTTGCGCCAAAAGGATCCTAGCTGCTGTATTAAAGTGCGCCAACAAGTGTCTCATCTCTTTGGAATAGTCCTCAGGGAATATGTTCAATAAAAATAGTTCCGGTTTAAAATAAATCTGTGTCTTGGTGATCTTCTGTAGCATTTCATGAACCATTTTCCAATAGTCTTTCACAGTCTCACATGTCAACCACATATGAAAAAAGGAACCAATCTGTTTGGTACATTTCCAACACTTGTTGGACATATTAGTATAAATCTTACACAATTTCTGTGGTGTCAGATACCATCTATAAAACATCTTATATAGATTTTCTTTAAAGGTTACTGACCTAGTTAATTTGACATTAAATTTCCACAGTCTCTCCCAATCTAATGCAATATTATATCCAAAGTTTTTTGCCCATTGAACCATACAGTCCTTTACAACTTCATCTTGTGTCTTCATTTGAAGTAGATATGCATATAATTTAGAGGTTAACTTTTCCTGTGGACCCAACAAAATTTTATCAAATACATACTGTTCTGTGTTAAAACCTATCATCTTGTCTTTGGCATATCTCGATTCAACTTGCATTCTCAACCACCAGTTCATTTCGATATCCATGCCTTCCAATTCTTCTTTGGTTTTCAATTGATTGTCTTTTCCCAACAGGTCATCATACTTATAGTTCTGATCAGGCATAAGATTTCCAGACACCCTCCCACAGTGGAGGCAGTGTTGCTGAGTAGCCACAGTTTCCAGGAAACCCAGCATACTTAACTTTGGTCTCTAATGGACTGTGCACAAACTGGCACTCATGCCAGACCAGCTTTTGGGCATATGACCCTCATGGATGGTCATAAATGCTAAGCTGGACTGGGCTCCGTCCATCCCTACTTGAACTACTATACTTGGGATAGCATCTGCTCACAGAGCCACAAAGACTTCAGACCATGCTTCATTCCTCAGCTGCCCAGCCATCCTGTTGCAGATGACTGCAGCCCTGTCTTCATGGAGACAAGACCAGCAGCAGACCTAAGGGAAGCCATGTTCCTGGAAATTTTAAAAGGACACAATATTTTCATGTAGCAGCCATGAGGAAGCTGCGTTTGCACTACATACTGCATTCCAGAGTCGTTGCATAAGCCTTAGTTATGCAGCTGTTGGCTACCCAGTCAAAGACAAAATAATTGCTAGAGTGGTCACCGATGGACAAAGAAGTCTTCCTGCCACCCATTCAAAAATCACCACTGTCAATTAAACATTGTTGGACTAATCCCATCATCTTAACGTTATCATCAGCCAGATCCTGCTACCCATCTCCACCCCTCCTGATCCCTTTTGTCTCCCATTCTTCCCCAAGAGGTGTTACTAAAGAAACCCATCAGACCCTAAATTGTCCATTCCAGTTTTCTTTATTTAGTGGATGTTTCCACTCAGAGAAACATTAATTGCTCTCTGAGTTTTATTGTTAAATTTCTGAGTTTTATTATTAAATTTCCTGGGAACCATTAATCAGCCAGGCAATCCATTCAATGTCTCTATTTTTCTAGCCTACGTTCCTAGTTCTGTAATGTGTGATTTCTCATGTAGGCTTGTGTTTTCTTAAATATAACAACTTTCTTTAGATTTAAAACTCTCTTTATTTACTTATAAGGGCTCCTGGGAAATACTGACTCTGGTATACATAGGTTATTGACCCTGTGCTATTTATGACATCTTGCCTAATTAACTAAAATTCCCCACATTTACTTGAAAAGGGCATTTTGGTTAACAGGGGGGTTCCCCTCTGATCAGCTGGCTGGTGGTGGGACTTACCTGGAGAAAGAGAAAGACCAAGCTTCTGGCTGGTGTCACACAAGAAGGGACATCATTACACCAGCAACATCCAGGTGATGCTATCATATTTGGGCAAAAACTCTAGAAGCCAGTTTTACCATAGAGTTTTTGCTCAAATACCAGAGCATCACCTGGATGTCACTGGTGTGATGATGTCACTTCTTGTGTGACACCAACCAGAGGCCTGAGCCTTTCTCTTTCTCCAGGTAAGTTCCTCTCATCCCCTGCCAGTTTCCAGGAGGGACCTGGGAATCCTATTCAGCCATTGTCTATATAACAGCACTGTCTGTCTGCTTCATGCTGTAAGCAAAAAAGATGTAATAAGAGTAATAAGGTTTATGTGTTTTAGTAAAGATTGGCAGCTCAGTGGGCATGGGGAAAGTCACATGGATTTTAAACCAATGAGCAGTGAAGGTTCTTGCCTTGAACACACCACTCAGCCCCAGCTCTTCTTTGTGTCTGGATTCTTCATCTTCAAAGCTGTTGTTTTAGGTATCCAACAGAAATAATACATACATATTTTATTTATCATGTTTATATTCCACTCTCCATCCATATGGCAATATATCTGGAATTGTCTCATTTATAATCATACCCTGTGAAGTAGGTTTGGCTGGGAGGCAGTATCTAGTCTAAGGTAATCCAGCAAGTTTTATGACTGAGCAGTGAATGGAACCCTGGTCCAAAGCCAGCAATGCCTCAAATGGAATCACAGGAAGTTTGGAGGTGGTGGAAAGTGCCATCAAGTTGCAGCTGACTTATGGTAACCCTGTATGATTTTCTAGGCAAGAGTTGATCAGATGTGGTTTACCATTGCCTGCTCTAGCAACACTGGACTTCTTGGTGGCCTCTTATCCAAGTGCTAACTACTGCCAACCCTGTTTAGCTTCTGATGAAAACTGGGCTACCCTGGGAGCTGACTTAGAGAAAATCTTATTTAAAACTGCTTGAAATCCATTTGGTGCAAACAAATTAGTTCCGATTCTTCATTGTGTATAGATTACTGAACAGGAGCACAAGCCCTGCAATACATTCATTCAAGCATCATGGAATGACTTACAAAGAGCAAAGCTGCAGACACACAACCTATCCAGTTAGTTGTGGTGGCTTGTGCTGATGAAAGCAGTGAGTGGAAAAGGATGAGCAAGGTTATACTTTTCATTTCTTCTTTGCATGCAAAAGGCTGTGGGTTCGCCCTATGCTTTCTTTACAGGACTTCTTCCAGAGGGGCCCAAGTGAGAAGGGAAACTGCAGAGGTTGTGCACAATATCTTAAGAGTGCTGCAGGCAATGACAGCTGTTTTTGTGGCTCCTGAGTTTAAAGGGGGAAAGATTTCTCTATTTCTTTGTGCTATAGCTGCTAGTAGGCAGAAAGGGCGAGAGGGGGGTGAAAACCTCACATGCCTGATGTTTCACAATGATGTTTCACAGATGCCAGTGCTATTCCATGCCCAGAAGAAGAGCAAGAGAGATCTTTTGCATTTGATCCAAATGTCTGAGTTTCTCTATCATATGCACAAATTAAACTGACATGAGAAAGTCGTGTCATAAAACACTTTCATTATTCTGACAGGCTTCATTCAGTTTGCAGGAATCTGAGCGGCCATTGGTGTCAAGCAAATTTGAAGCTGACTTGGTTTCATCTCTTTTGGCACTCTGACTGCATATTAATTAATGATGTGACCTCTGAGCACACACTGAGACTTTCAGCATATGCTAACAAGCAGCCTTAAACTGTCTCCTCATCAACACTAGTTCAGTTTTCAACTTCCGTAACCTTTTCAAGCATTTTTGAATGACACCTTCAAATATTCCTTTTCCTTCACCCACTGAACTTTGTTTTCATTGGAACTTGCAATGAAAGAAAGAATGAATAATTAGCAGGCTTTGTCATTGTTGATGACTTCTTAGAGCATTTGTTGATGACTTCTTGGAGCTTCAGGCATCTGAGAAACAGTTCTGGGATCAGCTTTACCCCATCTGGGTTGGCAACAAGAGTATTGCAGAACATTTGTAAAAATCTAAATACATGTACAATATTTATGAAGGATACAGTTGATATATCTTTGAATTCACTGGTGAATTTTGCACATATTGGAATGGATTAAGACCATGATTTAATGGGATGACAAAGAGGAACTCCCAAAACAGAAGTCACAAAATTGCACAATTTTGTTTTTGCAGTTTTTCTGTGCTCTACCTATAGACTTAATGGATAGTGGGCAATACTCAATTCAGCTATCAAGGAAAGGTACTCTGAAAGCAAAGACAGGTATTTTTATGAAGGGATTCTGCATATAAAATTGCTTAATCAACATGGCTGCTATTGATTCTTTTCCTGCTACATAGTCTAAAATTACTCTCCTACTTCATTAATACAAGGGGCATCATACTTTTATTTTGTTGCCTTCTTACAAGAAATCTGTGTATTCTGGTTAGGGCTAAAGAGACATCTAATTAACTATTTGTCTTTATGTACTAAAGGTACTTCATTTATTTTTCTCTCTAAGACATTGTTGCATTCCACAACCAGTGGCATGGAATACTGCATAATGCAATTAAGTCTGCAATATTTCCTATGTTTTAAGACTCTATGTTTTAAGACAGTTGCAGACTGGGACTTTTCTGACAAGCACAGGACCCCCTTCTCTCTCTTCCATAAACTTTTTGTTTGGTTTTGTAATTCTATCTGATAGTCGATTTAGCCTAGTATTGTCCATACTGACCAGCAGTGACTCAGTCAAAGAACTGAACCTTTCCAGCCATTGTCTGTAGTCCTGGAAATGTCAGGGATTCAACCAGGAACATTTGGCAACAAAGCCTATGCTTTATCAGTGAATCACATCCCATCCCAATACCTTAGCCTAATGTACCTTCCTGTTACAGCAACTGTAAGGGAGAAAATAGTTATGGTCCCAAAGGCCATGTGTGTATATTAAGCAATACTTGCATAGAGACCTTTTGTTGTGTGGATTTTGAAGTTCTCTTTTGCAGAACTCACCTTTCTGGCAACCAAGCAAATACTTAATTGTTGATACTATTTTAATCCCCTTTCTCCTTCAAATGATTGCCCAATTAACTGCTTCAATATGTTTATGAAATGCCTAACCTGAGAACAGCAACAGGCGCAACATTTGGTGGAGATATTTTGATATGAGCAGTAGCTGGTAGTGGTAATACAACAATAATTGCTGGCTCATTTACGGACTATTTAGCTCGTGCAGTGAGCCAGATGAGAACAGCTAATGAGCACAGCTTCTTGCTGTAATTAGTAGAACAATCCTGGCTCACAGATGATTTACAGTTTGCAAAAAAAAAAAAAAATCTGCACAGTGACTGCTGCGCTTCTATGTTCCAGAAAGTTGCACCCATTCAATGTCATGTCATTCTTTCTGCTCTGTTCTAGTGTTAACATTAAACAGGTTTTGCCTAAAACACAGGTTTGCCAACAACACAATGACCAAGAGAGTCTTTCTCTAGGGAAAGCAAATTTGAAGTGGAAGGGTGAACTGTTAAAACCAGTGATTATCAAATTAATTACCCCCCATAGCATTTGGGAGGGTGCTATGTGGTAGACAATATCTTAGTAGGAAGAGAAGCACTGAGACAGGGTACGACAATGAGATTGGGGCGGGGGAGGACCCATGAGCAGCTCATCTGTTGCCTGTTTATCCATCCCAATCCATCCTCTTGGAGAATGACAGTTGGAAACCCAAGAAATCCTAGGACTTCTATAGAAAAAGTTTTAAGGCTCAGTAGTAGAGCTACCTTAGGCAGAACCAGGGCTTTTTTTGTAACAGGAGATCCTTTGCATATTAGGCTACATCTCCCTGATGTAGCCAATCCTCCAAGACTTTACAGTAAGCCCTGTACTAAGAGCCCTGTGAGCTCTTGGAGGATTGGCTACATCAGAGGGGAGTAGCCTAATATGCAAAGGAGTTCCTGCTACAAAAAAGCCCTGGGTAGAACACATGCTTTCTGTGCAGCAGGCTGCAAGTTCAGTCCTTGCCATCTATGTTGGGAAAGGCCTTTCTTTGCCTGAGATCCTGGAAAGTCACTGCCAGTAATGGAAAGCAATGTTGACCTAGAAGGACAATTGGTCTTGGTTGCTGTGGAAGCATCATGTGCTAGTGATGTATGGCTTGCTTAGGGTTCAGACTATGGTTTAGTGGTAGAGTGAATGCTTTGAGTGTAGAAGATCTCAGATAAATTATTACATCTGGTCAACATTTTTTCAGGTTTTCTAAGAGCTACAAACCTCCTATGAAACTTGCTTACTAATGAGAAAATATACTGAAGACCAACAATTGCACCTTCAATTCTTTGAAAAACATGTACATATAGCATCAGTCTTATCTACTGTTGAGTTTCCAGTTAATCAGATATTCTGATTTTCTTTCTTTTCTTTTTTTTGGTAAAAAATTTCTTTTATTTTACTATATCAATCAGTCAAAAATAAATGAGGATTATACATATAGAAAAAGGAAAGAAAGCAATCATTGGATCAAGGGTTTGAGTACAAAGACCATAAAAATCTTAATAAATAATCAGTTCATATACCAGTGTAAGTAAATAAAAAATAAAGGTTTGATACTATGTAGGTACTTTACAATAATCTTTGTTGGAATGTTCAATGTATTCAAAGAAATACAACCATCTTTCAATGAAATTATTTTTAAATAAAGGCACTTTTTTATGATTTGTGAAGCCAACTTGTCCATAACTAATACATCCCAGATTTTTAAGAACCATTGAGACAAAGTGATTTTTGTTGAGTTTTTCCAATTTGAAGCTATTAGAAACTTGGGCAAATGAAACTACCTTGTACAATTTTAGCATGATTCAAAGCATACATGGCTTTCTCTACACTTACTCATTCTTGCTGAAAAATAAAGGCTCACGTACTCTCCAGCAGGGCTTTTTTTTCTGGAAAAAGAGTTGCTGGGAACTCTTAAGATGGAAATGAAGGAGAAACATGCTAGAGCTCCTCGTGAACTTTTAAGCATTTTTTTGAGAATTTTTTTTCCATGAAGAGGTTCTGGAACTCCATTCTGCTGCAAGAAAAAAAGCCCTGTTCTTCAGTATTATGACAAAATGTAATTCCTACAGAAAATTCTGAGGTCAAGAGCATGTTGTGCCAGAAGGAAAAAAGTCACCTGAATCCTAGATTGGAGTAGGAAGAGTGACTAAAAAATTGCTAATAGCTTTATTTGGTTTAATTACAATGCAGAGCAAATCTTGTTTCTACATTTCTACAAGGAAATGTAAATCTTTTACTTTCTGTCACAATGGAAAACTGGCACAAACAGAAAACAGGGTAAAATGCAGATCCACAATGCCATATAAGAATGTTTCATTTGTGATAACATTATCAAAAATAATCTAGATTTTGAGTTTTATGGCGATCATTCAGCATCCCCTAAGCTGGCATCATAGTGCAGCAGACCATGGTTGGTTGCTCACATCACTAGCATGCTGCAACCACAGACCCGCAGCTGGCTTGGGTGCCTCCCCCCCCCAAGTCCCACTGTGTGGCGCACAGAAGCAGACAAGTGCACACACACTCCTAGCCAGTTCTATGGGGGTGCTGGAGTGCATTTTGGAGTGGAGTAGGGAGGAAAAGATGTGTTGGAAATGGAGAGGAATTATCACATTGCTCATGCATTTCCATGGCATGCCAAGGCAATCAGATGGTCAGAAACTTGCTATGGAAGTGTTTCACCAGGGAAGCCATCAGAATTTGCCAGTGGCTATTTAATCTGCATGGGAGTCATTTTAGCATGAGGTAAGGACAAGTGGAGCACAGGAGCCAGATGTGCATATGTGATCATGCCCATTTAATCTGGAAGGGAGGCTTGGCTATAGCAGGTCAAACTGCTCATTTGATCACAGCCATAGATTCTGTTTTCTTACATTGTAGAATGTAGATCATTTGACAACAGAACTATATTTGAGGTCATTTTTGTTGCTACAAAAAATGAATACTTCATTTGCGATGAACAATGAACAACAGATGAGGGAGTGCATTTTTGTTGGCAGTTGTAGCAGATACCATAATGCTGGTCTGGGACAATACCATGTTATTTACGGAAAAAAAGAGTCCTCCAAGGCCAAAGGTTTTAAATAGGATTTGAAAGTTCATGGGCTTTCACATATGAGAGGATAGGCAATTACTCAGTGTTAGAGTGGTAGTCTACTTCAACAATTACTGTTGTACTGCATCATCTTTTACCTTTATAATGCCCACTATGTTGTTTATAGAATACCATGCCTTTGGCAGGTGACTGTATTATTTTCTAACTCTGTAATCCTAGTCCTATTGCATTGTTCCCTGATGGTCTTGTTGTGTCTGATTGCATTGTTTTGTAGTCTATAATGTGCCTTCTGTTTCAGTGAGAAAGGTGGGCAATAAATAAGTGAATAAATAGAAAAGGCCCCAGGTTCAGTCTCTGGCAACTTTCAGTTAAAACAATCAGGTATGAAGGATTTCTACTTGAGTTCCTGGAGAGCCAATGCCAATCAAAGTAGGGAATACTGACCTTGACAGACCATTGGTCTGACTCGGTAGGCAAGAATGGGGGGCAGCCCCATGTACTCACTGGATGTGCTTCAGGAGGTAGAATTGGCATGAGCAGATTGGTTTGGCCACCTACCTCTAAAAAATCCCCTGGTCAACTACATGGGCAATCATGAACATGAAGCAGCTGTGAGAAACCTCCCTTTCCATGATCAGTGATGCTCTTTCAAAACATTGATTATCATGGGGAGGGAGAGTTTTCACAGCCACTTCCTCCACATGGTCACCCCTGAACAGGGACAGCACAACCTAGTAGGCCAGTTAGGCCATCACCTAGGGTGCTACCTGGCCACGGAGTGGTGAGTGCCCTCCCTCCCAGTGCACCACCTTGGTCCCCCTACCACTGCACTCACTGTCACAGCTGCCCTCACCACTGGGAAGGGGTTGAGGGGGGCGGTGGGATGGCTCAGCAGTGGGTGAGCTCCCTCTCCCAACATGCCACCAGAAATAGGCATAGAGTACAATCTGAGAGAGGTCACTATAATGGATAACACAACAAAAAATGCAAGCTAGTGACCAATTTACTAAGAAGTATATAGAAATCAGTCCAAATGATTTCTATATAAGAAGTATATAGAAATCAGTCCAAATGATTTCTATATAAGAAGTATATAGAAATCAGTCCAAATGTCCAAAATTGAGCTGTAGCCGAGGTGAAATTGATGCTGGAGACGCTCCGCATCCCTCTTTTTTGAAAATTGTGTAAAAAATCCATATAATTGAATCAATATGTAAGTATGATATACTTTTTCAGTAGAAGAGGGTTGGTGTCTGAATGTCCTTCTAATATTTTTGTATAATATTTTCTTTTGTTAGTGGTCCCAGGTCTGATGAAGACTGGAAAGAAACAAGTACTTAATCAATTGGCTTGTCACCACACTACTTTGGGACTTGAATATACATGTTTTGGACATTTGGACTGATTTCTTTATACTTCTTAGTAAATTGGTCACTAGCTTGCATTTTTTGTTGTGTTAACCAGAAATAGGCAGGCAGGGATGCCCTTGGGTCAGGGGAATCCACTCCTACCTCCTGCAGGAGCCCCAAGCCAGCCCTGCTGGAGGAGAACAGACCCACCAGCCCTTAGGCTCCATGTTCCCTTCCACACCCCTCCCCTCTTTCCTGCCCTTCCTCCACTGAAATTCTGGCTCACTTTGGGGCAGGATCATCTGCTGCCTGCTGCATTCATGCAGTTGCAAAGGCAAGTCGAGGCCCACCATTATCCCCCTCCCCCTTCCTCGCTGGATTTTTGGGGAGGATTTCCTCACTGGGAATTTTGGTTTTGACTGGCTTCTTGCTTGCACATAAGCCACTCTTGGAGTTCTTTATTATTGCAACTGGGAGGGGGAGCGGAGAGAAGGAAGTGGGAATCAGTAGCTGGGATGGTGTGTGTTTATTTGGGAGTAAGTCCCACTGCCATGCCTCCTCCCTCTAAGAAACCTGCTTAGATATGGGGATCCTTGTGGTGCTTAGATGAGTTTACTCAAGGTGGACCCCAGTGGGGCTGCCTGCAGCAAAGATCGCCAGCCTTATGTGGCCTAATCCTGTGACCTGGATTCTCCCTCCCTGAGCAAGAACAGGATACCAATGGTTCAATGCCCCCCCCCGCCAAAAAATTGAATCCCTAATGCTTTGCCCATGGGTGTGGGGGAGGAAGGGTTTGGGCCACAGGGCAGGAAGGTGGGGGTGGGGGGCTTCATTTAGGGTGCCAAAAACCCTGGTGCTGCCCCTGCTCCTGAAGACAACCAGGAGATTGCAAAGAGGTAGGGGCATGGTTAGAGCATTTGCACCCACTCTCGCTCCCTGCTTGTTCAGTTAATGCATGGAGCTGTCATCTGTACCAGGTTAATATAATGGCAGTTTCTGTGTTTAACTATTATTATTATTAACTATTATTCCTCTATTTAAATTCCTGTTGTGTTTCTATTTCTATTTTTCTGTCTGTTAGAAAGTCCTGTTCTGTGTACAGGACTTTGTTTCACAATGTTATTATTTTAAAATGCTTTAGAAACAAGACTCATTAATATATTCATATAATATATTATATGATGTCACAAGATATATTAAATATATCCAGGGTTTTGTTTGTAGAAAAAGTCCAGCAGGAACTCATTTGCATATTAGGCCATACCCCCTGATGCCAAGCCAGCTGGAACTGTGTTCCTGTGCATTCCTGCTCAAAAAAAGCCCTGCTTAAGGTTTTTAGAAAAATGAGAACCCTTTTCAAAGACACATGAACTGTACACCAAGACCTCTTGGGGACATTTCGCCATTGCATTTTAGAATGGTTCTTTTTTACAACCAGTAATCAAGGATAGCAATTGTGGAGGCTTTTCTGTTTCATGTATTCTGAGGAGGTTTATTATGCACATTTAAAGGATCTGGCAATCCATTTATATTCCTGCTATCTAATCGTAAATAGGTACACATATGACCTAGCCCAACATGGCCTGTCCCAACAAGGTCTCATTTATATCAGATCTGGCCCTCTTAACAAATGAGTTCGATACCCCTGACATAAGGGTTCCCACAGACAAAGGAAAACGGAAGGAAGGAAGGAAGGAAGGAAGGAAGGAAGGAAGGAAGGAAGGAAGGAAGGAAGGAAGGAAGGAAGGAAGGAAGGAAGGAAGGAAGGAAGGAAGGAAGGAAGGAAGGAAGGAATGCAGCCATGAGACCATGTTCATTTTGGTCAGATGTGCAAACTTGACTGCAGGACTGAGATCCATACACAAAGAAGCATGCTAGATTCCTATAGAAACATAGTGCTGATTGGCTGATCTTGGTGACATGATTATTAAATCATCTGTCTTTTCATGGGTAAAAATACTGATTGTTCATAAAGAAATAATGCACCCTACAAATGTTTAGTCAGAAAAAGTTGCTGCCAACCTAAATCACAAGTAGAAAGAGTGAGGAGACCAGCATGGGCTTTGGAGGCAAGGGTGTGGTGTCACCTGAGAAGTTGAAGTGGGGACATACCATGAAACAAATAAAACAAAATAAATGCCAACTCAAATCTGTCTGGGCATACTGTTACTCTGTTTAGGACTGAACTGAAAAACACCATGGAGACTTGGCCAGCATTACCAAATTCTTAATCAATAGTCAACATTTACAATGTGTTCACCTTTAAATGCTAATTACGTCTTTCTTTCACCTAACACATTATTGACCTGATTATTCATTATGCTTGACATCAAAACTGGAAAGAATGCAAGCTGCTATTTTGTGGTGGCTGCACTCTTCAGAATACACAAAGAAATGCTAGTATGATTAAGTTCTCTTCTTTATCTGGCTGTCAGCTATCAGGCATGGAGTCACATTGGTAGTGTTACACACTTCATGGGACTAGAAAGGAAAGGAACAAAAATAATCTAATTCTTTACTTATCCTATCCAAATCCACCCACTGGTCCTGCTACGGATCAAACTATACAATCCAGATTATAGTGTACCACAAACTGAGAGCAGGTGTACTGCTGAAATATACCTGCAGAGCAAATAGCATCAGATGATGTGCTGACTTAGTATAGTAATATTGCTCCATGTGGCAGCACACAGTATTTGTAAAGGGATTATTATTTCTGCATTGTGATCTTGAATCCACGCCTAGAAAACGGTGAGGACCAACAACTGCTTGATAGGAAAAAGATGTTCTCCTACGTCTCTCAAAATAATAATAATAATAATAATAATAATAATAATAATAATAATAATAATAATAAAATGCATTTAGAGATATTACAGATGTAGAGCTGATTTTACCAAAATGATTTTTGTCCTTCTACTTATCTGCTAGCACCTGGCCAGACATATCTAAGAGAGTTAGGATCAGGATGGGGCAGTCTTAGGGCTGCCAATCAATAGCTAGCAACCATAAGGAAACTCGGGGCTGGGTTGGGGACATGGGGGGAGCTGTCACATCAATTGTGTGATGTAATTTCTGGGGTGAGCTTGGAGTTTTAGCATAGAGTTTTCACTGAATCTTAGGGTGACATGATGCCACTTACAGGTTCTCCCAGTAAATGATGCCACACCATCAACATGATGGCAATTTTGGCACTATTTTCCCCTCTCCATCAGCCTTATTTTTCAGGCTTGGTCTCAGCTGTTTTTTATCCTTCCTGGTTGGTAATTTAGAAGGCATTTAACAGCAGTATAGCAGCAAACCTGTGTTAATGTTATGAACAAAAGGGGGGAGTCAATATTTTGCCATGATGTATCAAAGTAGTAAAAGGATGCTTCCCCCTCTGCCTATCCTTCACATGCCTGGTAATGAAATGTTAATCTACTTTAGTGGTAACAAATGAGGAACAGAAGCTAGAACTTGGCTTAGCTTCCACTGCAAACAGCACTGGCTGGGGCTGTGTTTGGAGATAACCTGGGCCAGGATATTAATTTCATTTTTGCCCTGGAACTCCTACAATCATCCTGAAGCTGGTAGCCAATTTTGAGATTCCTAATTTTATTTTCTGCTGAGTTATGCCTACCACAAATGGATAGATGGACAAGTGGATTCTTTTATTATTATAGATGCATGATAACAGCCAGCCAAGTGATTTATTTTGTTAAGATATTTTACTTGAGAGGCAGGCATATGCGAGGCCGAGGTAGAATCTTTGTCAAGAGGCCCAGGGTGGTTCTCGGCAGGACTGAGCAGGCATATTTTCACAACAAATGTGACCAGCTGTTTAATTTCTCAGAAAGCATTTAGATATGAGGTCACCATCAGGCCATCATGTCCAGTATTCTCTTCCTAACACTGGCTGAACAGATGCCTCTTAGGGCCTTACTACACAATATTATTTTCAAGAAGTCAAATCCCTGCTGCCATACAGCAACTGTGTGAATGGCTCTGGAAAGTCTGTTGGGGTCTGATTTGGCTTGGGATGCCGGTGTTGAAGGAGGAGGAGCAATAGCATCTGTCTTCTCCCCAAAGGATTGCCAACTTCCATTTGGAGGCCACAGATCTCTCAGTCTAAAACAGCAGTTCCTCTAGAAACAATGTCTGTTTTGGAAGGAAATTGCTATGGAATTATATTTTACTGAGGTTCCTCCGCTCCCCAAACTCTGCAGGTTCTAAACCCAAATCTCCAGGAATTTCTCAATACAGATAGATCCAAGTGGGCAGCCATGTTGGTCTGAAGCAAAAGAACAAAGCAGTAGGCAATTTGCACCTTTAAGACCAACTAAGTTTTATTCAGAATGTAAGCTTTCGTATGCTCTAAGCAGACTTAGCAACCCTGTCTCTTTGTGCTGAAATACCACTGGGGGTGGCATTATTTGCTTCATTTTGGATTTGCACATACAGTATTCTGTGCATACAAGTCCAAAATGGAGCAAATAAAACCCTCCCCTCAGGTTGTTTTGGCATGGGGAGAAAATAGCACCCCTCCCTCCATGCTGTTGTCTTGAGCTGAATCAGACCCCAGCAGACTTTTAAAAAGCTGTTCTCTGTACCTCTTGAGTGGCTGCAGGGAAAGTGAGTCAAATCCGGGCAGCCTGTATTCAGCTAGCTAAAAACTGCCTGTAGCTTGGCCCTTAGGCATGAATGTCACAACCCTCCCTGTTTACCATGAGTATCTCATATTCTGAGGTGTACTGCCTCCTGTATTAATGGTCTGTTCAACCATTCTGGCTAATAAGCAAGAAGAACTGACTGATTGGGTGGCCTGTGGCTTAGACATAGAACACCTGATTTGCATGCACAAAGTCTCAGGTACAATGGCTGGCACTTTTAGTTAGAAGATGAGCTGGTTTTTATACCCCACTTTTCTCTACCTTAAAGAGTCTAAAAGTGCTTATAATCACTTTCCCTTCCCCTCTCCAGAACAGGCACATTGTAAGGTAGGTGGGGCTGGGAGAGACAGAATTGTGTCTGGTCCAAGGTCAAGGTTTTAAAAGGATTACTGAAGGAGGATAGGGAAATGGCTGAGAAGCTAAATGAATTTTTTGCCTCCGTCTTCACTGTAGAAGACGAGAACTTTTTGCCCGCCCCAGAACCACTAATTTTGGAAGGGGTGTTGAAAGACCTGAGTCAGATTGAGGTGACAAATGAGGAGGTCCTACAACTGATAGACAAATTAAAAACTAATAAGTCACTGGGTCCGGATGGCATACATCCGAGAGTTCTGAAGGAACTCAAAGTTGAACTTGTGGATCTTCTCACAAAAATCTGTAATCTTTCATTGAAATCTGCCTCCATTCCTGAGGACTGGAAGGTAGCAAATGTCACCCCCATCTTTAAAAAAGGTTCCAGAGGAGATCCGGGAAATTACAGGCCAGTCAGTCTGACTTCAATACTGGGAAAGTTGGTAGAAACCATTATCAAGGACAGAATGAGTAGGCACATTGATGAACACGGGTTATTGAGGAAGACTCAGCATGGGTTCTGCAAGGGAAGATCTTGCCTCACTAACCTGTTGCATTTCTTTGAGGGGGTGAACAAACATGTGGACAAAGGAGAGCCGATAGATGTTGTTTACCTTGACTTCCAGAAAGCTTTTGATAAAGTTCCTCATCAAAGGCTCCTTAGAAAGCTTGAGAATCATGGAGTAAAAGGACAGGTCCTCTTGTGGATCAAAAACTGGCTGAGTAATAGGAAGCAGAGAGTGAGTATAAATGGGCAGTCTTCGCAGTGGAGGACGGTAAGCAGTGGGGTGCCACAGGGCTCGGTACTGGGTCCCATGCTCTTTAACTTGTTCATAAATGATTTAGAGTTGGGAGTGAGCAGTGAAGTGGCCAAGTTTGCGGATGACACTAAATTGTTCAGGGTGGTGAGAACCAGAGAGGATTGTGAGGAACTCCAAAGGGATCTGTTGAGGCTGGGTGAGTGGGCGTCAATGTGGCAGATGCGGTTCAATGTGGCCAAGTGCAAAGTAATGCACATTGGGGCTAAGAATCCCAGCTACAAATACAAGTTGATGGGGTGTGAACTGGCAGAGACTGATCAAGAGAGAGATCTTGGGGTCATGATAGATAACTCACTGAAAGTGTCAAGACAGTGTGCGTTTGCAATAAAAAAGGCCAATGCCATGCTGGGAATTATTAGGAAGGGAATTGAAAACAAATCAGCCAGTATCATAATGCCCCTGTATAAATCGATGGTGCGGTCTCATTTGGAGTACTGTGTGCAGTTCTGGTCGCCGCACCTCAAAAAGGATATTATAGCTTTAGAGAAGGTGCAGAGAAGGGCAACTAGAATGATTAAAGGGCTGGAGCACTTTCCCTATGAAGAAAGGTTGAAATGCTTGGGACTCTTTAGCTTGGAGAAACGTTGACTGCGGGGTGACATGATAGAGGTTTACAAGATAATGCATGGAATGGAGAAAGTAGAGAAAGAAGTACTTTTCTCCCTTTCTCACAATACAAGAACTCGTGGGCATTCGATGAAATTGCTGAGCAGACAGGTTAAAACGGATAAAAGGAAGTACTTCTTCACCCAAAGGGTGATTAACATGTGGAATTCACTGCCACAGGAGGTGGTGGCGGCCACAAGTATAGCCACCTTCAAGAGGGGTTTAGATAAAAATATGGAGCAGAGGTCCATCAGTGGCTATTAGCCACAGTGTATGTGTGTATATAACATTTTTTGCCACTGTGTGACACAGAGTGTTGGACTTGATGGGCCGTTGGCCTGATCCAACATGGCTTCTCTTATGTTCTTATGTCACCCAGCAGACTTCATGTGGAGGAGTGGGGAATCAGACTCGGTTCTCCAGGTTAGAGTCCGCTGCTCTTAACCACTCTGGCTTTCTGTTCTCAGTTAAAAGAATTAGGTAGCAGTTGGCAATAATGATTACTGGTTGAGATCCTGGACAATACTGACCTTGATAAATCATTTGCCTGACTTAGTATAAGGCAATTTCATGTGTTCAGCATGCTTTTTTTGGGGGGGGGGGGAAGAATATCAGAAAAGAAAATGTGATGATAAAGTAAATCTAGCAGTAGGGGGGGGGGGAATTCAAATAAATGCCCAAACTGTAAGTTGCTCTTGATTAACTTGATATTTTTAAAGTCCATCAACATCCTTGTTCACTGTTAACTTGCAGCAGTTAATTAGAAGGAGGCTTGCTCCATTTACAGTTGCATACAAAAATAAATCAAACACAATCATGCAAAATACTTAAAGTGCTATGTAACTCCATGTGTGGAAATGAAATGCAAATAGGTTGCATTTTTGTTTTATTGTTTTCCCTGCCTTTGGCCTCTCTCATCATCTGGTTTGTATTTTTATTGCGGACTGGCTTGGAATTTTTCTGAAAACAATCAAATCAAATCAAAACTTGTCAACAGCAACAGCAGTTGAATATTACAATAGGAACAAAGATACTAAAGAAATTAAGCAAACCAATCACAATGACAGCCACATAAATATTCCCAAACAATTCATTTCCTCAGTTCTGAGATAGACCCTACAATACCAGCCCTTTTGATTCTGATAGATAGCACATCTACACTAAAACTGTGCATCAGATTTTATCCCACATTAATTACTACTAGAATTGATAGTACAGAGAGGAGTCTTGAGAATTTTGAAATAGAAATCTCTGTCCCTGCCGTAGCCCCCTCCCAAGAAACAACTATTACATCATTTTTGCTGATAAAGATAAAGCATTAGGTGACTTTTAGATTTCCCTGACCAGATGCCTCCACGGGAAACACAGATGGTGCTGCAGCTGGAGTGCTGCCCTTGGAGTAGACAGAACTGGGTTCAAATTATTGCACAGCCAAGAGCACAGTAGATAAACTTAGGCTAGTTATTCTTCTTATTTTAATTCACTTCACAGGGTTGTTGTGAGGATAAAAAGGTAGGAAATTATTTACCCTGCCCTAAGCTCTTTTAGCAACAAATAAAATGCATGGTGTCCTAAATGCAATCACTGAAATAAAGAAATTCCACATTAAGCAAGATTTTGTACTTAGTGTATTTATGTATATAGTGTCAAGCAGTGTTCATGAGTTACAGAAACATATGAAAAACTACTATTAATGCTAAGCACATTTTATGAATACTTTTGTTCCATGTCATCCCAGAGTCAGAAATGACTGATGCTTTCACAGGGGACTACCTTAACCTTTAAATATAAGTGGTAATTCCAGAGCAGCAGTGGTGTTCATTTATTAGTTAAAACAAAAACAGTGATTCATCAAAGACTTAACAACATTTATTCCAATATAAGCTTTTCATGAGACAGAGCTCACTTCTTCAGATACAGCAGAACAGGAAATGTGTTCCTTTTGCTAAGGAAACCCAACAGATGTTTCTTCAGTCCAGTCCATTTGTGAATAGTTCTCTGATTGGAGTAGAATGTAGCCCTGTATATGCCCAACTTGAACTGGTCTGGGATATGAACACTATGAAGATGTACTATCACACAATGCAACTTTCATTTTTTTTTTTTTATATATAGCAAGCCAAAGGGTGTCAACCCAGTTACCTTGGTAATGGGGATATAGTCACTTTCTACCAACATTCAACAACAACAACAACCTTTATTGGCATAACAGCATAGATGTGCACAATCGGCAAGGGAGAAAACATATATTACCCCAACATTTGAAACATTCCTCTCTTCTTAGAAGCACAGCACAGATATTTAGCCACAGTCTCAATAATCTCAGGGTTATGAGAGGACAATAGGAAGAGAGTCTTACCACCATCAGATTGTCCCTCATGATTTCAAAGAAGAGGATCTAAGTACATGGCACGAATATCACAGTAAAATGTACAATACAGGAGAACATGTTCAGTACTTTCTATATCCCTTGTACCACAACCACAAAACCTGTAGGAATATGGAATTTTCTTAAACTTCCCATACAGCACAGCAGAAGGAAGGACATTAAAGCGAGCTAACATGAAGGCTTTATGAAAGTTAGGGAAAGTCAAGCAAGAAAGATATGTTGCTAAGATTCCACTAGAGGAGATCTCCCACCTCAAAGGGGAACATCTGCCAGAGGCAAGGCTTCTGAGTTCTTGCATTTCAATATCTACCAACATTCAAAGAAGGGATGCCAGCCTCCAAGTGGGACATGGTGATTCCCTAGGAATTACAGCTCATCTTCAGCCTACAGAGATCAGGTCTCCTGGAGAAAATGGTTACTTTGGAGGTGGACTCTGTGGCACTGTACCCCACTGAAATCCCTGTCCTCCTCAGGCTCTATCTCCAAATCTCCAGGAGTTTCCCAATCTGGATCAGCAACCCTACTCCCCATCCCCCACCAGTAACTGGGGGGACCTGGCAACTCTGATTTAATGAGACAGCATTGGGGGGGGGGGGCTTCATTTGCTGTCATGTTAAAAAGTAGAGACATCACCCTGTCAACAATAGTCTGTATAGTCAAAGCGATGGTATTCCCAGTAGTAATGTATGGCTGTGAGAGTTGGACCATAAGGAAGGCTGAGCGCAGAAGAATAGATGCTTTTGAGCTGTGGTGCTGGAGAAGACTCTTGAGAGTCCTTTGGACTGCAAGAAGATCAAATCAGTCAGTCCTAAGGGAAATCAACCCTGGCTGTTCCCTGGAAAGTCAGATGCTGAAGCTGAAGCTCAAATACTTTGGCCATCAAATGAGAAGGGAGCACCCACTGGAGAAGATCCTGATGCTGGGAAAGACAGAAGGCAAAAGAAGATGGGGACAGCAAAAGATGAGATGGCTGGACAGTGTTACTGATGTAACTAACATGAATTTGAGCAGACTTCGGAGGATGGTAAACAGGAGGGCCTGGCATGACTCTGTCCATGGGGTCACAAAGAGTCGGACTCAACTGTGCGATTGTGACTGAACAACAAACAAAAGAATGTCCACTTTGTTATGAGCAACTATGGTGTCATAATGTTCACTGTGAGTAGCTGACATCATAAAATGAAGAAGCACTCTCAGGTAAAAAAAAGAAAGAAGCAGCAGTATATCAAACAAATAATGATTACAAAGGTGAATGAAAAATACCTTTAACAAAAGAGTTTGAAAAACTTTATACCGTGCATGATAACTTTCATATCAACAATAAAACTGCACAAAAGCACCAACTAATGGAGTTGCTGGATCAAAACAGATGCCATTGAACTACAGAATATTTTAATAAAGTTTTTTTTCCATTGCAAGTCTTGAATTTGGGTTATGATCAGGCCTGAGCTCACAGAATTTGGGTTATGATCAGTGGGAGCTCACAGAAGCACAGCTCCCGAATGTTTCTGAGGGCTCCATCTCCTCCTTCTGAGAGTTCCACCTCTGTCCATTGAATAGCATGTGTAGCTGCATAACAATCCCTGGATGAGCTCCGCCACCTATTCTACAAAACGACCCCCGGTTGTGATCACTTGAGAAAACCCATATATATATATATAGCTCAAATCTGAGGAAAAGCATTTATTTTGGATATAATTATGAAAAGAAAGAAATGAGGGGATTTATCTTTCTTGTTGATGCTCAGAAATTAATATGATGTAGTACAAATCCATGAAAAAGAAAGTTATTGTTCGTAAGAAGAACAACACAACAGCTGGTATTTTGTAAAAGATAAATATTATATTGAATCACATAAATACGTGCCTTTAGGCTCTTGGATATGTGTACCAAATGTGTGAAAAGGAAGCCAAGTGTCTTTTCAAGCAAAGGTATGAGCTTTGACAGCTCCAGTTGCACATTTTATATCAAACATATTCTTACACCTATGCCTTATTGTACTACTTACTAATTATATTTCTAGCCCACCTCTCACTAAAGCACCATGGTGGTAACAATATGTTAGAAAAGCACAGGGGGGGAAGCAAATAAGTCAAGAAGATAAATGTCACAAGCAATATTTCTCTCATTTACTGTTAGCTTAATCTTCATGACCAACCCACCAATCCAAACCAAATGTCTGGCTATGCTTCTGGAAGACATTCAGGCTAGAGTGTCAAGATCATCCTTTAGAGGAATGATGTTCTACAGGTGTGGAAGCCACTGAGATTGTAGCAGAGGAACTCACTT
This sequence comes from Heteronotia binoei, assembly GCF_032191835.1. Taxonomy (NCBI): domain Eukaryota; kingdom Metazoa; phylum Chordata; class Lepidosauria; order Squamata; family Gekkonidae; genus Heteronotia; species Heteronotia binoei. The sequence continues at coordinate 62,735,065 of NC_083243.1, forward strand.
GGGCTCAATTGGCCTGGAATGTTAATGACTTTTAAGGCTGATTTCAAATTTTTCATCATACACATGGCTCACATTCGATGTATAAACATCATATAAATTGTAAGACAGGATAACAAAATGAAAATGAATCTACAGAACCAATGATGCAATGTGAAAAACTGAAACTACTGACAAATACAAATAACTATAAAAATAAACACTTTTTTGATTGATTTGCAAATATAGCTAACTGGGGCTGCAGGCTTAACGTGTTCCTGGGCATAAGTGTAGTTGGGTAAGATGATGATGATGATATTGGATTTATACCTTGCCCTTCACTCTGAATCTCAGAGCAGCTTACAATCTCCTTTATCTTCTTCCCCCACAACAGACACCTTGTGAGGTAGGTGGGGCTGAGAGAACTCTCCCAGAAGCTGCCCTTTCAAGAACAGCTCTGAGATAACTATGGCTGACCCAAGGCCATCCCAGAAGCTGCAAGTGGAGGAGTGGGGAATCAAACGTGGTTCTACCAGATAAGAGTCCATGCACTTAACCACTACACCAAAATGGGAGTTACATCTGAGTATATCTGCTTAGGATTACTTCCTGTATCCATTTATTGTTGAGAATTCACTGCTTTCCCAGACTAAAATGGATGCAATGATGCTCTTTTGGTGGTAGCCTATGCCTGCCTAAAGATAAGGCTACCCCTGATTTCTTATATGGGGGATTGGTTTCAATTCCCTTTATATTTGCAGGATTTTTACTTTCCTAATATTTTTGTCTCCCAGAACACTTGGAGCGTAGCAGAAGCATGTTTCTTCCCTCTTCATCTTTATCTCATATTTCAACTTCATGCCTGTATAAAGATATCCATGATCACAAAGAATTTGCAAAATTCAAAACTTAAACTGAATGTGTTCATTACCCCACATCGGAAATGAGTTTTACAGGAGAGCATATGGGGATGGAAGGGGAGAAATACTAGTCATTTCCATAACTCCCGTTGTCTTCATATATTTATTAATGCATTTTTAAAAATGTAACTGTGGTATTTATACCCATTTTTTCTCTCAGTAAAGATGCAAAGCAGCTTACTAGACCATTCTAGTAAGCCATAATTAGAATTCAATGAGATCTGAACATACTGGAAAAGTGGGCGGAAGTGAACAAGGTGCAAGGATAAGTGTTGAGTTCTACATCTTGGTAACAAAAATGAGAAACACACATACTATATGGGGGATACACTTCTGGGTAGCAGTGTGTGTGAACAAGGTCTTGGGGTATGGGTGGACCATAAGTTAAATATGGGCAGCCAGTGTGATCCAGTGACAAAAAAAGGCAAATGCCATCTTGGGATGTATCAACAGAGGCATAACTTCCAGATAGCAGGATGTCATAGTTCTGCTGTACACTGCATTGGTCAGCCCAGTGCTTTTTTTGTAGAAAAAGCCCAACAGGGGCTCATTTGCATATTAGGCCACTTTGCTAGGACTGGGAGCATGTGGCTGATGCATGGCAGGTCGGGCCAGCCCAAGCCCTGGCCAGCCCAGGCGGAGCTCTGCTCCTGTGGGCTCCAGCAGAAAAAAAGCCCTGGTCAGGCTACACCTAGAGTATTGTGTGCAGTTCTGGAGGCCTAACTCCAAGAAGGATGTGGACAGAATGGAGTAGAAACAGAGGAGAACGATGAGGATGATCAGGGGCCTGGAGACCAAGCCCTGTGAGGAAAGGTTGAGGGTCTTGGGAATATTCAGTCTGGAGAAGAGGAAGTTGAGTGGGGACATGATTGCTCTCTATAAATATACGAAGGGCTGTCACTTAGCGGAGGGCAGGGAACTGTTCCTGTTGGCAGCAGAAGAGAGGACTCGTAATAATGGGTTTAAGTTAAGAGTGGGAAGGTATTGACTAGATATTAGGAAAAACATTTTTACAGTAAGAGTTGTTTGACAGTGGAATCAGATACCTAGGGAGGTGGTGAGCGTCCCCTCACTGGTGGTCTTTAAGCAGCAGCTGGATGAACACTGGTCAAAGATGCTCTAGACCAGTGACCTCCAACCTTTTTGGCATCAAGGACCGGCTCCAGGGCTGGCCCACTCACTGCGGTCCCAAGGTCGGCAGGGTGGGGGCACCAAAATCAGCCTACCCTGCCCCACCTCCTAGGCCCCGGGAAGGAGTGGTGAAGCACCTCCCAGGCTCTTTAAAGGCTGATGCCCCCTGACAATCAGCTGATCGGTGGCAAAAACCATGCCAAAGGCTGGGCTCCTATGCCTTTCTGGCATGCTCATGATCAGCACTGGAGGCAGCAGTGGCAAGAGGCCCACTGAAAAAGCACCTTGCCTCCTCCCCACTTCCTTCCTGGGCGTGGAAAGGAAGTGGGGAGGAGGCAAGGGCGGCACCGCTTTTTCAGAGGTTGCTCACCACTGCTGCCCCCAACGCTGATTGTGACTGTGCCAGAGGAGCATAGGAGCCCAGCCTTCAGTGCAGTTTTTCCTGATGATCAGCTGATCAGTGTGTGTGGAGGTGTCGGCCTTTAAAGAGCCCAGAAAGGTGGCGCTTCACTGCCCCTTCCTGGGCCTTAACATTGTGAATTATGGAGGGAGGAAGAGGTGCTGTGGGGGGGGGGCACCACGTGGCACCATGGGGGGGGGTAGCGAAGCCCTGCACAGCCTGGTTGCTAACAGGCTGCAGACGGGGGGTTGGGGATCCCTGCTCTAGACTGATCCTGCATTGAGCAGGGAGTTAGACTAGATGACCTGTATGGCCCCTTCCAACTCTATGATTCTATGATTCTTACTTCCTCTATTTTATCAACAGATCAAGATACCCTGTGAGGTGGATTAGGCAGAGAAAGAGGTTTTTTTGCTGGCCCAAGGTGATGTTTTTATCTTGAGGTTTAACTGACTAAAAGCTCATGCTAAATTTGTTAGTTGCCCCGTGGCGCAGAGTGGTAAAGCTGTAGTACTGCAGTCGGAGCCCTCTGCTCATGACCTGAGTTCAATCCCAGCGGAAGCTGGTTCAGGTAGCCGGCTCCAGGTTGAAGAAGAAGAAGAAGAAGATATTGGATTTATATCCCGCCCTCCACTCCGAAGAGTCTCAGAGCGGCTCACAATCTCCTTTACCTTCCTCCCCCACAACAGACACCCTGTGAGGTGGGTGGGGCTGGAGAGGACTCTCACAGCAGCTGCCCTTTCAAGGACAACCTCTGCCAGAGCTGTGGCTGACCCAAGGCCATTCCAGCAGGTGCAAGTGGAGGAGTGGGGAATCAAACCCGGTTCTCCCAGATAAGAGTCCACACACTTAACCACTACACCAAACTGGCTCTCTACACCAAACTGGCTCTCTCAGCCTTCCATCCTTCTGAGGTTGGTAAAATGAGTACCCAGCTTGTGGGGGGAAAGTGTAGATGACTGGGGAAGACAATGGCAAACCACCCTGCAAAAAGTCTGCCGTGAAAACATTGTGAAAGCAACATCACCCCAGAGTCAAAAACAACTGGTGCTTGCACAGGGAACTACCTATACCTTTAAGGTTCCCCTGGACTTCTATTATATTTTGCTACAATAGATTAACACAATTAAACCTCCGGAATTATAAAGGTTGCTCAAAAAGTTTCCATGGCAAAGAAGAGATTCAGGCTTGGGTCTCCCAGGTCCTAGTACAACACTCTTAGCTGTTGTTTCTGTGCTGGCAGTAAGGGATCCAACTAGAATAGTGTGGGAAGGGGGCATATTTGGTCCTGGGCTTCCAGTTGCTAATCCCTTTTCTAGACTCATGTAAAGTTACCTCCATTGTCTGAGTGAGGTAAGATGAAAAGATTCCACAGATATACATATTTTCCTTCTAACAAGCTCTTGGACAGACAATATAACCAAGGAAAATGAAAGCTTTTTTCCTGAGGCATTTTAAGCAACAGAAGTAGTTTAAATATCCACATTTTTTGTTCTCGGTGGTATGTGGAAAAATTTGCACTCCACTTTTACAAGGACAAATTGCCAGATTTGATAATAAGCAGATTGAACTGAATTCTATTTGGCAGCACATTCAGAGTGGCTTTTTGGTTCTGGGCCGACTAAAGAACACACACAATGCTCTCTCAAATGTTGTATTTTATACTTCTGGAGTTGTATGGGAATACAAGTGACTTCAAGTCTCAAGCAGAAGAAAACAAAGAATAAATACTGGGATACAAAAGTACAGCTCTCATTGAAGTAGTAATTATTTGTCTCTTTTTTTTTTTGCATCAATGACTCTTCCCTTGTAGCTAGAGACATATAAACAGACAAAACAATTAGAGAAATAATGGATGATCAGTAGCTTCAAGGCCTGTGGCTTAGTGAATGCTGATAACGAGACTATCTCTGACTTTATGATGTGAGTGCATTGCTTATTGTTCTAAGTGGAGTTCGGGAGGTACATCTGGACCAGACAAAAGATTTTCTTTTCATCTACCAATTTTGGTTAGTTAATCACTAATGACTGAATTTTTGTCCCTTGCTGTTTTAAGATTCCAATTAAACATGTTTGTGGAGCAGGCAAAATAATTAAATACATACTATATTTTGCTGTACTTACAGTTGTTTCCTGGTGAGGCTGAATTCCAGTTGATGATTATCTATCACAATGTTGAAAGAATTAGAAATTATATCTGTATATATAGAGCACTGTGTACTGCAATTTATCACTGATGAACCAATGGTCATTGTGTGATTTAATCTAGAGGGTCTCACCTAATGCCATGACATCTGTCCACATTCACTTTTTAGCAGTAATGTTTGTATTTCAGAGAAACCTAGGCTGAGCCATGCCTTGCTGTCCTGACAGATATCATTTTGAAAACCCCAGAATTCCATTTTGGAAACTGAACTCCACATTTATTACCTGTGGAAGCCCTAATTGTTTCCATTACTCTTTCATCCAGTTTCCTAGTCAGTTGACTGTTGGATCAGACTTGCAGGTCATCTTATGTAGTGAGATTTTGTCTACTATATGGCTCAGTTCTCACAATAAAAAATATTAATAGCCTCCTTTTTATTTTTACAATGCAGTTCTATCTGCAGCCAGTAGAGGCACAGGGAAGTCTGAGAATAGCAAAAAGCACTCTAGGATTGGCTAGTCTTCCCTTTCTCCAAGACTGAAGCAAACTTGCTTAACAACAACCAAGCCAGCATGCTGATAGCTGCTACAGTAATTTCAACCTGCAGGTCATTTTCTAGCCCAGAGGTGTCAAACTCAGTTGTTATGATAGTTAGATAAGACATGTCACTTTGTTGGGACAGGCCACATATGCAGTAAAATATAATGCCAGGTACCAGAGATATAAACTTTATATAAAGGACACATTATATAAAGGACACATTAATTATGTTATTTTTTACTCAAAGTACAAACATGTTTAAAATATTAACACTCTTACAGCATTTCCTTTGTTTAACAATCTTTGATAACTGACACCTCTTGCTCTAAATTATTGCAGCAAAAGCTGGAATCGACATCTTTGCTGCAGCAATCTTGAGTATGCTATTCAGGTGTGTATCTGTAAGCTGAGAATGTAGTTTTGTTTTATTGACATTTATTACAGAAAATAATGGTTCATAGATATATGTTGTCCCAAACATAAATGGAATTTTGGAAGCAAAAGCTTTATGTTGGGTGTAATTTGGACCCAAAAACTGAAAAAAATTGTTAATGCCAATTTCAGAAAGCATCACCCTGCTCTCCCCCCACCTGCAATTTGTGGCATCCTTTCATCAATTAGTGGAGAGCAGTGTGGATGTCCCATTTTGTTAACTGTTCTGACCTACTATGTGTAATCTGCTTGAGTATGCCTCCAACATTAGAGAAACTTTTCCTGTCCACCCCCACCCCCAAGTAATCACAGGGGTCCTCTTCCTTCTCTGAAAATACACTTCCCCACTACACTAGATGAGCAACATTTTTCTCTGCAACCCTGGAAGCATTTTTGGGTGTGAAGCATGGCTTCTTCACCACTTAGATAGCTCCTCCCCAAAACATATACATATAACATAAACCCTCCAAGAATCTGGAGCTACCACTCTCAACACTTGCTCAGTCCACCACAAAAACCATGAACCTTTCACAGATTCACCAGCCACCTGTCAATGACCAGAATCAGTCCTTTTATATTTATTTATTTACTTACTTACTTAACTTATTTATTTAGTAGGCTTATATTCTGCCTTTTCCTGTAAACATGCTCACCAAATCTTTCTCCCACCAAATCTCAAGTCTGTACTCACTGATCACTCCTCTCCTTTCACTTTAGTCCCACTTAGAGAGTTGACCATCTGCAAAGACACACATTTACTGTTTTCGCACACAGCTTACCTCGCAGTCACAATCCTTTTCCCTCCACAGCATCCAGTCGGATTTCCCACCATCTGTGCCGGAGTTACAGGAAGTGCCACAGCTTTTGTGTAGCAAATGTAAACCGCTAAAACCCAGTTTACGTTTGCTAAGCAGAAGCTGTGGCACTTCCTGTAACTCCGGCGCAGATGGTGGGAAATCCGACCGGACGCTGTGGAGGGAACAGGATTGTGACTGCGAGGTAAGCTGTGTGCAAAAACGGTAATATACTTCATAGCCCTGAAGTTTGAGCATAGGGGCTAACAACTGGGAGACCCAGGTTCATTAGGCCCACTCTGCCATGGAAGCAGAGAGACCCTTGGATGGTGGGCTCCTGCGGCCACTCACCCTCTCTCTCCTCCCACCCCAAGGGCCTGCTGGAAGTCCCTGCTAGCTGCAATGGCCAGGTTGCACACATGCCGCCCTCTTCCTCTTGGTGAGTCTGCTGTAGACTCTGGGATGGCGGACTTGGCCTGTGCACACACACCTTCCCACCTCTCCTTGCAACAGGCACTCAATGAGACTGATGGAAGCCCTTGGACAGTGACCTCAGGCTGTGTGTCCCCTCCTGCCTCCTCCCTCCCCCAAAGGGAACCCAACAAATGAGGCTGCTGGAAACCAGAGAGACCCTTGGATTGCGGACTCTTGTGGCCACTTGCCCCCTCCCTCCTCCCAACACAAGGGCCTGCTGGAAGTCCCTACTAGCTGCAATAGTCAGGTCACATGCATGCCACCCTCTCCCTCTCAATGAACCTGCTGTAGACCCTGGGATGGCAGGCTTGGCCTGTGCCCACATACCCTCCCACTTCCACCTGCAACAGGCACCAAACAAGCCTGCTGGAGGTCCTTGGACTGCAAGCTCAGGCCGCACACCCCTCCTACCTCCCCCTCCAGATGGGTGCCTGATGAATCTGCTGGAGGCTTTTGAATAGTGGGCTTCCACCCCAAGGGCTTGCTGGAGTCCCCCAGGCTGCTGGGGCCAGGTTACATACCCCCTCCTCCTCTGGCAGTCACTGAATCCATCCCACATGGCTTACCTCAGCTCCAGCTGACTGATGCTTCGATGTGGTTCTCGCAGTGTGCTTTCCAGCAGCAGTCAGCCAGGAAGAGGCTTTGAAGAGCTGTGCAAGAGACTGCTGCATTAGAGATGGAAGTGAAGGGTGGCTCCTAAGTCATGCCAGCTGGCAGGGACAGGTGAGCAGGCTCCAGCACCCCCCTTATAGAGCAGGCGTCAACTGGTTAAAGGAGGGTGGAGTGCCCCAAAGGCAGCATCCATGCATTTAGAATTGAAAGCTATGTGTAATCATCAGCAAATCCATCTGAAAGGCACAAAAAAAGGAACTATGACTGTCTGTGCCTTTGAGAGAAGAGCATGCCTATAGCTGTAAATGTGGGTGGTGAGAGGGGTCATGTGTGATCATAGGTCAAGGGAAATATGCACAGGCTGATGGGGGGATGTTTTGGTGGAGGCAGGGAAGAAAGTGTGAGCAGAGGTCCTGGTAATGATCAGAGGAGGGGAGGTGGTTCCTTATTACTCTCTGTCCAGGGCCCCTTAAAATATGGAGTTGACCCTGGGATCAAATACTGGGGAAAGTCTGCTGCCATTACAGCCTGTCTGTGGGCTTCCCAGAAGCATCTGACTGACACCATTGGAAATAGGGTCTTGGACTACATGAACCCTTGAGCAGGGCTCTTCATATGTTTCTTTAGTGAAATCTGTCACCTTTGCATGTCAGTTATATTAATCCAAATGTCAGAATGTCACCAAACAGTAAACAGAGCTGTTTTCTGTTTTTCTCTTGACTTGGGAATACCACAGACTTTTTTCATAGCTTTGTTTGCTGTTATTTTAATCTGTTTGTTTTCTGCGGATTCTGACTGAAATTAAGCATTTTGGTTGACAGCATGTTTAATTTACCAACTCAAACAACATGCCATCGCCAAACAAAAACAAACCTGAAATAATAAGCTGCAGAAGCTGAGTGAATAAAACTCTTTCAGGGAGAAACACACATACACACATCCAAACCAATAATTTTACAGAGGACTAAATCATCTTCCTGTGGACGTCATTATGATATTTTCACCCTGACTTATGGTCTATTCCTTCTCTGAAGCACATGACCATTCAGAAGACTGACAGCTTCCTCAGGGAAATGTAAGAAGACCCTCAAAGTAAGATCCAGAGCGGATTTTAAAAATGCAGAAAATGCCATTATATTTTCTTTACTGGCAAGAGGAACTCTTGTCAGAGTTTAAAAAATAAGCTCTAGAGGCTCTATTGGCCCTGAAGTGTCTGTAAAAATGGTTACCTGAAAGGCATAGACCATGAGATATGCTATTTCAATTGCTCCCTTTGCTTGCTCCTTCAATAATACTCCTAACGACTTTTCTCTTGACAGCCAAAGCTGTGTGTGTAGACAATTCTTTATTCAAGTAAGGTTGCCAGCCTTTCAACACCAAATGCTGAGAGATTTTCAGAGTGGTGCCTGGAGAGTTTCAGGGAATGTGATGCCACATCCTGCTTAAGGCTCTAGGAATTTCCCCAGTCACTATGATAAAGATGTGACATCATATCCTACATGATGCTCTAGGAATTTTCCGAATCTCTATGGTAAAAACCACTGAAATCCTAGAGCAGTGGTTTCCAATATGGCACCCACCCAGACCTATCCAGGTACCCATCAAGTGTTTTTAGAATGTAAGAAGGGCTTGGTGGGGCTTTTGCCCAGCAGTGCTTTTGATTGGCCGCTGGAAATCTGACTGGCTGAGTAGATTCAAAACAACATTGCTTTTGGGAGTAGCTGCTACCACAGCTACCTTCTCTGCATGATTGAAGGTAAACTGAGTATATTCAGGAAAATATTTTAAACAATGTTTCTTTTAAAAGGCATCCAGTTATGCACAATTTCTACCTGAAATGTTGACAAGTTACCACAAGAGTTAAACAGAGCTTTATTTCCTGAAATTTTGTGGTTGGCTCCACCTCCTGTGGCAGACATTCTGGGGTTGTGCCCACCATCCCATGCCAGAATTCCAAAGGTGCCAGCAGGCTCAAAGAGGTTGGAAACACCTAAAAGGTTGGGTACCACCTGGAAGTAATATCTCAGTTTCCAACCCTCTACCTGGAAGTGGCATCACTTTCAGGTGACACTTCAGGAATCCCTTCCATAGGATTTTTACCATAGAGATTGGGGAAATTCCTAGAGCATTGCCATTAATGCTATTTCCCCCATTTTTCTCCCATTCTTCAAATCATGTGTGGCAAGCCTATATTTGGGGAGAGTTGTACAATATAGTATATTGGGAAAGTTGGCACTGTATTTTCCGCCAGATCCACAGTAATATAGCCCCAGGAAATTGGGCTGAAGTTTCCAGTTTAAACAATAATCCAATAATAACTTGATATTACTTCAATATTTTGAAAATAATAGATTGTCTTTATATTTCGGATTATTAATTTTGATTTAAGAGTATTGTTTTTGTTTTCAATGGAAGTTTTTCAGGGGTATTCTAGAGCAACATCCTTTCAAAGAAACTAACTTTATGGAAGAGTTCATGACATTGTTTGATAATTCATTCTTGGAATTAAGTGTGACAGTGACTGGTTACATGTGCCTCAACCACTCCTTTTATTACTAATACAAATATAGACAGAGTGGATATCAAAGGTAGTAAACTGTAGAATGAAAAAGGATTAAAAATAGAATGAGTATAAACCAGTTTACAAACTAAAGTTCATGACAATTTTTGGCTGGTTTGTGGTTCGCGAACTGAAGTTCATGTCAGGTCAACTAGCACAAACTTTTCACAGACTTTGAAGTGGTTCATGGCAGTTTGTGAATGGATACATTTTCAGACAGTCTCCTCTCATGTTTATGAAATGTGAAAGCAATGGAGGACAGAATTCTCCAGCCTTGGAAACACCAATAGGAGCTCTCCAAAGCTTAACAGGAACTGCCGGCTGCCAATAACAGTTCCTATTCTGCTCTATAGGAGATCAGAATACTATATAGACCCTCAGTTCTACTCTGCTCCCTCTCCTCTGTTGGGTGAGTCAAGGAACTTGTTAAAAGCAGAGCACAACCATTTATTCTTGATTTTGAATACGTCTTCCCTGGTAGGGCTTGGGTTTTAGGTGGACTGAGGGCTCTGAGCCACCCTCTCCCCTCATGCCAAGAAGAGGGGCTTGGCTACTGGATGCCTCAGTAGAGGACCCTCCTACTTCCTTTTGATGTGAACATCTTTCCTCTGGTGGGGTTAGGTGGACTGGGGGTTCTGAGCAACCCCGCCCTCTTCTCATGTCAAGCAGTAGGCTTAGCCATTTGGGTGTATCAGCTGAACACCCATATTTATACCCTCCCACCCCTCCTTCATAGCTGCTGGCCTTGAATGTGGCTGGCTCCTGCAATGACTCATCTTCGGTGTCAGCTGACAGCTGGCATCGAGATGAGAGACAAGCACTCCTATGCCTAGCCTGTAAATCCTGTTGGAATTGTTTCCGGTGACATTCCAAGGGCACTGATGACCCTGGAAAAGTGGGAACAGCTGGCTAGCCTTCAGCTGCTGGATTAGTGTTGGAGGGTTGAGTCAGCTCTGTATCCACTCTCAGCTGCAGTTCAGGGAACACCTGATTCTTATCCCCCTGTTGCTCTACTGCTGTTTGCTGAGGGCTGGCCACACTGGGCCACTCTTCCTCTCAGGATCTATGATACATTCTCAGCCTCCACCACTCCCATCTGGACTTGACCAGGGTGGACCTTCCTCAACGTCAACCTCCCCCTGCTGGGCAACACCTCTTTGAAACTCAAAGAGTAAGATCCAGACTTCCTGTTGTCCCTGTGCATGCCTCCCCTTTCCTCCTCTTCTCTGGATGATACAGCATGTGGCCTGAGGGTTGCGCCCTTGGTGCTGGGGTGTGAAGATTGCTGCCTTTGCCAGATGGGGATCGGCTAGCCCCAAACCCAACCTTTTCTCACTGAAATTCTCCCACTGAGAAAACCCCTAGACACTTCCCTTTACTTTTACCTTTTTACCATACAAAAAAAATCTCCTTCACTCAACACCTACTTAATGAAACTGGTGGTTAAAAACATCACTTGGTCTCCCCATTGTTGGGCTATGAACCTCACTAGCCCTTTAGCTATCCACCTCTGAAGATTAGTTGGAATGCCATTTGATGTTTTTGATTGATTCTAATTTTTAACTGTAAGGTTTGGTTTTAAACTTTGATTCTGTTTTTTTCTGTCAGTTTGATTGTTGGCGGGAAAAGAAGAAGGATAAAAATTGAATTAACAGCAACACCTACCTCATGGAACAACATCCACCTCAGCAAATAGCTACCCCTTTACTTTTACCCTCCAAAGAAAATCTCCCTCACCCAACACCTACTTTGTGAAACAACATCTACCTTGTAACACAACAACTACCTCATGGAAGAACATCTACCTCAGCAAACATCTATCTCAACAAACATCTGCCTGTACAAGCAAGCCCCTGTTTGACTACCCCTTTCAGTTGCATTTGTACAATGCACAACAGGTGATCATTTATCTGTACAATGTGTTCCAATAATAGTGAATAACCAGAAATTTCACCTTTGGGTGGGCTGTGACCAGAGGATCTATGTGTTTGGGCCAGATGGGGCCTGGGAGTGTTGGGGCATGACTCATTAGGTTCTAGTACATGCTGGGGCCTCTGGCAATCTGCCAGAGGGTAACTTTGGGAGCCCATGTCAAAACTCTGGGGATTTCTGACTTTCTGTCCTTCAGAACCTGCCTTTGGAGACTTGGGGTGGCCCTGTCAGCTCAACATGTGTTTCCATTCCTTTGCTGCATAGAAGAATGCACCCCATTTTATGGGTGTGCTCCAGGAGAGGGGTGTGTGAGAGTTGCAGACACACTTCCCATGCTTTCGTTGTATGACTAAAGTGGCTGCCAAGCTGCCATGAGGTTACTTTGGGGGATCTCTGTCAAAACTCTGGGGATGAATGCCTTTCTGTCCTTCAGAATCTGCCTTTGGAGACTTGGTGGGGGTTGCAAGCATAGGGGGGATTCTTGCTTTGTTTTGAGTGTTTGGCTGGGGGGTGGTCTGCCCAAGTGAACTCTTCTTGTGAGTTTGGTGTCACTGTCTTGTTTGTGAGCTGTTCCATAGACTCCTGTAAGTGTAGCTGTCTTTTCTAGAGAGAGCACTGGGCGAACCTTTTTTGGGGGGATCCATAACTGGGACTCCAGAAATGTAATTTTCCTCCAACTTGGAGAGATTATAGAAAAGCGTGTGGCCGGGTGAGGTCCCCTGTGTATTTGGTGTGCGAATCTTGTGTGTGAGAATCCTGTAAGTAGTCCCTTCTATAAACTTTTCATCCTGTGCCTGACATTTTCCCCAAAAGCATTTGCCCCCCCCCCCCAGTCGGAATGAAGAGACAGAGACAAGGTGTTGGGTATAAAACCGGGCCACTTTATTAAATAATAAATCAACCTATAACTGGCAGGGATGGACCTGAACAGGACAAGCCCCTGGGGTCACACCTGGACCCCGCCTTGTCCAAGGGCGAGCTACCCTGCCCCCAGCACCAGCCCGCCGTATTCGGGTTGTAGCTGAGCGGCCAGGCCCAAGCCATTCACCACCTGGGCTAGCATCAATCCCCCATGGAAAGATCCGCCCCAGGTGAGGCTCTCGATGATCTGCATTCCCCGCATTGAGCCGTGTAGCCCATCTGCGGTTCCTACAGACCACCCGCACCACTGGTGCTAGGCCATAGGTGCTCCCCTGAAAACACTATGGCCAAAACATCCTCCAGCCTGCGACCGAATTAAAACTCCTCCAGCTAACACCTAACGCTACAAGGCAGTACAAGGTAGGCGAAAAACAACTCCACATGAGCCAATTGTGTGAAGAAGAAAAAATTCCTACCTGGCCCCTAACAAGGCGACCGGTTGCAACCTGTACTGTCAAGGGAGGGTGGGCGGGCAGAGAGCCCAAAGGAACTGAAGAGCACTGGGCGGGGCCAGGGCATATATAGCCCTGACGCCACGCCCAGACACAGATCCGGAAATGCCGGACTGAGCTCTCTGTTGCTCCCTCCTTCCGAGGGGGCAAATGCGGCCCCCAGCCTGAACACCGGCGATTCCGGCTTGGCTGGGAGGGCCGAGCCTTGCCCCCCCAGTCGGAATGAAGAGACAGAGACAAGGTGTTGGGTATAAAACCAGGCCGCTTTATTAAATAATAAATCAACCTATAACTGGCAGGGATGGACCTGAACAGGACAAGCTCCTGGGGTCACACCTGGACCCCGCCTTGTCCAAGGGCGAGCTACCCTGCCCCCAGCACCAGCCCGCCGTATTTGGGTTGTAGCTGAGCGGCCAGGCCCAAGCCATTCACCACCTGGGCTAGCATCAATCCCCCATGGAAAGATCCGCCCCAGGTGAGGCTCTTGATGATCTGCATTCCCCGCACTGAGCCGTGTAGCCCATCTGTGGTTCCTACAGACCACCCGCACCACTGGTGCTAGGCCATAGGTGCTCCCCTGAAAACACTATGGCCAAAACATCCTCCAGCCACCGCCAATGCCAAGCCTCTGCTTAGGCATTAGCGCCCCAACGGACGGGCCCGAGCCGACCGCAAACCCTGCCCTCTCATCTAAAAAAGGCCCGGTTACCCAACTCTGAAAGATGAACCCCATCCGGCATATGGCCGGATGAGGGAGAAAATCCCAAAGCCATTCCGCATGGCTTTCTACAGGGCCCTATTGGCCTTGCGCCTAGCGCGCTCTATCTCCCCAGGTGAAAGGGAGAACATCCAAGTCTTGCATGGCGATCTAGCTGTCCCCACTAGGACCAGCCGAGAAGGACAAGCCCCTGGGGTCACACCCTGACCCCGGCTTGTCCAAAGGGCGAACCACCCCGCCCCCAGCACAAGCCCGCCAGATTCGGGTTGTTGCTGAGCGGCCAGGCCCCGAGCCATTCACCACCTGTGCTAGCGTCAATCCCCATGGAAAGATACGCTCCGGTGAGGCTGTTCAGCGGTCTGTAGTCCCCACACTGAGCCGTGTAGCCCATCTGCGGTTTGTACAGACCACCTGCACACTGGTGCTAGGCCATAGGTGTTCCCCTAAGATCGCCCAAGCGAGAGACCCAGATGTGCGGAGAGGGTGCCCCGCCTCTCTCTGCACTACGGCCCACACCGGCCCCCGGCGACTCAGCCATTCTCCAACTGCCCTATCGCTGCAGCCCAGCTGGGTGCCTGTTGAAGACCGCTGGCTCGAGGGGCCGCCTGGAACGCCCTGCTGTGCACTCAGCTGAGAACACGCTGCCTCCCACTACACGCCACAGCACCTGAAAAACAGAAAATTGTCAGAGCAAGCAATGACCAAGAGGCGATAAACCCTCGCCCTCCAACAATGCCCCCAGGCAGCCAACCCATGTTGAATCCCGGCCTGGGGCGCACTTCCCGCAGTGTCAGTCATTAGACTGCATAGTTACTAGCTAATACAAAGCGCCCAAAACAGGCCATCAACGTGGCCGCATGAAGCAGCACGGACCCGAAAAGGGGACAGCATAACCCATGCCACAGAACCAGCCAACCAACATGCGGCCCAGTGGGACTCTCAAGTGCCCGAAATTGGGAAGCTGCTTTGTCATATGACCTTCTGTTAGTGGGCTTACACAGCAAACCCATGGGCCACATGGGCAAACCAATAAAAGCCGGCACCGCCAGGTGGCACCTAATAGTCCTCAACTCCGACCCTCTCTCTCTGCAACGCGCAGGATTGCATAATATGAGCCGTCTAGATTGGCCAGTATGAGCCGTCTAGATCGGCTAGTAATCCGGAAGCACCGCGGCCCATGAAAGCCACCCTAATATACACCCCCCGATACTAGGTGCCAAAACCAGCTGGATGTCCCTACCAGCTGCAGCTTCCCAAATAACCAGGGTCCGGGGGGAATCGCGTCGGCCGCGAATTAACTTCCGGGGCGAGCTGCCGAAAGCGCCACAGCTATCAGCAAGGTAGAGCATCCACCGCCCCAATGAAGCCTCTGGGCACGCGCCCTACCAGGGATCAATATTCCACCGGAGGAAACGAAGTGTGAATAACCTACCAGGTTCATCACCCACACGACTTAGAGGTCAAGGAGTTAATAACATGTACTACCGCCATGCTATAGCCCCAGACAAGTGCAAACTGGTCAGCGAGTAGCTCACCCCAAAGCCAAAGTGCCACTAGAACTGGGAAAAAAGGTGACATACCACCTACTGTAATCAGAGCAGCGACACCTTGCGTTGCCAACTAAGAGCAGCCAACCGGCCCCTAAAGTCAGCAACCACTTTCACCGGTAGCCCAAATGCCCTCTGGTGGGTATCGAGCTCAATGCCTAATGAATGTAAGGACCGTACTGGGCCCCTCGGTATTATCATACTCCAAGGGTACCCCCCAGCTTGATGGCCAACTCATGAAAAGCCTGTAAAATCCAGGTGCATCACCTTGTACCTGCTGGACCAGCAACAGGTAGGCACCCCAATAGTGCGCCGTGTCATGAACCCGATCCTATCCTATAACGCCCACTCCACTAAAGAGCTAAAGCGCCCACTCCACCAATGAGCTAAAGCGCTTTAACCGACTGGTCCAAGGAAGTGTAGTTCATACCAAACATAATTCCATAAATCACCGAAGCCCCTCCGGGTAGGACCGGTGAAGAATGAGGCGATATTCCCTTGGCGCTTTATTAGGCACCACCCCCGGGGGAAATACGCACAAAGTGGGTACAGGCGGTGATATGCCAACGGGGGGTCCCAAGACCCTGCCTTCCAGGCGCTCTTTGTCGCTCTTAACCCCAACTGCGTGCTCCAGACCCGTCTTTACCGACTGAAAATTGGCCCAGGCCCCGACTGAAGATTGGCCCAGGCCCGTGATAAGGGATCCCCTGGTAAGGGATCCGAAACCACAAAGAGCAACACCTTGGTCAGATACTGGCCATCCCTTCCCGTGGGAACTTCCTCAATAATCAATTGAGTACCATCAGTCTAGTGGGGCTGGACCCCCTTTCCGGGGGGCTGCTGGTTGCCACCAGTTACCGCCTCCAGGGCACCAGCCCCCCAGGCCACGACTTCGGCCTAATACAGGCGGAGGAGGCGTGAGCCAAGCTGCAAAGCAGACCCTCATACTTGAAGATGCAGGGTTTCCTGCCCGGCACACCCGGAAGCTTACCACCATTACCAAGGGCTAGCCAGCCTACCACCTTGGGTCAGCTGCACTTTGCCTCCAGATGCAGCGCCGCCCGCCTGCTCCCCCGACGAACGCCCATCCAGGCCATCCTCATGGTCTGATTCCAATTGAGGTTCGGGCCCAGGCCCCGTGAAGTGATAAAGCGGGCCAGAACCGCCGACTCAAAAGTTAGCGGCGCCGAGCGCTGAGAGGCGTGGCGACGCCCCTCCCAGATGAGAGCACCCCCGGCAACTATTTACTGCTCGAGGGCCTCTACTGGCCCTCAATGGCCCTTCAGACCCACATCCCCCAACCCGGCTCCTCAACAGGGCCGGGCTGCAGGCATCGCCCCCGGGCCGTGCGGGCGGGCTGATCGCCCTTAAACCTGCCTGGCTCTATCACGGGAGCCATCAAGACACCTCTAATACGCAGCCGGGACCACAGCAATAACTGTAAGGCCCCTTCCAGGCCGGTCCCAGTTCCCCCATCAAGCTTAAATGGCACAATAAGTGGCTGGGTGCCCGAAAGGTTAAGCTACCCTGTAGCTACCCAGTAGCCACCCGCCCCAACTCAGATCAGGCAAGACCCCAATCCGCATCCAGGTGGAAGACTAGGTCAACCTCGAGCCGGCTACCTGAACACGCGTCCTCCGTCCTGGATCGCACTCAAAGTATGAGCAGAGCAAAGGACTGCAGTACTGCAGCGTTAACCCTCTGCGTTAAAGGACTCTTCCAACTTTCCCAGCCGCTAGCTGGTACAGCGTAAATAGGGGAGGGGGGGGCTTAACTGCGCCAACTGCCCTAAAGCGCGGCGCCGTCCATCCTCTATGGAAGCCCCAGTGGAAACCATTTGTTGCTCAATCCCCTCCATTTGTCTAATGATGGCCAACAGGGCCCAACCCCCTTTGACATGGGTCCTTGGCCGGGCATGAACACTACCAGACCCTACTTAGGCGCCAGCTAAAACCCCTAATCCCGGCCGCACCACAAAGATGCTACAACGAGTTGAATGAGCCACACCGCCCGTCACCTCAAAGGATGGGTGGGGGGTGGATAAGCCAAGGACTGGTCCCAATCAGGCACAATAAAATGAGGGGGGGGGGGGAGACCTTCCAAGGGCTCAGGCTGAAACATAAACCCCCACTCACACTCCAACCCCCCCGTCTGTGTGGCTGTGTTGGCTGGGGAGGGCCGCCCACAACATAAAATCACAATTATGGATAAAAACCTCACCTTAAAAATAACATTGAATAAAAGCCAACAAAACACACAGAAATTCCCCTAATGCAGGTTAAGAATGAAAGGTTGAATTAAAACAACCAAAGGCCTATATAAAGAAAAAACCTGCATCTAAAGCTGGACAAGCTAGGCTCCCAGTGAGCTACTGTGGAAGGGGGGGGCATATTCTACAATGGAGAGGGGATATTCTGCGATAGAGGTACCAATGCTGAAAAGGCCTATCTCTGATGACCAGCATCTTAGAGAGCCAGCTAGGTGTTGTGGTCAAGGGCATGGACTCCCATCTGGGACCATTGGGATCCACTTAAGGTGGCCGCCGCCTATACCACAGGCCGAACGCGATCACCTACAATAATCATACGCCCTATCAGGCACAAGATGGCCCCACCCACGCCACAGGCCAAGCACAGTCTGGTCCTTACAAAATGGCTGCCGAGAGGTCCTGTAAAATGGCTGCCGAGCGCAGTACAGGCCGTGCACAGTGGCTGCCGTGGCTTTCCCGCCTCCCATTGCTGCCTTGGGGGGGGGTAGCCTGGGCAGAACTGGCCTGTTGGGGGGGGGAGATGCCACCCACCCCAGGAACCAAATGAAACTCTCACTATCGCCCCGACCCCAAAGGGACGAAGACTGCTGCTCCTCGCACGCGCCGCCACAGGCCGCTAGCGCCTCTGCCGCCGCCAGCGTCACCGTTCGCTCTTCACGCCCCTGCGCGAAGTAGCCTAGTCGGAACTGGCCTGGTGGTGGTGGGGGGGGGAGATGCCACCCACCCAGAGACCCTCAAAGGCCACACTAACGCCCGGTCCCGAAGGGACGGAGAACAAAGTAGCCTGGGTGGAACTGGCCTGGTGGGGGGGGGGAAATGCCACCCACCCAGCAACCCATCAAACGCCGCACTAACGCCCAGTCCCGAAGGGACGAAGAACTGATGCCTTCGCAAGCGCTGCCACCGGCCGCTAAGCGCCTCAGCCGCCTCCAGCGCCTCCGTTCGCCGTTCGCTCTTTGAGCCCGTCGGACTGGACCCCGACTGACGTTTCCAGGCCTCGCACCGCCGAGCACACCACGCGTGGCTCTCCTTCAGAGAGCCCAAAGGAACTGAAGAGCACTGGGCGGGGCCAGGGCATATATAGCCCTGACGCCACGCCCAGACACAGATCCGGAAATGCCGGACTGAGCTCTCTGTTGCTCCCTCCTTCCGAGGGGGCAAATGCGGCCCCCAGCCTGAACGCCGGCGATGCCGGCTTGGCTGGGAGGGCCGAGCCTTTCTGGGGACATCTTGTTTGAGGGGCCATAACTCAGATCCTCAAAGTCCAGTCTGGACATAGCATGGAGCACATGTAGATGAGCATAAAGGGGAGGATTGATAATGTCTATCAGAGAACCCTGTGTTCCCTCACTTCCCACCTTCATGAGTCACAAGAGACAAAGGTCTAAGAAGCATGTGGTTGGCCTAACAGCACCCAGAATCCTGTCAACTTGGGAGAGACTGCTGAAGCTGTCAGACACAGAATCCAGAGATGGCGCAGGGACCTCTGGCCTCTGATTGATATTGGCTGGAAGGTCATGGCAAGACTTTATCCATTAAAAGCTTGCAAAAATCTCACAACTAATGGCTGAATTTCTAACATTTTGGATTTTCTGTGAGAGAAGTTGAGGATCCAGTTACCCTAAATGATTGTGCTGGGTGCAATTGGTTTTGGAAGACCCTTTGAAAGGAATTTACTCTCTGATGTATAAATTAAAATAATTTGGTTCACCTACAGGTTTTAAACAGAAGACAAAGGTGCTAACTGAAAATATGAATTTATAAGATCAAGTGATACTGACAAACAAAACAGGTATTAGTGTTGAAAAGAGAGTAAAATATTTGGGAATTACACTGTCAAATATGAACTGTATGTTATTCCATAATAATTACCTAAGACTTGGAAAGAAACGTAAAAAAAAGATTTATTAAAATGGGAAAGATTACAATTGTCTTTATTGGGAAGAATGCCTGTAATTAAGATGAATGTCTTGCCTAGAATGCCATTCCTGTTTCAGATGATACCTGTTCTGATATCTGATGTACCATTAAAACAATGGCAGGAGGATCTATCAATATTTGTGGGGGGGGGGACATACGTGCTCTGAAGAGCTTTATGCTCTGCCAATCAACATCTGCTGGCTGTCTCTGGCCCAAAGGGACAAGTGCCAAGCTCCAGCCTGATGGAACATGCTCCCATCTGAGATTTATTTATTTTCAATTTATAACCCACCCTGCCGAACCTTCTACTGTTCTTCAGGGCCTGTAAAATGGAACTGTTCTGCCAGGCCTCTGGATGAGGCAGCGGATGTCCAAATTAAGCTGGCCTTCCTTGCTGAAGCCTTTTATCTTATGTGGTCCAGTTCAAGCAGTTTTGATGCTCAGTGGCTCTAATTTTCTGAGATCTGCACCTATTGACAGTGCTGATTCATAATGTTTTAACTGTTTTAATTATTATTGTTTTTATTGTTGTTAATTATTATTGTTGTTACTTCATTGTTGTGATCTGCCCTGAACCTGCTTGTGGAGGAGGATGGAATAAAAATTGAAACAAATATGTAAATAAACAAATATGGAATGAATATAAGCCTAGATTATGTCCAAAAACTCAATTACGGATCTCAACTCAAGAGGCTTTTTTTAGCCCAGAAATAGCTACTCAACAAAAGTATTTAACATATTGGGATATTTTAGACTTTTCCCAAGATGACTATAAAATGAAAATGTGAGAGTATTTTCTGAAACACAAGGTCACAGTTGCCAGTGGTTTTTCTATATACAATTATTAGAAAGATGTAAACTCAATAAATGTTTTTGATCAATGTACAACTGTATTTGAAACAGGATTGTGTACAAATTACCAACACACTATTGCTAACGTGTATAAATTTTTATTGAAATTTGAAACAGAGGAAGAGCAGGTAAAGGAATTTAGGACAAAGTGGTCAGCTACTCTGTCCAAATGTAACCATGGGAATATTTATGGTTGAAAGGTTTAAAATTTACTTGGAGTTCTAATTTAAAAGAAAACTTTTATAAAATGATGTACCAATAGTATATGACTTTAGACAAATTAGCTAAAATGTATAAAAATGTTATGATTATATGTTGGAAATGTCAACAACATGAAGGGACATTTTATCATATATGGTGGTCTTGTAATAATGCTAAACAATATGGAATATAAATACAATCAATTATTCAGAACATCTTAAAGATTGATATCCCTTTAACACTGTCAAAACTATTTGAAACAAATTTCAAGCAACTTTTTATAACAACAAAAAGTAGTTTAATGACATGGTCTAAACTCCAACTCAATTTGTTGGAAAAAATTGATGTATTAAAAACTTTTGTTTTGCCTAAATTTCTCTTTCTGTTTCAAAACCTTCCCATACCTATCCCGCGTAAGGACATGATAGCTTGGCAAAAATGTTTATCATCATTCCTATGGAATAATAAAAAACCGAGGATTGCATATCAGACACTTTCAAAACCGGTAAACAAAGGAGGATTGGGTGCTCCAATCTTAGAAAAATATTATGTGGCGGCCCAACTTAGAAACATCTTATTATATACCAGAAAGAACTGTAAGATACCCTGGCTTCAAATTGAATCCGCAAGCATTCTTCCTTTATGTCTTAATGAATTTGTATGGAACAGTGGGACGGATAGGAAGAAAACAACACTAACCAATCCATTTCTTAGTCATACTTTGGGAATTTGGGATAAACATAGGTCACAAGTGGTTCAACCCTCCACTCCAGTAATGGCATTTCTTGGACAATCATGGTTCCCCCCAGGTATTCCTACAGAAAATTTTAGAGTTTGGAGACAACAAAAAATTCTGAGAATTTCTGATATAAGCGAAAAAGGGAAATTATTTACCTGTAGCCAACTTGAATCCAAATTCAAAATAAAGATCCCTTGGTTTGAATACCATCAACTTCATGACGCTTTAAATAAAGTTCTCCCAGTTATGTTATCAATAAACCAATTAAATACATTTGAAAAATTAATTTACAATGAAAACTCAAACATGAGAGGAACAATCTCAAAATTATATTCTTTATTAAACCAGGAGAAATGGTCTTTAGTTACATCACAACAAAATGCTTGGAGTAAAGATTGTTCTACTCCATTACTGGAAGAACAATGGAATACAATCTGGACATCACCATTAAGTAAATCTAAGTGCATTAATTTTAAGTTACAACAATTTAAATTATCTTCACGTTGGTATTTAACCCCAATTACGTTAAGCCATACGCTGAAGAGCTCTAATTCTATCTGCTGGAAAGGCTGCGGAGAGACAGGAACCTTTATCCATTGCTGGTGGTCATGCCCGAAAATCCAATTATTCTGGATTACCTTAATAAATAAAATTGAAACCATAGTTAAAGAAACCATCCCTTGTTCTCCAGAATCTGTCCTCCTCAATTATTGGCCGAATAAAAACTTTTCTCATTTAAAATCAGAACTTATATCACTGCTGTTCTTAGCAGGAAAAATCCTTCTGGCAAAATTTTGGAAAATTCCTAGAATACCATCAATCACCCTATGGTTCCAAAAGGTTTGGGATATAGCAGTGCAAGACAAAATTGCATCTCAACTTACTTATAGTGACAATCCTAAAATGGGGGAAAAATTTGTAGAAAAATGGTTCCCATTTCTAGACTATATTAATGCTAATTCGACAAAACAAAATAAAATGCCAAAAAAAATTTGAATTTTGTATTATATTAAAGTGGGTCAGGATTGGACTGAGTAGGGTGAGAACGTGTATGAAAGATAGGAGCGTGTCAGGATTGGTCTGAGTGAGGTGAGAATGTGTAAGAAAGACTAGGAAGCTAAATAAATTTTTTCTTCTTCTTTTCTTTTCCTTTTCTTTCCCCCCCCCTACTTTTTAACATGTTTCATGGATATGTTAATTTTTATGTTTTATTATGATGTAGTTGTTTGATCTTATTGTTATTGGAAAATAAAAATTTTAAGTTTAAAAAAAAAAAGATTGATATACAAATGAAACCAGAGTCTTTTTTGTTGGGACAAAGGGATAAACAACTCAATAGAACTTTGTTCAATAGAACTTTGTTTTTGTATATGACCACAATAGAGGAATGGATAGTCAAGATGATGGAACTTGCAGAGATGGCCAAACTTACAACTTTGATAACAGATAAGACTTAAATTTATATCTACATGGAAACCCTTTACAGACTTCTTGAAGGAAAAAAATGAACTAATGATTTATGGTTTTGAAGATTAAAAGGCTAAGATAATAAGTTTACACAGAAAGGTGAAAATTTTCCCTTGGTCTGACTTTGGACTACGGTTGTAATGAGTACATGTATGGTTTCTGGTAGTGGAGAAAATCAGACATTATTCCTTCTTTTTTTCAACTGTAGTATCTGAATTATTGGGGCAAGGGTTGTAGCTGCTTATCTATTTTTGTTTCTTTTTTCCTTCCTTTTAATTATCTATATAGAAATTATAATAAAAATGATTTTTAAAAAGAGACATTAAATATCCAGCTACCTTAAACAATTGTGCTAGGTGTGAGCCAGTGTACGCAACTCAGGCTGTTAAAAATTCCTTTTTAGTAGCCTTCACTGCTGCCTCATAGGATTTCATAAATGTTATTGTAGCTTCATTATGAGTGCACTGTTAAATTCACTCTAGTAATCTACGTTCCCATTTCATCCCTCTGTTCCATAGTATATCAGGAGGATAATTTAGATCAGGAATGTAGATGACATTGAAGAACAATCTCATTGATGGCTTCAAAGAGACAGGAGTTCCAGTCCTCTATCAGTGCATCTAATGAATTGCTGGAGGACATCAGTGTCGATGCGCTTAGAGACCAAGAGGGTGATTCTTAGCGACGCAAGAATGAAGGCTGTACACAGTAGTTGTAAAACCACTATATACATTTATTTACAATACCACTCACTCTCCTGACTGACAATATGCTCCGCTGCACTCCAACTCCTTTAACCCACAATCACCACAGTTACTCTGTACATTTATACATTGGACAGCCAATCAGCAACTTGCTGTGTCATGCTGACTCTGCTGGCTGATGCAATTCCTCTGGCAGCCAGCCACCTGCTGTCAGGTAGATCATCTAAGCCTCCAGATCTACTTTCTGTTCTGCAGCACATGCTATAAGCTGTCTCTTTACACATAATAGTGACAATCAGATCCTGCACAGCATTCTGGAACCCAATTGGGTCCGTTAGTCTCCATGGGTAAACATAAATCTGCTCACCACCAGGGCCTTCAGGACAAAATGGTCTGACAAAGGCACTTCATCCTTGACAATCAGATTCATATAAATTCCTGTGCCAAAGATCAAGTCCAGTGTGTAGCCTGCTTGATGATGATGATGATGATATTGGATTTATATCCCGCCCTATACTCTGAATCAGAGTCTCAGAGCGGTCACAAGTTTGGTGTAGTGGTTAAGTGTGCGGACTCTTATCTGGGAGAACCGGGTTTGATTCCCTACTCCTCCACTTGCACCTGCTAGCATGGCCTTGGGTCAGCCATAGCTCTGGCAGAGGTTGTCCTTGAAAGGGCAGCTGCTGTGAGAGCCCTCTCCAGCCCCACCCACCTCACAGGGTGTCTGTTGTGGGGGAGGAAGGTAAAGGAGATTGTGAGCCACTCTGAGACTCTTCGGAGTGGAGGGCGGGATATAAATCCAATATCTTCTTCTTCTTCTACCTCCCCCCCGCCACAACAGACACCCTGATGTGTAGGACCTGACATAGTCTGGAAGAGTCCCAGTGCTGCCATACAGAAGACACTAGGTCCAAGGCCTGCAAAGGAGACTGCAGCATCATGGATGTTGGTGACTGAAAAGTGTTTTTTTTTTTAAATTAATTTGTTGCAAGGAGTTACCACCACCAGTGATATAAACAGATGCCTGCTAAGCAACCAGAACAGTTTTGTGCTGTTTGAAAGTGCTAGAAGAAGAAAGGACCTGTTTACACTCATTTACCATTTCCTCTTGGGGGGGGGGGGAACAAATGTTCAACTGTTTATCTATTTGATGGTAAAAGCAACAGATGATCTGTAGCTTATTTTAACAAATATATCAGAAGAACAGCTGTTAACCTCCTCAAGTAACATCTGTGTCACAATCCTTTACATCTCGTGGAATGTTTAGTACCCACACTTCTGCTACCATTTTCTCCTCCTTATCGATACTTCAAAATTGCATGATGAGTAGAAACAAAACAAAGGCACAAAGTCACCTGGGATTTTCCCTGGATGAGCTCACTGAAATCAATGGAAACTGAATAAGAGAGTACCTTGAATAACTCAGATTCATGAGAACAGCTAAGACTCCAGCATGAGGAATGGTATAGGATGCAACAGCTAAAGTAGGATCCTATCTGGCAAGCTCTGAAAGACTGAGGAAGCTCCACAGCATGTTCCCTCTTAGTCCATTGCTTTCAAAAGTACCAGTACAGCATTGCACTAGGCTTAGGGGAAGAGGGTTGCTTTGAAGAGTTGGCACCAGGCTAAATTTTCTCATGGCAGAATGGAACTTTCCTGCCTCCCTTCCCACTGCATCTCACTGATCTCCACAACATGCTGCTCCTGAAGGATAGTGGACCCTGAAGAATAGCATTAGGTGGGGTCTGCAGTGGGAAGGGGAACTGATAGTCTGGATCCAACTCTTGATATTATACAAAGCTATATACCATACAGAGGTTTTCAGAAAGATAGGAAAGCAGCCTATCAGCAATTGTTTGTGCTCCAATCCAGGAAACCACCAGGCTGTGTAAGGCCCCATCCTCTCCTCAGATGAGAAACCTCAGTTTGATTCCCATTCTCCTCTTAGTTGTTTTGGAGGGCACCCCCTTGATAGCATAAAGTGCAATGCAGATCCTCAGGATAAGTTTCAAAGAGTCCATCTGGCCTGCCATGTCCAGAGCACATTCCATCATGAAAGCAGAATGTCACTAAAGCATTTCTATACTCTAGGCTCCAAGGCATGTGTAATGCTATCATATCTCCTGCTCTAAGGAATGCTTCCTCAAAGCAATATGGGCAATTTCCAGTTGATGAAGAAAAGTATCACCTCCAATGCAGCTTTTGATCAAAAAGAGACCAGTTTCCAGTTCCAGTTCCCAGTTCCCCAATGATTGGCCATCAAGAGGACAACTGACCTTCATTCCAACCCCTGCTGGTTCTTTGTCAATATCCTGAAAACACCCACCTTGGAATGTCAGGTGTCATTTCCTGAATTTTGATGGCAGTTACCTTCAGATTCCCAATCAAATTCAGATGTCACTTGCCTTATCCAATCTTGATTGCGGGAGCAAAAAGTCCCATTCCAGTTATGAAACTTTTCCCCATAAAAGAATCAGTACAGGGCAGTGGCAGGTTCTCCCACTCTCTGGATATCCCTGCAACTGCTTGCAGGCTTATATCTCTTTTTGTTGGACTTCTGCTGCATAGACTCCCTCATGGCTTTTTTGGTTTTAAAAAAATGTCCAGCAGGAACTCATTGGCATATTAGGCCACACCCCCGGATGTCACCATTGTTCCACATAGGGCTTTTTTATAGAAAAAACCCAGCAGGAATTCATTTGCATATTAGGCCACACCCTTTGATACCAAGCCAGTCAGAACAGCTTTCCTGTGTGTTCCTGCTAAAAAAAGAGCCCTGGGCTCCCTGCAATTTCCAGCTTCTCACTCACCTTGGATCAGGTAGTATTAAACAGATTCCCCACTAGCCTTGTACTGGTCTCACACTACTCTTCTCTACAGCACTTCCATCTGATTTTGCACAAGCTGCCGCAGGGCTGCAACTCATTCCACCTCTTTCCTGTGGCAAGCAGATACCAGTTTTCAGAGGATCTTGCTTGCCATGGGAAAGCGGCAGAGCAAGTTGCAGCCTTGCGGCAGCTTGTGCAAAATCAGATGGAAGTGCTGTAGAGAAGAGGAGTGTGAGACCAGTACAAGACTAATGAGGAATCAATCTCTCCCCCCCCTTCCTATCCTTTTCTCTTCCCCTTCATCCTCTCCCTCATTTTCAGTCCTTTGTGTGCATGCACATGTTTATTGAGAGGGAGAGGGTGGTTTTATTCTGAGTTTTACTTGTGTAGTTGCATTTGTGATCAAAAGTTAGAGGCAATATTGGTCAACCTCGAATTGTGTGTCTGAGTGCTAGTAAATATTTAATTTGAAATGATTGGTCTCTATTACTTTTTCTCTTGGGAATATTGCACAAGAATAAAATGTCCATATACATGGGCAAAAGAGCCTTTGTTTATCTGGATGGAGACCCTATAGCAAGCTAACTTCCCCATCTTTGGTTCTAGTTCAGGTAACAGATGTGGAAGTGGATTTGGGTGATTTCATGACCATATTTTCTCCTTGACTTGATCTTTGGGCTTGTATTGGATCAGGCTAGTCATCTGCTTACATATAAACTGTTACCAAACTACTATGTGCCAAACTGCTGCTGCTGTTATTTGTGAGGTTTGCCAAGTAACACTCAGATGTACTTCCATTATATGAAGATAGGTAAAACTTTATTGATATGTTATTACAGGACCCCTCCTTCAGAAAGGCATTGCTAAGTGAGGGTCTCCCCCTTCCCTGATCCCCTTAACACAAACACTCAAAGAGACAGTTCCCTGTTAACGTAAATATGCCAAGAAACAAGCCAGAAACGGCCTAAAAAATTACAGTCTTATCTATAAGGTCACTTCCCTCCTTCAGGGAAGTGGGGCAGGAGGGGGAGAAGGACTTAGTATTCACAGCTCTCTCTCAATAGACATTATTCACAGGCCTCTTGCCAGCCCAAGCTCAGATAAAATATATACCACAAGTTAGGAAAGGCACAAACAGGTATAAGTAAAGGTCTGCATGGTTAACAAACAAAGTAATGGAAGCTGTAAAAGGTAAAAAGCGGTGGAAAGTTAGTCAAGTGAGATTAAGAAAAGGAAATACAGGCAGTGGCAAATCAAATGCAAGACTGTGAACAGACAGGCAAAAAAAGACTGAGGAGCCTATTGCAAAAAACATAACGACCAACAATAAAAATTTCTTCAAATATATTAGAAGCAGGAAACCAGCCAAGGAGGCAGTGGGGCCCTTGGATGACCAAGGGGTCAAAGGATTACTGAAGGAGGATAGGGAAATGGCTGAGAAGCTGAATGCATTTTTTGCCTCTGTCTTCACTGTGGAAGATGAGAAGTGCTTGCCCACTCCAGAACCACTAATTTTGGAAAGGGTGTTGAAAGACCTAAGTCAGATTGAAGTGACAAGAGAGGAGGTCCTAAAACTGATTGACGAATTAAAAACTAATAAGTCACCAGGTCCGGATGGCATACATTCAGGAGTTCTGAAAGAACTCAAAGTTGAACTTGTGGATCTCCTGACAAAAATATGTAATCTTTCATTGAACTTTGCCTCTGTTCCTGAGGACTGGAAGGTAGCAAATGTCACCCCCATCTTTAAAAAGGGTTCCAGAGGAGATCCGGGAAATTACAAGCCAGTCAGTCTGACTTCAATACTGGGAAAGATTGGTAGAAACCATTATCAAGGACAGAATGAGTAGGCACATTGATGAACACAAGTTATTGAGGAAGACTCAGCATGGGTTCTGTAAGGGAAGATCTTGCCTCACTAACCTGTTATATTTCTTTGAGGGGGTGAACAAACATGTGAGCAAAAGGGACCCAATAGATGTTGTTTACCTTGACTTCCAGAAAGCTTTTGATAAAGTTCCTCATCAAAGGCTCCTTAGTAAGTTCGAGAGTCATGGAGTAAAAGGACAGGTCCTCTTGTGGATCAAAAACTGGCTAATTAATAGGAAGCAGAGAGTGAGTATAAATGGGTAGTCTTCACAGTGGAGGATGGTAAGCAGTGGGGTGCCACAGGGCTAAGTATTGGATCTCATGTTCTTTAACTTGTTCATTAATGATTTGTAGTTGTGAGTAAACAGTGAAGTGGCCAAGTTTGCAGATGACACTAAATTGTTCAGGGTGATGAGAACCAGAGAGGATTGTGAGGCACTCCAAAGGGATCTGTTGAGGCTGGGTAAGTGGGTGTCGGCGTGGCAGATAAGGTTCAGTGTTGCCAAGTGCAAAGTAATGCACATTGGGACCAAGAATCCCAGTTACAAATACAAATTGATGGGTTGTGAACTGGCAGAGACTGACCAAGAGAGAGTTCTTGGGATTGTGGTAGATAACTCACTGAAAATGTCAAGACAGTGTGCGATTGCAATAAAAAAGGCCAATGTCATGCTAGGAATTATTACAAAGGGAATTGAAAACAAATCAGCCAGTATCATAATTCCCCTGTATACATCGATGGTGCGGTCTCATTTGGAGTACTGTGTACAATTCTGGTCACCGCACCTCAAAAAGGATATTATAGCATTGGAAAAAGTCCAGAAAAGGGCAACTAGATTAAAGGGTTGGAACACTTTCCCTATGAAGAAATGTTAAAACGCTTGGGGCTCTTTAGCTTGGAGAAACGTCGACTGCAGGGTGACATGATAGAAGTTTACAAGGTTATGCATGGGATGGAGAAAGTAGAGAAAGAAGTACTTTTCTCCCTTTCTCACAATACAAGAACTTGTGGGCATTCAATGAAATTAAAACGGATAAAGAAAGTACTTCTTCACCCAAAGGGTGATTAACATGTGGAATTCACACAAGCAGGTGGCAGCTACAAGCATAGCCAGCTTCAAGAGGGGATTTGATAAAAATATGGAGCAGAGGTCCATCAGTGGCTATTAGTCACAGTGTATGTGTGTGTGTGTGTGTGTGTGTGTGTGTGTGTGTGTGTGTGTGTATGTATATATATATATATATATATATATATATATATATATATATATATATATATATATATATATATATATATATATATACACATTGGCTACTGTGTGACACAGAGTGTTGGACTGGATGGGCCATTGGCCTGATCCAACATGGCTTTTCTTGTTTTTATTACATGCAACACAGTATACAATACAGCACAGCCCCACTCAGAAGTCTAAGCATATTAGCAATTCATAGAAAAAGATAGAGCTGGAGAAGAAAATATGGCGGGGGACAAAACATGGCTCCTGACATCATAAGAACATAAGAGAAGCCATGTTAGATCAGGCCAATGTCCATCCAGTCCAACACTCTGTGTCACACAGTGGCAAAAATTTATATATATATATATATATATATATATATATATATATATATAATTTTTATTTATATCCCGCCCTCCCCGCCGAAGCAGGCTCAGGGCGGCTCACAGACATGGAAGTACCATGATTACATTTAATACATTATATGGTAAAATACATTAAAATACATTAAATAAATAATTAGTTAAAACCATTACAATTAAGGTGCTACAGTGCGAACGTATTAGATGGATATCAGATGGCTAGGTGTCATTTCAGGATTCAATCTTGTAGGCCATCTGAAAAAGGCTAGTTTTGCAGGCCCTGCGGAACTGATTATATTCCCCTGCGGACAAGATGCTCCCAGGGGAATCCTGTTGGTTCAACTGAAGACAGATGAGAAAGGAGACACTTTCACCCGCAGGGCTCGAACCTCCGCTGGCAGTTGGTTCCACCAATGAGGAGCCGTTACTGAGAAGGCCTGCTCCCGGGTTGTTTTCAATTTGGCCTCCCTTGGTCCAGGGATTTTTAAAAGATTTTGGGAGCTAGATCTCAGTGCTCTCTGGGGGATATATGGAGAGAGGCGGTCCCTAAGGTAGACAGGTCCTCGGCCATATAGGGCTTTAAAGGTAATAACCAGCACCTTGTAACGAACTCAGAACACAATTGGCAGCCAATGCAGCTCCCGCAGCCTAGGCTGCACGTGCTCCCACCGAGGTAGTCCCACTAACAGCCTGGCTGCCGCATTCTGCACCAGCTGTAGTTTCCGAGTTCGGTACAGGGGCAGCCCCATGTAGAGGGCATTACAGTAGTCCAACCTTGAGGTGACCGTTGCATGGATCACTGTTGCCAGGTCGCCGCGCTCCAAGAAAGGGGCCAGCTGCTTCGCCCTCCTAAGATGGAAAAAGGCGGCTTTGGCAGTGGCAGCTATCTGTGCCTCCATTGTCAAGGAAGGCTCCAGAAGCACTCCCAAGCTCTTGACCCTGCGCACTGGTATCAGCGACGCACCGTCAAAAGCTGGTAGGGAGATCTCCTCCCCTGGCCCGCCGCGGCCCATGCAAAGGACCTCTGTCTTCGCTGGATTCAACTTCAGCCCACTCGACTTGATCCACCCTGCCACAGCTTGCAACACTCGGTCCAGATTTTCAGGGACGTCTCCAGTCCGGCCGCCCATCAATAGATAGAGCTGGGTGTCATCAGCGTACTGGTGACAACCCAGGCCGTACCTTCGGACAATCTGGGCAAGGGGGCGCATGAAGATGTTAAACAGCATCGGGGAGAGAACTGCCCCCTGGGGCACCCCACAATTAAGTAGGCGCCTCTGGGACACCTCTTCCCCAATTGCCACCCTTTGTCCCCGACCTTCAAGGAAGGAGGAGAGCCACTGTAAGGCTAGCCCCCGAATTCCTATGTCGGCGTATGTGTGTATGTATATATATATATATATATATATATATATATATATATATATATATATATATATATATATATATATATATATATACACACACACACACTCACACACACTGTGGCTAATAGCCACTGATGGACCTCTGCTCCATATTTTTATCTAAACCCCTCTTGAAGGTGGCTATGCTTGTGGCCGCCACTACCTCCTGTGGCAGTGAATTCCACATGTTAATCACCCTTTGGGTGAAGAAGTGCTTCCTTTTATCCGTTTTAACCTGACTGCTCAGCAATTTCATCGAATGCCCACGAGTTCTTGTATTGTGAGAAAGGGAGAAAAGTACTTCTTTCTCTACTTTCTCCATCCCATGCATTATCTTGTAAATGACATCATGACACATGTACTACTGTAGCATAACAAACTTCAAAGCAGTGTAAATTGATCAGTTATTAATGGCTACCAATCCATTCACAGACCATTCCGGAAACATTTACAAAGGATCTCCAATATAGCACTGGAGCATATGGCCAAATTTTTTTTTGGCCACTGTGTGACACAGAGTGTTGGACTGGATGGGCCATTGGCCTGATCCAACATGGCTTCTCTTGTTTTCTTAATATGGGAAGCCAATTGATTGGCTAGTGAAAGTGTCTCCTTTCTCATCTGTCTTCAGTTGAACCAACAGGATTCCCCTGGGAGCATCTTGTCTGGCTGCTGAGTGGTAGATTTGATTCTTTTTAAACCTTGCTGACAGCAATGAAGAACAAGTGGCTGGAGTTCTGCCACTTTATCGAGCCATATGGGGAAAAGAGTACATCAATAGAACTTGGCCTTGGTGGTTGCAGAGTTACTTAATTAGAAAATACGGGACATTTATATGCCATTATATTCTCAGCTTATTTACTGGAAAGAAAGGAAAAACATTGGACTGTCCAGTTCAAAACTGGACACCAGGCAACCATAACAAGGTTCAGGTCCAAGCATTTACACTCTACCTGAAACATGAACAGTTGCTGCTTACTCAGAGTAGGTAATGCTGAGTTGTATCATTGTTCTGAGTCAATATGAGGCAGTTCTGTAAGTCTTTAAGTGGTCCTGAGCTTGCAAAGCTGCAAGCAAGTTCTGTAAGTCTTTAAGTGGTCCTGAGGATACACTCACTGCATTCATGATAATGTGCTTCAGAAGCACATTACTATGATAATAGCCTATTGATTCTTTCCCAGGGTTATTTGTTCCTTCAAAAGATTTCGGTTGCAATCTTTTAAGATTCCATTCTACTTCTTTATTTAGCAGATGTCTTAGCTGGTTCTGTAATATTGTAATCTCCCTTATAATTTTCTTTTTCCCCGGTCGCTTTCTAAGTTCCTTTTTCTTCTTAGCAATCTCTTTTTGGATATCCAACATTTGTTTCTCTTTTGCGCTTTTGTCTTTATTGTTCAATGTAATTAAAATGCCTCTTATTACAGCTTTATATGCATCCCACACCGTTTGAAATTGTACATCCTCTTTTTCATTTATTTGGAAGAAAGCTTTAGTTTCTTTTTCTAGAGACGCCACTATATCTACTTTCTGTAGTAAATCTTCATTTATCCTCAACCTCCTAGTCTTTTTGGCATACTTTGCTGACCACATTATTGGGTTATGATCTGCCCCCACTTTAGGAAGAATCTCTATTTTTTTTGTCATAAGTCCAAGATCTTTTGTAGCCCATAACATATCAATCCTTGAGAAAAAATTATGTCTTGCTGAAAAAAAGGTGTAATCCCACACCATAGGATTAAATTTCCTCCAAACATCTTCCAAACTTTCTTGATTCACTAATTCAAAAAAAGACTTTGGTAATTTCCCTTCTTTATTTCTTTTTCCAGATCTGTCTAAAATATTTTTAACTGTTCCATTAAAATCTCCCATCACCATTATTTGTTCATATACCACTTGGTCCAATTGCTGTACAATTTCTTTAAAGAAAGAGTCCTTTGCCCCATTTGGGGCATACAATCCCACTAACAATGTATTTTTGTCATTTAACGACACTTCCATTGCTACATATCTTCCATCATCATCTTTAAAAACCAATATTGGGTTAAGTTCCTGTTTGATGTAAAAAAAATCACTCCCCTTTTTTTTCTTTAGCCAATGAAAAAATTTCTGTACCCAATTCCTTGTTCCACAAAAATTTGTAATCCATTTGTTTAATATGCACTTCTTGTAGACAAATTATATTACATTTTTGCTTTTTAATCCAATGAAACGTAGCCTTTCTTTTTTGCGGTGAATTTAGTCCATTTACATTCCAAGATAATAATTTGTAATCCATAATGATTCTTCACTTATTCTGTATCCCCAAAATCCCTATGTTCCTCAGAAAACCTTTTCTGGACTTGAACATTGTTAATTGTAATCCTCTTTCCTTCCAATTCAAAGCTTAGACCTTCTGGTAATATCCATCTGTATCTCAAACCTTTGTCATGTAATTTATCAGTTAATTTCTTGTACAGTCTTCTGTCATTTATGACCTTTCTTGGCAGCTCTTTCATAATTCTCACTCTGCTTCCTTCAACCTCCATTGGTTTTCCAAATTGTTTACTTAAAAGTTTTCCAACCATGTCTCTTGATACAAATCTTACTACCACATCTCCTGATAGCTTATTTTTTTTAGCATACGTTGAATTGACCCTATATATATAATCATAGGCATAGTTAGATTGATCAGGATCCATCTCCAAAAATTCAGCGATTATACTTATTATATATGTCTTCAACTCAAATTCTTCATTTTCAGGAACTCCTCTCAGACATACTTGGTTCTCCATTATCTTACAGTCTTGTAGAACTACTTTCTCCTACAACTTAGAAATCATGGAATCTTGATCTTTTACTTTACTTTCAACTACATGCACTTTATTTAACGTTGCTTGTGAGTCTTTTCGGAGATCCTCAATTTCTTTTTTAATTTCTTTCTTCACCATTTCTGCACTTGATTTAATGTCTTTTCTCAGTTCTTTAATATTTTCAATTATTAATTCTTTCAACACTTTGACCAGTCTGGCCTCCATGGCTTCAAGTTGTTCATTAACTTTGGCCATCTTTATCTCTTCCAAAGACCAGGCCCTCGGACGAAGCTTTGGTCCCCCTTATGTTCAGACATTACTGTCCTCCCATTATAAATATAGGCTTCAAAGTTGGCCTCTTTAATTCAAAATTAAAATACAGATTCTGATAGCTTGGAACACGCCCTTTCCAATGAGCCAACAATTGCCGTTCTAGGAGCTTCCTATCTCCAGATATTAATTTTAAAAGCTTTAATTTATTCAAAATGGCATCCGTGATTTTTTCTGGCTCCTTTTTAAACTTTTTTCTCTTTGGGCCCACCAAAATTAATTCTAATTATATAGTCCAATGTGTTTCACCTTATTATAACAAGATCTGCAGGCTGCACCAAGTTTTAAAATCCCATTCTTTAAAAAAATAATAATAATCAATTTTGACCTTCCTTTAATGGCCACTGAAGTTTTCCTATGATTGATTAGTCCTAGAGGGTCCAGGAAGTTGAAAACTTGACCTTCTTTCAATGGCTCCCTCCTGCTTTTCTTCCTGTTTTACTTCCTGCTTTTCTTGCCACAAAGTCCCGTTCTCTATGATCAGGTAATCTCACGATATTTATGCCACTTCCTGTGACATCTTCCAATGGGGGATTTTGCAGAAACCACAGGTATTCCAAACATAAGTTGCTTTTTTTACTTTTAACTTGTCTTCTTAGATCCTAATAGTCCCAAAATTACCCCCTTCACTTCTTCTTAACTTTAGAAAGTTGTAATTAGTTCCAGATTTTAGTCCTTATTTCCCAAATACCTTATATTAGTCCCGGAGTGATAGATAACGATCTTCTTACCTTGGGATCAAATATATCCTCCTTGACACCGTTCTTGCTGAAGATAAATGAATAGATATTAAAATAGTCCAAAGAAAGCTTGACTCATGATGGGTTTAAGTCATTTTAATGACCATGGAAACCTCTGTAGACGCTGGAATGCAATCCTTTGCTGGGAATCCTTCAAAGCCTTGGAAAAGCCCCATTGGAACTCCTCTTCAGCCAAAGTAAAGCCCCTCAGAATTTCCAAAGCATGTCTTGGCCTTTCCCCTGTCTGAGAAAAGTAGGCAGTTGGTGTTGAAATCACCTTTTCTGCCCAAAAACAAAGGTTCTGGTCCGCTCCTCTTTGGAGAAGCGTCCTTTCTCTCCATGATCCAACCCCGGAGGTTTATTTACAAAAAAATACAAGTAAGTCCCTTACCAGAAAACATGCAAAAGGTCTTAAATGAACCAACTGGAAAAATAGAAGTTGAAGCAGCAATAAACTCAATGAAATTGGGAAAAGCACCGGGTCCAGATGGTTTTACAGCAAAATTTTACAAAGTCCTTGCAGAGACATTAGTACCAAAACTTCAAAAATTGATGAATATAATAAGAACTGATGGGAAAGTGTCAAATACATGGAAGGAAGCAGTAATTTCGTTGATACTGAAAGAAGTAGATAGAGACACCACAAATGTAAAAAATTCTAGACCAATTTCACTACTTAATAATGATTACAAAATATATGCTAGGATACTAGCAGAAAGACTCAAACAGCATTTGAACAATTTTATTAAAAATGAGCAAGCAGGTTTTCTTCCCAGGAGACAAATTAGAGATAATATTAGAACTGGCATAGACGTGGTTGAATATTATGAGAAGCACCCTGAAAAAGAAGTGGCATTATTCTTTGCTGATGCAGAGAAGGCCTTTGATAATGTGAATTGGGGCTTTATGTTTGCAGTGATGGAGAAATTAGGATTAGGAGAAAATTTTATAAGAATGGTTAAGGCTATATATACTGAACAACAAGCAAGATTCTGTATAAATGCAGATTTGACGGAAAAAATGATAATCAACAAAGGTACGAGACAAGGTTGCCCTCTATCTCCATTGATATTCCTAATGACTCTAGAGATTTTGCTTATGCAAATACAAGAAGATATTCCTAATGACTCTAGAGATTTTGCTTATGCAAATACAAGAAGATAAGGAGATAGAGGGACTGAAACTGAAAGGTTTTGTCTATAAATATAGAGCGTTTGCTGCTGATGTAATGTTTATTAATGAAAATCCTATATATGTAACACCATTGCTGCTTCGCAAGATACAAGAGTATGGAGAATTGGTAAGATTTTATATAAATAAAGAAAAATCAAAAATTTTATGTAAAAATATGACAAAGAATCAACAGGAAGAATTACAAAATGCAACAGATTGTGAAGTTGTTTCAAAAGTAAAATATCTGGGTGTGGAAATCACTATGAAAAATATAGATTTATATAAAAATAACTATGAGAAGCTTTGGTGTAAGATTGATGGAGATTTGCTAAAATGGAATAAATTGAACTTGTCTTTGCTGGGCAGAATTTCTGCAATCAAAATGAATGTTCTACCAAGAATTATGTTTTTGTTTCAGACAATCCCAATTGTGAAGGATTACAAACAATTCAGTAAATGGCAAAGAAAGATTTCAGAATTTGTGTGGGCTGGGAGAAAACCAAGAATTAAAATGAAAATTTTGACTGATGCAAAAGAAAGGGGAGGTTTCCTATTGCCTGATTTAAAGTTGTAGCACGATGCAGTATGTTTGGTGTGGATCAAAGAATGGATGACTTTACTTTACTTTACTTTATTCGATTTATATCCCGCCCTACCCCACCGAGGCTATTAAATAGAAAACTACTGACACTAGAAGGTCATGGAAATATTTTTGGTTGGCATG